>NC_053396.1:11417875-12022987 GCF_905171765.1 Bufo bufo | reverse complement strand
TTCGCTCAAGTGGTGGAAGAACCTAAAGGATGGGAGGTCTCTGATCCAACCTCGTTGGATCACCTTGACCACGGACGCTTCTCTGCTGGGCTGGGGGGCCCATCTGGAGGACTATCCAGTACAGGGTACTTGGAATCCCCAGGAGAAAATCCTCTCATCCAACTGGAGAGAGCTGAGAGCGGTCAAACTAGCCCTCCTTCATTTTGCTCCTCTCATCCGCGGTCAGGCGGTGAGAGTCCGAACAGACAACACTACTGTGGTCGCTTACCTAAACAGACAGGGAGGGACGAAGTCCCTAACCCTCCTGAGGGAGGCGGGTTCTATTCTTTCTTGGGCAGAGATCAATCTATCCCACCTGATGGCAGTCCATATCAGAGGGGATCTCAATGTACTGGCAGATCGCCTGAGTCGGGGTCTACCAGTTCCAGGGGAGTGGTCCCTGAACGAGAACATCTTCTCTATGATTGTCCAGCGGTGGGGCACGCCGGAAATCGACCTGATGGCTACCCGATTGAACGCCAAGGTGAGCAGGTTCTGTTCCCTTTACAGGGAGGACAACCCGGTAGCGATAGACGCTCTGTCCATAACATGGAGGTTCAGGCTGGCATACATCTTCCCTCCAATTTCCATGATACCGAGGGTATTGATGAAGATCAAACAAGACCAGACCTCGGTGGTTGCCATCATGCCATTCTGGCCAAAGAGGTCTTGGTTCACCCAGCTCATGAAGATGAGTCAGGGCAATTATTGGAGACTTCCCCTAATACAGGACCTTGTGTATCAGGACACAGGTCCCTGTCTAGATCTGAGGAGACTCAATCTGACGGCCTGGAGATTGACAGGTCCCTTCTAGAAGCTAGAGGGTTATCTGTGGAGGTCCTGAGAACAATCTCTCACTCCAGAGCGGAATCTACAAGCAAGAAGTATTCTAGAATCTACAGAATATTCCTGCAATGGTGCAATAACAGAGAGGTAGTTGCCTCAGACCCTCCTCTCTCCGCTATTCTACAATTCCTACAGGATGGTCTAGACAAGGGTCTAAGCCCATCTACTATCAGAGCTCACGTCTCTGCCTTATCGGCATGCCTTGGCAGACCGATGTCTCAGGACCCCCTAATCAAGAGGTTCCTGAAGGGAGCCGAAAGACTTAAACCCAGAGTCCTGAGACCAATCCCACAGTGGGACTTATCGGTGGTTCTAAAAGGGTTATGTGTCCCCCCTTTTGAGCCTTTGAATGAAGTGGACTTGAGGTTCCTATCCCTAAAGATCACATTCTTACTGGCTATCACATCAGCTAAGAGAGTTGGGGAACTTCAGGCTCTGGGGGCTTCTGAGCCCTATTTAAAAATCCTTCAGGACAAGGTCCTGTTAAGGTTTTTACCAACCTTTTTACCAAAGGTTCCTACCTTTTCTAATATTAATCAGACAATATGTCTGCCCACCTTTTCACCGGCTGCAACTTCTCCCGAGGAGGAAAGGCTCCGTACATTGGACATTTCAAGAGGTCTTAGAATATATTTGGACAGAACAAGCGATTTTAGAAGATCGGAAAACCTCCTTCTGACCTATACAGGGAAAAACAGGGGTCTGAAGGCCTCAAAACCCACGCTGAGTAGGTGGATTAAAGAGGCAATCCGTCTGGCTTTTCTGTCCCAAGATTTGACGCCTCCTTCTTTCGTCTCCGCCCATTCTACCAGGGCTGTATCCACCTCTTATGCGGAGAAGAAACTGATTCCCCTGGATCAGATTTGTGCAGCCGCTTCTTGGAGTTCTCTGAACACCTTCATTTCGCATTACCGTCTAGAGCAGGGGTGCACAACCCGCGGCCCGCGGGCCGCATGCGGCCCGCACAGCCAGTTTTTGCGGCCCCCGTACTCCTGCACAGAGACACAGCTGATCGTCTGCCTCTGCGATCAGCGCGTCTCTGTGAAAAATAAAGCCGGCTCTGAAGGCCCCGCCCCCTGCAGCTGCTTTCACTTGATTCGGCTCCAGCCCGGAGCGCTCGGAATGCCCCGCCCCCTGAAGCTGCGCTCACTACTCACCGCCTCCCAGAGCCAACACACAGGTCCCCCGCCTCCCCCCGACGTCTCACTGACTGGGCGCTCCCTCGTGTGCCTGCACCGCATCACATACTGGGCCAATCAGCATTAGCAGTGTGCAAATACCTGCTGCTGATTGGCCCAGTGTATTGCTGGCAGGCAGCAGGCGCGCATCCTCCAGGCTGGAAGAAGTTATTGATTTGTTCTGCCCGCACACCTCACCAGTGCCACCCAAAACATTAATACCACAGCCATTCTGGACCTGTGCCACTGCCAGCCCGTCCACACAGTAAGACACCGCCCCAGCCACAATCTTTACATACAACCAGGGATTCTATTAAAAAAAACTTAAAGGGGTATTCCTATCATGGACAATGGGGGCATATCGCTAGGATATGCCCCCATTGTCTTATAGGTGCGGGTCCCACCACTGGGACCAGCACCTATATTGAGAATGGAGCGGGGAGCGCTGTGTCTGGAGGACCCCAGATTTCCCGGGGTCCGTCCACCACCAAGCGCTTCTCCCCGCCTCTCCCATAGAAGTGAATGGGAGAGTACCGCGCATGCGCGGCCCATGCTCCCATTCATTTTTATGAGGCCGACGGAAATAGATGAGCCAGCACTCGGTTATTTTCGGCGGCCCCATAGAAATGAATGGAGGGGGGCTGCGCATGCGCAGTGTGCCCGCCTTCACTTTTGGGGCTCCATTCTCTATATAGGTGCGGGTTCCAGCGGTGGGACCAGCACCTATAAGACAATGGGGGCATATGCTGCTAGCGATATGCCCCCATTGTCCATGATGGGAATACCCCAAGTCATTAAAAAACCTTACCCCACGTGACTTCCAGGGGTGTGCGCCTCCGCGCAAATGCAGTACTAGGGCATGGGTAAGCTAAAATTACAGTGAGCATTGACTCATGGATGCGCCCACGGACACCGCGCATGCGCTCTCAGGGGTAAGGAGATCTGACAGTCTTTTTTCTTGTAAAATCTCCTTACCCTCACTACACAGCGCGCTTCAGATTCATTACTGGCTGGCTTCGATCAGGATCAGGTCGGTCTCTATGTGCAGTGAGGGTAAGGAGATTTTACAATCCGCGCGTGCGCAGTGTGAGGGTAAGGAGAATTAACAAGACAAAAGACCGTCAGATCTCCTTGCCCCTGAGAGCGCATGTGCGGTGTCCGTGGGCGCATCCATGAGTCAATGCTCACTGTAATTTTAGCTTACCCATGCCCTGGTACTGCACTTGCGCAGAGGCGCACACCCGCGGAAGTCACGTGGGGTTGTGTTTTTTAACAACGTAAGATTTTTTGATAGATCACTGGATCATTAATGAAAAAAAAATCTGTACTAATAACAGTCTCTCTTAGCACTTGCATAATAAAAAAATTTTGAATGGACCCCCCAGCTGTCTGGCACCTCTGACCAGCAGAGACACTTGACTTCTTCCATAATACAGTCCAAATTCCAATTATTGTCCATAGACAAGTCATGAATATATATGTACATTGTACATATGAATGGAAATTTAAGTTATGGCTATTGTAAAGTGGCGAGAAAAAATTCAAAAATGAAAATGGGCTGGTACTTAAAGGGGCTATCCAGGAATAGATATTACTGAATTATCCTCAGGATAGGTCATCAGTATCAGATCTGTAGGGGTGCGACACCACAGACCCCCGCCTATCAGCTGTTAGAAAAGGCATTTAAAGGGGTTTTGCCATCTCAGACAATGGGGGCATATTGCTAGGATATGCCCCATTGTCTGATGGGTGAGGGTCCCACCTCTAAAACCTGCATCTACAATGAGACCGGAGCGGGTAAATGAACGGAGGGAGCACTGCGCATCTGCAGCCGCCCTCCATTCATTTCTATGGGGCCACCAAAAATAGCCGAGCGCTGGCTCGGCTATTTCCGTCTGCCCCATAGAAATGAATAGGAACAGGGGCCGCGCGTGCACGGTACGCTCCCATTCACTTCTATGGGAGCAGCGGAGAGCAGCACTTGGTGGTGGATGGACCCGGGAAATCTGGGGTCCTCTAGCCATAGCTCTCCCCGCTCCGTTCTCGTTGTAGGTGCGGGTCCCAATGGTGGGACCCACACCTATCAGACAATGGCATTGTATGTAATGGGAATACCCCTTTTAAGCGCCACAGCCTCTTCCTAGGTAATGTGACATCACTGTACATCAGTCGCATGGATTAGTAGCGTATCAATAAAGGCTGAGCTGCAATACCAAGTACTGCCACTATAAGATTTTACAGGTTTTAGAAGAGGGGAAAAAAATCAAATAAAATATATTTTTAATTAGACTGCAGATCAGACCCGTATATCAAAGACCCCCCATGTCAGACCTCAGCTCAGACCCCCATACCAGATCAGACCTCCGATCAGAACCCCCATATCAGAGGCCCATCAGAAATAAAATAAATAAATTCACTTACCTCTCCTCCTCCGCTGCTACTCTCCAGGGCCAGCGATCTCTCCGCTGCTACTCTCCAGGTCCAGCGATCTCTCCGCTGCTACTCTCCAGGTCCAGCGATCTCTCCGCTGCTACTCTCCAGGTCCAGCGATCTCTCCGCTGCTACTCTCCAGGTCCAGCGATCTCTCCGCTGCTACTCTCCAGGTCCAGCGATCTCTCCGCTGCTACTCTCCAGGTCCAGCGATCTCTCCGCTGCTACTCTCCAGGTCCAGCGATCTCTCCGCTGCTACTCTCCAGGTCCAGCGATCTCTCCGCTGCTACTCTCCAGGTCCAGCGATCTCTCCGCTGCTACTCTCCAGGTCCAGCGATCTCTCCGCTGCTACTCTCCAGGTCCAGCGATCTCTCCGCTGCTACTCTCCAGGTCCAGCGATCTCTCCGCTGCTACTCTCCAGGTCCAGCGATCTCTCCGCTGCTACTCTCCAGGTCCAGCGATCTCTCCGCTGCTACTCTCCAGGTCCAGCGATCTCTCCGCTGCTACTCTCCAGATCCAGCGATCTCTCCGCTGCTACTCTCCAGGTCCAGTGATTTCTCCTGCAGTCACACTCCCTGATCTTCTCTGGGCTCATGCCGCATGCAGCCTCAGGTCATAGCGCGCACACTACTTTCTGGCGATGTACGCAGTCAGGACACAGCAGCGCAGCCCAGAAAAGACCAAGTAGGAGGGGGAGTACAGCGCTTCACTGACTGCTCCCCTCGACTCCTGCATACTAGTGAGCTCTTCTATAATAAAGCACTCACTAGTATTCGCTTTATAAGATGCACATACATTTTCACTGACAAGTTGGGTGAAAAAAGTGCATCTGATAAAGCAGAAAATATGCTATAAATTTGGTATCGCCAAGATTGTACTGATCCGAGTAAGGCCTCCTGCACACGACCGTTGTGTGCACCCATAGCCGTTGTGCCGTTTTCCGTTTTTTTTTTGCGGACCCATTGACTTTCAATGGGTCCGTGGAAAAATCGGAAAATGCACCGTTTTGCAGCCGCATCCGTGATCCGTGTTTCCTGGCCGTGAAAAAAATATGACCTGTCCTATTTTTTTCACCGCCAACGGCTCACGGACCCATTCAAGTCAATGGGTCCGTGAAAGAACACGGATGCACACAAGATTGGCATCCGTGTCCGTGATCCGTGGCCGTAGGTTACTTTTTATACAGACGGATCCGAAGATCCGTCTGCATAAAAGCTTTTTCATAGCTGAGTTTTCACTTTGTGAAAATTCAGAACCGACAGTATATTCTAACACAGAGGCGTCCCCATGGTAATGGGGACGCTTCAGGTTAGAATATACTAAAAGAACTGTGTACATGACTGCCCCCTGCTGCCTGGCAGGTGCTGCCAGGCAGCAGGGGGCAACCCCCCCCCCCCTGTAGTTAACACATTGGTGGCCAGTGGGCCCCCCGTAGTTAACACATTGGTGGCCAGTGCGGCCGCCCCCCCCCTCCCTCCCTTGTAGTTAACTCGTTGGTGGCCAGTGGGCCCCCCTCCCTCCCCTGTAGTTAACTCGTTGGTGGCCAGTGGGCCCTCTCCCCTCCCTCCCCCTCCTAATTAAAATCTCCCCCCCTATCATTGGTGGCTCCGATCGGTAACCATGGCAACCAGGACGCTACTGCTGTCCCGGTTGCCATGGTTACTTAGCAATTTGTAGAACCATTATACTTACCTGCGAGCTGCGATCTCTGCGTCCGGCCGGGAGCTCCTCCTACTGGTAAGTGACATGACCTGTCACTTACCAATAGGAGGAGCTCCCGACCGGACGCAGAGATCGCAGCTCGCAGGTAAGTATAATGGTTCTACAAATTGCTAAGTAACCATGGCAACCGGGACAGCAGTAGCGTCCTGGTTGCCATGGTTACCGATCGGAGCCCCAGCGATTAAACTGGGACTCCGATCGGTACTCTCCGCTGCCACCAATGATAGGGGGGGAGATTTTAATTAGGAGGGGGAGGGAGGGGAGAGGGCCCACTGGCCACCAACGAGTTAACTACAGGGGAGGGAGGGGGGCCCACTGGCGACCAATGAGTTAACTACAAGGGAGCGAGGGGGGGGGGGCGGCCGCACTGGCCACCAATGTGTTAACTACAGGGGGGGGGGGGCTGCCCCCTGCTGCCTGGCAGCACCTGCCAGGCAGCAGGGGGCAGTCATGTACACAGTTCTTTTAGTATATTCTAACCTGAAGCGTCCCCATCACCATGGGAACGCCTCTGTGTTAGAATATACTGTCGGATTTGAGTTTCACGATGTAACTCAAATCCGACGGTATATTCTAACATAGAGGCATTCCCATGGTAATGGGGACGCTTCAAGTTAAAATATACCATCGGATTGGAGAAAACTCCGATCCTATGGTATATTAACTCCTGACTTTACATTGAAAGTCAATGGGGGACGGATCCGTTTGCAATTGCACCATATTGTGTCAACGTCAAACGGATCCGTCCCCATTGACTTGCATTGTAATTCAGGACGGATCCGTTTGGCTCCGCACGGCCAGTCGGACACCAAAACGACTTTTTTTTCATGTCCGTGGATCTTCCAAAAATCAAGGAAGACCCACGGACGAAAAAACGGTCACGGATCACGGAAAAACGGGACCCGTTTTTGCGGACCGCAAAAAAATACGGTCGTGTGCAGGAGGCCTAAGGTTACTTTCACACCAGCATTTTTGCTGGATCCGTCATGGATCAGTAAAAACACTTGTCATGATAATACAACCATCTGCATCTGTTATGAACGGATCCAGTTGTATTATCTTTAAAATAGCCAAGACGGATCCGTCATGAACTTCATTGAAAGTAAATGGGGGACGGATCAATTTTCTATTGTCTCTGAGAAAACAGATCCATCCTTATTGACTTACATCCGTCTTGCTTTGCATCTCAAGACGCACTCAAAAATGCCGCTTGCTGAACGCAATGAAACAGAACGGAATGCATTCTGGTGCACTCAAATCCCTTCAATTCAGTTTTGTCCCCATTAACAATGAATGGGGACAAAACTGAAGTGTTTTCCTCCGGTATTGAGATGTGCGAAAGTAGGCTATTAAAGCCACCTAGTGGCATATTAAACTATTAACATAGCAATGTTCAATAAACTACCTTCATTCCAGCAAGGGTCTTCTTTGTTTTATTCAAGTTGTCATTTTGATAAAAAAGCTATTTTCCAGATATGCTAATTAACCTTCAAGTTGCCCAGAGGGGCGTTATTTCTCTCCTCTAGTGCACAGTAACGCCCCCTGCAGTGCCCACCCCGCCTTTATTTCAAGCCCAGCATGCCTCCTTATAAATAAATGTACTTCCACATCTGAGCCGAACAGCGCCGCCCCCTCCGCTACGTCATGTAATTTATTCACCCCACGATCCTTGCATCCTCCTTCCATGCCCATGAAATCTCGCGCAGCTGCAGTATCGCCGACTGCCTGGACCTGTCCTTGAGGGCAACAGCCTCAATAGTGTCACTGGGCATGCTCAGAGCCCAGTAACCTAATCAGAGCGCTGTTGCCTCTGCGGCTGCGCGAGATTTCATGGGCATGGAAGGAGGACGCAAGGATCGTGGGGTGAATAAATTACATGACGTTGTGGAGGGGGCAGCGCCGTTCGGCTCAGATGTGGGAGTACATTTATTTATGAGGAGGCGTGCAGGGCTTGAAATAAAGGCGGGCTGGGCACTGCAGGGGGGCCTTACTGGGCACTAGAGGAGAGGAAAATAGCCCCTCTGGGCACCTTGAAGGTTAATTAGCATATCTGAAAAATCGCTTTTTTTATCAAAATGACAACTTGAATAAAAGAAAAGACACATGCTGGAATGAAGGTAGTTTATTGAACATTGCTATGTTAACAGTTTAATATGCTCAAACTAGGTGACAGATTCCCTAGTTAAAGGATATCATGTCATTAATTAGTGCACAGTTAAACCTTATTTGAAAGTTTAAAATGTAACTGTCATTTTATTTTTGTAATGTATCGGGGCAGTGATACTGACCATTTTTGTAATATAATTTAAATTGTACATTTCTATTAGAAAATTAGCTCTAAAGTGGCCCTTTCTCAGCCTTAGCAGCGCTCCTCTGTCTTCTGCTTACATAACACAGTCAGTGTTGAGCGCGTCTCCACAGTTATATAAACAGAAGACAGAGGAGCGCTGCTAAGGCTCAAAATGGGCCACTTTAGAGCTATTTTTCTAATAGACAATTTCAGTAATTAAAGTATATTATAAAAATGGTCAATATAACTGCCCTGATACATTACAAAAAAAAATAAAAAATGACAGTTACATTATAAATTTTCCTGTTCCTCAACCTATATGTGATATGTTTTTCACAGATCTGAGACAGCTAAGGGTCTTTGCTGCACATACCTAAAATGGATGCTGCAGGCAGTGCAAAGAAGAGAAAAATTACAGATGAGAACAGGAAATTTAATGAGACCTGGACAGAAAAGTTCTTCTTTATTGAAGAAAGAGGAAAGCTAGTTTGCTTAATTTGCAAAAGTGTAGTTGCAGTGCCGAAGGAATTCAATGTTAAGCGGCACTACGAAACCAAACATTCCAATTTTGAGCAATTTAAGGGAGAATTGCGCAAACAGAAGATCTTATCTTTACAGCGCAGCTTAACTGTACAGCAGACTATGTTCACCAAGATATCTAAAGAAAGTGAAATGGCTATGGAAGTTAGTTATGAAATATCAGAATTGATTGCAAAGTCTTCCAGACCATTCACAGATGGTGACTTTGTAAAAAAGTGCCTCGTTGTTTCTTCACAGAAACTATGCCCAGAGTCTGTTAAAAAATTTGAATCTATTAGCCTCAGTCGTATGACTGTTCAACGCAGGATTGCTGATATGGCTGCAGATGTTTCAGGACAGACAGAAGAAAAGGCAAAAAAATTTATTTTCTTTTCTCTGGCAGCAGATGAGTCAACAGATATCAGTTCCACTGCTCAACTACTGGTTTTTATTCGGGGGATCACCACAGATTTTCATATTTTTGAGGGATTACTTGGAATGATCTCATTTCAAGGGCAAACAAAGGGAAGTGATTTGTTAAGCGGTATATTGGAATTATGTGCCAAGATGGATCTAGATTTAAGTAAGCTAGTTGGAATTGTTACTGATGGAGCTCCAGCCATGATAGGCTCCAAAAGTGGTATGGTTTCTTTGTTAAGGCAACACCTCGGAGAGCACAAGCACCATCTGATTCAGTTTCATTGCATCATCCACCAACAATCCCTGTGTGGAAAAGAGCTTGGATTTGAAAATGTAATGAAAGTTGTTGTCAACGTTGTCAACTTCATAAAATCGCGAGGACTTAACCATCGGCAGTTTAAATCTTTTCTAGAAGAGATTGATGCTGAATATCAGGACCTAGTTTTTTATACAGAAGTAAGGTGGATGAGCCGGGGGAAAACATTGCAACGTTTTTTTGAATTGTTGGAAGAAATAAAATTATTTCTTGTTTGGAAGGATAAAATAGTTGAAGAACTACAAGATGACAAGTGGCTGTGTGACCTTGCTTTCTTGGTAGACATCACACAACATCTGAATGCACTGAATGCAAAACTACAAGGGAAAAATCAGTTTGTTAGTAATCTTTGTAACTATATCTTTGCATTTCAATCCAAACTAAAATTGTTCCAATCTCACCTTGAAAATGGCAATCTTGTGCATTTCCCAGCATGCAGACAAAAATGTGTCAGTGGCGCAAACATGTCTGAGTATGTCGCAAAACTTGCACATCTCCAGTCCATATTTGAGCACCGCTTCACTGATTTTAAAAATGAGAAAAAGGGTTTTGAAATGTTTGCAGACCCATTTTCAGTTATTCCTGATGAAGCACCCCCAGAATTCCAACTGGAACTCATTGATCTTCAGTCATGTGACAGTCTACGAAACAAGTTTAAGGAAGGGGATTTACTTACCTTCTATAAATGTGTGCCAGGAGATGAATATCCCAAATTGTGTGAAAGAGCAGCTATTTATGCCTGCCTGTTTGGGTCAACATACTCTTGCGAGCAGGCATTTTCTATTATGAACATTAGCAAATCAAAATTTAGGAGTAGACTTACTAATGAGAATCTTCAGTCAATTCTGCAACTAGCCACAACTGAACTGAGACCTAACATCCAAAAACTTGCGAAAAATATGCAACCCCAGAAATCACACTAACTCCTCTTTCACAAACTAAAATTTGGTGAAATCAACACCCAGTTGGTTTTATATTTGCAGTTCTAAAGTTTATTTTACTAATCTCTAATTAACATTTAATTAGTACTGTACTGTGCAGTATATGTTATTTAACTGTTACTGGTATGTAAACCTTGTTCTGTTTATTGTGAGCAGGATACATAAATAAACTGCATAACACAGCATATATTTGTACTCCCAATCCTGTTATGAGGAATTTTCTCATATTTTTCATGGCTTTTTAGTAGGCCTCTGTGCCATTCAAAACATGCAGTGGTGCATGAAAATTGTAGTATGAATTAATTGGCAATCCAATGGCGGGTTTACACAGCCTGATTGTAGGTTATCAGGTACGAATGTTACTATGAATGCTTGTTCCTGATAATCGGCCTATGTAAGTGTGCTGCCGATTGGGTGAATTGATCTGTCATGCAGCACATTAAATCTGTGAACAAAGCTCTGCTGTCCAGAAACAATGAATCTGTATGAGGATGAGAGATGGTAGTAGCAATGTAAATGAAGCTTTTCACCTCAACTGATGAGCAGGCAGTTATTGGGAAGGAACCGTTCATAATCAACTGCTCCATCTGCTCCTGTGTGGTATTGCTATATGAATGCATCAATGTATACTAAATATTAATGATGCAAAACAAGTTATAGTTTTCATGCAGTAAACTTTTACAGTTTAAGCAGCTCAATTTTTTTTTGTGGCCCCAGGAGACAGAACAATGCGACAATGCGGCCCTCAGACCAAAATAGGTTGTGCACCCCTGGTCTAGAGTCTAGACAGACGGAGGGAATGGCCTTTGGACAATCCGTTTTAAGTGCCGCCCTCTCCTGAGAGGGGAGTAGGGAGCCCTCCCAATTTGGGTGAGGTTCTTGCTACTTCCCCACTTGTGCTGCTGGTTAGGACGTAAGGGAAGCGTCAATTTTGACGTAAATTTGTTTTCCCTTAGTCCTAACAGCAGCACACAAATTTCCCTCCCCTTGTATGATTTCTTTGTCATTTACTTGTTATAAAGCAACCCCGTCCAGTTGGGGCCGGGTTATATGGGGTAGGGGCTTAATTGGCTAATTGTTAATTAAGATACTTAGGCAGAAATTTTTGTTCATTAAAATTCCGCCTGTCCTGACCAGCTTCACAGGGGCAAATACCCCACTTGTGCTGCTGTTAGGACTAAGGGAAAACAAATTTACGTCAAAATTGACGCTTCCTCTACACTATGAGTGACAGGTCCAGCCAGAAAAAACCTCATCACACCTGGACCTGTCAATCAAAGTGCAGAGGACGCGTCAGTTGCAGAGAGAGCAGAGCCTCTAGGAGGTGTAATGGTAACGCCCCCGTTGCACCTAGAGGCTCATTTGCATATGTTAAAATATCACTTTCTCAGCAATGCGGGCACATATGAACACAGGACCAACACAGATGCCTTCAGCTGCTAAGTGCACATGTAACAGGTCAGCCGGTGTCATAGGGACAAAACTGCTGACAGATGCCCTTTAACCCCAGGATCCTGCTTTCCCAGCAGCGTGCGCACAAGTGGTCCAAGAAGCTGAGATAGGAGGATTTGTTTGCAGCCTCCTCACAATGTAGATCTGCTTTATCTGTTAATGTCATGGAGATAACTCCTCATGTCCCAGCTTCCTAGACCCAGGTAAGTGAGACACTCAATGTCGTATTGCCCCCTAGTAGAGACAATCTGCAGGAGATGTCTGCAGCAGATCTCACCCAGCCAGCGCAGAGCCGCCTTCTCTCGATGCATGGCGCTGACTATATCTCCTCTTCCCAGAGACTTCAGCTGTTGTGCCAGTTTCCGCAGATGCTGGCAATGATCCGGATCACTCTCGAAGGCCACTAAGAAATCCTTCACACCTACGGGCAGGCTGGTCTGCGGGTAGATGTGAAATCTTTAGATATATTGCAGTGACATGTTCTGTAATGTAGAGATTCACACTGAACTGTGTCCCCAGTTTGAGTCACTTTTATGGGCCTAATGCCCCTGGCAAAGTGGGTCTGTGGAGCGTATAGGGTGGCACATGCAGTCCCGGACTATGGAGCCATGTCTCGCTCTGCAACCGCAGTTTCATCCTCCCCTCTAGTTTACCGCAGTATGCCCAACCTGCGACCCTCCAGCTGTTGCAAAACTACAACTCCCAACATGCCCTGATAGCTGTAGGCTGTCCTGGCATGCTGGGAGTTGTAGTTCTGCAACAGCTGGAGGGCTGCAGGTTGTTGGGCTTCCCTGCTTTATAGTATCCGGTGTGGCCTGCTGCCATACGCCAACCATTTAATCCCAGGAAACCTGTGCCTACCACTGAGCCAATATCAACCAAGACGGGTACTCTGCCCGAAAATTAGGTCGTATTATAAGAATATCTGAATAGCATCAGGTTATGCGACTAATGTCAGCGCTGCACTGGTGGACTGGGAGTCCGGTCATGAGATGGATGTCAGTACACATACATCACTGTGTCACGCCCCATTACATGGTATACTATGGCATACGAATGCATTACTCCACCTTCAAGAGGAACCTATAGAGAACCGCTTACCGATGATAAACCAAGGAGAGAGCCAAAAGTCTTCACGTCTTCAGACTTCAAAGCGGGAAGTTTGTCACAGGCAAAAAGAACATCTGGAGACCAGCGAAAATCTGAAGAGAAACTGCTCGAGTTATAAGGTGCCAAGCAAGCCAAGAGGCATACGTCACAGGGTGCCAATCGGCAGAGCAGCAGAGTTTTATACATAGTAACATATTACATAAGGCCGAAAAAAGACATTTGTCCGTCCAGTTTAGCCTGTCATCCTGCAAGTTGATCCAGAGGAAGGCAAAAAAAAAAACCCTGTGAGGTAGAAGCCAATTTTCCTCACTTTAGGGGAATAAAAATTCCTTCCCGACTCCAATCAGGCATCAGAATATCTCCCTGGATCAACGACCCCTCTCTAGTAGCTATAGCCTTGAGAAGTCCTCTTTAGGTCTCATGCCCCCGGCTGTGCCCGTATTGCGGCCCGCAAACATCGGGTCTGCAATATAAGAGTACCAGCCATGTGCGCTCCGTATTATGGATGTGGCCCCATTCACCTGAATGGGTCCCCAATCCCGATGGTGCGGGATCGGAAGCACTACGGAGTGCTTACGTGGGTTTTCTGTCTGCGCCTCCGCAGCGCAAAAAAGGAGTGCGGACCTTCAAATGTGGATCGCGGACCCCATTCAGGTGAATGGGTCTGCGTCCACAGACGGTGGGCACACAGTCAGTGCAAATGCATTGTGGACCGCAAAAGAAGGGGCATTGGGGCACTAATGGAGGAATTAATATTACTGGGGGGACACTAATGGGGGCATTATAAATTCTGGGGAGCACTAATGAAGGCATTAATATTACTGGGGGCACTAATAGGGGCATTATTAATACTGGGGGCACTAATGGGGGTATTAGTATTACTGGGGGCACTAATGGGGGTATTAGTATTACTGGGGGGACTAATAAGGGCATTATTAATACTGGGGGCACTAATGGGGGTATTAGTATTACTGGGGGGCACTAATAGGGGCATTATTAATACTGGAGGCACTAATGGGGGTATTAGTATTACTGGGGGCACTAATAGGGGCATTATTAATACTGTGGGCACTAATGGGGGTATTAGTATTACTGGGGGGCACTAATATGGGCATTATTAATACTGGGGGCACTAATGGGGGTATTAGTATTACTGGGGGCACTAATAGGGGCATTATTAATACTGGGGGCACTAATAAGGGTATTAGTATTACTGGGGGGCACTAATAGGGGCATTGTTAATACTGGGGGCACTAATGGGGGTATTAGTATTACTGGGGGCACTAATGGGGGTATTAGTATTACTGGGGGCACTAATAGGGGCATTATTAATACTGGGGGCACTAATGGGGGTATTAGTATTACTGGGGGGCCCTAATAGGGGCATTATTAATACTGGGGGCACTAATGGGGGTATTAGTATTACTGGGGGGCACTAATAGGGGCATTATTAATACTGGGGGGCACTAATGGGGGTATTAGTATTACTGGGGGGCACTAATAGGGGCATTATTAATACTGGGGGGCACTAATGGGGGTATTAGTATTACTGGGGGGCACTAATAGGGGCATTATTAATACTGGGGGTACTAATGGAGGCATTAATGATACTGGGGGGCACTAATGGGGGCATTATCAATACTGGGAGCCACATTATGACATAGCAACATTGTGCAGAAAAAGAAAAAAAAAACATCCTTTCTTTATACGTGAAATCTTTTATTTTTGATGGGAGAAAAAGTTCTCCTCACAGGACTTTTTCTTTGACAGAACTGACACAAATGGTTGCAAAATAAGCATAACGGATGCTCAAAATAAAAAAATTAAAAAATGTATTTTTATGTTCTTTTGACGGATCAGAAGAACGGAAAACAAATCGGTGATGTGATTGTGACCTAAGGCTACATGTAACGACTGCACCAATAAAAGTCTGTCGGGCTATTGACATGGCTGTTTTGTCAGCGCTCAGACAATGTCAGTACTGCTGTGCATGCGCTTAGAAGTCCTCTCCATTATGTTATCACAGCACAGCACCTTTTTTGGCCATTCTGTGTCTTACCGGCTTCCTCGGGAGGGATAGACAATGAAATTTGTAGACTTGTAGAAAGACTCGATTCATAAGAAATCAATGGACCGATGGTGAGGATACCCTGTGTGGGATCTTCATGCTCTTCAGCTATATTCCTGGCAGCTCCATAGTCCCCCGTCTCGTCATCCTCCACTGGACCACCTCTCACTGCGAGAAGAAGAATATATAGCATTACAGTCCATAGGGGCAGCTTACCTTAAAGGGGTTGTCTCGTCTCAGACAATGGGGGCATATAGGCATAGGATATGCCCCCATTGTCTTATAGGTGCGGTTTGGTGGTGGCCGGACCGGAGTCCTCCAGCCACCACTTTGCTGGGCTCTATTCCCAATATAGGTCCTAGCTATATGCCCCCATTATCTGAGATGAGACAACCGCTTTATAGGTTTCTCCCCACACAATATCCTAATAGCTAACCTATGGCGGAAGTAACTATAGGCGAAGAAGCTTCGCTTCAGTTTCCCTATGACAACACTTCCTGCCCTCTATATCGCTATGCATATAATGTACAATCTCTCACTGTCTGCCCATTGACTTACCTTGTCTGTAGAGATCCATGTCTTTCGTCTGCGCTGACTTCGCAGATTTGGGCTCTTCCTTACAAAAGTGAAACTAAGCCCTTGTATGTTCCTCATACCAGAACTGATGTTGTATGGGCGTGCAGACATCCCAACCTGCAAAAACTCATTTCAGGGAGGTGCACTTCTCAGTTCAGGGAGGTTTTCTTTTTTTTTTTCTTTCACAAACTTTTTATTACATTTTCCAAACATATGCAGTATCTGCACACTTTGCTCCATGGTGTGGAGGACGAGGCTCATTACCCTGCCCCAAATTATCCTATTTATGTATATGATTAAAGGGATTCTGTCACCACCTATAAGCCCTGTGAGCTAAACATCTGCTCATGTCCAGGGTGGCATTCAGATTTCTAAGGTGGCCTTATAAAAACTATTTGTGGCTTTATTCTGCGGAAAAACAGGTTTTACTAACCTGTCAATCATTGAATTGAGGTGCCCAAGCAGGGGAGGTCTGTGGATGCATGGTGCCCGGCCGCACGCATCGCCGTTCGTGCCCAGCGCCGCCTTCTACTCCTCAGTGCCGCCTCTCCCTCCCTCCCCCTCCTCCCGCTTTGAGATCCCGCGCGTTGCGCACAGGCTCAGCCTGATGCGCCGTTTGCAGACTGCTGGCATCGGCTTCTTCTTGCACTGTGCGCACGCGCCGAGAAGGGGACGCTGCTACAGGTTGCCGGAAAGGTTTACTGCGAGTAAACTAGAGATGGGAAGTTCGGATCTTTCACATGAATCGGTTCATTTGAATCAGTTAATTCAAATGAACCGAATCATGAATCGAATCTTCGGTTCACTCGCTGAGCTGACAAGAAGCAAGTGAACCGAAGCTTAGGTAGCGCAATGCGCATGCGCGGATGCTTCCATTCACTTGCTGAGTCGGCTCTTGGTCTGAGTCAGGAAGTTTATTCTTTAAAACCCTGTGTGTAATTATCTACCCCACTGTAGGAAAAATACAAGCATCCAGGGGGGGTGAATTTAACACTGGGGTAAATAATATAATTAAAATGGAAGGTTAAATGTGTAAATGTATTAAAAAAAAATTAATCTCTCTCAATAGTCATATAGCTACTGAATGAGACAGAAGGAGGGATGCCTTTAACATATATATCTCCTTGAGAAGCCAATTTGACCCTAAAGGGTTAATTCAACCTGTACTCTAAACTCTGTCCTGTCACTTCTCTTCTCTCTCTGCTCTGCTATCAGTGAACCTTTCCGGGATATATTGTCTCACATGCGGGTGTCAGGGAGCCGCTATCTAATAGCGGGAGACTCCCTGAACGTCCGGGAGACTTGAGATCCCTGGGCGTGTGTCCGCCTGTAAACTCTGCTTCATCAACCTCATTATGTATTTAAAGGGCACATGTACTATGATGGGCCCCTTTCATACAGACTAGTGGGTTCAATCCTTTAAATGGTGCTCCCATAGTGCCAGTCAGGGGCTGGGAAATAACTACCCGTTTACAACCTTCCCCGTTTTTAGGGCCTTTATAGGAGGGTCACTTGACACGCTTCCTTGTGCAGCGAGACCCTGAGGAAGGCAGAGCAGAGGATGAGAGTGGTGGTGGCCCGATGGTAATGCACCACAGTGTACTCTCTCAGGCCATTGCTCCCTGGGGTCAGTGCAGTAAAGGAGAGGCACGCTGTGTTACCTCGGGCGATCTCTGTAGTTGCGGGCTCCCTGGCTGATGGTAGCTTGGGGTCCATGTGGGTGCTAGGCAGGGCACGTGATTGAAATGTAATGGCCAGCTTGTGGTTTTAGGAGAGTTAGAGACTAGTCCAGATTAACCAAATTAAAGTCTCTCTTTACTGTGTGCAAACTAGGAGCTGTAGCAGGGGCGTAGCTATAGGGGGTGCAGAGGTAGCAGTTGCTACCAGGCCCAGGAGCCTGAGGGGGCCCAAAGACCCTGGTTCCACATAAGAAGACACTGGTATTAAAGACAGTGCATGCTGGTCAAGTTACACCTCTGGCTGGAGGGAAGGGGTTAGATCAAGAATTTGGCATTTCAATTTTTGCCTCAGGCAGCACAAAATATGTGCTCCCCTGCCCCTGGCCACAAAGCACTGAGAGAAGGGGGGCCCAAGCTGAACTCTTGCACCAGGGCCCATGAGCCTTTAGCTACGCCCCTGAGGTGTAGTACATCCAGTAGTTATCTGTACACAGTGCAAATTCCACCCAGATGTCCCAGCAGTTTGCAGCAATAGTCCTGTAATCACTTCTTCTCTGACTAAAGTCTCTGAGTCTGGGATCTTTGGCTAGCAATTACAATCTAGCACCTGTGGCTGTAGTGTCCCCTATTCTGGGATACGCAGGGTGTCTTAACATGCTATTCCTTTGTAGCAACAGGATCTGGATTGCTGAGTTTTACCTTGCTCACTATCATGCTGTGGCTAGGGCTGCAGTAAACGATTATTTTAGTAATCGAGTATTCTATCGATTATTTTATAATATAAGAAATAAATAATTAATAGACTGTTTTCCTTTATAAAAACTCATCAGACCCCAACACCCTTCGTTCCCCACTGTGCGATCAGCCCAAGTGCATCAGTTCCCCCCAGTGCCATCAGCTCTGTTCCCCCCAGTGCCATCAGCTCTGTTCCCCCCAGTGCCATCAGGTCCGTTCCCCCCAGTGCCATCAGCTCTCTCCCACCAAGTGTCATCAGCTGTCCCCATTCAGTGCCTTTAGCTGTCCCGACCCCAGTGCCATCAGCTCTCCTTCACCCCAGTGCCATCAGCTCTCCTTCACCCCAGTGCCATCAGCTCATCCCCACCCCATAGCAATCAGCTCTGCTCCCCCAGTGCCATCATCTCTCCCCCTTGTGCCATCACTCCCCTCCCTTGTGCAATCAGCTTTACTCCCCCAGTGCCATCATCTCTCACCCCTTGTGCCATCATCATTAACCCCCTTGTGCCATCATCATTAACCCCCTTGTGCCATCATCCCTAACCCCCTTGTGCCATCAGCTTTACTCCCCCATTGTGCCATCAGCTTTACTCCCCCATTGTGCCATCAGCTCTCCCCCCATTGTGCCATCAGCTCTGCTGCCATGCTCCTCCTGACGCCCGGATTGCACAGTGTCATTGGTTACTATGACGCTGTGCACTCCAGGCGCCCGGCCTTAGTCGCGCCCCCGCCCCCTCGGTTTTACTAACTTACCTTTCCAGCAGGGGCGCTGCAGACACTCCATCGTTCCGCGCTGCTCTGCGCCTGACGTCACACAGTGCGTCAGGTCATGGCGTGCGTACGTCAGGAGGTCAGAGCAGCGCGGGACCATGGACGTGCTGTAAAGTGTCCGGAGGCCCCCTGCTGGAAAGGTGAGTATTCCAAGCGCAGCGGGAAACCACGGAGCGGGAGTAATAGCAAGCGCTTTACTCCCGCTCCGTGGTCACATGACACAAACGAATCTTCGATGCAAAAAATTTGCATCGAGGATTTTTTTGTGTCGAATTACTCGATTTAATCGAGTAATCGTTTCAGCCCTAGCTGTGGCTATGCATTACAGTACAAACCAATTGCAGATACCCCCTGGTGTACTCGGGTACTGAACTTGTAGCCCTGAGTCATGTTAACTAAAGGCTGTATTACACTGGCCGATATTTCGGCCACTAATCGCTAACGGGCGTTCGCACGAACGCTCGTTAGCTATAATCTTGAAGTGTAGTACTGCCGTTGATTGCCCGATGAACAAGCAACATTCATCGGGCAATTCAGATTTTTATGAATTCTGAATTCTTATAGTTCCAGTCCAGTTTTCTCATGCTGTCTTGTTTCTAGTCTGTTTCTTGCCGGATCGCTGGTGTTCAGGTCTGCTTAGTTTGGTCTTTTTGTCTACGGGTCCTTCTGCCTACCTGTAGTAAGTCAGGGTCAGTATGGTAGATTGGGATGTCTATTAGGGACAGATTTAGGGTCGGCGTGTAGGGACAGATTTAGGGCAAGATTCTGGGAAAGCTAGAGTCCGGGTCAGTTATCCGCTCAACATCAGTGATGAGCGGCAGGGTCAATATTCGAATTCGTGATATTTTGTGAATATTTGGGCAAATATTCGTCATATATTCGCGAATTTGAGAATTCGTAAACTCCAGTCATTATTTTCTTGATTGCGAAAAATCGGCAATCAGAAGATTCGGGATATGAAAATTTGCGATCAACACTATTTCTTAGTTTTTTTTGGTTATTTTTAAACTAGATGGAGGCTAGGAGGACACTCTTTTGTTCTCCATTTAGCTAAGGTAACCCTATGGACATGTTTGGTGTGTATGTTGAGAGCTTCCTCAGCATACATGCTAAGTTTAATGTGATGCTAAAAAACTGTTTGGACATCATGATGGCGGCTGGACACAAAGCGGCAGAACGGACCTCAGCTATAGCAATCACTTTTCCTGGGTGCTAACAGTGTCTCCTGATTCTCAGTAATCCCCAGACTTACAGTAGGGCCAAACTGTGTACCAGCCGGACAAGAAATATGACAAATCACAGAGTTAGCAGAGAAGTGAAGGAAATACGAACTCACCGACCGATGACTGGTGATGGTAGTCAGAAGATGGAAGAAACGGATGTTGTGGATGATATGGTAACTGCCAACTTTCCTATTGGTTGCTAGGGATGTTGCTAAGGGCCGATATTCGCAATAAATTTGCGATAAATTTGCGATTAGAATATTCGTGAATACGAATATATAGCACTATATTCAAAATATTCGCGAATTCTCGAAGTGGCGATATTCGCGATTCGAATATTCGCACTCAACACTTGTAAGAAATAGTGTGGGGGACTATGCTACGCCATACAACCGTATCCAGTAAAAAATAAAAATATATATATCTATACAGTATATATAATGATCATTGTTGTTGTTTTTACTGCGGTACCCTATGAGTGACGTTGGTACTGTATGGCATCCATTGGGGCATTTTTTACTGTGGGACCCTATGAGTGACGGTTGGTACTGTATACTGCACGGTATTAATTTCTTAACATGGAAGCCTATGGGTGATGGACCTTCCAGTATGGCACTTGTCACAGACGTCCATTGGATGTATACGTCAGGAACATATACCTCTGATGGAAGGCTGCCTATACAGAGCCTGGCCCCTACAGATCTGCTCTATTGGCAGCATAGGATGGGATTTTGTCTTACCCCCTATTATCATGTCGAATTTCCAGATCCATTTTCCATAACCTTCCCGATGTGTGCACAGACGGTAATAATGACAGGCACTGGATACGACGGAGAAAACTTTAATAAACTATGCAAAACAGAAATAAACCCACTCAAGGATTATTAACCCTTATGTTGTTCTCTGCCTGGAGAATGTGAATAGAATACTCCTGGGAAGGAGGGCGACCCCCTTACTGATCTTCGGTTGGGGCTCATCTGCAGGAGCCGGTGACACCAGAGGCAGCTTCCTTTCGGCATCTTCCAGCCACGATTTCAGCCTGTCATCCACAATACACACAGGACTGGTTATAGACAATGCAAAATATATAATTGATGCTAAAAACGGATTGACTTTAGGAAGCTGCTGTTTTTACAAAGGCTATACAGAATGAGTTGGGGGAAGGGGGGGGGGGGTCAGGGAAAAGCCTATGGTTTTGCACGCAAAGTTAATAAGTTTTGTCTGCGATTGTGTTCAGTGGTTCCGTTGTTTTCTTTTTGTGTGAATGCAATGAGTTATTGATGCGTGAAGAAAAATTGAAGAATAACCCCCAACATCTCCCAGCAACCATCAATGAAAAACACATTGCATCCGGATGCCTTCTGAACGTCCATTCATTTCTATAGGGCCCGGGCTGAGTGAGAAACGTACAATATAGAACATGCCGCGCAGAGATGATCAGTGATAAACGGCGCTCATGTGCACAGACCCGTTGATGCTAATTGTTTACAACACGCATTGCATCCAGAAAACTCGCTCGTGTGAAAGAGGCCTAACTGGGAAGACAGCTCTGGATGTGACAATGGGACTTAGAATTTGAGCAGCAATATGGTTGTGGTCATGACCTTACACCTAGAAAGCCTGATGATAAACTTGTGGGTTATATGTGATTATGAATTGTAAAGCAACATTCCTACATCTTAATAAAACCCGTCTGACAGGTCAGAAGACACAATAAAGCGCCTATAAGATGCTTTTTTTTTTTTTTATAATTTTTTCCCTTGCACATAACCTTGGTGCACTGCCACGGAGACGGGTTACTGCCTCATGCAAGTTACTTACCTGTTATATTTGTTTTCTACTTCCGTCTGCCGCGCTGTCGCCTCCTCCAGCATGACCTTGGCACGTTCGTTTTCTTCCTCAAATAGCTTTCTGTAAGGTCATGACAGATACACATCAGAGCCATGCAGGGGGATATTTAGTATAGGACAGACCACAAATTACTGTTCCCTTTTTTCATGGGCCTTCTGATGTAGGCACCAAAAATGCATAATTCAAGTGGCGCCTCCAGACGCCCTTCTCTGCCTCCAGCACAATGGGATATCTGTGTATATTTTTTAAGAATTCCCTATACAACACATTGCACTTCTAAGACCTCTAAAGTCTGATTTTCGGGACCCTAGAATCAGTTGTTCAACACAGTTATATCCTGTCATTTAGTGCAAACTGTCACGATTAAAATCCCGCGAGGGCGCTCTTCATGTCTTACATTGCACATTTCGCTTCTTCGCTATGCAGGAAGACGTTTTCTGCAGTCAGGACACCTTCCTCTCTCAGTTTGGCCTCAGATTCTTCAAGTTCTTTCAATTTGGCTAATTTCTCCTTCTCTATAATTAGAAATGATATATCCAGGAACTGATAAGATAGAAGACCACTTTTTGAATAGTAAGTTGCTGACCACTTACCTTCCTGTAGAAGCTCATTTTTCCGCTCCGTCATTTGATCAGTCTCTGCTTCAAGTCTTTTTGCATCCTGTAACCAACATATATGATTTTTGATGAAGTTGTCTTTACAAAGTGGTTTATAGTATGGGGAATCTGCAGCTGCATTTGTAATTGGGTCAATATACTGAGGGGCCCATAGGTCCCTACTAATACCAGTGCTATATGCTAGAATGATGGACCCAGCATGGTCACCCCATCCACCCTATATGGTGAAATTAGAATCTGAAAACCATTGCTTTAGCTAGGATTTCCTTGTCCCGCATCTCCTTACGTAAAACTCTGCCAGAGCCTTGTGCTTTTTCATCAGATCTTCCATTTGCTCCTGAAATTCCATCCTAAATCAGTACAGAAAACAATAAAATAAAAGTGATTCATTGTAAGGGTAAATCCGGCCACTATGGCGGAAAACAACAGGGATCTGCTCAATGCAGCCCTACATCCCTCACCGCTGGTCTCTCTGCTTCTGCTTCTCTTCCTTCATTTTGTTGGCCAGATTGTCAATCTTCTTTTTGATCTCCTCTACTTGCTCCTGCTGCCTGCAACGATTGAAGGCGATGGAGGGAGGCTTTAGATGTGTGTGCTAATAGCAATATTATTTTGTGTAATTGCTGTTGTGTCGGCTCTTAAATATCAGGTCACAACCTCTACTTACTTCTGTTCCTTCTTTAACTGATCCTCACGTCGTAGCTTCAGGATCTGGATGGTTTCTGAAAATACAACCGCATTCTGGTTCTTTCTGTGCCATTTTATGACATAATACAGTGGGTAACGATGCGCCCAAATAATAGCAATATAAGGTGTGCCCCGAGGATGCCACCATAAAGTGTCCGAATATTACCAACATAGGGAATGCCCCACAACGAAATACCTACAGTACCTATGTAATAATAACCTAATGTGCACTCAATGATATAACTATATGGTGCCCAGAAGTTACCACTTCACATGGTCCAAATAATACCGTCATGTGGTGCAGGTTTCTATAATTTGTCCATAGTTTTTCCTTAAAGGGATTATCCAGGCATTTGACATTGATGACCTGTCCTGAGGATAAGTCATCAGTATCCGATCGGTTGGGGTCCGATTATCGGGACCCCTGACGATCAGCTGTTTGAAGAGGCCACACATCGGTCAGTCCCACTTAAAGGGAACCTGTCATCAACTTTATGCTGCCCATACTAACGGCAGAATAAAGTAGAGATGGGTGAGTTGATTTCAGAGGTCTGTCATTTAATAGTTAAAAGTAAGTGGTTGCTGAGAACCAACATCACAATCATTGCAGACTGGGCCTGGAGAAGAGTCCCGGCCACCTGAGAAGAGTCCTGGTTACTCATGAAGTCCGGCTGATGACTGACCGGCTTCTACCTAGTTTTCTCCCTTTCTCTCTAGGAGAGAACTGCCAGTCATCAGCAGACGGGGGGAGAGCAGGAGATTATAATAACCAGGACTCTTCTCAGGTAGATCTGACTCTTTTCAAGGCCCGTGCTGCAATGATTATGATGCTGGTTCTCAGCAACCACTTACTTTTAGCTCATGAGTGACGCACCGCTGAGATCAGCATTTCAGTCACTACTTTATACTGCCCTCAGTGAGGTCAGCATAAAGGTGATGACAGGTTCCCTTTAAGTGAACGGGGCTGAACTGCAATACCAAGCACAGCCACTATACAACGGAGGGAGCTGTACTTGGTGAGCTATGAGAAGGCTGCGGCACTCACCGGAGCTCTGGTAACCGTAGCGGTCTCTTCGAACAGATGATTGGCGGTGGTCCCGGGTGTCGGACCCACGCTGATCTGATATTGATGACTTATCATGAGAATAGGCCATCAATATAAAATTCCTGGACATTTGTTTTGCATTAGAAGTGTTTCAAATATAGTAGAGCGCACAGTATCTTCCGTAAACCCATTCTCACCTTGCTTTTTCACGAGTATTTCTTTCAGCGACGCTTTTTCTGCATATACTGTAAGACAATAGGATAACACACAGCCCCATATACAATACATTCACAGAACGACGCACACCACGTCCAGTCCATCGCGGCCGCTCACATTTCTGTAGTTCACTCTGTGCCGCTTCTATCTCCTTGTCTAATTCCTGCTTCTCGGCCGCTACCTGCTCTCCATCTGCAGATGTAAAGATCCCGCAGTGAGCTGGAAATATAGGAATCACTATAGTCTTACATTGTGGTGCCAGATTATCAAATATTCCACACTGTCAGATGAACAGGGATGGCCAAGATGAATGTGTACTTTACTGCTCTAGGGTCAGCAGGTGACGCCCCCAAGGACCAGGCCAGGACTGTCGGAAGCAATACTTTGTAGCATGCCGGATTATCAGGACTATAATGGATGTAACAGGACGGACTCTCTACAGAATTTCTGCAGCGACATCTATCCGAGTGGGTGAGATTCTAACAAACCATTTATGCTGCACATTTGCTATACAGATGTCAGCCATAGCAATGTATAGGATGAAATCCGCCTGTAATGCCTGCATCTCAGAACACCTCTCGTCTCCTACTTACCTTTCTGGGCGGTGGTGATCTTCTTCAGGACATCGTCCATCTTTGGGCCCTTACTTCCAGCTGTGTAATAAGAGGATACATGAGGTCAGTACTCTGAAGAATCGTCACCTCTCCTCCATGTTCTCAGTGTATACGGGACGCACCGCCTCGCAGGTCTTCATACTGCCGCAACAACTGCTCCATGGCACTGCAGAAGAAGGAGAGAAGAGCTCAGAAATCCAGAAAACTACTTCACCCATCATGTGCCATACTGTCTGCTGAGCTGCTGTATCTACCATGTGTGATACTGTCTGCTGAGCTGCTGTATCTAATCCTATCCTCTGTGATACTGTCTGCAGAGCTGTGTATCTAATCCTATCATGTGTGATACTGTCTGCTGAGCTGCTGTATCTAATCCTATCATGTGTGATACTGTCTGCTGAGCTGCTGTATCTAATCCTATCATGTGTGATACTCTGCTGAGCTGCTGTATCTAATCCTATCATGTGTGATACTGTCTGCTGAGCTGCTGTATCTAAGTCTATTATATATGATACTGTCTGCTGAGCTGCTGTATCTAAGTCTATTATACAGTCCTGATCAAAAGTTAATGGGCAATAAATCCCATTTTACATTGCTGGATCATAACAAGGTTCCAAGTAGAGCTTCAACATGCAACAAGAAGAAATGGGAGTGAGACAAAACATTTTTTGAGCATTCAATTAATTGAAAATAACGATTAAACTAAAACAGGCTGTTTTTCAGCTGATCCAAAGTTTAGGACCACATGCCTTTAAAAGGCCAAATCTGTGCAAAGATGTGGATTCATTGTCATTCTCTGTCACGTAGTCACACGTTGTGATGGCAAAGGCAAAAAAACTCTCCCTTTTTGAACGTGGTCGGGTTGTTGAACTGCATAAGCAGGGTCTCTCACGGCGCGCCATCGCTGCTGAGGTGGGACGCAGGAATTTCTTAAATGATCCTGAGGTTTATGGAACAAAAAAGTCAAGTGGAAGACCCAAAAAAAAAATGTCACCAGCACTGAGCCGGAGGATCCAATTGGCTGTCCATCAAGACACTGGACGATCCTCGACCCAAATGAAGGCCCTTACTGGTGCTGACTGCAGCCCCATAACCATCAGACGGCATCTGAGACTGAAGGGCTTCAAAAACAAAAAACGTCTTCAAAGACCTCGTCTCCTTGAACGCCACAGAACTGCTCGTTTGGACTTTGCAAGAGAGCCCCAAACATGGGACACTCAAAGGTGGAAGAAAGTTTTATTCTCTGATGAGAAAAAATGTAACCTTGATGGTCCTGATGGTTTCCAACGTTACTGGCATGACAAGCAGATCCCACCTGAGATGTTTCCTACGCTCCACAGTGGAGGGGACGCCATAATGGTCTGGGGGGCTTTTTCCTTCAGTGGAACAATGGAGCTTCAGGAAGTGCAGGGGCGTCAAACAGCCGCTGGCTATGTCCAGATGTGGCAGAGAGCATTCCTCATGACTGAGGGCCCTCGTCTGTGTGGTAACAGGACAACGCTACAGTACACAATGCCCGCAGGACAAAGGACTTCTTCCAGGAGAATAACATCACTCTTTTGGCCCATCCGGCGTGTTCCCCTGATCTAAATCCAATTGAGAACCTTTGGGGATGGATGGCAAGGGAAGTTTACAAAAATGGACACCAGTTCCAGACAGTAGATGGCCTTCGTGCGGCCGTCTTCACCACTTGGAGAAATGTTCCCACTCACCTCATGGAAACGCTTGCATCAAGCATGCCGAAACAACAACGGCCGAGCTACTCATTACTGAGTTCATGTTTGGAAGTTGGATTTCTGTTTTGGGGGGGGTTTAGGTTTTTTTTGGAGGTGTGGTCCTAAACTTTTGATCACCTGAAAAGAAGCCTGTTTCAGTTTATTCGTTGTTTTCATTATATTGAATGCTCAAAAAATGTTTTGTCTCACTCCCATTTCTTCTTGTTGCATGTTGAAGCTCCACTTGGAACCTTGTTAAGATCCGGCCATGCTACATAGGATTTTTTTGCCATTTTTCAAGTGGTCTTAAACTTTTGATCAGGACTGTATATGATACTGTCTGCTGAGCTGCTGTATCTAATCCTATCATGTGTGATACTGTCTGCTGAGCTGCTGTATCTTAATGTATCCTTTGTGATGCAGTCTGCTGAGCTGCTGTATCTAAGTCTATCATGTGAGATATTGTCTGCTGAGCTGGTGTATCTAAGCGTATGAGTGATACAGTCTTCTGAGCTAAATCTATCATAAGTGATACTGTCTGTTGAGCTGGTGTATCTAAGGCTATCATGTGCGATACTATTTGCTGAGCTGGAGTATCTAAGTATAAGTAATGCAGTCTGCTGAGCTGGCGTATATAAGCATATGAGTGATACAATCTACTGAGCTGGGCTATCTAAGTCTATTATGTGTGATAATTGCTGAGCTGGAGTATCTAAGCTTATGAGTGATACAGTCTGGTGTATGCTAAGCTTGTGTATCTAAGTCTATCAAGTGTGATACTGTCGGCTGAACAGGTGTATCTAAGCCTATCATGTGTGATAATGCCTGCTGAGCTCGTTTGTGCTCGGATCGGCTCATGATGAGAGGGTCCCCTACCTAAGCCTATACTCCCCCTCCTACCTAGAAGCAGCAGAGTTATGCCGGAACTGCTTATCGAAGGGTAGCCTAAAGGGGCCAAAAGAACCATGCATAGGAGTTTTGAAAAGACTTTGATAACAGAAACTACAAAACCAAAACTCGAAAGCCAGTGACATTTCGTATTAAGGATCCGGGATATAACGCATGGAACACTCGGAACTGCGACGACCCAACCGTTTGATGACATGTACTGGCACCTTATGCATGGACGCCGCAGCTGCCGCGCCCATGCGGAAGGAATGTCCTGTGATCCAGAGAGGACCGACCCCTGAACCTGTCAACTAAACCTGAATGTACGTAAGAAAGGCCGCGGTGGTTAGCCGGGCATTGCCTAGTTCGAGTACGGGAGAACATGCCGGCTTGGACTAAATACTACGCAGCCAAGCCTCCAAGGCCTGCACCGGACACCATCTGCTGTCCGTGGGAAAGTATCTGACCGCCACCGATTCCCCCGGCCGTGACGTCTTGGACGAGGCCAAGGTGAGGACATAGATGGACCCGCGCCGGATGAGCTGACCTTTCTGCAAGCACCCAGCCAGCGTATTGGTGCCCATGAGCTCGCCTGACCTGAGGAATCCATTGAAGGCCAGGTACAAGACTGTTTCTACCAGAGCGCTAACCTGCGGCCCGAACGGTTTACCCTGCAGTTTGTCTGTCACGGCCTGAACAAGCTATCGGTAAATGGCTGACGCACATGTCGTTTCACAACAGACATCTTGCGCAAACCCTTCAACGCCGCTTTGATCGGGTGGGCGGAGAAGAGTGACGGTAGGTCCGGCTGTAGGATGTACCAATGGTGCTGAATACCTGCCAGGTATAGTTAACAGTGCTATAGGACAGGTTTAACCACCTCAGCCCCCAGTGCTTAAACACCCTGAAAGACCAGGCCACTTTTTACACTTCTGACCTACACTACTTTCACCGTTTATTGCTCGGTCATGCAACTTACCACCCAAATGAATTTTACCTCCTTTTCTTCTCACTAATAGAGCTTTCATTTAGTGGTATTTCATTGCTGCTGACATTTTTACTTTTTTTGTTATTAATCGAAATTTAACGATTTTTTTGCAAAAAAATGACATTTTTCACTTTCAGTTGTAAAATTTTGCAAAAAAACCGAGATCCATATATAAATTTTGCTCTAAATTTATTGTTCTACATGTCTTTGATAAAAAAAAAATGTTTGGGTAAAAAAAAAAAGGTTTGGGTAAAAGTTAGAGCGTTTACAAACTATGGTACAAAAATGTGAATTTCCGCTTTTTGAAGCAGCTCTGACTTTCTGAGCACCTGTCATGTTTCCTGAGGTTCTACAATGCCCAGACAGTACAAACACCCCACAAATGACCCCATTTCGGAAAGTACACACCCTAAGGTATTCGCCGATGGGCATAGTGAGTTCATAGAACTTTTTATTTTTTGTCACAAGTTAGCGGAAAATGATGATTTTTATTTTTTTTTTCTTACAAAGTCTCATATTCCACTAACTTGTGACAAAAAATAAAAAGTTCTATGAACTCACTATGCCCATCAGCGAATACCTTGGGGTCTCTTCTTTCCAAAATGGGGTCACTTGTGGGGTAGTTATACTGCCCTGGCATTCTAGGGGCCCAAATGTGTGGTAAGGAGTTTGAAATCAAATTCTGTAAAAAATGACCTGTGAAATCTGAAAGGTGCTCTTTGGAATATGGGCCCCTTTGCCCACCTAGGCTGCAAAAAAGTGTCACACATCTGGTATCTCCGTACTCAGGAGAAGGTGGGGAATGTGTTTTGGGGTGTCATTTTATATATACCCATGCTGGGTGAGATAAATATCTTGGCAAAAGACAACTTTTCCCATTTTTTTATACAAAGTTGGCATTTGACCAAGATATTTATCTCACCCAGCATGGGTATATGTAAAAAGACACCCCAAAACACATTCCTCAACTTCTCCTGAGTACGGAGATACCAGATGTGTGACACTTTTTTGCAGCCTAGGTGGGCAAAGGGGCCCATATTCCAAAGAGCACCTTTCGGATTTCACAGGTCATTTTTTACTGAATTTGATTTCAAACACCTTACCACACATTTGGGCCCCTAGAATGCCAGGGCAGTATAACTACCCCACAAGTGACCCCATTTTGGAAAGAAGACACCCCAAGGTATTCCGTGAGGGGCATGGCGAGTTCCTAGAATTTTTTATTTTTTGTCACAAGTTAGTGGAAAATGATGTTTTTTTTTTTTTTGTTTTTTTTTTCATACAAAGTCTCATATTCCACTAACTTGTGACAAAAAATAAAAACTTCCATGAACTCACTATGCCCATCAGCGAATACCTTGGGGTCTCTTCTTTCCAAAATGGGGTCACTTGTGGGGTAGTTATACTGCCCTGGCATTCTAGGGGCCCAAATGTGTGGTAAGGAGTTTGAAATCAAATTCAGTAAAAAATGACCTGTGAAATCCGAAAGGTGCTCTTTGGAATGTGGGCCCCTTTGCCCACCTAGGCTGCAAAAAAGTGTCACACATCTGGTATCTCCGTACTCAGGAGAAGTTGAGGAATGTGTTTTGGGGTGTCTTTTTACATATACCCATGCTGGGTGAGATAAATATCTTGGTCAAATGCCAACTTTGTATAAAAAAAATGGGAAAAGTTGTCTTTTGCCAAGATATTTCTCTCACCCAGCATGGGTATATGTAAAATGACACCCCAAAACACATTCCCCACCTTCTCCTGAGCACGGAGATACCAGATGTGTGACACTTTTTTGCAGCCTAGGTGGGCAAAGGGGCCCATATTCCAAAGAGCACCTTTCGGATTTCACAGGTCATTTTTTACAGAATTTGATTTCAAACTCCTTACCACACATTTGGGCCCCTAGAATGCCAGGGCAGTATAACTACCCCACAAGTGACCCCATTTTGGAAAGAAGAGACCCCAAGGTATTCGCTGATGGGCATAGTGAGTTCATGGAAGTTTTTATTTTTTGTCACAAGTTAGTGGAATATGAGACTTTGTATGAAAAAAAAAATAAAAAAAAAAATAATCATTTTCCACTAACTTGTGACAAAAAATAAAAAATTCTAGGAACTCGCCATGCCCCTCACGGAATACCTTGGGGTGTCTTCTTTCCAAAATGGGGTCACTTGTGGGGTAGTTATACTGCCCAGGCATTTTACAGGGGCCCTAATGTGTGGTAAGTAGGTAAATGACCTGTGAAATCCGAAAGGTGCTCTTTGGAATGTGGGCCCCTTTGCCCACCTAGGCTGCAAAAAAGTGTCACACATGTGGTATCTCCGTACTCAGGAGAAGGTGGGGGATGTGTTTTGGGGTGTCATTTTACATATACCCATGCTGGGTGAGAGAAATATCTTGGCAAAGACAACTTTTCCCATTTTTTTTATACAAAGTTTGCATTTGACCAAGATATTTATCTCACCCAGCATGGGTATATGTAAAAAGACACCCCAAAACACATTCCTCAACTTCTCCTGAGTACAGAGATACCAGATGTGTGACACTTTTTTGCAGCCTAGGTGGGCAAAGGGGCCCAAATTCCTTTTAGGAGGGCATTTTTAGACATTTGGATACCAGCATTCTTCTTACGCTTTGGGGCCCCTAAAATGCCAGGGCAGTATAAATACCCCACATGTGACCCCATTTTGGAAAGAAGACACCCCAAGGTATTCAATGAGGGGCATGGCGAGTTCATTGAAAAAAAAATTTTTTGGCACAAGTTAGCGGAAATTGATTTTTTTGATTTTGTTCTCACAAAGTCTCCCTTTCCGCTAACTTGGGACAAAAATTTCAATCTTTCATGGACTCAATATGCCCCTCAGCGAATACCTTGGGGTGTCTTCTTTCCAAAATGGTGTTATTTGTGGGGTGTTTGTACTGCCCTGGCATTTGAGGGTCTCCGCAATCATTACATGTATGCCCAGCATTAGGAGTTTCTGCTATTCTCCTTATATTGAGCATACGGGTAATGAGATTTTTTTTTTCCGTTCAGCCTCTGGGCTGAAAGAAAAAAATGAACGGCACAGATTTCTTCATTCGCATCGATCAATGTGGATGAAAAAATCTCTGCCAAAAAAAGAAAAAGGAGGGGAAAGGCGTCTGCCAGGACATAGGAGCTCCGCCCAACATCCATACCCACTTAGCTCGTATGCCCTGGCAAACCCGATTTCTCCATTCACATCAATCGATGTGGATGAATAAATCATTGCCGGGATTTTTTTTTTTATATATACAAAGTGTTTGCCAAAGTATATGAACACCGCCACCTCCTCAGCTCATATGCCTCGGCAAACATATCTTTTACTGCAGAGGAGAAATCTCGTCTTGCAGCGCCGCATACACCGACTTGCGTGTAATCTGACAGCAGCGCAATGCTTCTGTCCGAATGCACATCAGTGCTGCAGCTGGTCGATCGGATGGTCCACCTGGAAGGTAAAAAAAACAAAACAAAAAAGAAAAAACCAGGCCGCAAAGCAATAACTTTATTAACTTTAGAACAGAACATATTAACTTTTTTACTTACCGGTAATTTTTTTTTTTTTTTTACCTTTATAGAACAAACCTCTCCTTCCCCATGGGACAATGTGCAAAGCGCAAATCGCCCAAAGATGTGGCGAAGTACGTTATGCACTTTATCCCAGGTGAAAGGAGAGGTTTGCAGCAGCTGTGAGAGAAAGGGCCCTAATAGCCCTGTGTGCCTGTCCTGGTGAGATGTGATCCCTATGCTAGGTGTACCTGTGTGTGGTACTTCCGGAAACACTCTCCTAAGCATAGGGCAGGGTGGTCCGGACAGTCAGGACAGAAATAGCGGGTGTCACGCCTTATTCCACTCCTGCTACAGACACGACATTTTTTTCGGGGTGGCGGTTGGGTTGAGGTACCAGCAACGACACTGGGGAAATGTCGCTCGTGTAGACGGCTAACTACACTGGTGGATGGGGCCACGGAACCTCCTGGGTAAAGGAGGTTCTCGATGATCTCTTCCTGGAATTTGAGGAAGGATCGTGTTCTCCCAGCCTTACTGTAGAGAACAAAACTATTGTAGAGCGCCAATTGAATTAAATATACAGACACCTTCTTATACCAGCGTCTGGTTCTGCGGGAAACTAAATAGGGAGCCAACATCTGGTCATTGAAGTCCACCCCTCCCATGAGCGCATTATAGTCGTGGACTGAGAGGGGCTTTTCAATGACACGGGTTGCCCTTTGAATTTGTATTGTCGTGTCTGCGTGAATGGAGGAGAGCATGTAAACGTCACGCTTGTCTCTCCATTTCACCGCGAGCAGTTCTTCGTTACACAAGGCAGCCCTCTCCCCCCTTGCAAGACGGGTGGTTACAAGCCGTTGGGGGAAGCCCACGCGACTAGTTTGCACGGTGCCACAGGCGCAAATCCGTTCTAGAAACAAATGCCTAAAGAGGGCCACACTTGTGTAAAAATTGTCCACATAAAGATGGTACCCCTTGCCGAATAAGGGTGACACCAAGTCCCAGACTGTCTTCCCACTGCTCCCCAGGTAGTCAGGGCAACCGACCGGCTCCAGGGTCTGATCTTTTCCCTCATAGATCCGAAATTTGTGGGTATAGCCTGTGGCCCTTTCACAGAGCTTATACAATTTGACCCCATACCGGGCACGCTTGCTTGGGATGTATTGTTTAAAGCCAAGGCGCCCGGTAAAATGTATTAGGGACTCGTCTACGCAGATGTTTTGCTCAGGGGTATACAAATCTGCAAATTTCTGGTTGAAATGGTCTATGAGGGGCCGAATTTTGTGGAGCCGGTCAAAAGCTGGGTGGCCTCTGGGACGGGAGGTGGTGTTGTCGCTAAAGTGCAGGAAACGCAGGATGGCCTCAAATCGTGTCCTGGACATAGCAGCAGAGAACATGGGCATGTGATGAATTGGGTGCATTGACCAATATGACCGCAATTCATGCTTTTTTGTCAGGCCCATGTTGAGGAGAAGGCCCAGAAAAATTTTAAGTTCGGAAACTTGGACTGGTTTCCACCGGAAAGGCTGGGCATAAAAGCTTCCCGGGTTTGCGGTTATAAATTGTGTGGCATATTGGTTGGTCTCTGCCACGACTAAGTCCAAGAGCTCCGCAGTCAAGAACAGCTCAAAAAATCCCAGGGCCGTACTGATCTGAGCCGTCTCAACCCGAACTCCAGACTGGGCGGTGAAAGGGGGAACTACTGGTGCGGCTGAAGTTGGTGACTGCCAATCAGGGTTTGCCAGCACCTCAGGGATTCTAGGGGCTCTACGGGCCTGTCTGTGTGGTGGCTGCGACGGGGTAACTAGTGCACGTGCCACCGTACCAGCTTCAACTGCCCTTCTGGTGCTCGCTACTTCACCATGTTGTACGGCAGTGCTGGTACTAGGTCCAGGAAGGGCTGCGCTGCTGGTGTATGCCTCACCACGTGATCCGGCAGCGACAGCCCCACTCTGCTGCTCTTGAAGCGGATCCTGCATAACCTGTGGTCTAGCGACACGGGGCCGGGTACGCCTGGTGCTGCCAGGGACCTCAACCTCCTCGTCCGAACTTTGGGTCAGAGAGCCACTGCTTTCTACAGGTTCATATTCTGACCCGCTAGATTCGTCAGATGAGGGTTCCCACTCCTCATCCGACTGGGTCAGAATCCTGTAGGCCTCTTCAGAAGAATACCCCCTGTTTGACATTTGGACTACTAAATTTAGGGGTATTCCCTGAGACTACCCAAGAAAAAAAGCAAGCCTGTCTTACAAAGGGGAGGCTAGCGAAGTACCGGAGGCCGCTGCGGTTGATAAAAAATATCAAAACTGATTTTTTTATCGCCGCAGAGCGTGTAAAGTGAATGTGCAGTGATCAAAAAAAATATATTTTTTGTCACTGCGGTGGGGCGGGCGTGGGTGAACGCACGTGTGGGCGACCGATCAGGCCTGATCGGGCAAACACTGCGTTTTGGGTGGAGGGCGAACTAAAGTGACACTAATACTATTATAGATCTGACCGTGATCAGTTTTGATCACTTACAGATACTATAAAAGTACAAATGCTGATTAGCGATACGCTAAACAGCGAATAAAAGTGACTGCGGTGCGGTGGGGTGGGCGCTAACTGACGCTAACTACCTAACCAAGGGGCCTAAACTATCCCTAAAACCTAACAGCCAATACTAGTGAAAAAAAAAAGTGTCAGTTTACACTGATCACTTTTTGTCTTTCACTAAGTGATTGACAGGGGGCGATCAAGGGGTTAATTTGGATGATGGGGGTGATGGATGGTGATCAGGGGCTAAGGGCAGTGTTTGGTGTGTACTCACAGTGATGTCTGCTTCTCTGCTGGATCCAACCGACGAAAAGGACCAGCAGAGGAGCAGAGAAGCCATATAACAGATCATATTTACTAATATGATCTGTTATCTGGCTTGTGATTCGATTTTTTAAAAATCAGCAACCTGCCAGCGACGATCATTGGCTGGCAGGTTGCTGATGAAATACTCCTCGAACTTTGGCTGTGACCGAAATCTCGCGTCTCGCGAGAGGACGCGCCGGCGCGTCCAGGAGGAATTAAACAACCACCTCCAGGACGCGTCTGTGCGTACAGCGGTCCGGAGGTGGTTAATTGAGAGTGGCAAAACCCCGACAAAGCCCAATAGGTGAGTGATAGGCCCCCAGAGTCATCTGTGTAAATCTAAAGCGGAGAAGCCATGCGCGAGAGACTAATGGCGGAGCCATGCGCGAGAGACTAATGGCGGAGTCATATGTGTAAAACTAAAACGGAGAAGCCATGCGTGAGAGACTCAGATGGCGGAGTCATATGTGTAACTAAAACGGAGAAGCCATGCGTGAGAGCCTCTAATGGCGGAGTCATATGTGTAAACCTAAAAAGGAGAAGCCATGCGTGAGAAACTCTAATGGCGGAGTCATATGTGTAACCTAATACGGAGAAGCCATGCGTGAGAGACTCTAATGGCGGAGTCATATGTGTAACCTAATACGGAGAAGCCATGCGTGAGAGACTCCAATGGGGGAGTCATATGTGTAACCTAATACGGAGAAGCCATGCGTGAGAGACTCCAATGGCGGAGTCATATGTGTAACCTAATACGGAGAAGCCATGCGTGAGAGACTCTAATGGCGGAGTCATATGTGTAACCTAAAACGGAGAAGCCATGCGTGAGAGACTCTAATGGCGGAGTCATATGTGTAACCTAATACGGAGAAGCCATGCGTGAGAGATTCTAATGGCGGAGTCATATGTGTAAACCTAAAACGGAGAAGCCATGCGTGAGAGACTCTAATGGCGGAGTCATATGTGTAACCTAATACGGAGAAGCCATGCGTGAGAGACTCTAATGGCGGAGTCATATGTGTAACCTAAAACGGAGAAGCCATGCGTGAGAGACTCTAATGGCGGAGTCATATGTGTAACCTAAAACGGAGAAGCCATGCGTGAGAGATTCTAATGGCGGAGTCATATGTGTAAACCTAAAACGGAGAAGCCATGCGTGAGAGACTCTAATGGCGGAGTCATATGTGTAAACCTAAAACGGAGAAGCCATGCGTGAGAGACTCTAATGGCGGAGTCATATGTGTAACCTAAAACGGGGAAGCCATGCGTGAGAGACTAATGGCGGAGTCATATGTGTAACCTAAAACGGGGAAGCCATGCGTGAGAGACTCCAATTTTATTTTATTTTTTTATACTATAAACCACTTAAGCAGCTCCCGTATGGGCACAGCTCTGAGTACGAGCATGAAGAGCATGGTATAACGCAGATCACCTGCACGGACTAACTAACATCCTGTGCCTAAATGACCCCCTTGGAACCTTATGTACGGCCGGCAGCAGGAAGCCAGCCACCGCCTATGATCTGCTCCCCCTGACCGAGTCTAGTACTCCTTCCCCTGATCTCTGCCTACCTAACGGCACGGCGGCCCGTGCCAGACTTTATTGAAGATGAGGAGCCTTTACCCCCAGCCGCGTGGGGAGCTCACGCTGCTCCCTGGTAATGTGCACCGGATCAGAGGGAGCCCTTCCTTTACCGCTGGTTTGAATCGTGTGCCGCGTGAGGAGCCACACAGCTCCCTGACATTGTGCGCCGATGCGGGAGTGCCCCCCCTCACCTAGGGGCTGGTTGTTGTGACTGGAACCCACTGGGAGACTGAAGCCTGACCGGACCTACCTGTGACCGTGAAGGCTGACCCGCGTGCGTAGACGTGACGCAACTACCCGTAGATGCCCACCCAGTGCCTGTAGTCAACGGGAGTGCGACCGAGTCTGTGGATGTGACCGACTAGCCCCTGTAGTCGTGAGGGGACCCTACATCGAGAGTAGCGGTAACAGACCATTGCCTGTAGACGTGGTAGTATTACCTCACGAGTCTGTTGACATGAGACTAATGCCTGCAGTCGTGGCAGGGCTTCATAACAAGTCTGTAGTCGTGACAGACTAATGCCTGCAGTCGTGGCAGGACTTTATAACGAGTCTCTAGTCGTGACAGACCTGGCAAACCAACAATTATATATATATATTTTTTTACAACTTCCCACCAAAGGCAACGACTGTAGGCGCCACCCTGCAAGACATGCGTCAGTGGCCTGAGCTTAGATAGGCCACCATACCCAGTCCCCTAAGTCCACGCGGGAGTAAAGGGGTGGCCCACGCATGCGCACCACACCTGACTCACCTGGCGGCCATGACAGCCACAAACCCTGCAGAATGGAAAAGTAGCCAACCACCTGTGGACCTGAATAAACAAGGACAGACATGTGAGTGCGCGAACCCCGGCTGAGTGATCCTTCACCCACGCAACTGCTCCCTAAATATCCACCGGCTTATCGCGGCTGTGCCCCGACCCGAGCCACTAACTCCCCACGTACCGTATGTGCTATGGGCGGCCAGGCTACGTGCCCGAGGCGTAGTGGCAATCCCCCTTCCTTGAACCCCCTTATTTAATAAAGCCCTTTTTTTTTTTTTTTTTTTTTAACCAACTGACGCCTGCCTTAGTACCTAGACACTAGTGCTGAGCAAGGAGCCCAGTACCTGGACTGCAGTACCAGTAACTGGTGACACTTTCACCTGTCTCAGGTGTGTTAAGACCTATGGCATTTCCAGCTTACCTCATGTTTTTAAAAAAAATAAAAAATTACTCATTAACTTAGGTGGATATAGGTTAGGAATGTCACTACCACTGTGTCAGGCCCTACATGACGAAACACTGAGTGCATCTGGTTTTATAGAGCGGTACCAACATGTTATCTGCTTCTTCCTACTGTTTACTAGTTATCTAGTTCATCCATTAACCAAATAGATCTGCAAATGATGTTGCATTCTGGTATTATGTCCCATACATGTATACAGTTTGATAAATCATTGAATTCAGAGTATCATTCCTGATCTGTTTGCTATACAGGATGCATGAAAATTTAACTAGTTATTTGGGCCGATGGCACATTATATAAAATCCACCCACTCATATGTTTTACACTAAACCTGTAAGAATGGTCTCCCTGTAGGTGTCGCCCTCACTCAGCTAAGAACCTGCTGGAGCGCCGAAGGGCAGTAAGCCACACTGTGAAGCCGGTGGGCGGCGTGAGCGATGCGCTGCGCGCCATGGTATGAGCGGGAGTGCGACTGGCCGCAGCGGAGCAACAGGTGAGGGGTGACCGAGGAGGCTATTGCACCGTTAGCCTGGGGGGCGCTGCATGTGAGCAGGGGAGCCTTAAACCGGATCGGAAAGTGCGGGCAGTCCCAGGTGCGGCTGGGGACCGCGGCCACCCTCGGCCGCGTAACATGACATAAATAAACGAGACGGATGGGCATCCCCCCGGCCTACCTATACTCCGCAGCGATGAGCCCGACGCAGCTGACCACACGAATTAACAACAAGACACGCGACCTCTCTGGAAGGACAGCCAACCCACGAGCTGATTCGAAAGCATTCGAACCAACAAGTGGGGGCAGGAGAGCCAGGTTTAAATAATTAAAGCCCCGCCTCCCCTCACACAAACACGGCACTCTTAATTGCCTACCACTTATCAAGGCCTATCATGTATGATACTGTCACTTCAGCTGTGTATCTAATCTTATCCTATGGGATACTGTCTGCTGAACAGGTGTATCTAATCCTATCCTGTGCGATACTGTCTGGTGAGCTACTGTAGCCGTACTTGCCAACCATCTTGATTTTGGCCGCACAGTCCTACAAACCGCACCATAAAGGGTGCCATTTAACTGTGCCAATTTGGCATTGTAAATACTGGTCTCTATGCTGTATCTAAGTCATGTGAGATACTGTCAGCTGTACCTAAGCCTGTCATGTAAGGTACTGTTTCTTCAGCTGTGTATCTAAGCCTATCAAGTGAGATACTGTCTGGCGTACCTAAGCCTATCATGTAAGATACTGTCTCTTCAGCTGTGTATCTAAGCCTATCATGTGAGATACTCACTGGTGTACCTAAGCCTATCATGTGAGATACTGTCTAGATACAGTTGTATAGATACAGTTGCGTATCTAAGCCTATCATGTGAGATACTGTCTATACAGTTGTGTATCTAAGCCTATCATGTGTGATACTGTTTCTTCAGCTGTGTATCTAAGCCTATCATGTGAGTTACTCACTGGTGTACCTAAGCTTGTCATGTAAGGTACTGTCTATACAGTTGTGTATCTAAGCCTATCATGCGAGATACTCACTGGTGTACCTAAGCTTGTCATGTAAGGTACTGTCTATACAGTTGTGTATCTAAGCCTATCATGCGAGATACTCACTGGTGTACCTAAGTTTGTCATGTAAGGTACTGTCTATACAGTTGTGTATCTAAGCCTGTCATGTGAGATACTCACTGGTGTACCTAAGCTTGTCATGTAAGGTACTGTCTATACAGTTGTGTATCTAAGCCTATCATGCGAGATACTCACTGGTGTACCTAAGTTTGTCATGTAAGGTACTGTCTATACAGTTGTGTATCTAGGCCTATCATGTGAGATACTGTCTCAGAGAACTGACTAGTTGGATTACTGGTGAGACCGGAGTGTAATAATGTACAGTAACAGGGAGGCTGTGTGTAGGTCGGTATGAGACATTTGTCACCTGATGCTGTGGTCTACAGCTGCCGATAGTGAGCACACAATGGGAGTTGTAGTTTTATAGAAGGATAACTAGCTATCTGCACCAGACCGCACCAACCAATCAGCAACCAGCTTATAGCCATAAACCTTAGGGGAGAAGATAAAAAGCTGGCGTGTGATTGGCTGTTAGTTTTACCTCAGGAATATCAGTGACCACCTCCCAGTATATGTATGCCCTCTCAGGCCTCATGTCAGGGGGTAGAAGACCCCACAGAATGACCCCCATCACCCCTCCTGACCCTTAGCAGGAGGAGAGCGCCTGTCCCTCAGGAAATAATCATCTGCGTCTCCCTAGGGATGTCCTACAGTCCAGGGCACCGTGTGAGGACAGAAGCCATTAAACTATGGTTCTGGGGTCCATCTATGTTATGTTAGTAAAATGAGAACTGGAATCTGGTTGCTATGGCGACTGCCGCCCTTTTATATTACTCCATTTTGGATAACTCCCCCCCCTCCCTGTCTATTGGATACAGGTCCACGCTGTTCACCATATTGGCTCAATTTGAAATCATTGCCTGTGGCACAAATTTCACATTTTGCTCCAGTGACAAAACGCTGATAAAGTATAAGTGTGGTCAACGTGGAACGGCCCGTGGTATTTTTTTAAAATTATTTTTATTTAAAAGTTGCTGCCAGCACCCCGCCAATCAGCTGCGGCGCTCCGGTGACGTCATGTCCATGGGTCACATGGCCAAGGCGCAGCTCAGTCATGTGACTGCAGTACCGAGCACAGCCACTATCCCGTGCACGGCGCTGTGACCCGAACAGAGAATACCATTCACATCAATGAGCAGAGAAAACGTCAGCTGCGTAATTTAATAGAAGTTTATTAGAAAAATCAATAAATCTTCAAAAATAGATTTTTATATTAAACTGCTGCAAAGCTTCATGAAGTCAAAACCTTTGCCTGTCTACAATGGGCGAGACCACTGGGTGTGGGACTTGGCATTTCTGGACCCCTGTCTCACTGTTAAGCCCCGCCCCACTGCACAGCTAAGCTCCACCCCCATCAGCTCACTAAGCCCCACTCTCAGCTTAGCTGTGCATTTCTGCTACAGCTTTACTGCTGGGAAGGGGGCCCCCAATGGGCCCCTGTAGAGCTGAATTGGCTGCACAGGCGGTATGTATTCAGCCAACAGAGGTGGTAAAGTCCACCCAGGAGACCACCCTGACCAGTGTATAGAAGGGAGTGCTATTTAACGTAGCTTAGGAGAATGGCGGTCCAGCGTGGCGCTATGTAGGCTAGCTTCACATCTGTGGCAGAGGATTCGGCGGGCTGTTCTGATAGGGACCAGCCTTGCCTGCAGGACCCCACTGATTATAACGGGGTCCGGCGGCCGCTACCCGGAAAATACGCCAAGAATCGGCCGGGCAGAAACCGCTGCAGTTCCTGCTCAGCCGATTCCCACAATTCTCTGCTGGAACTGGAGGTCGGAACAACCAGCCGCAGACGCGAAAGCGACTCGTAACTTTCCAACGGACCTGAACGCGGAGCTCATGTTCCTTAAGGGTCCATTCACACGTCAGTATTTTCTCTTCCGCTCCGAAAATTTGCGGACCCATTTATTGCAATGGCCAGTTGTTCCGCTCCATTACGCAAATCCACAAAAATAGTAGGGGCTTGTCCTCCTATTGTCCGCAAAATGCGGTCCGTGGTCCCATTGTAGTGATCAGGTTCGCAAAATTGCAGAACGCGTCAATAGAAAAAATAATAAATTTTGTACCCTAGCAACATATATTCTTCCGCCTTCCGTTTATTTGCAGAAAAACGGAACGGATGCGGATGCACAATTGGTAAAAACTGAAGGTTTTTGCAGAAACACGAATCCGCAAAAAACAGAAGTCTAGAAAAGAAAAATACTGACGTGTGACTGGACCCTTACGGAGCTTCACGTGCTAGAGGGCCGCCTCGCTCAGTCTGCCGTGCACCGGATTTATTATTGCACCTAACGAGATATGACTGAAGCGTCCAGAAAGGTAGTGTGGCGAAGAGGAGGCCTGAAACGCTCCAGATTTGGGAATGGTGCGCACCATAATTTGGGGGCAATTTACTTGTGCAAAATAAGTCAGGACATGGTGTCGGGAAAAGAGCCCAAGATGCGCCAAACCTGTAACACAGCGTCTGTCCAGTTCTGGGGTGGATTAGTTATGTCTGTGGGTGCGATATAGTCTAGTGTCATGTGACTGTTTCGTCCATTCCCATTGCCAGATCACGAGAGATATCGACCAATCACAGGCGGGCGGTGTGGCACGGGCACCACAGCGGTCAGCTCTGCTGGTAAGAAAGTTTATTGTCTAGCGGTAGAGAGCAGCCAGGAGCCAAAATAAAGAGCCCCGAGCTTCACAGGGGCCACAATCTGCATCCCTCAGTCCGGTGATCTTCAACCTGCCGCTCTCCAGCTATTGCAAAACTACAACACCCAGCATGTCCTCACAGCCTACATGGCATGCTGGGAGTTGTAGTTTTGCAACGGCTGGAGAGCGGCAGGTTGTAAGTTACTGCTTTAGACGAACAGGGACCCAATGGTCTGAGGTTTCAGCTTTCCAAGGGCCACGGATCAGGAACCAGAAAGAGCCCTCAGCTTTCTAGGGGCCACAGTCCAGATCCCTGAGACTAATAGGGACCTAATGGTCTAGAATCTTCAGCTACACAGGGGCCACAGTTCAGGAGCCACAAAGTCCCCTCGGCTTCAGAGGGGCCACAGTCCTGAACCCTGAGACTAACAAGCACCCAACGGTCTAGAGTCTTCAGCTTCAATTGGGCCACAGGTAAAGAGCCCTTAGCTTCATAGGGGCCACAGTCCAGATTCATGATACTAGCAGGGACCCAATGGTCTAGAGCCTTTAGCTTCACAGGGGCCACAGAGAGACTTCAGCTTCACAGGGGCCACAGTTCAGAACCCTGAGATTAACAGGGACTCTTGGTCCAGAGTCTTCAGCTTCACAGAGGCCATAGTCAAAGCTCCAATGAGGGGCCACAATACAGCCTATAGCTTTCCAGGGGACACAGTCCTGGGTCCCAAATTAACAGAGACCCACAGTCCACATCTTCACGCTGGGCCCCGGGCGGATATTACACAGGCAGGGCTTTGGAGACTCCTTTCCGCATCAGACTCCCGCACAGGCCGCTGATGTAGCGCCTCCCAGCGGCGCCGCCCGGTAACATTCCCAGCAGGAGGGCAGCGCCGGCGATGACCTGAACCACTGCTCCCAGCAAGGTGAGCGGGGTGCTCCGGAAGCCCAGGGCCGCGTACAGCGTGCCGCCGAGAGCCGCCAGGTAGAAGAAGGTCCAGGGGTCCGGCTCCCGGAGCAGGCGGCTGGGGCCCCGCAGGAGGCTGACGGAACCGAGACCCAAAACCGACCCCATAGACCAGAGCATGGCGAACTTCCGAGCCCGGAGTAACAGCAGCGGCACATACAGCGCGGCCAGGCCGAAGCACAGAGCCGCCATGGCCGCACACACAGCAGCCGCCATCAATCTCTGCGTCCCGGACATCCCCGGCAGGAAAGGGTCCGGATCCAGAGCGCTCCAGGACCAGGACAGGCCGCCGCTGGGAGGCGAAAACCAGGCCCTCCATCCCGGCTCAGAACTCTGCCGCTCCCCCGAGGAAGAAGCCGCAGAACTGCCACTGCCCCCGGCTTTATTCTGAGCCACGTACTCCTGTAACTGCCGGCCTAGGTCCGCCATGTCAACGAAAACATCCGCCTTTGTCAATCTAAATAAAGTTATTTGAATGTTTCCATGACAACGACACTTCCGCTGTCGTTAGCTTAGGGGACCTGCGTCTGTGTTAGTATAAATAAAGTTTGGTGAAAGTCTTCACTTCTAAAACTAGAGCGCGAATCCTATAGGGCGGCCATTTTGTTGGAGGCAGACCGCTATAGAGGCTGAAAGGTCATAAGCCCCGCCGACAGATTTCTCTGCTGTCTGAGAGCCACTGCAGGAGGTGAGTGCATGCTGTACCGCACTGAACCCCAGGATTTTACTGAACCCCCTCTTCCTTTCATGTATGCCGCTGTTACCTGCCACGTCCCATTATTTATAATGTACACTTTCCCCAAGGTTTCACAGAGGATTGCTTAGGCTGGTACATTGTAACAACTCCTCCAGCAGTTAGCAGGACTAGCTCAGCATGTAAACAAGAGTGCTTCCATTCACAGACAGCTAGCAGAGGTTCTTTAATATCTGCTTAAATTACTCATATCTCACCTGTAGAAAGAAAATTGTTATATACTTGCATGGATCGAACGCTCGGGAAGCGTTCATGTGGCGCTCCTCTCCAGAAAATCCTACATCTGCTGATGTTCACGTCCTTCGCCAGCTTTCCGACCTGGGCTGTGGCACATGCGCCGATGAGGTGGAGTCAGGACCAAGGAGAGGAGTAGATCTGTCCCTGTCCACAGCGGAAGTGACGTCCTGTCCATAGCCCAGGCCAGAAACCTGGTAAAGGACGTGACGTCAGCGGATGTTGGATTTTCAGAAGAGACCAGGCCCAGACCAGCCGATGCGTGCAGCTTCAGGCTGGTAAGTATATTGGAGACTGTCCTCTGCAGGTAAGATATATGTGCAGTTAAAGGGGTTGTCCTGCCTCCTTGGCCCTAACAACCCCTGGGGTCCTCCCCTGACCATAAAAAACCCCACACACTTGTCCATTCTCCCATCGCTGCTCCGTTGCCTGCCGGACCAGAAAGCTGTTCGGTCCTGTGACCGCTGCAGCCAATCAGTCACACTGACTTGACTGCTTTGACGTAGTGTTCAAGCCGCTGAGGCCTGTAATTGGGACCAAACTGCTTCCTGGTCCTGCCGAGGCCAAATATGGAGGAGTAGCAGCAGCACCGCAGACGGGTGTGTGGGTTTTTTAATGTTCAGGACGGCGGGAGGATGCTCCAGTGCCAGACAACCCCTTTAAGGTCAGTTTGTGGGGCCCTTACATGTAGAGGGACATGGGGGTTGTTATTGATATACTACAGTATATACATTACAGGGACTTTTCCCCTTCTAGAAGGGACATCATGGGTCGGTCTTCGAAGGACAAGAGGGACATTTACTACCGACTGGCCAAAGAAGAAGGCTGGCGGGCGCGCAGTGCCTTCAAGCTGCTGCAGCTGGACGAGGAGTATCAGCTTTTCCAAGGTATTCGGTGGTGTCTCTTCTGTCTGATTCCGTGCACCCAGCTTTTCCAGATTCCTGAACGGCAGATCTGCCTCTTATGTCTATGGACGCTGATACGTCACAATGACATGGGGACAAGTTGAGCTGAGTCTTGTGTTTCTCTCGCAGGAGTCCAGAGAGCGGTGGACCTATGTGCGGCCCCTGGCAGCTGGAGCCAGGTCCTCAGCAGGAAGCTCAGGTGAATGGCGCTGTCTCTGTCACGTCTAACACACGAGGGTTGTAGGACCCGCCGGAAATAACCAGTGCATCGTCTCTCCTGTCCCCCCCCCCCCTGCCAGGTCCAGCAATGAGACCTCTGAGGTGAAGATTGTAGCAGTGGATCTTCAAGCCATGGCTCCTCTGCCTGGAGTAATCCAGATCCAAGGAGATATTACCAAGGTCATTTTATTTTTTTTGTGAAAGAATCCTTCATCGTCTTAAAGAGCGTTCCCAATTGGAAGAGAATGTCTGCTTTATTCTAGAAACAGTGCAACACCTGTCCACTGGTTTTGAGTGGTATTACAGCTGCGCTCCAGTCCCTTCAGTGGAGCTGTGCTGCAGTACCAGACACAACGTATATGGACAGGTGTGGCGCTGTTTTTGGAAGAAAGCCGCCATCTTTTTAGAATCCTGGGCAACCCCGTTAAGGCCTTAAGCACATGACTATGTCCGTTTTGCGGGATCGGCAATATACGGATGTGGACCTTGTGCCGTCTACCTTTTTTTTTTTGGCGGACCCTTTCGCTTCAATGGGTCTGTGGTCCGCATTTCTGTCTTTTTGCGGATGATCTGTGTGCTCTTCGTATGTCCATTCTACAAAAAGATGGATCAAGTCCTAAACTTGGCTGCAAAACGCAGACCATGGACCCACAGAAGTCGGTGGATGCGACATGGAAGGTATCCGTTTTTCACAGATCCCCAATTTGCAAAGTACATATGGTCATGTGCATGAGGCCTAAAGGAAACTTATTACCAAGATACAATGTAAATTGTAAGCTCTTTTGGTTTCCTACTTCTTTCAGGTTTCCACAGCTCATGAGATCATCCGACATTTTGAGGGCCAGCCTGCGGATCTTGTGGTGTGTGATGGGGCACCCGATGGTAATAATGGATATCTCTCCAAACCCCCTTCTCTTTACTCCCCCCACCATCTCAGCTTTGTTAGGATGACATTATTTTACTTGATGTCTCTCTTCCGGTAGTTACTGGACTGCATGATATCGATGAATACATTCAGGCACAGCTCCTGCTGGCGGTGAGTGTCCTACCCCGATAACTTACCCCGTCCATCCTCAGGGAAGTACTTGGATGGATGGCTTCTGTTAAGGCTGTAATCACCTCTCGGTAGTGGCACAGCGCAGAACCACAACACAAGCCTGTGGCCATCTGTGCGCTAAGATGGCAGGTCTAGGGGCAAGGTAGTATTATATGGCAGTCATTCTGATGATAGTCCCGTCTTGTTATAGCTCAAGCCTACCAGAACATGAGCCACTTGGATGGAGCTTGTCTTTATTCTGGATTTTTGAGGGAGGAATCTCTATTGTGTCCATGTGCCCTAATAGAGAGAGGTTGTCTTCATGCAAAAACTCCTTTAAAGGGATTCTCCAGTGATGTGCCCTTAATGATTTTTTTTTTTTTTTCAGGTATAATTTTTATGTGAAGGTTGTCGGGTATATAAAGCAAATGATCTATATATATATATATCTCTGATCAAAAGAAAAATTATGCAAATGATATTGATCCGCAAGGTGGACATATATACACCTCCAAGAGTTCGATCGAGAACCTAATTATTTTGTGCAATCAGTAAAACAGGGTACAAGCATCTATGCAAAAATATAAATGGTTTATTATACAATAGTTTAAAATACAATCAAAAATTTATAAACGTAAATTTCAATAATATACAATGATATGCAGCACCCAGAATTCGCCACTATATGATGCCAACAAAACACTACTCAACCAACACAAGAATATTATGCAATACGGCTTTAAAATTGTGAGAGATATAAATATGCGCAAAAACTCAATCAAGAAAATGACAGATACGAGCCCTTGCTCTGCCCAAAATGATGACCAATCTCAGATATGGGGTAGTATTGCAACAAAACTTATAAATTATTGGCTTGATATCAAACCAGGGAATATAAATATTCCCAACAGAGAGTTTCTCCAATATTATCCCCTTTATTCAGTTATATGCATCGTAACTGAAAATAAGAGAAAATATTGATGTAGCAATCAGCGTTACACGTCCGCAAATGGGCAGGTATCTGGCTAAGTATCAAGCCAATTAATTTACATCAATACTACATAAAACCAAAAATATACATTACCCAAGGGTCAAGTGATGTGCAGAGTCTTGGGGCAGTCAGCTCTCAAGAGTTTTTCTGATAATCCAAATCTTTCTCCAGAGATCTCCCTTTCTTTCTTTGTTTTTTTTTTCTCTTTCTGTCCTCCTCTTCTTTTTTTTTCTTTTTGGAATCTGGTTTATTAACCCAAAACTTATCAGATGAACACACCTTCCTAGTTTGGAACTTTCCAATCATTGTTGGATAGGCGTGTGCATTGATAAGGAACGTGACGTCATAATACTACCCAGAATACACTTTTGCAACTGGTGTAGTATTAACTGCTCATATCTAGGTGGCACTGTTGTATAAGCTATAAGCATCATACCATTAAGGGTTAACTCATACATGCCTGATATTTTTAATACTACACACCTCTGACATCTGGAGGCCTTGTCTTAGAGCCGAGGGACAAACTTTGGTACATGAATGTATACTTTGAGGAACATCTAGACATTTCTCACACTGTGGAATTCATGTCCAGATAACAAATGCAATGAAGCCTCTACATCTGCAGGTGCCGTGTATCTTCTAACTGTCTAAATGTATAATAGATTGTTAGAATAACACTAGCTCTTTGAACGGCGCAGTAATCTTCGCATGGACTTACTTCGGCCTACATGAAAATCCATACAAAATAGTGAATATAAATCAACATTGCTCTTAAAGGCAATGAATACCCATTATAACTAAAATAAGTAGATATAACTGTTTACACTTATGAAAAAGCACAACAAGGTGGACGACAACCAATAAGAACACAAGTTGTTATCCAGCTTTTCCATTATGCTGAATGGTATTTTGGCCGAGTTATGCAGTATTATTGGGGGGGGGGGTTATGATTTCTGTTCAGAACGCTCCAATTGTAATAATGCCGTATCCGATTTTCTCACAGGCTTTAAACATCACAACCCATGTTCTGAGAGCAGGGGGCACATTGGTGGCTAAGGTGGGTAACCTGTTAACTCCGATCTCTCGTCCCTTCCTGAGAAAATCGTGGATTTAATATCCTGTTTTTAGATTTTTCGTGGAAAAGACGTCACGCTCCTTTACTCCCAGCTCAAGATCTTTTTCCGCGAAGTTACATGCGCCAAGCCTCGTAGCAGCCGGAATTCCAGCATAGGTAAGCCACGTGTTTATGCTGGGGAAGCCGTCATTCAGGGGAGGGACATGCACAGAAATCTGAGGATTTTATAACAAATGGAGATCACCGCCACATGTACTGTAATAAGAAGCCGCTATAACTCTGCAGGTGATCTGCTACCACACGGGCTGCAGCACTGAATACAGAGCAGTCATGTAGAAACAGAAGTGACCCTCTGCTCTAGATAATAATAGGTGGTCTTCAGCCAGACCCTCCCTTTATTACATACATATAGCTTAAAGGCTCCCGTACCAATTTTCCAGTAAGTAGATTATGATGATCTGTCCTCAGGATGGGTCATCAATATCAGATTGGTGGGGAGCTGGCACCGGGATCCCCACCATCAACTGGTAGCAGCAGATGTCCTACAGTGGACGGAGCTGTAGGTTTTGTCCGATGTGTAGTAGCTGTGCTGGGGTACTGCAGCTCATCTGCCATTCAAATGAATGAGAACTGAGCTTCACTACTCCGGAGCTGGAAACTATACAGTGGACGGAGCCTTACGCTTCCAGCACGTCCTTGATATAGTATAGTTTTTGCAGCTTCTAGTCCCTGCATTAACATGAGGAGTTGCATACTCTGTACTGGACCTGCACGATGATGGGCACGGCGATTCATGTGGGAGGGGAGTGACCTGATGGATTCTCCCCTCTCCCTATGGTTCGCTGTATCGTGGGTTCGGTCCTGAGGATTGGCGGGACTTCACCCCATAAAAGGATTCGGTTCCGGTGGCCGCCTTACAGCCACAATAGTACCGGAGGTGCTGGCACTGAACATGTTAAGTGGCGAGCGCAATGTTGCTTTGTGAATTTATTACTATCTTGGGCTACTTTCACACTAGCGGCACGGACCTCGGGCAGACTGTTCCGTCGGGTGAACAGCCTGTCGGATCCGTCCTGACTATAATGGGGGCGGAGGCACGGGAGCGCACGGCGAGAGGCTGCTGGAATAAAACTACGACATTTATTCTGGCAGCCTCTCGCCGCGCGATGCCGTGCCCCCGCCCCCATTATAGTCAATAGGGACAAAGCGGCAGACTGGGGGCACACATTCACTAGCGGCAGGGCGGATCCGACAGGCTGTTCACCCGACGGAACAGCCTGCCGGAGGTTCGTGCCGCAAGTGTGAAAGTAGCCTAAGCTCAGGGGCTCCTGATGATACACAGTCTTAGTGCAGAAAAGCGTAGAGCCATGTAGATAGAGTGAGCATCACAGATAAAATGGATTGACTTTGAGATAGACGAGCGACAATAGCAACCCTGCACATCAGTTGGCGGGGGGGGGGTTAATCAATTACTGGAAACTGCACCCCAACACAGGAACGAGGAGGCGATCGTCTCTGTGCCCTGTGGTATAACTGGACCTGCACGACTCGCAGTTAAAGGTCCCTTTACACAGAACATTATTACAGCAGATTGTCGGGAAGGAAGCGTTACTTCCCGACAATCTGCTGATCGCTAGTGGAGGAGACCGCTGCATTTACATCCACCAATCTCCTCCAGAGTATGGGGAGGAGCGATCGCTAATGCCGTCACTCTTCCCCATAAGGACTCGTCGTTTGCCGGCAGGAGATCGTGTTTACACGACATGATCTGCTGCCGGTAAACAATCTCTTTTGCGTACTATGCTCGTTGGCAATAATCTGTGCCGTTCTCGGCCCATGTAAAGGGCCCTTAAGGCTGGTGATTGAGGGACTAGGAGCGGCTGCACCCCTGTGATTCATTAGTTGTGGACACAAGGGAATCGCTTTCCCCCCTCTGACCCTTTCCTTGGTTCTGCAATAACACCCATCAGGCTTAGGGGTGATGATGACTTGGAGGGTTAAGTGTCCACACTAATTTGGGTAATTTTTTAATTAATTAACCCTTTGGTTGGCGTTAGTTACTTGCGGGTAGTACCTGCCCTTTTAAAATATTTATTAAATAAAGTTTTTTTGTTTTCATTTAAGCGTCTAATTCTCAACAGTGATTATAGTTTTTGCAGGAAACCCCCCCCCCCCGCTTTTCTAAGGTCCATTCACACGACCTTATATTTCTGTCCTTGCGGAACGGGTGCGGACCCATTCATTTCAGTGGGGCCGCAAATAATGCGGGAAAGCACACTGAGTCCTGTCCGCATCCATACTTCCGTTCCGTGGCCCCACAGAAAAGATAGAACATGTCCTATTCTTGTCCGTAATTGCAGACTAGAATAGGCATTTCTACACAGGAGAAAGACAATCTAATTGGCAACATGCAGAAGGCACACGGCCAGTATCCGTTTTTTTTGTGGATCTGCGATTTGTGGACCGCAAAAAACTGATACGGTTGTGTGAATGAGTCCTTATATGGATGATCTATCTTGAGGATAGATCATCAGTATCTACATACTGGAAAATGACTTTAATATCTATGGGGGGCCTTTAGGATATATGTATGTGATAAAAGGAGGGCCTGGTGCACTATTATGCAGAGCAGAAAAGCCCCGCGCTTGGCCGGTGTATTGAGGCTTCTTGACTGACTAATAGACATCTATTAGAACTGTATGGGCCCCTACGTAAGTAAACCACTTGCTTGTAGCAGCCAGTATGGTTTCCATTTATAAGCTGATGCTTCACTATTCTGTTAACTTTTCTCCTGTACAGAGGCGTTTGTTGTATGTCAGGGATACAGCCCACCCGAGGGATACATACCCAACATGTCTAATCCTCTGCTGGACCACTGCTATGGTGAGTGCTGAATACATAGGTGTCATGTTGACTCGGACCAGAGCATAGAAACGTGACCTTTATAGATCTGGTTATATAACCTTATCATGACCATTTGGAATTACCTGCTGGTGGGATCGTGGGTGTAGGTGGATGTACCTTGAGAATGTGATTTTTAAGTTCCCACTGTTGGAAGCCCCAGCAGGTAGCTTATACACCATTATAACGGGTTTTTCTCATTAGATATGGATTTCAACCAGCTGGAGGGTCCTAACCGTGTGATCGTTCCCTTCTTGGCCTGCGGAGACCTGAGTGCATATGACTCGGACAAGACTTATCCTCTACAGGTAAGAACCTCGTCCTCGTGACTTCTCTCTGCCTATGATGATACCGGGACTACATTCTTCTCGTCTCTTTCCCCGTAGCTGGATACTGGAAAAGAATACAGCTATGTGCCCCCAAATCAACCTCCTATCCGTCCGCCCTATCAGGAGGCCTGCTTTTTGAAGAAGAACAATCTCCTTGCTAAAGAGAGACCACCGTCACCCGTGAACCCGCCCGCTACCACAGCCTCCGGTGAAGACCAGGCCTCAAGTATTTGTGAGGGAGCCGCCATTCAACAACTGTCCCTTTCCACTTGATGGACTTGTTCTTAAGGGTTAAAGATTTTAAGTTTTAAGATGATGGTTTTGTTCTTCAACTTTTTTTTAACAAAAAATTATTTTATTTATTACAGTTTTTATTGCAACGAATAAACAAGGTTTTATCCACCCGTATGATCACTTGGAGTGTATATATATATATATATATAGGAGTGTGTCATGTAGCTGCCCGATATAATCTTGTAGATTTCCCGCTAAAATACAAAACTCATTGGAGTTATCCTCAAAGTGTTCAGTTCTATTCAGCAGTTTCTTAGCAATTTGTCAATCGGGCAAAGCTGGGTGACAACCAATATGGCCGCTAGTATATCTGCTGAGCTTTATTACGGGGGGGGGGGGGGATATTTATTGGCATAACTCAGCAGACTTGACATGTAGGAGTCCTGGGAAGCTGCTAAGTTAAAGTCTAAGTAGAATTTGTAACAACCATGACCCAGGAGGGCTCCATTGCATAGACTGCCAATTTACCGCAATATCTGTGCCACCTTGCACAGGGAATAAGGGTAGGGCTACATGGTGACTTGTGACCACACAACATTAAAGGGATTTTCCAGCCTTTACTAAAGTGGTGGCCTATCCTCAGAGTAGGCCATCACTAGCTGATCTGCGGGGGTCCGACACCCTGCACCCTTGTCGATAATGGTGTTCGGGTGTAGCACCATCAACTATGTAGCACTGCTCTCACTGGGTGAGGGGTTTTGGACCCTCGCCGATCCTGCGGATAGGCAATTACTTAGTAAAGGCTGGACAACTCCTTTTAAGATTACAAATGTCGCGCTGCCCGTTGCAGTTTATGATGAGCCATCTTGTCTCTCAAGGGGTTGCAGTCGCAGCAATCTCATGTGGCCCTCAGTCCTGCGGGGTCAAACCACTGTTGCATCATTGATACCAATATAATTAATCTGTGCTTGTACTTGTAGTCCACCCTTGGCCGATGTTGTCGGAGTTGCAACTTCATAGGTTTCTGGAGGAGTCAAGTTCATGCTTCTCATTTCGATACCTGTGCTCCGGGACTGAGGTTTGGCGGTGCTTCGCCGGGGCAGAACCACGCTGCTCTCCTGCAGGAAGTCGTACTTATCCAGCGGCGCGTGCTCAATGTGGCAGAGAGTCTCGTCGCCCTCGCTCATGTAACCAGCGTTGACGCCCATTCCGTACTCCTCGAAGAGGCTGCTCATGTCCGCAAGGTTGGTCTGAGAGGACTTGTTTTGCATCTCCTCCCGGGTCATAGAGTCCCTTTCCGTACACGGCTCCACTCTCCGGAAACAATAACGGGCAAAGAGACTGATGAAAAACATCTCCATGGTAACGGAATAATTGTAGATGGCTGCGGAGAGGGAACGTGTTCTCACATTAGTCATGTAGTCGTAATATTATGCCAGTGTTATATTGAATATCTCCTGTAGTTTTCTACCCGTGTCACTCTTGGGCAACCATTTTTTCAAATTGTGTAGCCACCACCTCTACCAAATCTGATGAGATGTTTTCTCCCCAGGGATAAATGTATCGTAATTAGATAACGGTTCACAAGAAAATTGTTTGACAAAGGATGAAAGTGGAACATCCCTTTAAGTGTTAAACAGGTATTCTCGCCAGAGCATTTATCACCTAGCCACTAAATAGGTGACAAATACTAGATCCGTGGCGTTCCGGCTGCAGGGACCCCACTGATTGGCAGAACAGAGGACCCAGCCGCAAGGCCGCACAGTGCTCAGCTGTTTCTGTCAGTGCCACGGGCACTGAATAGAGTGGCAGGGTGCATGTTCCACCACTGCACAGTTCCTTGTGGCTGGAGGATCCAGCATTTATCACTTGAAGGGGTTGTCCGGGTTCAGAGCTGAATCCGGACATCCCTCCATTTTCACCCCAGCAGCCCCCCTGACATGAGCATCGGAGCAGTTTATGCTCCGATGCTCTGCTTTGCCCTGCGCTAAATTGCGCAGGGCAACGGCATTTGTAGGAGTTCCGGTGATGTACCGGGCTGACAGGAACCCCAGTGACGTCACCGGCACTGATGGGCGGGATTTAGCTCTGCCCTAGCCAGTAAAACGGCTAGGGCAGAGCTAAAGCCCGCCCCTCAGAGCCGGTGACGTCACCGAACACTGCCGGGCGGAAGTTACCGCCTGGCAGTGTGTTATTGAAAACAAAAGAGCCCGTGCCCTGCGCGATTTATCGCAGGGCAGGGGATCGCATTGGAGCATGAGATGCTCCGATGCTAGCCTCAGGGGGGCTGTCTGGGTGAAAAAAAGGGTATGTCCGGGTTCAGCTCTGAACCCGGAGAACCCCTTTAAAGGGGTAGTCTCACTTCAGCAAAAAGTTAATACAAGGCACTTACTAACGTATTGTGATTCTCCATATTGCCGCCTTTGCTGGCTTCATTCATTTTCCCATCACATTATACACTGCTCCTTTCCAGGGGTTATGACCACTCAGCAATCCATCAGTGGTGGCCGTGCTTGCAAACTATAGGAAAAAGGGCCAGCCTCTGTGGTGGACAGGACTTTGGAAGCACACCTAGTCGCGCATGCACAGCAGCAGTGGCCGTAAACACTGGAAATGAGCAGTGCATCACAGAGCTATGATGGCACCGTATTACCTCATCGTGGCTCTGTGTAGATTCTGCACCAGGAATATCCCCAATGACGTCCCACCTTTTCTAGGTAGGCTGGCACTTACTCTGTGAGCGTGTCTCCACCGTGAAGGGCGGTACACAAGGAATGGCTCCCAGGGCTGCCATGGTCTCCAGGATCCCGTTCTGCACTCCGCACAAGATGAGCACCAGAGTGATGCAGATGAACTTGGATCTCGGGCTGTAACCCTCCAAGGATTTCTTTGTGGCTTTGTAGAACAGCAGATAGCCGTAGAAGGAGAGGAACGTGGACAGGGTGATGATGATGTTGATGTAGGAGTTGGGGTTGGTGTATTCCAGCTGGAAGTCAACAGACAGGCTTGAAGAAATCCTGGACCAGTGGACGTCTAGGATTACGGCCATCGCCTACAGGTCCTGCCATTAGACCTTACTGGTCCAGTCCCTGGTACCCATATAAGTATAACATGAATTTTAGATTCAACCTGGAATGTAAACCTTTTTGGTTGCACAGGGGCGACGATAATTGTCATTCCCCTCTCCAGTGCACTGCCAGAGAGGACGAAGCATGACACAGGGGTCTTCTAGCTCCTGTGTGATACTCCGGCCCCAGCACCATTGTTCAGTTATTCGTGTGGCCACTAGAGGCGCTGTGATAATGGAGTCAAAGCTCACCGCGTGCTCATACTCACATCCCCGTAGTCGTACTTCTCATCAGCCCATAGAGTGAGGCCCATGAAAAACAGAAGGGTCCGCACCGCCGACAGCTGGTACACGGCAATATTCATCCACCGCAGATTGCTCCTGAGACAGGGAAAATGACAGGCTGGATCGTTATGTAATGCATCATTCACATCCAGGTCAGGGAAAGGGTTAAAAAAAAAAAAGGGTTTTAGAAAAGCAAATTGACTCTATAATTGACTCTATAATTGATGCTGTAATCTTCCCGCATTACTGCAAACCAATCTAATGGTAACTTTCCCTGTATTTCGTCATCTGATGCCCACCATGGGGGCATCAATATAAGGTACCCACCTGTTCACTATAATGTTGGGGAAACAACAGCAGCAGCAGCACGGTGGCGGGTTCGGGGAGACAGTCTGACCCCCCAGTTCTTCTAACATTCTTGCTTTACCACCAAAGAAATCGGTTATCAGGTCCAAGAATTTCCAGAGTGTAATGGAGTGATATCTTAAAACAAAGAAGAACAGCGATGAAGACGCCGGGTCCGTGGGTATGGTAGTGGCAGATCAGCTCAGGGTAGGACACGAGTGGCACCTGTAGGGAGCTTCTGTGGGAGACTGGTTTTAAAATGCGGACACGATGTGGATGAGATTTTTACATTATGTAACCTCTACTTGCTGAGGTTAAATTCTGCATGACCACCAAATGTGAATGGGGCCTAATTCAACCATAAAACACGGCACTAGGGGGCGCTGGTTTACTGTGGGTATCCAGGAATGTCCGTGTGCTTTCCCTCTTAGTGTACGGTATCATGTGTGTAGACACAATAGACTCATCCACCTACCCCAGAGCAGAGACTTACATGGAAGCCACAAAGTTACAGATTGAAGAGGAGCGGGGGATGTACATCCCTATAATGGAGGAGACACAGAACACCTGGCCAGGAGGAAAAAGGAAATATTAGAGAAGCCATAAACGGCCAGACTGAGCACCACAAGTACATAAAATGCACCAGCGTCACCCCCTCAACTTCCGATAAATCATTTAAAGGGTTCCCTCAGAAATATCGTCCTGCCATCATGGAGATGCAGTACCCCCTTCCCATCATACGGCATAGTTAACTCACCGGATATACTCCCAGAATCCACAGGTACAGGCAGGTCCTCCGCGTGCTCCGAATATTCCGCAGGAAAAATCCCATCTCCTCCAGGAATAAAGCCAGCTGAACGAACCCGACCAGTACGGGGATGAGGAATATCCACAGGTCCTTCTTTATCACTAATGACACACAGAAACACTCATGGGGGTATATGGGGGGGGGGGGGCACCCTCCTGAGATTAGGGTCGGGCAGGTGACACACCAAGGCCTTATGCACACGAATGTATTTTCCGTGTCCGTTCAGTTTTTTTTTGCGGATAGGATGTGAACCCATTCATTTCAATGGGTCCGAATGAAATGCAGACAGCACACCGCGTTCTATCCGCATCCGTATGTCCGTTGAGTAGCCCCGCCAAAAAGATAGAAAATGTTCTATTCTTGTCCGTTTTGCGGACAAGGATAGGCATTGTTACAATGGATCCGTAAAAAAAAAAACGAAATGCCACACAGACGTCATTGTTTTTTTTTGCGGGCTGCAAAACACATACGGTCGTGTGCATGAGGTCTAAAGCTAGACATAGACGTTAGAAGAAGGTCTGCCATCTCTGTCGTCGTCCGACATGTCACCCACTGAAGATGGCAGCATCAATAAAACGACATAAGGGAAACCAAACTATCCGTAAATTGTGCGCAGGAAAGAAGCGTCGGACTATCAGATCGATTGGAGCAGAATAAACCAGACATGCTCGGCCCAATATTTAGAAGTATGAGCGCCCTATTGGGTGTCAGTCTATAGGCCACTGTATAAGAGCCATATTACCTTGGAAGAACTCTGAGGACAGGGGGAAATTCCCCCCATCCAAGGAACAGTTGGACGCCTTCACCATGGCGAGCTCCCGTCTTCTTCCCTGTTATTCTTCTCAGTCCTCCATGTTTTGTGGGCGGCCGCTCCCCACTTCCTGAGACATCCTTCTCCACCTCCTCTTTCCTAGATCCAGAGATCTCCCTCCAGTCCTGAAGATGCTCCTGACCTCAGAGCATTAATCATTAATGGAGGCTGGTGCTGGCGCCCAGGTAACTGACTGAAGTCCACAGGTGATCTACCTGGAAAAAAGTAAAATTCACGCCCCGTCTCCATTGTTCATTATTATGGAGCTTCGTTATCAGACTATTGAACGGTTGTGACGTGACCCTAAATCCGTCCGTACTAATCATTTACTATGGTTTTGACAGATCATGTATTAGTGTGAATAACAAATAAAGTTTATTGAAGTGAGAAAAATAAAGCGGTGGTCCAGGACTAGAAAAAAGATGGCTGCCTTCTTCCAAAAACGGCACCGCACCTTTACTTCAATGGTGCAGAGCTGCAATACCAGCACAACCCAGGGACAGGCTCTGAGCTGTTTTTGTAGGAAAGCGGCCATGTTCTTCTAGTCCTGGACAACCGCTTTAAGGATTTCTGGATATAGACACCCAAAAAAAAAAAAAAAAAAGTTGCTCCGTCTTCTGAGATTCCAGAATACTTCCACCTATAGGTGTCGGATTATTGGACTTTCTGGATTATCGAATGCTATGTTTAGAAATACTACTGAACCGACCTATAGGGTGAATTCACACGCAGAAGATTTTGTTGCGGAAATTTCAGCGTCTGAAAATCGGCTGCATTGCTCTGAAGGGCATTCTTTTGGCGTCAAGTATACGGATTTCCCTGCAAGCCCCGTTCAGATGAGTGGGACAATCGGTGAAGTTTCTGCAACCAATCTGTCCAGTGTGAACCCTTAGGGCTGATGCACACGGCCATTCCCAATGCACGGGCAACAGCCGTTCGGATTCCGCAGACGGATCCAGACCCATTCAACTTGAATGGGTCCATGATCTGTCCACATGTTCTATTTTTTTGCGTTGCGGAGGTACGGAGAGAAACCCCGTAGTGCTTCCGTGCCTTCATTCCGCACCGCAGCTTCCATATCACTTGAATGGGTCCGCATCTGTGATGTGGGGTGCACACGGCCTCGGCTGGGCAACGGCCGTGTGCATGAGCCCTTACAGATCCAGGAGTCAATAATTAACCCTTACATACATGTTTGTGGTTACGCCCCTTCCGGGCTCCTGGATTGGCCTGACTTCAGCGTGACCCCATTTATGACCGTTATGTTATTGCAGCAGAGTATAGTAAGGTGTGTTTTATGTGCATTCGTGTCTGCAGATGTATCCAGCCATGCAGGGAAAAACGTAGACAACAACCGCAGGCTACACGCACAAGCCAGGTTGGATAAGGATGGTGGTTTGGATCCATGCAAAGTTCCTATGTGATAACACCGAGCTGTATGAACAAAGAACGGTAGGTGTTGTCATGGGGCCCCAATGGGATGACCTCAGTTGTACAACAGGGAGGCTGAGAAGTACGAGCTGCTGTTCTATAACGTGCCCTTTAGCTGATGTGACTATTTTTACATAGCTTACTCCTGTACTGGCTCCCGTGCCCCCATGACAACACTTATTGTTCTTGGTTCATACAGCTCAGTGCTATCACACAGGAACCTTGTCTGGATCCAAATCATCATCCCTATCATTATCCTCAGCCAACCTGGCTTTTGCTGTGGCCCTTATCTATGTGACCTATGCAGCGTCCCTATGATAACACAGAAGCACCGGTGCACAGAACCAGAATGGTTGTCGGAATCGGGACGCATACAGATCCTGCAGGCTCCTGACCAGTTACTACACAAATACTGCCATCATAAAGCAGGGGGTCCAGATCAATTTTTGGAGGGCAATTTTTAACATTTCCTTGGTCAGCATCAATTTCATATAAAAATAATATATATAGAATTTTTTATAGAACTGTGACCTGCCAGTGGTGAATAGTGTCCTCTGGCCATGCAGGGGTTAAGGGAGGGAGCGCCTCTCTGTGCCTGGGTCAGCACATCTCTCCCTGAATACGCAGAATGTCTGCCCAGTTCTGGAATCTACCCCTTCTCTCGGGCACAGTGGGGGCATTCAGGGAATAAATGTGGGTGGTGCCAGGATCGGGGCGTTCAGTGCGCAGAGACCCTCACACTCAATCACCCAAACCCAGCCACTGGGGCAAGATGCCAGAGGGAAAAGGTAAGTAGTGCTGGGCGAGCGGGGCACGGCAAACCTACCTGAGCACAGGCAGAGCGACTTAATGGGAAGCTAAACCCAGAACATCAAATCCAGGGGGGACCCCTGTACAGGCGCTATAGCACAAGAGGAGGGACCCCTGTACAGGTGTCTACAGCCCAAGAGGGGGGACCCCTGTACAGGTGTCTACAGCCCAAGAGGAGGGACCCCTGTACAGGTGTCTACAGCCCAAGAGGGGGGACCCCTGTACAGGTGTCTACAGCCCAAGAGGGGGGACCCCTGTACAGGTGTCTACAGCCCAAGAGGAGGGACCCCTGTATAGGTGGCTATAGCGCAAGAGGGGGGACCCCTGTACAGGCGTCTACAGCCCAAGAGGGGGGACCCAATACAGGCGTCTAAAGCCCAAGAGGGAGGACCCTTGTACAGGCGTCTACAGCCTAAGAGGGAGGACCCCTGTACAGGCGTCTACAGCCCAAAAGGGGGAACCCCTGTACAGGTGGCTATAGCGCAAGAGGGGGGACCCCTGTACAGGCGTCTACAGCCCAAGAGGGGGGACCCCTGTACAGGCGGCTATAGCCCAAGAGGGGGGACCCTGTACAGGCAGCTAAAGTCCAAGAGGGGGGACCCCTGTACAGGCGGCTATAGCCCGAGGGGGGACCCCTGTACAGGCGGCTATAGCCCGAGGGGGGGCCCCTGTACAGGCGTTTACAGCCCAAGAGGGGGGACCGCTGTACAGGCGGCTAGAAGGAGGTACACTTGTACAGGCGGCTATAGCCCAAAAGGGGGTGCCCCTGTAAAGGCGGCTACATGCCAAGAGGAGGGACCCCTATACACAAGAGGGGACTCTTTATACTAAAATTGGGAATCCCTTTATTGACTTCAGAGGGGAACTCCTTGAGTGTTATAGTAAATTTAGGGGACGCCATCACCAGGGTTACATAAATTAGCCACATTAAAGAGGTATTCCGGTTGTTTAAAGTTGTCCTGTGGATATGGGATAACTATTAGATCAGTCGGGTTCCTACAGGGGCACCATACCCCCTGCAGCCCCCCCTTAAATGAACGGGCTGGCCAGTCGGGCATGCACGTGGCTGCTCTATTCATTTCTATGGGAGTTCCGGACATAGCCGTGTAGAGCGCGCTGCTATCTCTGAAATTCCCTTAGAAATGAATGGCTGCACGCATGCCCGACTGGCCACTCCATTCATTTCCAGGGAGGTACGGGGCCCCCGTTCTCATGATGGGTGGGGTTCCCAGTGGTAGGACCCCACAGATCTAATAGCTATCCCTTATCCTGAGGATAGAGGATAACCTTAAACAACCGGAATACCCCTTCAATATTGGGCCTCCCCTAGGAAAGCTCGATGATAGCCACTGTAATGGCAGCCATATTGGTTGTGACTCAGCTTTCCCAGAAGAGGACGATGCAGTGCCGTATTTTAGAGATTTCAGGGCTATATACTCTTTATTGTGTGGAGGAATTTGGGTTAATTGGTTCTGTTTTTTTCTCACAGGGGACAAGTCTGAAAGAACACTTTACAAGGTAAGAGGCAGTTTAATACAATGGGGAAGATTTATGAAGTGGTTTTGTTGCCCATAGCAACCAATCACAGCTCAGTTTTCATTTCATATCTTGCTCTGGGAAGATATAAGCTGCACTGTGATTGGTTGCAATTTATGAAGCACTTTATGTGCTGTGATTGGTTGCTATGGGCAACAAGGACAGTTTTATTAATCTGACCCGTCTCCACCGCGACATTTGTAAGAATACTTAAAATTTATCATCGAAGAAACCTCCCTGGTGAGGACAGATTATTACAACTAGAAAACAGGTGAAAATTGAGCTAAATTTCTCACAAAAAAATAACATATTTTGGGCAAACTTGCGCCACCATACACCAATATTATCAATCACAGTAAATCTTCACTGAGCGGCAAACATGGAGTCACATAACTAAGGTGATAGCGTAATCATGTATTCTTAAAGGGACGGTATTATAAAAAAAAAATGTTTTAGTAGGCCTCATGCACATGACGTGGTTTGGGTCCGCATTTTTTGCAGTCTGGATGCGGGCTCATTCACTTCAATGGGGCCGCAAAAGATGCGAACAGCACACAGTGTGTTGTCCGCATGCATACTTCCGTTCTTTCGCCCCACAAAAACGATAGACATGTCCTATTCTTGTCCGTATCACAGACAAGGATAGGACATGCGCTACTGAGGACTGGACCATCCGTTCTGCAAAATACGGAACGCACATGGGCGGTATCTGTGGTATGCGGATCCGCAATTTGTGAACCGCAAAACGGACACGGCCGTGTGCATGAGGCTTTAAGGCGAGAAGGAAATGATTAGCAGAAGGTCACACGGTGCATAGTAATGTAATAAGAAAAAAAACGTAATCTGGGAATCTCGCCCACCAGTGTGACGCTCTCCCTGCATCTCCTTTATGACGGTCTCTACCTTTATTCTTTCCCCAGAATCTCCCAGAACACAGGCACCGGGTGCAGGAGAAAAAAACACATGTTAAGAAGCAAAGAGGTAACAAAGTAAAAAATCTTAAACTTTTTATAATATTTTTTTTTTTTTTAAATGAATGCTCACTGATATACCTTAGGGGGGCGGAGATTGTGGGAGGAGCTAGTCAGCCCAATAAATGTGTGGCGTGTATGTGCAGATTCAGACACGAGGGGGCGTGCACCCGGACAGTGGTGACGCTCGCCTCATATATTGTTTTCATGTACCGCTATACCAGTGCTTTCTGCCCCTTTGTTTCTACTGTATATTGTCCCTAAGGCAGGCCGTTGTTTTTCATCTGTGCCTGTTTTTAACCAGTTCACGACCGGGCCATTCAGCTCCACCACCAGCCCTCCTGCACCCGCCACATTTAACTTTTTTTTTTTTACTCTTCAAAGGCCATAACTTTTTTTTTTTTTTCTCTGCTCATTTATATGAATCATATTTGCATCTTTTTTCAGTGACACATCGGGCTTTATTTTTTTAATGTCAGTTTTATACCTGGGAAAATTTAAAAAATATATATATATATTTTTTTAATAGCACAAAGTGCCACTCACATGATTGGTAGGACTGGAACAGTAAGTGGCGTCCCTGCTCCTGCACCATCTCCACGCAGCCTGTAACTGCAAGGATGTCCAGAAAGTCCTTGCAGAGTTAGGCCTAGTTCACACGAACGTGTGTGATGATCCGTGGCCGTATTGCGGCCCGCAATACACGGCCACAGTTCCGTGTGCATTCCGCATCACGGATGCGGACCCATCCACTTCAATGGGTCCGCAAATCCGGAATAGCGGAACGGGACCCCTCGGAAGCACTACGGAGTACTTCCGTTACGCAAAAAGATAGAACATGTCCTATCTTTTTGCGTAACGGGCGGATCGCTGACCCATTAAAGTGAATGGGTCCGCGATCCGATGCGGCTGACCTACGGCCGGCGATCGCGCATTGCGGCCCGCAATTTGCGGGCCGCAGCACAGGTCACACACGTTCGTGTGAACTCGGCCTTAGGACTCATGCACGCGACCGCATCTGTTTTGCAGTCCACAAATCGCTAATCCACAAAACAAGGATCCTGGCCACCATTTGTTTATTTTTTTACTTCTGTAGAAATGTGCTATTCTTTTTCCGTGAAACGGACAAAAATAGGACCTGTTCTATCTTTTTTTGTGGAGCCATGGAACGTACGTGCAGATGCGGACAACACACAGTGTGCTGTCCGCATCTTTTGCAGCCCTATTTAAATGAACCGGTCCGCAAAAAAAAAAGTGGATCAGATGCGGACCTAAACTAAGGTCGTGTGCATGAGCCCCTAAATGCAGACTGGCCAGACATATTGTCAACGGATGGTCCGCAACTGGTTAAGAAAAAAAATAAAACAGGTGGATAACGGCAGATGAGAGGAGAAATCAGTTTAATTCCAGAGGAATGTCTGTCTGTCTTAGGCCTCTTGCACACGACCGTATGGCTTTTTCAGTATTTTGCGGTCCGCAAAAAATACGGATGACGTCCATGTGCATTCCATTTTTTTGCGGAACGGAGCAACTGGCCCCTGATAGAACAGTCCTATCCTTGTCCGTTATGCGGACATTAATAGGACATGTTCTATCTTCGAACGGAAAAACGGAAGGCACCTTCAGTTTTTTTTGCGGATCCATTGAAGTGAATGGTTCCGTATACATTGAAATGTATACGGTCCGTATACAGAATGCAAAAAACCTGAAAAATAAAACGTTCGTGTGCAAGAGGCCTTATAATTATTTCTCTTCCATGTCCATTTTTCCTTATAGGGGCTGCCTCACCATTTTGTTAGGACATGCCACCAATATCAGATATCACCTCTGTCTTTGGAACGGGAACCCCAAAGTGAACAGATGGCAGCCGCACATGCGCAGCCATCCTCCATTCATTTCTATGGGAGTTCCGAAAATATCCGAGCAGTGGCTTGTCCATTTCTGGCAGTCCCATAGAGGTGAATGGAGAGGTGGCCGCACTTGCGCGGTGCCATTTCAATGAATTTCTATGGGACTTCGGAAAAAATAGCCAGGAGAGCTTGCTCAGCTAGTTTCAGAACTCCCATAGTAATAATTAGCGAGCATGGCGCGTTACCCTTTACTTTCAGGGGCCCATTCTGGATATAGGTGCGGGTCCCACATCTGACATTGGTAGCATATCCTGCAATATTCCACCAATGTCCGAGCCCTTTAAAGGAAATCTACCGGAAGAAATGGATAATCAATCTTTAATGTCGATATTTGATCACTTCGGGTTACAGGCCCAAAGCTTGAGCCTGAGGCTGCACTACTGAGATTCTGACAACACGTCTTGTCATGTAGACCTGTGGATCTAAGGCGCACCCAAATCAATGTCCACATACTGACTGGCTTGATCAGCAGAAGTTATATGTGGACATTCATGTGGCTGTTGGTCTGAAACTGTTTTCACTGAAGGGTCTTTCATGACTTTTCATTAGATAGGTCGCATTCAGCAACGGGGATGGACGCGTTCAGAAGGAAAAAACAGATAGGATAGGACCACACAGTGCGGCTGGACGCTCGTGGCCAAGCTCCACCCTCCTGTGACGGTCAATAGCCACATGGTTTTACCGCAAAACCGTGGTGCAGTGGGTGGCCGCCTGCAGCACCACCTCCAGACCCTTTTTACACTGCTCAAAAAAATAAAGGGAACACTTAGGCTTAGTTCACAGGAGCGGATGCCGTGCGTGACTTCCGCTCCGTGAATGACAGCCAAGACCCGATGCAGACTGCAGAGGCACGGAGCATTAACATGATTGATAATGCTCCGTGCCTCTCTGTGATCTCTTTACTACGAAATCACAGTGACGGCTTTATCTCACTGTGATTTCGTAGTAAAGAGATCACAGAGAGGCACGGAGCAATATCAGTCATGTTAATGCTCCGTGCCTCTGCAGTCTGCATCGGGTCTTGGCTGTCATTCACGGAGCGGATGTCACGCACGGCATCCGCTCGTGTGAACCCAGCCTTAAACAACACAATGTAACTCCAAGTCAATCACACTTCTGTGAAATCAAACTGTCCACTTAGGAAGCAACACTGAGTGACAATCAATTTCACATGCTGTTGTGCAAATGGGATAGACAACAGGTGGAAATTATAGGCAATTAGCAAGACACCCCCAATAAAGGAGTGGTTCTGCAGGTGGTGACCACAGACCACTTCTCAGTTCCTATGCTTCCTGGCTGATGTTTTGGTCCCTTTTGAATGCTGGCGGTGCTTTCACTCTAGTGGTAGCATGAGACGGAGTCTACAACCCACACAAGTAGCTCAGGTAGTGCAGCTTATCCAGGATGGCACATCAATGCGAGCTGTGGCAAGAAGGTTTGCTGTGTCTGTCAGCGTAGTGTCCAGAGCATGGAGGCGCTACCAGGAGACAGGCCAGTACATCAGGAGACGTGGAGGAGGCCGTAGGAGGGCAACAACCCAGCAGCAGGACCGCTACCTCTGCCTTTGTGCAAGGAGGAGCACTGCCAGAGCCCTGCAAAATAACCTCCAGCAGGCCACAAATGTGCATGTGTCTGCTCAAACGGTCAGAAACAGACTCCATGAGGGTGATATGAGGGCCCGACGTCCACAGGTGGGGGTTGTGCTTACAGCCCAACACCGTGCAGGACGTTTGGCATTTGCCAGAGAACACCAAGATTGGCAAATTCGCCACTGGCGCCCTGTGCTCTTCACAGATGAAAGCAGGTTCACACTGAGCACATGTGACAGACGTGACAGAGTCTGGAGACGCCGTGGAGAACGTTCTGCTGCCTGCAACATCCTCCAGCATGACCGTTTGGCATTGGGTCAGTAATGGTGTGGGGTGGCATTTCTTTGGAGGGCCGCACAGCCCTCCATGTGCTCGCCAGAGGTACCCTGACTGCCATTAGGTACCGAGATGAGATCCTCAGACCCCTTGTGAGACCATATGCTGGTGCGGTTGGCCCTGGGTTCCTCCTAATGCAAGACAATGCTAGACCTCATGTGGCTGGAGTGTGTCAGCAGTTCCTGCAAGACGAAGGCATTGATGCTATGGACTGGCCCGCCCGTTCCCCAGACCTGAATCCAATTGAGCACATCTGGGACATCATGTCTCGCTCTATCCACCAATGTCACGTTGCACCACAGACTGTCCAGGAGTTGGCAGATGCTTTAGTCCAGGTCTGGGAGGAGGTCCCTCAGGAGACCGTCCGCCACCTCATCAGGAGCATGCACAGGCGTTGTAGGGAGGTCATACAGGCACGTGAAGGCCACACACACTACTGAGCCTCATTTTGACTTGTTTTTAAGGACATTACATCAAAGTTGGATCAGCCTGTAGTGTGTTTTTCCACTTTAATTTTGAGGGTGACTCCAAATCCAGACCTCCATGGGTTGAAAAATTTGATTTCCATTTTTTTATTTTTGTGTGATTTTGTTGTCAGCACATTCAACTATGTAAAGAACAAAGTATTTCAGAAGAATATTGAATTAATTCAGATCTAGGATGTGTTATTTTTGTGTTCCCTTTATTTTTTTGAGCAGTGTATATTTTGCTTATCCCTCTAAGGCCTCATGCACACAACCGTTCTGTTTTTTTGCGGTCCGCAAAAAATGGAAGCCGCCTGTGTGCCTTCCGCAATTTGCAGAACAGGCGGCCCATTGTAGAAATGCCTATTCTTGTTTGCAAAATGAACAAGAATAGGAAATGTTATATTTTTTTTTGCGGGGCCACGGAACGGAGCAACGGATGCGGACAGCACACGGAGTGCTGTCCGCATCTTTTGCGGCCCCATTGAAGTAAATGGGTCCGCACCCGAGCTGCAAAAAACTGCGGCTCGGATGCGGACCCGAACAACGGTCGTGTGTATGAGGCCTAAGGCTGGGGCTGTACGGCAACTTTGCACACGTAACATGAGGATCGCAGCGTCGCAGCTATTGATTATGAATGTGGTCATACTGCAAGATGCGACATAATGTGACCGGCTTAGCTTAGACTTCAATGTAAGTTTGTGATTTGCTGTCTCGTGATCAAAGTCGCCATGTAGCCCCAGCCCTGCGCAGCCCGAGTTCTCCGTAGCCCCTGACATTACTTGCCATGAACCTGTTTGTGCACGTTACTATCTGATCCTGCCCCCTCTTCTCCCCCTCAAGGACAGCCGCAGAGAACGAAGCGGTAGCTTCCAGTCTTTCGTCCGCATGGCGCTGGAGACGCTGCTGGGTTCATGTCGTAGAAAACGCGGGATTCACCACACGTCCACAGAGAACGTGCAGCCCAGCAAGACCTTGATGTCCTGGCACCGGCACAGTCTTCCAGTCAGACCCTTTCTATTGGTTCGAGCCAACCGAGGGGTCCGAGCATGAGAATGATCACAAACGTGTGCGTCTGACTTACGACCTGCCTGACCTGTGTGAATGAAGATCTGGCAGTGAGATACAAGTCGTGAGCTTATGACCCCTCCGAAACGGATGCAGAGGGGAGGGCACATTTGTGTAGAAGGTTTCCTGTCTATTCATGATGTTGGGTGGCTTCTGGAATAAAGAACTTGCTGGAATGTCACCCGCGTCACTAAACTTTATGGATCGTACACCTGAAAAATCCTTACAAAACAACTTTATTAGTAGGATGGGGACAGAGAGGTCATGACTTTTTCTTTTGGGACTCTCCCTATAGCAAAGGAGACTTCCAGTCCATATCAGCGGAGGAAATATATGACAATGTGGTACATGGAGTTGGCTGTTCCTAACAATGTCCTCCAAGAGGTGGCACCAGGCTGCTGGCGGGATGCCCATATACACCCTCCGCCCCTTATGTACCAGCTCCAGCGCCCTCATCTGCTCAAACACTGAATGGCAGAATTTGGTCACACCGTAATAGGTGGAGACAGATGGCACCAAGTGAGTCGTGTAGAGGTCTTCCTTTCAGCCAATCAAGCGATAGACCACCCAGCTGCCGAACGTGAGCCAGTGGCCAGCCCAGCTCAGCTCGGACCACTTGTTAACGGTATGTGCCATCCCATAGCCCTGAGAAATGACAAGACAAGATGTTAGCACAGTGACTGCCATTAATAGGTTGCCACCCAGCTTTCTCAGGCTTCTGAATGGCAAACGTGCCTCGATAACGCAGCAATTTCTTAACGCTACTTTCACACTAGCGTTTTTCTTTTCCGGCATAGAGTTCTGTCACAGGGGCTCTATACCGGAAAAGAACTGATCAGTTTTATCCCCATGCATTATGAATGGAGAGTAATCCGTTCAGGATGCATCAGGATGTCTTCAGTTCAGTCGTTTTGACTAATCAGGCTTTATACGGTTTTATCTCCGGCGAAAAAAAAACTGAAGACTTGCCTGAATGCCGGCATTTTTCCCCATAGGAATGTATTAGTGCTGAATCCGGCGTTCAAAATACCGGAATGCCGGATCCGTCCTTCGCATGCGCAGACCGATAAAAATATGGAAAAAATAATAATACAAGACGGATCCATCTGTCCGCATGACAAGCGGAGAGACGGATCCGTTCTTGCAATGCATTTGTGAGACGCATCCGGATCCGTCTCACAAATGCTTTCAGTCACATCCAAATCGGCGGATCCGGCGGGCAGTTCCGACGACGGAACTGCCCGCCGGATCACACTGCCGCAAGTGTGAAAGTAGCCTAAGATCTATCACTGCATCTACTTGCCATTCCAAAGTCTAGAAAATGAGCTGGCGCTAGTGGTCACAAGGCCAAGAAGACTTTTTAAATCTTACAGAATTTAGGAGGAAGAGTGGTGACCCCTAGTGGACAACTTATCATGAACACATTTAAATAGTTTCCTCATGCACTGCTTTACCTCTTCCTCATTGGTATCCTCTGAATCTGTGTCAAATAAAGACCCCAGATATGTCAGGTGAAATATAGCCAAGACCCCGAATAGGATGTTAAGCAGGTACACCAGGACGCCCTGTTAACAGGAAACATAAGTAAGATGGGCGTTATAGTTTTACACAATTTTTACATAAAAGCCTATGACTGTTTATGGCAGAAATGCTGCAAATTGCAATGGAAACTTTAAAGCATACCCCATTATAAAATAGGCAAACTATAAAAAGGGTGGAAGAACCCTTTAAGTGCTATGATCCTCCTACCTTTTTATTGTGGTGGGTGCAGGACGGAGAACATTTTTTGGACAGTATGCAGGCACTGAAGATTACAGCGAGCCTCTTCCGGAGCACTGATACAGAAGAGAGGGGTATGAGCAAATTAGGGGGTTATAAAGTAATATCAAAAGAGGCAATCATGGAGTCATGGATAGGCCATCAATATCAGATTGATGTCGGTCCCCTGCCAATCAGCTATTAGACGAGGCTGGTAATGGGACTTGGATCCCCGCCGGTGTCCTGAGGATAGGCCATTAATATCCGTTAATGTATAACCTCTTCAAAATGATCGTCCGGGAATACATGTGGAGAAATCCATACTCGCCTACTCCCCACCACTCCGGTTCCCATTACTGGTCTTGCAGTCCAAGTCTATCAACTTCCACACAGACAGGGTCACGTGCACCAATGCAGCCAATGACTGTCCCCTTAGCAGAATGTCACTGCTGGGTCCTCGTACTTTCGGAAGTTGACATACCGAGACCAGTAAGGAGAAGCAAATAGCTGGAACTGTGTGGCAGGCGGAGTATGGAGTTTTTCCAACCCCAAAGAAGGTACATCTAGGATGGGGAGGCCTCGGGAGCTAGCCTTCAATGAAAATGTCCCCGAACTAAAACATTGGGGACAATAGGTCCCTGCTGGGTCTCAATTATGGAGACAGAAAACTTACCGTGTTCGACATACGTGATGAAACCCAGAGATAAAAGCACGGCCGCCAGGTGGAAGCTGAGGCCCTGGAAGAACCCATTAAGAAGACTTGTATTTGAACCCATATAGCCATAGTAATATATATATATATATATATATATATATATATATATATATATATATATATATATATATATATATATAAAATGTGACACTCACATGAAGTAAAGCGCTGGCGGCATACGTTACGATGATGGCGTGAAAAGTGCCCAGCTTCAAAGCGTTCTTGAACACATCTGGTGAGAAAATTTAGAAGGTTAGGAAAGGATATGAAGATTTTATTATGTCATGTTAAAGGGGTTTTGCCATCATAGACAATGGGGGAATATCACTAGGATATGCCCCCATTGTTTGATAGGTGCGGGTCTCAGAGGTGGGAAAACGAAGCGGGGAAAGTAGTGGAGGGCGCGCTGCGCATTTGCAGCTGCCCTCCCTTCATTTCTATGGGGCCGCTGAAAATAGCCAAGCACTGGCTCGGCTATTTCCATCGGCCCCATAGAAATGAATGGGAGCGGGGGCCGCGCATGCGCGGTGTGCTCCCATTCACTTGTATGGGAGCAGCGCTTGGTGGTGGCCAGACCCCGGGAAACCCGGGTCCTCCAGCCACAACTCTCCCCGCTCCGTTCTCGTTGTAGGTGCGGGACCCAGAGGTGAGACTCGCACCTATCAGACAATGGGAGCATATCCTAGCGATATGCCCCCATTGTCTGTGATGGGAATACCCCTTTAAGGGACAGAGTTGTGTCTAGTATTAAGAGCTTCCCTACAGGAACATGGCTGCACATCTTATAGGCGAGACGTGCTGTAGAAATAGGGTTGTGGACCCTTTGCACTGTATTTAATGGGGGGTTTCCAGAGTTAGAAAAACATGGCTGCCTTATTCCAGAAGCAGCGGCACACTGGTTGTCACAAACGCTGTAGAGATGCGGCACGGTTTCAGAAAAGGAGCAGCCATGTTTTCTAAACTTGTTAAGACTGTGTCCCAGGACGGGAATCGCTTTTCTGCGCGCACTTACATGTATGTAGCCATCGAGACATGGGCAGGTTCCAGTTTGTGACCACATCCACCATTGAGCGAGGCATTTCCACATTCAGAGGGTGAGAAACTGAGAGATCCCTGAGGGAGAATCCAAGAGACAGTTCACCCCCATGTTATAGAATAGTGACCGGGGCTGAGGAAGAGAGAGAGAGAGGACCACAAGGAGTGGACAGGTCATGGCCTTAAGGGTAATAAAAGGAGGGACAGGCCACGAGTGAGAAGAGGCCACAGATGTACTCACCAGTGAACATGATCCTTCTCCTCTGTGAACCCAGCACCGGATAGGACGGCGGTCACCTCGGACAAAAACCCCACAAAATAATTACTAAAATGGAAGGAGGACGAGTTCTCGTAGGCCCGCAGCCACCTGCAGGGAAGACAGCGCCGATCAAGAGGAAGGGGTTAAAATTGCACCATGAAGTTCTGTAAGGTTACAATCCACCAAAGTCGCTTGGTATTTGGTCTGGGTTTTTGGGCTTACAGTAAGGTTTCTACATGTAACCCCAGCAGGTCCTGTATGTCCCCATCCTATAGAGGTGCCAGGTGTATAGTATGTGACGTATAGGCCAACAACGGCCCAATCATCTGGATTATACAATACGTAAAAAAAAGACGCCACTTACCGCACAACAAGACCCCTGCCGCAGAGAGAAGCAGAAACCAAGATCATTAAAAATGACAATAAACAAGACAAGAGACGCTGAGAGGTCAAGGTGGACGTCGGGGTGGAAAAGGGCAAAAGGAGATCTGATGGGGAGGGCACATTAATACGGTGTGGGGGCCAAAAATGACATAGTATCACTGATGACTGGAAATGAAAGGAATAGCACAGCAAGACAAAACCAATCCAAATGTCCTCTAAGGGCTCGTTCACACGAATGTGTGAAGCCCGTGCCTGTTCTGTGGACCGCAAATTGCGGTCCGCAATGCACGGGCACTGTCCGTGGGGATCGCAGACCCATTCACTAGAATGGGTCCACGATCCCTCCGTTCCGCAAAAAGATAGAGCATGTTCTATACTTTTGCGGTTAGGAACGGAACAGAACCCCAGAAAGCACTCCGTATTGTTCCGTTCCGTGCTTCCGTTCCGCATCTCTGGATTTGCGGACTCTTTGAAATGAATGGGTCCGCCTCCGTGATGTGGAATGACCACGGAATGGTGCCCGTGTATTGCGGATCCGAAAATGCGGTCCGCAATACGGGAACGGGACACCAACGCTCGTGTGAACGAGCCCTAATTCTGTGTAATCTACACAGTGTTTTGAACTCCTCTCTATTATTAAGAGCTCTGCTTGCTGTTAGTGAATGAGAACAATCACAGAGGCCGAAAACCCACCCTAAATCACGTCCAGCTATCACGGCTGCAGGGCTCGTTACAGTGTACCGGAGCACTGTAGGTAACAAGCCCTGCACCCGTGTCAGCAGGACACAATCCTCAGATGGAAGAGGGTTCAGGAAGGTCGGTTTTGTATCGTTGTTCACACTTAGCGGATTTAGCGGAACGAGTGCAAAGAAGGTGGTACTTGGGGAAATGGCTCCACTTTTCCTTTGCAACCGTTTTGATAAATCTGTTCTATGAAGGAAGAATAAGCGGTGAGGATGAAGGAATACCTGGCTTTACGCTTCTTACTGCAGGATCCGCAAAAGCATCGAGAAGAAGGAAGAAGAAAGAAAAGTGCTGAGAAACATATAATAGTAAGAATGAACAACGGATCGGGCCAGCGGGACCGGCCGTCCATGTAATACCAAGGGAGAGAAGGGTTGGGCATGTTGAATTTCACCATACCCGATTATTTTGTTCTTACAAGCCACTTGTAGATGTGTCTGCAAGTAACTTATTTCTCTCTCCCCATTGAGAATACATGCATGCTTGACTGAGCATGCATGTATGGGGGGGCGGGGGGGACAGCTGTCAGAACGAGCGCATGGCCTTCTGCATCTCCCTCTAGTTGCCTCTTCGAATTGCTGCCATGAACGAAATATCTGAAACGTTCTATTTGCATCTTGTTCTCATCATTGTTTAGATCTCCGCTTGCTGTCAGCAAATTGTAACATTCTTGCTTACAGCCAGAGTCCCGAAAACCCACGCTGACCTAGTCCTGCTGACACAGCTATACGGCTCGTCACAGGGCAGCCGTGTAGCTGTGCCAGCAGGACGAGGCCAGGGGTGGGTGGGTTTTCAGGTTCTGGATATAAACAAGAAACCGTTCACTGGCAGGAGACAGAGGTATTAAAAACGGCGTAGCAATGAAGAGCACGGTAATTGATCGACAAGGTCATGCTTTGTGTGTACTCACTTCCGCAGCAGCTGGTCTCCATAGATGGGGATGAAGTAAGGGAAGAGATACGGTGCCACGCAGGTGGACACCAGGAGACAGAATATGCAGAGGATCAGACTGCGGCACACGCGCCGGAACCAGCTGAACGTCTACGGAACAAGAGAGGTGACATGCTGACCTTCACAAGAGACTGCCCAAAATACTGATTACCATGATGGGAACCCCAACTTCCTGCCCCCCCCCCCCCCCCGTTTCCTGCAGTGCCATACACATGACACCCTGAAATCAATAGGTACCCCCCAAATACAGAGGGTGCTAGGAGACCCCCAGTACAAGCCTAACACGCCTCTGCTGTGACTAAGGGGGTTCCTGACTACTAGGGCAATCACAGGGTAATGCACATAAGCACTCTTGGCATTTCCAGCATGTAGAACTGGGACAGAACATGGAGGGCAGAGGTGACCAGGGCAGCAGTGGGTGATTGGCAAAGGTGCCACCAATTTATATTTGACTGGAAATTCCCTTTAAAAGGAATTTTCCAGGACTTAGATATTGATGGGCTATCCTCAGGATGGGTCTGCCACCCGCCACCCCCACTATGTACTTTCCGATTCTGTGGCCCAGCTCCCATTCAGTTGAAAGGGTGCTGAGCTGCACTACGTTGGCACAGTTACTACACAGTGGATGGCGCTGCCTGCTGCCAGTTCCTTCCACTGCACAGATTCCGATGCCAGAGCTTACCCAAAACAGGTCATTGGTCGGGGTGCAGTGTGGGGCCCCAATTATTCTGATATTAATGACCCAAGTCCTTTTAAAGTAAAAAGAACCGCAATCCTTTGGGTCAAGCCTGGCACAGAATCAACTTCTGGCCAAACCTGCAACCCTCACCATCCGCCCGAGCCTCCACCAAACCCCAGCTCCCCGCCATTATCCTCACCAGTTTCCGTCCACTGACTGCTTCCAGGTAACTGCTGAAACTAATCCAGGGGCCAAAGATGACAGTGCCGACAAAGTAGACGTATCCCATGAATTCCACCGGAGATGGAATGGAACGCACGATGCCCCGGTCCACATCGAAGCCCAAGGACACGGCTTTCATGGCCACGATCATTTGTGCACCTACACAGACACGGCGAGAAGAAGAGATGCAGAAGAATCAGGGGAGGCATTAGGATCATCCCAAGGGATGGAGGGTCTATAAGAGACGGAATGCCAACCTCTCATCTTGTGCCAGCTGACCGTGTCCACCATGTGCATCTCCCTGGAAGAAGGAGACAAAGGAGTCAGAAGGAGTCAAAGTGATGTCATACGTGTGCGGGGCACGGAGAGGCGGCTCTCACCCCATCAGGAGATAGATGAGGATAGTGATGGAGAGCAGGACCCCGCGGTGCTGGGAGTGTCGGCACAAGAAGAGCACCAGGTAACACAGCAGGCTCAGGAGGACCACCCAGATCATCTGCAGCTGGAAGAAGTGATACAGGCAGAAGAAGCCCCCCGCAATGGTGAAGAGGTGTTTCACGTGAGACGGGAGACCTGTGGACCCCAATGGGGAAGAAAAAAAAACCAAAACATCAGCACAATTTTAAAATGGAGCTGTAGCGCCACCTACTGTAAAAAAAAAAAAAAAAAAAACATCAAGAAGACTGAACTTCTGCAACTTTCTACTTAATTTCCTCACAGATGTCAAGATCTCTGCTGGCTGTCAGTGACTTGAAAGCATCTTTGTTAGGTGATCGATACAAAAGGGTGGGGGTTCGGCGTATGACACCGATACAGATCAATTTTTTCAGGCAGCCGCCAGTGCAGGAAACTATACACTGGATGGACCCGAGGGGCACTGTGTACCGGAGCTCATCTCATATTCAGCGCAGCCGTGCGGAAGTACGCCTGCGCCGGAAACTACACCCTGGACGTCTACTGTATAGTTGCTGGCGCTGGCAGCTGCCTGATCTTGGGGGTACCAGTTGTTGAACCGCACTGATCGGATATTGATGACCTGTACTGAGGATAGGCCGTCAAAATCGTAGCTTTGGAAATCCCCTTTAAGACTGGTGGCTGAGGCCCCATACTTCCGTGCAGGCCCCATACTTCCGGGCAGACCCCATACTTCCGGGCAGACCCCATACTTCCGGGCAGACCCCATACTTCCGGGCAGACCCCATACTTCCGGGCAGACCCCATACTTCTCACACCTGGGCGCTGCACAGAGTGGAGGACATGGACTGACCACAGTGGCTCAGATCTCCCTTCTTATTCTGGCGGTTTGCTGCAATGTGTCAGCGCAGGCAACGTGTATCAGTCTAGAATGACTGACTAGACCGGGTAGAAGGTAAGTACATGTATGATTGCGCGGCGCTGCTACGTGGTTATCCGCGAGGCAGCGTGCACGAGACGCCTACCGCGTTGGCTCACACAGAAGTCGTCTCGTAGGATCTTACCAAACCTCCAGAGCAGCGTGCACGAGACGCCTACCGCGTTGGCTCACACAGAAGTCGTCTCGTAGGATCTTACCAAACCTCCAGAGCAGCCTGCAGCCCAGACACATGAGGAGCAGAACCCAGATCTGCTCCAGACCCTGCAGAGCCGTGGGGAAGACGCAGCCATGGAGGAGCTGTTCGTAAAATTCTCGCCGGCTGAAGGCGGCCATTTTTGGTCCTGGAATTTGGGGGGGTTCAATGGTCCCGACCTGTAAACAAAAAAAAAAGGGAACCCGTCACCAGACACAGATACACACTGGTGTGGTAGAGGGCATGGGGAGGATAGCTGGCACCATCACTGCCCTCCTCACCCTCCTCCTCCTCTGCTGCTGCTCTATGCCATTGCTGCCTCCATTCTCTCCTGGATAAGGGGGATGCTCTTATCTATGGGGCTCAAAAAGAACAAATCACAGCAGAGTCTGGAGAACACCCACCAATCACAAGTCAGGACTGCACCGCACGGGCCAATAACAGAACAGAAAAAAACGACCAATGACACGACAGGAAGGTGAGAAGCCTGACCAATCACCTGCGGGGAGACGAATAACTATGCTTGTCACAGACCAAAGCAGTAGAAAAGAGCCAATCACAGGGAAGGACTCGATGGCTGGTCCAATCAGAAAGCAGGAAGTCAGGGCATGCCCCCAAGTCTCCAATGAGACAAACAACTGACGTGAATGACAGTGATAGTAGCCAATAAGAGCGAGAAGGAGGCGGGATTAAGGGCGCGTGCCAGGCGGATAAGCATTAAAATGACATTTTCGACTGTTGCGATTTCTGTGGGATAGAAAAGTGGGCGGATGCAATGTGATGTAATGAGGATGCATTTTTCATTGTGGCAGATATAAATATCTGCCACAATAGATACCTAAATACCAGACTGCCACATAGCGGCTGAATTGAATTACTACATATGGAAAACGTACTTTTACCGCCACCTAGTGTTGATAACTGCCAATATGTAAATCTCTACTGATCGGAGCGTTGTACTGCCATCTAGTGGCAACATTAAGTTACTGCCTATAGAGTTCTCATAATTTGCTCCGCTCTGAGGATTTGCCCAGCTGTTTCAGTTATCTATTCCTCAGAACTGTTCTCTGAGCATTATAATGGCGGGCACCTAGTTTTGCTTTCTCACGATGGTGCCCCCTGCTGCCCAGTTCTAGCACGACAATACAGTAATGGGGTAGCGGAATCCTAGAAGGGATGCGACAACCGTAACAGTGTCCAACCAATCAGGTGTTGGGGGCGGGTATTTATTTCATTAGACCGCCAATGAGCTCCCATAGAACGAGAGTCTGGCGAGGGTCAGGGAGCACGTAGGCTCCGCCTTCCACTTGTAGTCACCCAATCAGGTGTCGCCTTTCGCCTAAAGAAAGTGGGGCTGGCTTTTAGCCAATGAGCCGACAACGTGCCTTTGTGACCTCGGCTCCTGATTGGCTGAACAGTTACAGCTTCGTGCAGTGATTGGGGGATGAGCGTAAGAGGGCGGGGCTATGCAGGTAATGTGTCTGTCCTGATCAGAGAAGTGCGTGAGATCTGCGGGGGCCGAGAGGAGAAAGGAGGTTAGAACCGGGGGCCAATGTTATGTATGCAGTGTATAACAGGGGCCCCAATATTATATATATATATATATATATACTGTATAACTGGGGGCCAATATTATGTATATACTGTATATAACCGGGGCCCCATTATTATGTGTATACTGTATATAACCGGGGCCCCATTATTATGTGTATACTGTATAACAGGGGCCCCAATATTATATATATACTGTATATAACCAGGGCCCCATTATTATGTATAATACTGTATATAACCGGGGCCCCAATGTAATGTATATACTGTATATAACCGGGGCCCCATTATTATGTATATACTGTATATAACCGGGGCCCCATTATTATGTATATACTGTATATAACTGGGGCCCCAATGTAATGTATATACTGTATATAACTGGGGCCCCATTATTATGTATATACTGTATATAACCGGGGCCCCATTGTTATGTATATACTGTATATAACCGGGGCCCCATTATTATGTATATACTGTATATAACCGGGGCCCCATTGTTATGTATATACTGTATATAACCGGGGCCCCTTTATTATGTATATAGTGTATATAACCGGGGCCCCATTATTATGTATATACTGTATATAACCGGGGCCCCTTTATTATGTATATACTGTATATAACCGGGGCCCCTTTATTATGTATATACTGTATATAACCGGGGTCCCATTATTATGTATATACTGTATATAACCGGGGCCCCTTTATTATGTATATACTGTATATAACCGGGGCCCCTTTATTATGTATATACTGTATATAACCGGGGCCCCTTTATTATGTATATACTGTATATAACCGGGGCCCCATTATTATGTATATACTGTATATAACCGGGGCCCCTTTATTATGTATATACTGTATATAACCGGGGCCCCTTTATTATGTATATACTGTATATAACCGGGGCCCCTTTATCATGGCTGATCTGTCGAGTACTCTCCTTGTGGTTGGTGTAGATTTTTCAGTTCGTTCCTCTTCGGGGCAGAGGCTCGTTGTTTGGCGACATTGTGGCCCTTCCAGACTCCTACATTCTGATGGTCTCCTTTATCCTGTGGCAGGTGTAACACTAAGGACACAACATGGCTCCAGACACAGGATCCCCTCATCCCTACTGGCCCCGGGACCTTCAGATCGATGGTTACCTTCCTAATGACCGGCCGATGTCAGAGATCTTGACCTTCCTGTTCTCGGTGTCGGGGCTTCTGCTGGTGGGGACGTGGTTCCTGACCGGCCGGGTGACCAGCATGAGCGCCCCACGCCGCCTGGCTGTCTGCTGGTTCATGGTCTGCGGCTTCATCCATGGTGTCATTGAAGGCTGGTTCTCCTTCTTCTACCCGGTGATCCCCAAGGACCAGGCGTTCCTGTCACAGCTCTGTAAGAATGAGATGGGGTCTTGAGAAATCTTTTATTTTTGCCCTAAAACATTGAATTTAAATCCTTTAAGTAGTTTATTAGCCATATCTGTTCCTGGGAAAGCTGGGTGACAACCAGTACAGTTGCTGTCATGACTCCTAGATGGGTTGTCACCAGGCTCTGCAGGGTTGCGTCTTCTGCTCCCATCAGATCTTCTTCTGACAACTAATTTGACCAAGATAATAGATCCCCAGAAGTTGTCACTCAGCTTTCCCAGAAGCACATAGAACCAAGAAGCAAGAAGTAGATCCCTTGCTGTTGTAGAACTACAACTCCCAAAATGCTCGGACAGTTGTCGCCTAGGGGTTCTGGTTTCACAACAACTGGAGAACCAATGGCTTCTAGTCTGAATACTGGGGGCTTGGAGGATTTAGGGGGAGGATAACATGAAGCCTATGAGACATCAGTAGGGTTTTGGAGTGTATTTGGATGCAGATCTGAGACAAGCGGCGCCTTCAGGACGGGTCATGGTCCTCCTCACCTTCTCCTTGTCACTTCTCTCCCTAGGGAAAGAATATGGGAAAGGAGACAGCCGATACATAATGTGAGTGTCTTCCCTTGGTCTCCATATCTCACTGATTGATAAGATATGCCATTAGTCTAAAGTCTGTGCCGGCTGCTGCGTGTTTGGGGGAAGGGACATGTTGGACTTTCACCTGCCCAAACCTTTGTTCCTCTGGAGATGAGCAGCGCCAGAGAGACTTAGCAGCCGCCTACCCACTATTTACCTGAGTATTCACCTGTCATGTCATAGGAGCCTCCTTCATGGAGGAGTTTGATGGCTTGGCTAGCTCACAGTGGGAGACCCGGATAGGCCATGAAGGCAATGATCTCCAACCTGTGGCTCTCCAGCTGTCTCCTCTCTGGACATGATGGGAGTTGTAGTTTTGCAACAGCTTGGAAAGCCCAGGGTTGAGGAATGTTGGTCCGTGGTCTCCTGCTTGACTCTACCCAGGCTACAGTCATCTCCTTCTGCCCTAGTAATCAGATCTTCTAACAGATACGTTCTGCTGGGCAAAGTTCTGAAGAACATGGCGGTCTGTAGCTGGCAAGAGCCACCTTCTCCATGTCACGGTTTGGAAGACGTGGTGATGACCGACCATGTTAGATGATGAGTCTTACTTCTGCACTGTTTTCTCCCCAGGGCTGATAACTTCACCGTCTGCATGGAGACCATCACAGCTGTGGCATGGGGGCCCATGAGCGTCTGGACGGTGATCTCCTTCCTGCGGAACAAGCCCTACCGCTTTGTGCTGCAGCTGATTGTGTCTCTTGGTAAGAAGTAATGTATATATTTCAACAGGAGGGAGATAAGCGGCCCCAGAAATGTAGGCGCCACTAATCTCCAGGGGCAGTTAGATTACCCCGTAGTCATTAGACGAGTGTTTTCTGCATCCACATTGATATTACCGGCAATGTCCAAACCTTGGAGAAAGGGATGCCCCCATTGATGAGTGGTCTCCTGTCTCTGCGTCCACAGGGCAGCTGTACGGTGATGTCCTCTACTTCTACACTGAGTACCGGGAAGGATTCATTCACAGCGAGATGTGGCACCCCCTTTACTTCTGGTTCTACTTTGTCTTCATGAACGCGCTGTGGATAGTCATTCCCTCCGCGCTCATCGTGGACGCTTGGATCAACCTGAGCAAATCGCAGTCCGCGGCCGACAGGATTCGACCGGCGAGCAAGTCAAAAAGGAACTGATTGTGGGTGATAGGGGGTAGAATGGAGCGTTGCTGTGAGCGGCCAGCGGGGGGCGATGTTTATACAGTCTCTCACAAAAGTGAGTCCGTCCCTCACATATTTGTAAACATTTTATCTTTTGCTGGGACAACGCTGAAGATCTGACACTGTGATACAATGTAAGGCCTCTTGCACACGAACATATTTTCTTTCAGTGTCCGTTCCGTTTTTTTTGCGGACCGTATGCGGAACCATTCACTTCAATGGGTCCTCAAAAAAAATGGATGTGCATTCCGTTTCCGCATGTCCGTTTTTCGGTTCCGCAAAAAAATAGAACATGCCCTATTATTGTCCGCATTACGAACACGGATAGTACTGTTCTATGAAGGGCCAGCTGTTCTGTTCCGCAAAATACGGAATGCACACGGATCCATTTTTTGGAGACTGCAAAATAAATACGGTCGTGTGCAAAAAGTAGTCGCTGTGCGGTCATGGGACTCGTTAGTGTTACAAGGTCTCAGGTGTGAATGGGGGGGCAGGTGTGTTACATTTGCTGTTATCGCTCTCATACTGGTCACTGGAAATCCAACATGGCTCCTCATGGCAAAGAACTCTCTGAGGATCTGAAAAAGTAGAATTGTTCCTTACATAAAGATGGTCGAAGCTATAAGCAGATCGCCGACACCCTAATACTGAGCTGCAGCGCGGTGGCCAAGACCATACAGCGGTTTAACAAGACAGGTTCCACTCGCCATGGTCGACTAGAGAAGCTGAGGGCATGTTCTCAGTGTCATATCCAGAGGTCCTATGAGTGCTGCAGAGGTTACAGGGGTGGGGGGGGTCAGCCCGTCAGCGCTCAGCGTCAAATCCAGAGGTTGTATGAGTGCTGCCGACATGAATGACATGTCCTGTGACATACTGAAGCAGAGCATGATCCCCTCCACAGGGCTGCAGGGCAGTATCCAACACGATAACCACCCCAAACACCTCCAAGACGACCACCGCCTTACTAAAGAAACTGAGGGTAAAGGTGCCGGACTGGCCAAGCATGTCTCCAGACCTAAACCCTATTGAGCATCTGTGGGGCCTCCTCAAGCGGAAGGTGGAGGAGCCCAAGGTCTCTAACATCCACCAGCTCCGTGATGTCCTCATGGAGGATGGAAGAGGATTCCAGTGGCCACCTGTGAAGCTCTAGTGACCTCCATGCCCAAGAGGGGTAAGGCAGAGCTGGAAAATAATGGTGGCCGCACAAAATAGTGACACTTTGGGCACAATTTGGCCATTTTCACTTCGGGGTGTCCTCACTTTTGTTGCCAGCGGTTTAGACATTAATGGTTGTTGAGTTATTTGGAGGGCACGCCCAATACAAGCCGCACACTGACTACGTCACATTGTATCACAGCGTCAGATCTTCAGTGTTGTCCTTTCAAAAGATGTAATAAAATATTTTCAAAAATGCGAGGGGTGGACTGACTTCTGTGAGATAGTGTATGGTAGCAGAAGGAGGGGGATTGTATGACAATGGGTACAAAATAGTCTCCCTGTTAAATTTGTAAAGCGCTTTAACATGCAGAGTTTACAGTATTCACTTTATGTCTATTCATCATTCAACTCTACAATCATGTATGTAAGTACCTACCTGTATGTAGAGATTTACAGTCATTTTATGTGCTGTTTTTTTAATTTTTTTACAAAGGGATATGTCCACATCTGGACACCTTTTTACAATATAAAATAAATCTACCAAAAGAGATGCATTATTTATCTCATACTGATCCCGAGGTACATCTTGTATTATGTTGAAAACCGCGCTGCTCTCCAACTCCTCCACTTAGACCACTTCAGCATATGCCGACATTCATCAATACGCCAATCGCTGTTTTCACGCCGCACATCTATTCGCCTCTCCTGTGTTAGTCAAAACCAGATAGGGAGAGATAGTGAAGCACCGCAAGAGATTTACAACCAAAACCAGCTTTTATTATACTCACAAACTTGGATGGAATACAGGCATATCAGACAATAAGATCAGTTTCCCGTCTATCACCCGACCCGGGTTTCACCTTGGCTTCGTCAGGGGTGCATGTCCTGCCCATCAAGGGCTTCGTCAGGGGTGCATGTCCTGCCCATCAAGGGCTTCGTCAGGGGTGCATGTCCTGCCCATCAAGGGCTTCGTCAGGGGTGCATGTCCTGCCCATCAAGGGCTTCGTCAGGGGTGCATGTCCTGCCCATCAAGGGCTTCGTCAGGGGTGCATGTCCTGCCCATCAAGGGCTTCGTCAGGGGTGCATGTCCTGCCCATCAAGGGCTTCGTCAGGGGTGCATGTCCTGCCCATCAAGGGCTTCGTCAGGGGTGCATGTCCTGCCCATCAAGGGCTTCGTCAGGGGTGCATGTCCTGTCCATCAAGGGCGTGTTTTTTATACACAAATTCAACTCCTCCTTCCACCTAACATCCTATTTATTTATATAAATAGCAATAAATGTTAAAAATATTATTTCATTCAAAATTTAAAATTAAATAATAATGTAAAAACAACCAAAGAATGTATGACTTACACATCTAAAACACAAACTATCAGACCGGTTCTCGTCTCCTCTTAGTGATGGCGGTCTGTTCGTTTTTATAATCACGTGTCCAAGTATGGCCAATTGTGTTTCATTCAGAAAATTTCCTACTACCCTTTTCTATGGTACCTATAATAGAATAGAACCCACCACACCCGTAACCTGCAGCGCTCAGAGTAGGACTGACAATTCGGAATTGACTGTTTTTATTTCTTTTTGCGGGACTATCCGAATTGCATCCAATTATGGACATGTCTGAATTTAGAGCTAACCTGAAATGTGATATAAATGAAGTGTTTTAAAAAAAAAATAACAAATGATCTGGAAGGGATCTTTGTAGATTTGGAAAAACTCATGACTAAGGCCTCCTGCACACGAACGTGTGCTTCTCGTTGCCGTATTGCGGACCGCATTTGCGGATCCGCAATACACGGGCACCGTTCCGTGCGCATTCCGCATGCGGACCCATTCACTTCAAGCACGGAAGGACAGAACGGAACCCTACGGGAGCACTACGGGGTGCTTCCGTGGGGTTTCGACCCGTACTTCCGTTCTGCAAAAAGATAGAACATGTCCTATCTTTTTGCGGAACGGCCAGATCGTGGACCCATTAAAGTGAATTTTAACAATTACGAAAGAGGACCAGATAGATCGGTCCAGCCCCATAATGACCATGTCAATAGGACCAAGGAGGAGATTCTGAATTTTCCACCCCAGGGAATAAAGAACACAGAGGGAAGAAAATATGGGCATGCAAGACGATTGCAGAACCCCATTAGAAAGAAATCTAGGAGAGGAGGTCGGGGGAATAGAGAGAAATCCCAGCCCCGGAAACAAAAAATGAAGGAGAAATAAAAGGTATTTACAACTTGAGTTCATACCAACTTACGGATGATGAAAAAGCAGTCTTAGGCCTCGTGCACACGGCCGTTGTTTTGGTCCGCATCAGAGCCGCAGTTTTGGCGGCTCGGATGCAGACCCATTCACTTCAATGGTGCCTCAAAAGATGCGGACAGCGCTCCGCCGGGGAGACCCATAGTCTCGGGAAGTCACAAGTAGGTTGACCGAGTATGTAGACCATTATCTACCAAAATATGTAACTACCGCAGCCTCATACCTGCGAGACACGGGTGACGTGTTAAAGGTTTTAACATTTTTTTGTCTTTTCACTGAAAACATGTATTTAGTACATAGCTACAGTAGACGTCACGTCCTTATACACAGTGATCCCTACGGAAAAAGAGTAAGGGTCCATTCACGGATCCGCAATACACCCGGCCAGCACCCCCCATAGAACTGCCTATTCTTGTCCACAATTGCGGACAAGAATAGGACATGTTCTTTTTTTTTGCGGAGCCTCGTCACCAGAAGTTCGGGGCCGCGCTCCAGGAAATGCGGATTCGGAGAGCGCATAGTGTGCTCTCCGCATCCCGTTCTGCCCCATTGAGAATGAATGGGTCCGCACCCCATTCCCGGATATTGCGGAACGGATGCGAACCCATTCTGCGGACGTGTGAATGGACCCTTAATAGCAGTTCAGCACCAACTGGAAAGTGATCCTGATATGTCCGAAACACGGGGTGAATTTTTTAATTGAGTGCATCGATTAAGTCACAACTATTTTGGGTTTATGAATCATTTTTATTTACAGTTGACCGGAACGGCGATGGGGGCGAAACTCACCCCCAGTTTCACAAGTTTGTTGATGGCTGCATGGGAAAGTGAATATGTTGATCCCATAGTGAATGTGAAACAGGATAGGGGTAAACTGTGTTTATGGAAACGATTCATTGGTGACTGTTTGTTAATTTGGGAAGGTGAGCTGTCGGGGCCGGAGAACGTCCTGCGAAATATAAACAGTCATTGTTGGAATTTGAATTTCCGTCGCGCCATAAGCCAAGTGAGTATCAACTTTTTGGACCTCGCTGTGTTTGTAGAGAATAACATGGTAAAGACTAAGACATACGGTATTTCAAACCCACGGACGTAAATGCGTTCATAGATACTACTAGTTGTCATTATGGTACGTGGATTGAAAACATTCCAAAAGGACAGTCTTAGGGAACTTTCACACTAGCGTTTTTTTCTTTTCCGGCATAGAGTTCCGTCCTAGGGGCTCAATATCGGAAAAGACCTGATCAGTTTTATCCTAATGCAGGGATGCTCCACTTGCGGTCCTCCAGCTGTTGCAAAACTACAACACCCAGCATGCCTGGACAGCCTACAGCTATCAACCTACAGCAGGGCATGGTGGGAGTTGTAGTTTTACAACAGCTGGAGGGGCGCAGGTTGAGCATCCCTGTCCTAATGCATTCTGAATGGAGAGCGGACGTCTTCAGTTCAGTCTTTTTGACTGTTCAGGACGGAGATAATACCGCAGCATGCTACGGTTTTATCTCCGGCCCAAAAAAACTGAACACATTTCCATAGGAATGTATTAGCGGCGGATCCAGCATTCAAAATACTGCAATGCTGGAGCCGATGCGCAGACCGGTATAAATGGAAAATAAATATATAACGGATCCGTTTCTCCGTTCTTGCAATGCATTTGTAAGACGGATCCGCATCCGTCTAAAAAATGCTTTCCGTTTGCATGCAGATTGCCGGATCACTCTGCCGCAAGTGTGAAAGTAGCCTAAAAGGATCTATCGAAATTGCGCGGAGAAAGATACTTATAGGAAACAGAGTGAGGGGTTACAGAAGCGTTTTCAGGAAAAAGGATATAGTAAGGGAAAGCTAGAGAAATGTAGGGAAGACGTAGAGGATGAAGAATATACTAGTAGAGAGAATAAACAAAGACTATAACTTCTCCTTTATTACCCAAATTACCTGTAATGTGGGTCCAATTAAAAATGCAATAAAGAAAAATTGGTCGGTCCTAAAGAATGACCCTGTGCTGGGGGAAGTGCTTCCGGCTCACCCAGACTTTATATTTAGGAAAGCACCCAGTCTGAAGGATCTATATAAAAAGAGGGTGGTAAAAAACATATGTTCACATGGGGCGGCTAGAATGTGAGGAAGGATAGAATGCGCAATATAGCTGAAGTGGTGTCCAGACGTAAGCGGAGTACATACAGGGCTGAAGGCGAAGTAACTTGTGAAACTATCGGACTCATCTACATGCTGCAGTGCCCTTGTGGACTCCAGTATGTAGGCCTCTTTCACGCGGGCGAGATTTCCGCGCGGGTGCAATGCGCGAGGTGAACGCACTGAACCCGGACCCATTCACTCCAATGGGGGCTGTGCACATGAGCGGTGATTTTCACGCATCACTTGAAAATCGCAGCATGCTCTATTTTGTGTGTTTTTCACCCAACGCAGGCCCCATAGAAGTGAATGGGGCTGAGTGAAAATCGCAAGCAAGTGAGGATGCGGTGCGATTTTCACGCACGGTTGCTAGGAGACGATCGGAATGGGGACCCGATCATTATTATTTTCCCTTATAACATGGTTATAAGGGAAAGTAAAAGCATTCTTAATACAGAATGCATAGTACAATAGCGCTGGAGGGGTTAAAAAAAATAAAAAATAATAGAACTCACCTTAATCCAGTTGTTCGCGCAGCCGGCATCTCTTCTGTCTTCTTCTTTGCTGTGCGCAGGAAAAGGACCTGTGGTGACGTCACTGCGGTCATCACATGGTCCGTCACTCATGTGATGGACCATGTGATGAGCGCAGTGACGTCATCAAAGGTCCTATTCCTCAAAGAAGAAGACAGAAGAGATGTCGGGCTGCGCGAACAAGTAGATTAAGGTGAGTAAATTTTTTTATTTTATTTTTTAACCCCTCCAGCGCTATTGTACTAAGCATTCTGTATGAAGAATGCTATTATTTTCCCTTATAACCATGTTATAAGGGAAAATAATACAATCTACACAACACCTAACTCAAACCCGAACTTCTGTGAAGAAGTCCGGGTTCGGGTCCGGGTACCAAACATGACGATTTTTCTCACGCGCGTGCCAAACGCATTACAATGTTTTGCACTCACGCGGAAAAATCGCGCATTTGCCCGCACCGCACCCGCATCTTATCCGGGCCAAAAACACGATGCCCGTGTGAAAGAGGCCTAAAGCTTGGTGTGAATAGAACCCACCACACCCATAACCTGCAGCGCTCAAAGTAGAACTGACAATTAGGAATTGGCACTCACTATTCTGCTGGTGCAGTCACTGTGTACATACATTACTTATCCTGTACTGATCCTGAATTACATCCAGTATTGTACTCCAGAGCTGCACTCACTATTCTGCTGGTGCAGTCACTGTGTACATACATTACATTACTTATCCTGTGCTGATCCTGAGTTACATCCTGTATTATACTCCAGAGCTGCACTCACTATTCTGCTGGTGCAGTCACTGTGTACATACATTACATTACTTATCCTGTGCTGATCCTGAGTTACATCCTGTATTATACTCCAGAGCTGCACTCACTATTCTGCTGGTGCAGTCACTGTGTACATACATTACTTATCCTGTACTGATCCTGAGTTACATCCTGTATTATACTCCAGACCTGCACTCACTATTCTGCTGGTGCAGTCACTGTGTACATACATTACTTATCCTGTACTGATCCTGAGTTACATCCTGTATTATACTCCAGAGCTGCACTCACTATTCTGCTGGTGCAGTCACTGTGTACATACATTACTTATCCTGTACTGATCCTGAATTACATCCTGTATTATACTCCAGAGCTGCACTCACTATTCTGCTGGTGCAGTCACTGTGTACATACATTACTTATCCTGTACTGATCCTGAGTTACATCCTGTATTATACTCCAGAGCTGCACTCACTATTCTGCTGGTGCAGTCACTGTGTACATACATTACTTATCCTGTACTGATCCTGAGTTACCTCCTGTATTATACTCCAGAGCTGCACTCACTATTCTGCTGGTGCAGTCACTGTGTACATACATTACTTATCCTGTACTGATCCTGAGTTACATCCTGTATTACACTCCAGAGCTGCACTCACTATTCTGCTGGTGCAGTCACTGTATACATACATTACTTATCCTGTACTGATCCTGAGTTACATCCTGTATTCTACTCCAGAGTTGCACTCACTATTCTGCTGGTGCAGTCACTGTGTACATACATTACTTATCCTGTACTGATCCTGAGTTACATCCTGTATTATACTCCAGAGCTGTACTCACTATTCTGCTGGTGCAGTCACTGTGTACAGACATTACATTACTTATCCTGTACTGATCCTGAGTTACATCCTGTATTCTACTCCAGAGCTGCACTCACTATTCTGCTGGTGCAGTCACTGTGTACATACATTACTTATCCTGTACTGATCCTGAGTTACATCCTGTATTCTACTCCAGAGCTGCACTCACTATTCTGCTGGTGCAGTCACTGTGTACATACATTACTTATCCTGTACTGATCCTGAGTTACATCCTGTATTCTACTCCAGAGCTGCACTCACTATTCTGCTGGTGCAGTCACTGTGTACATACATTACTTATCCTGTACTGATCCTGAGTTACATCCTGTATTATACTCCAGAGCTGCACTCACTATTCTGCTGGTGCAGTCACTTTATTCAGGATATGTATACGTCCTCTTGTATGGTGTGATTTTAGTCTAGGTCATTAGATCTGTCTGTAGTTTCCGTCTTTGCCCCTCGGTCTGTAGGACATGTTTATCTCTTCCTTAGAGCGCTCGCTCTTGGACTTTGTCTTCCATTAGGTCTCAAGGTGTCGCTCTCGTCCTTGTCCCTTTATCTCTCGTCCTTGTCCCTTTATCTCTGATTACAGTTATCTTGGTCTAGGAGATAGGAGACGTCTAATAGCAGCCGTTCCCACCCAGCTTTCTATGGATCCTGACTGACATGCAGTAAATCTACCTACAGAATTACATCCCATACACTGCTCCCTCTCTCCTGCTCTGCTTGTGGATATGCCAGTCCTCACTGTATTTCTGGAATTTTATTCATGCACTAGGTGGATCAGGATGAACAGAGTAATAGTGTACTGACATATCACTGCTCTGATCTGCATGTGGTATAGTCAGCCAGGACCCAGCGACACCTGACCAGGATATAACATGTCGCCCACTTCTCACCCTCGGACTTAAGTACTTTTGCAGGCGGACAACTTAGTGTCACCGATACCACAGACTGACAGCTGAACGGCACACAGGGTGAGCCCATCAGTCTCTGGGGTCACAGGGTGGGGGTCAGAGGTCATCTTTGTCAGTCTTGGCTGGATCGTATGTCCAGAATACTTTTGCTGGTGTTTCTTGTGTGTACTGATGTGGCGGATTACCGGTCCGGTGATGTCACCAAGAGGGGGGGGGGGGGAGTTTCCCCAAAACTCTTATACATTACGACAGAAGCAGCGCATTGAATACACTCTGCTCCCATTGTTTGTGAAATATATTAAGTCTTTACTGTGATGCGGCCGAGTATACAGAGCCTGATGGTGATGTAGCCGTACACTAGCTGCGTACTAATCCAGTTACATCCTGTATTATACTCCAGAGATGCACTCACTATTCTGCTGGTGCAGTCACTGTGTACATACATTACTTATCCTGTACTGATCCTGAGTTACATCCTGTATTATACTCCAGAGCTGCACTCACTATTCTGCTGGTGCAGTCACTGTGTACATACATTACTTATCCTGTGCTGATCCTGAGTTACATCCTGTATTATACTCCAGAGCTGCACTCACTATTCTGCTGGTGCAGTCACTGTGTACATACATTACTTATCCTGTGCTGATCCTGAGTTACATCCTGTATTATACTCCAGAGCTGCACTCACAATTCTGCTGGTGCAGTCACTGTGTACATACATTACTTATCCTGTACTGATCCTGAGTTACATCCTGTATTATACTCCAGAGCTGCACTCACTATTCTGCTGGTGGAGTCACTGTGTACATACATTACATTACTTATCCTGTACTGATCCTGAGTTACATCCTGTATTATACTCCAGAGCTGCACTCACTATTCTGCTGGTGCAGTCACTGTGTACATACATTACTTATCCTGTACTGATCCTGAGTTACATCCTGTATTATACTCCAGAGCTGCACTCACTATTCTGCTGGTGCAGTCACTGTGTACATACATTACTTATCCTGTGCTGATCCTGAGTTACATCCTGTATTATACTCCAGAGCTGCACTCACTATTCTGCTGGTGCAGTCACTGTGTACATACATTACTTATCCTGTGCTGATCCTGAGTTACATCCTGTATTATACTCCAGAGCTGCACTCACAATTCTGCTGGTGCAGTCACTGTGTACATACATTACTTATCCTGTACTGATCCTGAGTTACATCCTGTATTATACTCCAGAGCTGCACTCACTATTCTGCTGGTGGAGTCACTGTGTACATACATTACATTACTTATCCTGTACTGATCCTGAGTTACATCCTGTATTATACTCCAGAGCTGCACTCACTATTCTGCTGGTGCAGTCACTGTGTACATACATTACTTATCCTGTACTGATCCTGAGTTACATCCTGTATTATACTCCAGAGCTGCACTCACTATTCTGCTGGTGCAGTCACTATGTACATACATTACTTATCCTGTACTGATCCTGAGTTACATCCTGCATTATACTCCAGAGCTGCACTCACTATTCTGCTGGTGGAGTCACTGTGTACATACATTACATTACATTACTGATCCTGAGTTACATCCTGTATTATACTCCAGAGCTGCACTCACTATTCTGCTGGTGCAGTCACTGTGTACATACATTACTTATCCTGTGCTGATCCTGAGTTACATCCTGTATTATACTCCAGAGCTGCACTCACTATTCTGCTGGTGCAGTCACTGTGTACATACATTACTTATCCTGTGCTGATCCTGAGTTACATCCTGTATTCTACTCCAGAGCTGCACTCACTATTCTGCTGGTGCAGTCACTGTGTACATACATTACTTATCCTGTACTGATCCTGAGTTACATCCTGTATTCTACTCCAGAGCTGCACTCACTATTCTGCTGGTGCAGTCACTGTGTACATACATTACTTATCCTGTACTGATCCTGAGTTACATCCTGTATTATACTCCAGAGCTGCACTCACTATTCTGCTGGTGCAGTCACTTTATTCAGGATATGTATACGTCCTCTTGTATGGTGTGATTTTAGTCTAGGTCATTAGATCTGTCTGTAGTTTCCGTCTTTGCCCCTCGGTCTGTAGGACATGTTTATCTCTTCCTTAGAGCGCTCGCTCTTGGACTTTGTCTTCCATTAGGTCTCAAGGTGTCGCTCTCGTCCTTGTCCCTTTATCTCTCGTCCTTGTCCCTTTATCTCTGATTACAGTTATCTTGGTCTAGGAGATAGGAGACGTCTAATAGCAGCCGTTCCCACCCAGCTTTCTATGGATCCTGACTGACATGCAGTAAATCTACCTACAGAATTACATCCCATACACTGCTCCCTCTCTCCTGCTCTGCTTGTGGATATGCCAGTCCTCACTGTATTTCTGGAATTTTATTCATGCACTAGGTGGATCAGGATGAACAGAGTAATAGTGTACTGACATATCACTGCTCTGATCTGCATGTGGTATAGTCAGCCAGGACCCAGCGACACCTGACCAGGATATAACATGTCGCCCACTTCTCACCCTCGGACTTAAGTACTTTTGCAGGCGGACAACTTAGTGTCACCGATACCACAGACTGACAGCTGAACGGCACACAGGGTGAGCCCATCAGTCTCTGGGGTCACAGGGTGGGGGTCAGAGGTCATCTTTGTCAGTCTTGGCTGGATCGTATGTCCAGAATACTTTTGCTGGTGTTTCTTGTGTGTACTGATGTGGCGGATTACCGGTCCGGTGATGTCACCAAGAGGGGGGGGGGGGGGGGTTTCCCCAAAACTCTTATACATTACGACAGAAGCAGCGCATTGAATACACTCTGCTCCCATTGTTTGTGAAATATATTAAGTCTTTACTGTGATGCGGCCGAGTATACAGAGCCTGATGGTGATGTAGCCGTACACTAGCTGCGTACTAATCCAGTTACATCCTGTATTATACTCCAGAGATGCACTCACTATTCTGCTGGTGCAGTCACTGTGTACATACATTACTTATCCTGTACTGATCCTGAGTTACATCCTGTATTATACTCCAGAGCTGCACTCACTATTCTGCTGGTGCAGTCACTGTGTACATACATTACTTATCCTGTGCTGATCCTGAGTTACATCCTGTATTATACTCCAGAGCTGCACTCACTATTCTGCTGGTGCAGTCACTGTGTACATACATTACTTATCCTGTGCTGATCCTGAGTTACATCCTGTATTATACTCCAGAGCTGCACTCACAATTCTGCTGGTGCAGTCACTGTGTACATACATTACTTATCCTGTACTGATCCTGAGTTACATCCTGTATTATACTCCAGAGCTGCACTCACTATTCTGCTGGTGGAGTCACTGTGTACATACATTACATTACTTATCCTGTACTGATCCTGAGTTACATCCTGTATTATACTCCAGAGCTGCACTCACTATTCTGCTGGTGCAGTCACTGTGTACATACATTACTTATCCTGTACTGATCCTGAGTTACATCCTGTATTATACTCCAGAGCTGCACTCACTATTCTGCTGGTGCAGTCACTATGTACATACATTACTTATCCTGTACTGATCCTGAGTTACATCCTGCATTATACTCCAGAGCTGCACTCACTATTCTGCTGGTGGAGTCACTGTGTACATACATTACATTACATTACTGATCCTGAGTTACATCCTGTATTATACTCCAGAGCTGCACTCACTATTCTGCTGGTGCAGTCACTGTGTACATACATTACTTATCCTGTGCTGATCCTGAGTTACATCCTGTATTATACTCCAGAGCTGCACTCACTATTCTGCTGGTGCAGTCACTGTGTACATACATTACTTATCCTGTGCTGATCCTGAGTTACATCCTGTATTATACTCCAGAGCTGCACTCACTATTCTGCTGGTGCAGTCACTGTGTACAAACATTACTTATCCTGTGCTGATCCTGAGTTACATCCTGTATTATACTCCAGAGCTGCACTCACTATTCTGCTGGTGCAGTCACTGTGTACATACATTACTTATCCTGTGCTGATCCTGAGTTACATCCTGTATTATACTCCAGAGCTGCACTCACAATTCTGCTGGTGCAGTCACTGTGTACATACATTACTTATCCTGTACTGATCCTGAGTTACATCCTGTATTATACTCCAGAGCTGCACTCACTATTCTGCTGGTGGAGTCACTGTGTACATACATTACATTACTTATCCTGTACTGATCCTGAGTTACATCCTGTATTATACTCCAGAGCTGCACTCACTATTCTGCTGGTGCAGTCACTGTGTACATACATTACTTATCCTGTACTGATCCTGAGTTACATCCTGTATTATACTCCAGAGCTGCACTCACTGTTCTGCTGGTGCAGTCACTATGTACATACATTGCTTGTCCTGTACTGATCCTGAGTTACATCCTGCATTATACTCCAGAGCTGCACTCACTATTCTGCTGGTGGAGTCACTGTGTACATACATTACATTACATTACTGATCCTGAGTTACATCCTGTATTATACTCCAGAGCTGCACTCACTATTCTGCTGGTGCAGTCACTGTGTACAGGTGAGGCTGACCTGCAAAGTTCTGCCATGGTTTTGCCTTTTGAATGCGGTGAGCTTCTTGACGGGGTCTTGCAAATCTGCGCACAAAAGAACCCCCTTTGTGAACGCACCCCTAAGGCACGTTAGAGGAATGTCGGCTGAACCCATTTTCCGCAGGATCGGTCGCTGGTGCGCTGGCTCTCCTCCAGGGCCGGAATAAAGATGGATCATGGAGTTGGATTTCCTCTTTCCCAATCCCAGGAAAGAGGCTGCCGCCAGAGGTTTGTGAACAGAAGCACACTTGGTTGGGTTGAGTCTGCATGTGTCCAGGGGGGATCCTGCTGAGATGCAAACTCATCTCTAGGACAGAACATATGATGGGTCAGTCAGCCTATAAAAAGGGTTCAGTAGGGGGAGATTCATCCAAACTGGTGTAAACAAAAACTGGATTAATTGCCCATAGCAACCAATCAGATTGCATCTTTTATTTCTCAGAGCTTCTTTGGAAAATGAAAGGCGGCATCTGATTGGTTGCTATGGGCAACTAAACCAGTTTTCCTTTGCTCCAGCTTTGATTATCTCCCCCAATAAGATGCGCACTCCCAGCGCCGCCACTAGGGGGCAGTTGGCAGCAGCGCTGAACCTTTCACGTACAGATCGCCCCCTTGTGGTGGCACCAGGCAGACTTGATTTGTGTGGGTTGCAGGGGATGGAGCTGCTGTTTTACAGTACATTGGGAAAATGCTCCAAATCATTTCCGGCCCCTGAATCTCCAGACTGGAGGCGCTGATGCTCATACATCTCAGCGATAGGATCGTCTGACCCCTACATTAGGACAGAGAGCTTCAAAACAATGAGTAAGAGGAGTCTGCAGGGTGGGGAGAGCGCGCAGTCACAACCATCCTGATAAGTGTCTGGGTGACAGGAGCCATTTTGTCGTAGTCTCCAGAGCAGAGATGAATGACGTGTGGTATACACAAATATGGCGGCTGTAGTGGTGACACGTGATACCCGCAGGCGGACGCTCTAGTGGCAGAGGTTGGAAACGGGGAGAGCTCACCGGTCTGTAGCTGACGGTCCAGATGACGTCATTCCCGGATGTTCTCCAGATTGAGGAGAAGCAGCGGCGGAGGGAGGCCCGGGACATGGAGGAGGAGGAGGAACGGGAGGTGGTGCGGGTTCGGGTCCGGGTGAGTCGGGGGGCTCCGGTTCCTCCCTGTTATGGTGTATTGTATGTGAAGTCTCCCTTGTCCCAATGACGTAATGTGGCAGTGTTTACAATGCTGTCCCTGCACCTGCAGGAAGACCCCCACCATCACCGAGACCACCATGGTGACAGCATTCACCCCACATCAGTGCTGTTTACCACCCTAGTGTCCTGCACCCCGGCGCAGCGTACCCCGTCATTGCCCCCTGGCGCAGAGTGCCCCGTCGTCGCCCCCCTGGTGCAGCGTGCCCCGTCGTCGCCCCCCTGGCGCAGCGTGCCCCGTCGTCGCCCCCCTGGCGCAGCGTGCCCCGTCGTCGCCCCCCTGGCGCAGCGTGCCCCGTCGTCGCCCCCCTGGCGCAGCGTGCCCCGTCGTCGCCCCCCTGGCGCAGCGTGCCCCGTCGTCGCCCCCCTGGCGCAGCGTGCCCCGTCGTCGCCCCCCTGGCGCAGCGTGCCCCGTCGTCGCCCCCCTGGCGCAGCGTGCCCCGTCGTCGCCCCCCTGGCGCAGCGTGCCCCGTCGTCGCCCCCCTGGCGCAGCGTGCCCCGTCGTCGCCCCCCTGGCGCAGCGTGCCCCGTCGTCGCCCCCCTGGCGCAGCGTGCCCCGTCGTCGCCCCCCTGGCGCAGCGTGCCCCGTCGTCGCCCCCCTGGCGCAGCGTGCCCCGTCGTCGCCCCCCTGGCGCAGCGTGCCCCGTCGTCGCCCCCCTGGCGCAGCGTGCCCCGTCGTCGCCCCCCTGGCGCAGCGTGCCCCGTCGTCGCCCCCCTGGCGCAGCGTGCCCCGTCGTCGCCCCCCTGGCGCAGCGTGCCCCGTCGTCGCCCCCTGGCGCAGCGTGCCCCATTATCTCCCTAGCGCGCTGTACCCCGTTGTCGCCCCGGTGCAGCGTACCCCTTTATCGCCCCGCTGCAGCGTACCCCCTTATCGCCCCGGTGCAGTGTACCCCGTTATCACCTTGTTGTGCCGTGCTTCATGGTTGCCCCTGTGTGCCACACCCTATAGGAGAATTCCATAACATCATTTCTTAGAACTCCGCATTGTCCATTCCTCTGTTATTCCTTCTAGAAATGCATGAATCCATTGACAGCTGAGTGTTACCAGTTGGGGACTTGTTAGGGCACACTCTTTGGTAAGAGCCAATTGTTAATTTATTCATCAATTCCCAGGAGGAATAACAGAGGAACATAACAATTTAGAGTTGTAAGAATAGATGCTAGAGAATACAAGTACTTAGTAAAGCAGACAGGAAGCAGCGAGCCCCCCGATGTTACTCCCCATTGGGGGGTTTGCAGTTGACCCTTCTTTATCCCAGTGTCCACTTCTCAGCTTTGTTCTCTCCCCTATTTCTGTCTCTTAGAAATGTGAGGGCGTCTTGCAGCCGGAGTCGCGCTCCTTTGCCGTGGACCCCCAGATCACCTCTCTGGACGTCCTCCAGCACATCCTGACCCGGGCCTTTGATCTGAATGGGTGAGATGCTTTATATTTTTTTCCCCAACCTCCCATGATTAAAGTACGCCTGCCCATCTCTGAACCCCCCGACCCCCTGGTGATGCCCCCACTGCTGTCTCTATGGCAGTCAGGGAAGCAATGCAGCGCACTCCCTGGACTGCAGCGGCCACCCCTCCATTCCTTCTCCCCCAGACAGGTCGGGGGGCCCCCCGTTCTGGAGGTAGGTCCTAAGATGGGACGCCCTTTGACCCTTCACTGGCAGGGTTGGTCAATTTTATAAAAATGCATGAAACGCTCCTCTCACAGGAAGAACTTTGGAATCAGCTACTTGGGCCGGGACAAGCAAGGACATGAGATCTACCTTTCCCTGATGTCCGAATGGGACTTGGGAACCGCCTTCGCCAGCGCGTCCAAGCCGTACCTGCAGCTGAAGCTAGACATCAAGCCGTCCGAGGACAGTAAGTCGCCCCGCCTGCATGTAGTCTGTGAGAGCAGTCCTGATAAGCGGCGCCGGCGGGGTCTCACCCTTCTCTCTCCCCGTTCCTCAGGTCCCCTTCTGGAGGACTGGGATATCATCAGCCCCAAGGATGTCATCGGCACAGACTTGTTCTTCGTGGATAAGCGGGCGATCAGCGCGGCGCTGCCTTTCACGCAGTCCATCTTGTCCCAGGTGAGACGTGTGGAGTGAGCTGTGGTGCAGCAGGCGGCCGCCGCCGCAACCACGACTCTTACGTCCTGCTGTTTGCATTCACTGTGATACAGGTGGGTCGTACAATCTCCAGGATGCAGCAAGCCCTGAGCTGGACTTATGGCGAAGACGTAAAGCCTTTCAAGCCGCCGCTGAGCGACGTGGAGTTTCACACCTACCTGAACCACGAGGGTCAGCTATCCCGACCGGAAGAGCTCCGCCTGCGCATCTACCACGGCGGTGTTGAGCCTTCACTGAGAAAGGTGAGACTGGGGATGTTTCTGTTTCCTTATGATGGCCGACCACTGCTGACCACAGGAACCAGAATGGCCATAGAAATCAATGGTTATAGACAAGAAGCGGAGAACCCTTTTAAGGGAGCTTAAAGGGGTTGTACCATCTGGAGTTTTATGGCATGTCGATAGGATGTGCCATAAACGTCTGGTCCGATAGGTGCAGGTCTGATCTCCGGGACCCAGTCGTGAATAGAGAGCATGGCGTCCTCCGTTCTCTGCCGTTGGATCTCTGAAGATAGCCGAGCCAGCTATTGTCAGACGTCCCATAGCAATGAACGGCGGGTCGTGTTCTCCATTCTTGAGATAGGTGCTGGTCCCACCTCTGGGACCCGCTCCTATCAGACCCATTGATATGCCATAAATGTCACAAGTGGAAATACCCCTTTAGAGAGGACCTCCTAATTGTTAGGGAGCACGGACGGGGTCTTCCCATTCACCATTAGTGTTTTACAATAAAAAAATAACCTGAAGGTGCCCATAAGAATTAAGGCGACCAAAGCCACGGATTTCAGCAGGACCGTCTGACTGTCTTGTGTCTTGACGTGTCCTTTCTGCTGCAGCTCGGGGGACGTGCCCTTTCTGCTGCAGCTCGGGGGACGTGCCCTTTCTGCTGCAGCTCGGGGGACGTGCCCTTTCTGCTGCAGCTCGGGGGACGTGCCCTTTCTGCTGCAGCTCGGGGGACGTGCCCTTTCTGCTGCAGCTGTTTCCCTATCACAGTTGAAGTATGAGCCATCTCAGTGAGCCAGACAAATAAATAAGAAAAGAAAGCCAACAGCAGGTGGCGCTATACAGATACATTTTATATTAAAAAAAAAATTATCACATGCAATTGCAAAACGGGGTTCAGGAGGAATTACTGTCCCCTAAATGAGCAGCTATTGAAGGTGGGTGGGCTCCTTTCCTGATGGGTCCTTATCCTGTTAAACACAGTCTTATGCAAACATTGTGTCTGTCAGCGGGGGCTTTGTGCTTGTCCGCCCTGTCCAGCCCTGCCTGTTATACTAGGACCGTGGATCTACCTCCAGACACAAATATTGGCTTTTTCGGCCACAGCCTCCCCGCCCCATAGACGTCTTAAGTCTTTGTGCCCCATGAATCGGAGGAGTCCTCCTTCTCTGCAAACTGGTGTCACCTTTCAGACAGTAAAGGACGGGTTTGTTGGAGAGATTGTCCTACGTCAGTCACCAGGATTTGTCTGTGGACAGGTTCTAAAGATGGCGGCTCATGTCGTCGGTCCAGCACAGGGATCAGCAGCCGCGAAACTACAACTCCTAGAATCCTCTTTTTATTTCTATGGGAGTTACAAGAACGGCCAAGTATGTGTGTGCATGCTGAGAGTTGTAGTTTCACAGCAGCTGGCGTGCCCTGGTCTAGACGTGTGAGTCACAGGCACGTCTGACTTGTGTTATTCTTGTATTATGAGTCTGCCATTTGTCATGTGTCTGAGGGCCACAATGTCTGTGTTATCTGTGGGCGGTGAGTCCGTAGTATTGCGGGTTTTCATTTTCTCCTCTTATGTTTTCCCTGCCTTCTTTTTAGCTTTGGATTTCCTATGCCCCGTTGTTCCTGTATTCTCCTGTGTTCTCTTTGACCAGGTCGTCTGGAGGTATCTCTTGAACGTGTACCCAGATGGTCTGACGGGGCAGGAGCGTATGGATTACATGAAAGCTAAAACCCGGGAGTATTACCAGCTGAAGAGCGAGTGGCGAGAGCGGTGCAGTCAGGAGGACCTGGAGTTCATCCAGGGCAACGTCATGAAGGATGTCCTGCGCACAGATCGTACCCATCCCTATTATTCAGGTTCGGAGGACAACCCTCACCTGCAAACCTTGCACGACTTGCTTACCACCTACGCTGTTACCCACCCACAGGTGTCTTACTGCCAGGGCATGAGTGACATCGCCTCCCCCATCCTGGCTGTGATGGACAATGAAGCCCATGCTTTTATCTGTTTTTGTGGCATTATGAAGAGGCTAGAAGGGAACTTTCGCATGGACGGGGAATGCATGTCTGTGAAGTTCGCACATCTCAAGCTGCTGCTGCGGTACTCTGACCCGGAGTTCAACGCTTATCTAATGTCTCGGGGGGCAGATGACCTCTTCTTCTGCTACCGCTGGCTGCTTCTGGAGCTCAAGAGGGAATTTGCTTTTGAGGATGCTCTGAGGATGCTGGAGGTGATGTGGAGCTCATTGCCTCCTGATCCTCCAGAGAAAGAAGTGGAGCTGATAGGACCACCGTGTGCACCGGGGGAATGTCCAAAAAACACCCGGAGGAGGCACATGATGCGTCCAGACCGTGGGCTGAGCCCAGAAGGTGAGGAGGAGGCCTCGGCTGCCCATGTAGAGAGCGAGAAGGAAGAACCAGAGATGACAAAAGCAGAACCCGATGGAGCACAAGAATCAACCCCTGTGAGGTGTCCAATGATGAAGCAAGCCAGTTTTGGAGATTTTAAGTGTTACGGTGATAATGATGGCAGGTCAAGTTTTGTAGCGGAGGATCTCCCGATCAACCCTGTCCTCCAGATTCGCCAGTCTACTGAGGAGGAAGACGACGAAGAACGGTTCTGGGAGCAAGAGCCTCTAATTAAACCTCCTGACTCGCTGGGGGTCACCGAGTCTCTATCCGCTCCTTCACTGACGTCTTACACCCCTACTTCTCAAAGCCCCACATCTCTTACCACGACGGACCCCAGTGAACCAACCTCTGCTGCTAAAGATGAAGGAGATTGTCAGCTGGAAGCCGAGCAGACTGCGGCCAGTTCACCAGCTCCAATCAGCCTACCCCCACCGCAGGAGTTTGGACGCGGGAACCCCTTCATGCTCTTTTTGTGTCTTTCCATCTTGTTGGAGCACCGCGAGCAAATTACGAAACAGAACATGAGTTACGATGAGCTGGCCATGCACTTTAACCGCTTGGTCCGAAGGCACAACTTGAACCGCGTTCTCCACCGCGCCAAAGCCCTCTTTGCGGACTACCTACAGTCTAAAGTGTGGGATTCAGAGGAAGGCGATGAAGCAGCTGCAGAATCTCCTTCCTCCTCCTGACCCTTCCATCGTCTCGACGGCCAGTCAGTAGCTCCGAAAATTGCCGGGCAAGACATTTTGAGCTGCTTTACACGGGGGCTTGTTTGGAAGATCAAAATCTGATCAAAAGTCACACAACAAACAAACAACAGACTTTACGGACTTGACCGTTGTACAACATTCAGTGGCCTCAAACCTTCCCCATGAGTTGTTGTTCTTCCCGGCCTCCCAGACCAGTTATATATATATATATATATATTTCCTGAATGAAATCCGTTTTATATAACCTATGGTTTATTAGTATGCTGCCCTACGACCATACACAAAGTCCGAAATATTATAAAGCCCTAGATTATTATAAGGAGGGGTCAGGAGCTGGGACTGCTGTCTGTGGTTTAAGCTCTTGCGTCCGGTCAATATCAATACATTTTCGGTAACGTTCGTACCCTAGGGAGATGTAGGAAGTAGTTTTAAATCCATATGGCTGTTCGGTTTTATGATGGTATGAACAGACCAGGGCTTAGTTCATACCCCTGAAGCCTGATGACCCCCATGTCCACTTTCACGGACCTGTGCAGATCTTCTCTTCAATGATGAGGTTATCTCTTTTCATTTTATAAACTGCATATAAGGCTGAAGTATTTCCTGCAAATAACCCTTTGCTGGAGTCTAGAACGGGGAAGAGGTATGGGTCCTGGACTCTTTGCACGGTTCCGTATACAGCAGGAAAGATTTTGGGGGCTTTGATGGTCCAGCTGAACAGGGATAACCCCCAGCATTGTCTGTTTGAGCTGTACAAGATGTGAATTCAGTAGGCAAAAAGCGGTGACGCTTGAAATCCGTCCTGGCGTCCCGTGTGTGAGATGGACACCCATTGATTTTCCCCCCCCCCCCCCGGAGGTTGCATTTCTGTAGTGTAAGGTAGCTATTGACATCTCCTGCCAAACTAATCTAGCAGAGGTCCATCTTTATACTTCCGTAATGGATGCACCTATGTGCGTCAAGGATTAGTTTAATTAGAGGTAAAATATAACTTTTATTCAATATTGTGGCCCAAGTACAAAATTATTATATATATGTTTAAAAAAGTGACTGTATGAGAGGGAAGGGAGCCGTGCATGCAGGTGTCTGCGTATAACTAGGGTTGTGCAGGAAAGGCCTTCATTTATCATGCGGGCTTATTGCTATGGTCTACAGGGAGTGGCGAGGGATCTGCCTCCCATTCAGACCCCCTGAGGTTTCTTTTGCAGGGTCTATATACATATGGCTCTTGCAGATCACTTGGCCCGTCTCTCCGCCACATATCAGAGGAGCCCTGAGCCCATCCAGCCTGGAAGCTCGGATCATACCCTTCCTTCAACGCGTTTTGCAGGGTGTAAATAACAATGGCGCTGACCAGATTTCACGCTCAATGTCTTCCTTTTACGGGCTAAATCCCCCTTTTCCTGGGGACTCGTCAATCCCTATGCACTGCTCCAGCAGCGAGTTCTGCTGATACAGGGCAAGTGAACTGCAAGAGCTATACGTATATAGGGGGTCATTTATTATCCTGAAATACGCCTATATTAGGCGCAGATTGCGACGCAACAGTTAGTTGCACCGCAATCCGCCAATTTTTCCCCTGCTTGCGCCAGCTCTAAAAGAGCGGCATGGAAGGGGATGGGGCATCTCATTCATCATTTTACATGCCTGTTTTAAACATTCAGACTGGCGCTGGATGCGCCAAAGTTATGTAGAGGCCTGCGCTGCTTCATTACTCTGGCAGATCCACCACCAAATATAGGGCTTATTAAGACCGGCGTCTAAACCGCAGATCTTAATAAATGACGCCCATAGTCCCTGCAAAGCCAATCTGAATGGGAGGCAGCTCGGGTTCAAGCAGAATTCTGTGGGGTGAAGGCAGATCGCCCCCCACTCACTGTATACCGTAGCGATAAGCCAGAACTTTCCTGCAGACTTGTAGTATCGAGGTACTTGGGAGTTGGGACCCCCTTCCCTTTCATGCTGTCACTTTTTTAGGCATACATTTTATAATTTTTTTTTTAGCATAGTTTTATATTGGGGTATAATGGCCGCAGTCATTTGTTCCTTCTGCATCATTTTAAATTTACATTATCGTCCTTTTTAGGACCAGATCGTCTACTACATGATCAAATTAGTCAGAGCGGCAATATCTTTTACTGTAGGCCAGTAAGGGTACATGCACACGTTCAGGATTCATGTGCGGAGCATCCGCACTGAAATCCGCAGGTGTTCGCAGGCAAATCTGTGCGGTCAATCTGCATCAATTTGTGCAGATTTGCGTGCGGTTTCGGTGCGGATTTTACTAAGTGAATGAAGAAAATCCGGTCAGGAAAAATAAAATAAAATGACATGCCGCGGATTTTAAAATCCGCACCGCAGGTCAAAATCCACTGCGCGGAAAAAAATCTGCATAGTGTGCACTGAGAATTTCAAATTCTCATAGAATAAAATGTACATGATCTACAATGCGGATTTTCCGCGCGCAATCCTGATCGTGTGCATTTAGCCTAATAAGCGCTGTTGCCTCTTTGTCCACAAGGTGGCAGCAGCATCCTCTTAGTAGTTGTGGGGCAGCTGTAATTACCATGTTGAACGTGTATTATAATAATAGGGGCCCCTTTTAGATTAGAATTACAGCTGCCCCCGCCAAGTTGAGGACAGTTGCATCCACATGTCCAGCACTTCAGGCAGACAGGCCTTTCGCTGTCACAGGCTTGTTGCATGATATGCCTTTAAATAGTGGCCAGAGCAATTGATTTTAGCGAGGATGGGGATGTATTCCTTTCCATAGACCGCACTGTAGCGGTAGACACGGCTGGGGGGGGCAGTGATTGTTAAGTTTCAACACTTTAGTGTTGTATAGAGACTGTAATATTGTCAACACTATACATAATCTATAGTATCTGTAATCTGCTGATATAGTGAAACCAGATCGTCTGTAAGGCCTGGCATTAGTCCCGGTACTTGGTGCTGCCGGATCTGGACCATTACTAGGGATATCCATAAAGAACCAATTGTGTGTTGTCTAGATAGCGGTCACCCTATCCTGTACTGTAGAGCATCGGGGCGAAATGGGGTCTTATAGTCTGCACTATCGGGGAGTAGTATAAAAGACTCATGTAACCAAATAAATCCGTAGTAGGATCCACAAAGCATACACTACATTACATCCAGTGGCTCCTAGACACTCTTTCCCTTAGGGGAGCCCAGTGCCGCCTGCACCCATGGGGTCCCCAGGGGTCTCCCTGTTCAAAGTTCATTTCATTCCAGCTTTTCATTTGCACACAGGCATTTTGTGCCTCTTATTTATTTTGTCTCTGATCGTGTTTTATGTACTTTGTATTTAATTGCATTGCTGCTTTTCTTCTGTTGAATTGGTTTATGCCAAAGATTATTTTTTTATAGAGGCAGCATGGTCTAGGGTTCAGCAAGGGAATCTGCTAACGGTACAAACGCCATTCCCTTACTTATGTTCCCCTTTACATGGTCACTGTTATACGGTTCTATAGATAATTCTGGCTGCCTGCAGCCGCCACTAGAGGGAGCTAAGTTTATTACGGAGTTCGATGATAGTAAGCTCCCCCTAGTGGTGGCTACAGGCAGTTAGTAATTTGGGACTCTATTAGAAAACCAGATCTCTGACCCTTCAAAATCAGCACAGAATTTGGGGCCTATTTATTTTCTTGTGCCTTTCTGTTGTGTACTTACCTCCAGTGATATCCTTTAAGGGGTTCTGCAGGCATTATGAAAAATGGAAGCATGCCTCAGACCTGTGGAAGAAAGATGGTTCCATTAATATTTACCCATTTGTCGTGTGGCCGATGCCTCCATCTCCGCTGCCCATGCAAAGGCTGCAAGCTCTTCTGCTCGGACCCCTGCATAGTCGTAAATGGTCAGGATCTGAGTGGAAGAGCTCGCAGCCAGTGCAAATGCAGCGTGACGGAGGGGTGAGTATTAACAACACACCGTTTTTTTTTCCCCCACAGGTCCGAGGAATGCTTGCATTTTCCATAATGGCTGGAGAGCCCTTTAAATACATGTGTTTCTGGAAACCAGTATGTAATTCAAGACTCCGCCGTTGGAGTTTCCTTAAAGAGGTTATCCGACACACAAGCAATTATGTCCTCTCCGTGTCCTATACCGCCTTGCTCGCTTCCATGGGACGGACGTAGACGTAATTCTTGGCAGTCTCATAGAAGTGAATGGAGCGGTGGACCGACATCCGCACTGCTAATTCATTCAGAGAGGGGACCTTGGGGCCCTCAGTTGTTGGGATCACAGGGGGTCCCAGCAGTCAGGTCCCTAGTAATGCGACATTTATGACCTACCCAAGGTGATGGTGGGATAACTCTCTTTAAAGAATGTATAGGGATTTTCCAAAGTGGTTGTTTCCTAATCTAATTTTACTTTTGTGATAGACGTCCAGTGGTCAACTTTATATTGGGAAATATTCCTGCAAGTCCGCAACGTTCATTACGGGGCCTCCAGGTGTGTCTTCACTTTTAAAGGTCTTTTTTTTTTTTTTTCCATGCCATTTTCTAGACCAGGCTTCTGAAGGACGTTGTGATGGTCCCAGGGCAGGGCATTACTTACGCCTTGTATTCTGCTGTGTACTACACACTGCCTTGGTTTGCATTCACCATTTGTTACCTGCTTTGCTGGTACCGGAGAGAAGTGACGGCTGCGCTCCACAGGAGGACGCTGGGTTGTATGTCTTGTGGACTGCAGCCATACCTTGTTACATAGACCAGAGGTGTGCAACCTGCGGCCCTCCGGCTGTGCCCTGGGCGTTGTAGTTTTCCAGCAGCTGGAGAGCCACGGGTAGCATGCCACTGGTGGAGCCATACCTACCTGTGGGTGGAACTGTGAATCCGGCTGCCTCTTGCTACCAGGTTATGCTGGATCTTGTAGTCGTCCACAGTCCGTAGAGCTATAGGTATCCTGACGTGTACCATGTGACTGTATATCATGTTTGATCGCGCCAAAGGTTTGTCCATCCGCCTGTATGCCTTCATGCCCGCGGTGCACATTTTACATTTCTTTCCATGGCTGGCATTTTTAGGTGCAGAATGTGTCACCCTGTTTTCTTGCCCGTCACCTCGCTGGTCAGGGGGCCCAACTCGTGCCCAGTAGAGCCAATGGTCATGGCTGCAGATGTCTTTCCACTCCATTGATAGCATTTGGCTCTCAGCTGTTTGATTGGCTGAGTGTTATGTGATGTCACCATAACCAATAAGACACCATAGTATGTCCGGTGCAATGATTAGGAGGGGTGTGATATATGTCAAACAGCTCTGATTGGCCAAGAGGACTCACCTGACTGACCCCTCACAATTGTCTCTTATAGCAGGCGATGAGGCGGTCAGTGGATCCGGAGAGGAAAACTCTGTTTTGCATACAGGAGGCTTTTCATGTCAGAAAGGAGTGCATTTAAAGGGTTTGTCCAAGATTTCGATATTGATGGCCTATTCTCGGGGTTGTTCATTAATATCAGATCAGCGGAGATCCACCTCCTGGCAACCCCACTGATCAGCTTTTTAAAGAGATCGCGGCGCTTCAGTGCACTCTGCGGTGTCTTCCTAGGCCAGTGACGTCACGTTCTTCGGTCACATGATCAGAAGGGCAGCTCTGTTGCATTCAAGTGAATGGGGCTGAGCTGCAATACCACGAACAGCCACTATCCAATGGACGGCACTATCCAATGGACCCTCGCAGATCTGATATTGATGACCTGTCCTCAGCAAGAAAAAAAACTGCAAGTGTGATTACAGCCTTAGGGCATCTCATAGACTGCATCTAGTGATCAGCTCCCCTGCAAAACAGATTGTGTCCCTCCGTCCCCTCTTACACATTCCTCCCGACCCCTGGACCTCATGACCCTTCCGTGTGATCTTTCCATCTCCAGAAGGTCATTGACTTTTGTAAGTAGGGCAGGTGAATTCTCCATCGGATCGGCGGGAGCTGTATTTTTGGATTTTTTTGGGCCTCCGTTACCCCCTTGCTTGTCTTCTAGGCCCCTTATCATTTAATAAATGTCACGTAACCGGGGCTTGGCCTTTTTATTTTCATTCCTACCAGTAACAGACTGGACACAAGTAGCGCTCTTTTTACGTTTTACCACCGAGACATTCTGCACCGCAGGACGATGAGGGTTCACATGCCGCTATCGGGATCGGGCAGGCGGGATGCCCCTGAGGATACGATCACTCCATAACAAGTGTGTAGTATTAGCGGACGCTGCGCGCCTTACAGGGAACAGTCTGCGAAACACAAGCTCTGATTTTTGTGACCTTCTGATGTAAATAAATATTATTATCCTGTTAAACGCGGCCTCCTCATTGATTTCCCTCGCAGAGCACCAGCCTATTCCGCAGCGCCGTACGATCTGGCTTCTGTAGGACACACTGAAGGGTTAAGGTTCCTCGTAACCTCCTAGCTGTGCAGAGCTGCAATACGGCATCCGTTGATTTCTGTCTGATTTGGTACGGAATTTCTTGGCTGGGGGAGATGGCTTCCGTAATATGGTGCAGGCAGTTCACGTACAGACTCCGTGTACTCAGCGCTGCCGTATGGTAAGGAAATGAGTATATTTCACAGTAAGCTAATATAAATCCCTGTGTTTATTGGGGGGCGTCCCATAGAGAGATATAAAAAAAAAAAAGGGGTTTTCAGGTAGAGCATATGGATGACTTAGCCTCTGGACAGGTCGTCAATATCCGACTGTCGGCACCGCACCATTTAGTCGTTTGAAGGGTTATTGCAGCTTTGTCCTGGATAGTCCCATGTATGGCCACGGCACGAGCACCATAGGTTCTTCAGACAGCCGATCGACCAGGTGCCGACCTCCTCCCATATGATATTGACGGCCTATCCATCACTGTCCTGAACCTGGAAAATCTAAGGATATATTGGTAGCGCAAGGAGCCCATGCATGATGAAGCTGGAGGTGACCACGTTGGTGGCAACTGCACCTTCTACCCTGCAGACACAGCCGTGTAATGCTGATGGACCGCCGTCACTTCAACCTCTTGCATTTCTCAGGTAGAGCATATGGATGACTTATCCTCTGGACAGGTCGTCAATATCAGACTGTCAGCACCGCACCATTCAGTCGTTTGAAGGGGCTGCAGCACTCGTGCCATCGTTGTAGCTTTTTCATTGGGAGCCTTGGTCCTTCTACCTGTAGGTTATTGCAGCTTTGTCCTGGATTGTCCCATGTATGGCCACGGCACGAGCACCATAGGTTCTTCAGACAGCCGATCGACCAGGTGCCGACCTCCTCCCATATGATATTGACGGCCTATCCATCACTGTCCTGAACCTGGAAAATCTAAGGATATATTGGTAGCGCAAGGAGCCCATGCATGATGAAGCTGGAGGTGACCACGTTGGTGGCAACTGCACCTTCTACCCTGCAGACACAGCCGTGTAATGCTGATGGACCGCCGTCACTTCAACCTCTTGCATTTCTCAGGAGAACATGGCCACCGGTCCCCAGGGTTATTTTTCTCAGGTGGTGGAGAAGGTAAAGACATTTAGCAAAAATCTCTTTTTGGCTAGTGACCCCCCCCCCTAGTGTGACCTGCAGTTGCACCAGGTAATAGGATCCACGCATTGTAAATACGTCCTCCATCCTCGATCATGACATACTCCTGCCACCTGATCTGGGGGGGGGGGGGGGGGGGGTTGTCCATAATCCTACAGACGGATAAGGTGTCGGCCACGTTCACACTCTCCAGATTTGTAGAGTTAGCTTTGCCTTAACATAACACAGGCTGGCGGCACATGGGGTGAATCCATTAGACGCAGTTTGGGGTCAGGGGTCGCCCGTGATAGTTTTGGACGGATCCTATTTCCATGACTGTTTCGTTGAGGTTGTTTCCGGACGCTTCACAGGAGGATGAATTGCAGCCAGTTGTACATACTGCAAAGTGCTGCCACCTGCCGACCTACACCTGTCCGGGAACTACAACAACTTTGGCTCCCAGAGCATGCTGAGAGTCGTAGTGGGTACACCTTGAATGTGATGGCTGACAACCACCGTGTGCATCCTTATCTTATGGCCACATGCAATGGTGTATGATTTCACTATTTTGCAGAAAAATCGAGCAGCCGTTCACCGCCACGCCTCCCCCCCCCACACCTTTAGACCACATTTCATGCATGTTCTTGAGCAGCCATGTTGTAGCTTTTCAACACAGATTTGTAATGTATAGGGTGAAGTCTGCAGCAACAAAAAAAAGGTGGCCCTCCCATCTTGCCTGGACAGACTACAGCTATTAGGGCATGCTGGGAGTTGTAGTTTTGCAACAGCTGGAGGGCTCAGCAAGGGGCGCACGGAGCATGCTCCCCCCTTCAGGATGAGAACAATATGAAGTCTATGCTGCATCATGGGAGTGACACGGACAAGAAATGAGGGTACTTCCCTGCCATGGAACCACTGATGTTCATATTACTTGTAAATGGAACTCCCCTTTAAATATGGCTGCTGTCGTACTGTGATTTCTAAAATGCTGCATCATTTGGTTCCTCCGTGTGCAGCAGACACCTGGGACTGTCCTGTAAGAGGTCGGGGTGGTCTCGAGGGGCACACACATGTCATCGCAGGATTCGATTTCCCTGGAACATTTTCTGTTGCTAAGGCTACATGCACACGCACTTTATTTGTTTCTGTGTCTGTTCCGTTTTTTTTTGTTTTTTTTTGCGAATAGGATGCGGACCCATTCATTACAATGGGTCAGCAAAAAATGCGTGTGCTGTCCGCATCAGTATGTCCGTTCCGTAGCCCCGCAAAAAAAATAGAACATGTCCTATTCTTGTCCGTTTTAGGCATTGCTACGATGGATCCGCAAAAAAAAAAAAAAACGTATGGCACACGGATGTCATCCGTTTTTTTTTTTTTTTGCGGACCGCAAAACAAATACGGTCGTGTGCATGTAGTCTGAGTTTAACTTTTTCTCTTCAGAAGTGATTTCTCATCTGTTCTGAAACTCAACCTCCCACCCAAAGTGAGCGGAGCCCAGACCAAACACAGGGCGGACAGGAGGTTACAGCCGTAAATACACGCGGCTTACCCATAACCGATCACTTTTAGGTAGGAGAAAAGGGGGTCATTTATCAAACTGGTGTAAAGTACTACTGGCTTAGTTGTCCATAGCAACCAATCAGATTCCACCTTTCATTTTCAAAAGAGCTATCCAAAATAAAATGTGGAATTTGGTTGCTATGGACAACTAAGCCAGTTCTACTTTACACCAGTTTGATAAATGATCCCCCAAGGTCTATCTATCTGTCTCGCGTCTATCTGTCTCGCGTCTATCTGTCTCGCGTCTATCTGTCTCGCGTCTATCTGTCTCGCGTCTATCTGTCTCGCGTCTATCTGTCTCGCGTCTATCTGTCTCGCGTCTATCTGTCTCGCGTCTACAGTATCCGTCTGTCCATCCATCTTACAAGTATGTTTTCTGAACACTTAGATTATTAGATCACAGCCCTATTTAAAGCTAAAATCAGATACTGTAGTAGCAAATATCCTTTTTCTAATCTGTTTTTATTTTCTGATTACAGATTTATTTATTCTATTTCCTGAACATGATTATGAGGCGGCCATCTTGAGTGATCTGTTCTTAAACGCATTAAGAAAATTGCTTTACAGTGTAACGTTGTATTTCCCTACCTCGTGATATTTTCCTACCCTCGTCACTTCTGGTCGCACCGGACATGAGGTGAGGAGGTGTGCCGCGCCGCGCAGGCGCACAACGACGGGGTAGGGAAATTTCACAGCAGAGTTAGCTGGACAACGGCCGACACTGCACATGCGCCGGGAACCTCACCAACGGTTAGGGTAGGGAAAAATTACGGGCCAGTGCGCAGGCGCGGTGATCAGATGGATGTTCTCAGCTGGACACCGGCAGACACTACGCATGCGCTGGGAGCCTCACCAGCGGTTAGGGAAGGGAAAACATTACGGGCCAGTGCTTTTTCCCTACCCTAACCGCTCCCAGCGCATGCGCAGTGTCGGCCGGTGTCCAGCTGAGAACATCCATCCGATCACTGCGCCTGCGCACTGGCCTGTAATTTTTCTCTACCCTAACCGTTGGTGAGGCTCCCGGCACATGCGCAGTGTCGGCCGGTGTCCAGCTAACTCTGTTAAATTTCCCTACCCTGTCGTTGTGCGCCTGCACGGCACACCTCCTCACGTCATGTCCAGTGCGACCGGACGTGACGAGGGTAGGGAAATATAATGTTACAACGGCAGCCCCATGGGCCATAGACACAATGGTCAGGAGAAGACCTCAGTGATTTCTTTAGGAGCGTTTTCTAGGCTGCTCTTTGCCCTGTGCAGAGGTCATTGTACAAGGAAGGAATAGATGAGCTCTGACAATCGCCTATTGTGAATGGTGGATCCTGTCTTATCTCTACACAGAGGTGATATCATTACATGCAGGATTAGAATGACAGATAAGCAGATAACTGCAGTAAAGTGGTGATCTGTACAGACCAAGAAGTGTCGCCAATTCTTAGACATTGTGGCCAGTGCGAAAACTGCAGGATTTTATGGTTTTTGTTCTTTCTGAAAGGCATCGTGGGGTTAACCATTCCTTTAAAATCTCAACCAAGTGAATTAAATTGTAAATTGCTGCACCTTTTCAGTGCAGAATCTGTGCTAAAAATCTACAGTAGTCCCTCAGCGTGTGAATTCATCCAAAAGCTACATTTGTAAGCAAATATAAGGCCATGTTCACACAGCAGATATTTTAAGAGGATTTTTTAAGAGAATTTCCCTTTCTATGGGAAATTCATAGAACTGACTTAGTTGCCCCTAGCGACCAATCAGATTTATCACGGACAGCCATAGACAGGGGTGTGGCCAAGACATTTGAGTGACAGGAGGAAGAGGGCGGGGCCAGATCACACTTGATAAGATGAGGGAACAAGAAATGAGTCTGTAGTTGTGGGGAGATGTTAAGAAACAAATATGTTGTGACAGGATTTCTGTCAGAAATATGAGGTAACAGGCATAAAAAATAGTGGGGATATCCCCCAGAGATAAACAGACCGCCATAATGGGGAAAATCCCCCCCAGAGATAAACAGACCGCCATTTTATTTATGCTGTGTAACAGAAAACAAGATGGCTGTGGTAAAATGAAGTAAAAGATGAATGTATCCTGAGCAGAGATGAAGGAAATGACAGAAAAGTAATGGAAATATTAAAAAGTGGCGTTAGTTTTACCACCTAGATGTAATTGCGGTGAAGACCCAGCTTTCCAAGTGTCCTGAAAAGTGTATTTTCCCAGCGCTATATCCCCACAGATCCGTTATTCAGACGCCTGGGGAAGCTGGGCGGCAATGAATATCGCATTACATTTTGTGAAAGGTTTGTCGCCCACGTTTTCCAGACTTCTGAAAGTCACATTTGCCTCATTATGTGGTGATGGATCCGCTGCCCCATGTCACTGTAGGAGGCCCTGTCCAGACCACGTTGATGGCCTCTGCTTAGCGCGTGCTCCCGACGCGCACACCAAGTATGTCTATAGGGAACCATTAGCCTGACGGAGGTCAAAAGAATGTCTCTTTTTTGTCAGGGAGATATAATTAATATCGTAGTAGATGGCGTCGGTCCATACAACGGTATACAGTGAAAAATTATACCGCCCCATACTGTACATTCTTTTATCATGAGACCCCCTGAGTGACAACGTACCCTCTCTGTATAGACATACAGTGAGATACTTCATGGGCCTCCATCTTCGGTATACGCCGGGAGCGTTTCCCAGGGTGTATCAGGGCGCACCTAACTCAAAAGTCGGTCCTCTATTATATTTACATACATGTATTTTTATGGCAGCGCACTAATCTATATCTTGCCGCTGGATCATCACTTAAAAATGGTGGCCCGGGTTTAGAAATATGTTTTCAGGCGAACCCCTTAGATGCGACGGCCGCTATTAGCCAAGGCGTCCAAGGGGTTAAACAGCAGAAATCTGAGTTATCTCTTATCCTGGCCATTGCAGATGGGCGATCGTGTGGGCACGCGCCCCTGTGTGATGGTAATGTACATCATTCTGCGATAAGTTCAGCCTGCCAATAGCGTGCATGTAAAGGGGCTTGCTTAACCCCTTAGTGACCAGCCTGTTTTGGGCCTTAATGACCTGGAGTTTGTTGCAGGACAACTTTTCCTATAGTGCAATGCATTTCAATGTCGGTGCTGTACTGACATTTACCAGCAGGCAGCGCCAGAGAGGCCTAGACGCTAGACTAGGTGCCTGCCTGCACTGCCATTGGCACCTTGCAATCTCATTTGTGAGTTGCTCCCTCTGTTAACCACTTACATGCGGCAGGTGCCATTGCCAGCAGTAAAGGGTTAACCGACCCGTATCGGCGCTCCTGCCAGTTCGGGCCGTTAGAGCAGGAGTGCAGCTCTCATGTAAGAGCTGGGCTACCGTAAAAAGCCAGAGGCCCAGCCTAAGGCTCCTTAGTGACTGTCGTAAAAAAAAGGCGTATTGGTGGTCACTAAGGGGTTAAAGGGCTGGGAGGGGGGGGGGGGGGTTTGCAGGATTGCAAAGACATGACTGTCTTGCTTTCTTTCAAAAACAGTGCCACACCTGTCCACAGGTTGCGGCTGGCGTTGCAGCTGAGCTCCACACACTGGCGTAGCGCTGTTTTTAGTAGAGCGCAGCCACATTTTACTAATCTCCTTTATAAAGGAGACCCTCTCAACAGGAGAATGGGGAACCAAGGTGGTCACCTGTCACAGCGGGGCTTGTTGCCAGGCAACTGCTCAGATTAATTTGGTGTTTACGCAGATGATTCAGAGAAACTCTTACTTTTCACAGGGTGTAAAGCAGAGTTACCCTTTAATACATGAGATAATTAGTCACAAGAACCTAACGCCTCCCAGCTATGGAGCCGCCTCGCTGTAATGATATCTCTTTGTGACTATGCCAGGTATTTGTGTCTGTGCTCCCAAGCCACTAAATGGAACAGACGGTCGCAGTTGTCGGCTGAAGGGAATGTTAATTTCCTGCACCGCCACATACTGTATCTGGATATTATTTCAATGAAATACTTCCATCAAGGAGTGGTGAAGCGTACTATTTATTGTACGACGCTGTAGATTAAGCCGGCACTGTATTAAGCGTATAGTAATGAATATAGGCGGCATAATATATAGATCAGCCTAAGGGCTCATTCATACTTATGGATCTGCAGCAGCCCAGGAGAAGCCGGCGCGGAGGATGGGAGTGGTGGTGGCTCTGGCTGGCACAATGAATCACAGTCGTTTTCCTCAAACCGTTGCGCACACTTTCTTCTCCTGGGGCTCTCTCTGATTCTGTGGCTCCTGCCTGATGGTAGGTGGGGTGTCTGGGGTGCAGGGCACGTAGGGTGCCGTGGCCAACGTATGGTGTAGGAGTCAGAAAACCAGACCTTTACTCAACCTTCACTATGGTAGACACAGTTCTAACTGTGCAATTCTCTCCCAGATAGCGATGTATGGATTTAAGCAAGGATGGAAGTCATGGCCCTCTTCAGACTCTGTCTTGTTAAAGTCTCTCTTAGTGGAATCTATGGCTGACAACAGTACCTTGTCAATAATGGCTGTAGTGTCCATTGCAGGATAAAGGATTTTGAAGGCATGTCTGGCCAGGACATGTCCAAGTGTGAAGAGCGTCTTAATGGTGTCCCTCACAGCAGCAAAGTTTGAATGGCTGTAGAAGCAGGTTACCTTGCTGACTCTCTTCCTCTCTTTCTTTCTCTACTATTTCTGTAGATCTTGCAGTAATCTGTCTAGTCTCTAAATCTTTCTGGGCCTAAGGAGAGGGAAAATGAGACAACTGCTTCCTATACCCGAACTCTCCCTATATATTCCCAAGCTAGGGGGCGGAACCAGCCACCACCTAGTTTTTTTTACAGAAATAATAGGATTATTAAGCGGCTGTGCCATCCATACATAGCTATACTGGTTGCAATACATTACATAACAGTATATAACAAACCATTTGCAGACACCCCCTGCTCTGGGGTGCCGCAGATCTTTGTCTGGATTCATGTTATTGATGACATTTCATCCCTGTCAGATCTGTGGCGGTCAGACTTCTGGCACTCCTACCGTTGCGTCCTCTTCTATCTTACCTGTCTGCCATCTCCATTGTAGCAGCGATGCAGTGCAATTACAGCTGTTCACTCCATTCACTTGAATGGCTGAGGACTCATGAGCGCAGCAGCCTCTTCAAATAGCGAATTGGCGCTGGCTCTGGGAGTCGGACTCCTACTGATCTGATATTGATGACCTATCCTGAGGTTAGTTCATCAATATCATTAAACCGGACAACCCCTTTAATACAGATCCCTAGGTGTGAATGAGCCAATTTTGTACAGATCCTCCAGGTTGGTCTGGGCTACGTGACAACTGACTCCTCCAATCAAATAACGGAAGCCATATTTTACACGCAATGTAATGTTTCTGTGACATGGTTGTCCCATGTATGTAGTGACAAGAAGTCCATGCGACGTCACATCACCTGAGCACAGGCTGCTGCTTGAAGTGGATGAGATGTCTTAGGGTGAGCCAGGTCCTCTGAGGCAGTGATTCAAAGACAAGTACCCTGGTCAAAGAACCTTTCCTGCAAGGTTACCATCTAAAATAATTCTGAGGAACATAAATGTTCTTAAGTACTTAAGCCTGTGAAGCACAATGTGGAAGGAGGTAGGTGTACATCTCCAAATTTGATATAAATATGTGGAATGCTAGGTGGTATCTCTTATGGTCCCTCGACCTAGTGGACATTACAGGTTGTTGCCCAGCACAGGAAATACAAAAATATGACAAGAAAGTTAAACCCTTTCTGACCATTCATTTAGACATCTTGCAACTGGGAAAGGAGTATTTTCTATTGTAAGACCAGGATGATAAGGAGGTAGTACAGAACTTAAGGTAAGTCTTTCTAAAAACATTGGGACATTGGGGTTGACACTTCTCATGTAGAATACACGCCATAATTAAGGAAAGGCTTGGGGAATCTCAAAACCTTCTGGCAGGTAATCCAGCCCTCCTCCCATAATGCTCCAAATATGAAGAATGATGGTTTTAGTAGCCATCTTTCACTATCTGAAACCTTGGACGGTAAGTAGTTATGACCAGGCACCACCAGCCCTACTGATGAATGTGAGTGATACCACTCGTGGGCAAGACCAAGCAGACCATCCTTTTTACTAAATGTATAGTTTTTCAGATTGCAGTGAATGAGGAGTAGACAAAAGGGGTGCCTTTTTAGGACAAATGTAAACTTTTTCACCCATTTAATTAAAGTACGGGGAGTACAGGATCAGTAAAGAAAATATCCACATAAAATATTACAGAAACTTCTGTCATCTTATCTCATGGAGTAGATGGAACTGATTTTTCACTTGTGAACATGGAAGGCCCTCCATCTGATATGTTCTTCTTAGACAATAACTTTCAGAGAAGTGATACCTGTGAGCAATGAACCTAAAGGAATATTCAGGGGTGCACTGGCCATAGACCCTACAGGGAAGTTTCTTGGTGGGTCAATACCCAGAGGGTCACCCAAGACCATGTCAGGCCATTGGTTACTTAACGATCTGAACCTGTCATCACCATTGAATTCAACTGTATCACCATTATCAGGTCAGTAATACAGTTGAATTCTACGGCAGGCACAGGAGCCCATGGCATCCTGCCCCGCCGTTCACCCTCATCGGAAACAGCCTTTGAGGCAGTGTACAAACGGCACACAGACGCGGGCATCTTAGGCCTAGGGTTGAAGAGGCCTGTGGCCTGCGCTGCAGAAGGTAAGGCTGAGTTTGTCTACTTGTGTTGCCCCCCACCTTCTGTCAATTTGGATAGGCCATTTTTTTTTTTTTTTCAAGGACCACTTTAAATTGCCAGTCCGCCCCTGAGAATATTAAATCTGCAAGACCAAAACATTTGTCAAAAGCTAGAAATGGTTTATTCTAAAAGGTAAAGGGAAATGTCGGGGCAGTTTTAAAGAGAAAAGAAATTCACATTTTGCAAATTTCATAATCCCCTTGTGTCGAGGTGTCTTCATTCTTCATTGTCTTTCTGCAAAGGCAAACAAACAACATATCAGCATATCCTTCTGTACTATGTAGATGTTTCCCCTACTATTAAATACACATTAATGGACCTTTCTAATATTTTTATACTATTATCATTTTGTACTTTTATAGAAATCATTGTAATGTCCTGTACCTTGCCACCGATGTCGCGGCTCTTTGCTCTGAGTTTGTTCACTTGGGACTCAGCAATATCGGCTCTTTCCTCAGCTTCCCCCAACTCATGCTGGACTTTTCTGAAGCGGGACAGGTGGGCATTGGCCTGTTCCTCCTGGAAGTAGATGATTAGAAAAGGCGCTTGTTACAAAAATTACTAAACGACCTATTCACATTTAAATCGGCTATTTCCTTGTGTAAAAATGATTTATGCCTTAATTCCTACTTACAGATTCCTCAGCCTGTCTCTTGTAAGCTTTGACCTTCAGCTGCAGCTTGTCTACCAGATCTTGAAGTCTCAAGACATTTTTCCTGTCTTCCTCAGTCTACAAAAAAAGAATACATAATTGGTGTTTTTTTTTTTATAGTTTTTTCTCACATAAAGAAGCTTAGATAATGTGAGTTAGACCACAGTACCTGATAAGTCAGCTCCTTCACTCTTCTTTCATATTTACGAACGCCTTTAATTGATTCAGTGCCACGCTTCTGTTCATTCTCCAGCTCGTTTTCTAATTCGCGTACCTGTGAAAAACGTGGTTATTTAAAAAAAATATATATACATTTTTTTTAACACAGTTCTATACACATGAAACATACAAGCCATACCCTAGCCTCCAGTTTCTGGAGCTGTTTTTTGCCACCCTTTAATGCAAGCTGTTCTGCTTCATCCAGACGGTGCTGAAGGTCCTTCACTGTCTGTTCAAGGTTCTTCTTCATTCTCTCTAAGTGGGCGCTGGTGTCCTGCTCCTTCTTCAGTTCTTCTGCCATCAGAGCAGCCTGTAAGTAAATGCAGAAACATCAGAAATAAAGCTTCTTATCTAGCATAACTAGTGGATGTATTTAATAGAGCATTTAATACATACATCAGTGATTGCCTTCTTGGCCTTTTCTTCTGCGTTCCTAGATTCTTGGATTGCTTCCTCCACTTCAGTCTGTAGTTGACTGGTATCATTCTCTAACTTCTTCTTGGTGTTGATAAGGCTTGTGTTCTAACAGAAAGAATACATCTTATCACCCTTTGTGCTCACATGTTATATTTCACCCAGGAAGAAGACCCTTACAGAAAGTCTTACCTGGGAGTGAAGAAGCTGAAGGCGTTCACTTGCATCCAGAAGTTCCTGCTCTGCCACCTTACGGGACCTTTCTGTCTGTTCCAGAGCAGAACGGATCTCCTCAATTTCAGCCTGTTGCAGGTTGTTCCTACGTTCCACAACAGCCACTTGTTCTTTTAGGTCTTCCTGGCTCCTGATGGCATCATCCAGCTGTAGCTGGGCATCCTTAAAGTCAAAGAAATAGGAAGGTGACATTTAGGAAGAGTAGGCATGTTTAGTTTTATCATTGCAGAAAAGTCCTTGACTAGAATAAGAAAAAAGGCATATACATCGGTGAGATGTAGAATGGTGTGCACATGCGATGATTGGCATATCTGGTTGTACCTTCAGTTGTGCTTGCACATTTCTCAGCTGTTTCAGTGCCTCTGTTGCTTGACGATTGGCATGACTGAGCTGAATCTCCAGCTCATTCAGGTCTCCTTCCATCTTCTTCTTCAGCCTCAGAGCGTCATTCCTGCTTCTGATCTCAGAGTCCAATGTGCTCTGCATGGTATCAATAACTCTCTGGCTGTTCCTCTTCAACTGATCAATCTCCTCATCTTTCTCTGCAATCTTCCTGTCCACCTCAGATTTCACCTGGTTCAGCTCCAGCTGGATGCGAAGTATCTTTGATTCTTCATGTTCCAGAGATCCCTAAATGGATATAGACAGGTTTTTATTGTTTTTCTGATCTATTGAACATTTTTAAATCTCTTGAATTTTGCAGCGTGATTTAGCACCTCGGCTTCCTCCAAGGCAGCTTGCAGATCATTCTTCTCCTGTTCCACTTGTTTTTTGGCTTTCTCCAGCTCATTGATGGACTTGCCTGATTCAGCAACCTGTTCGGTCAGATCTGAAATCTCCTCTGAAAAAAATGGGCAAATGTTAATTGCATTAGAACTGGCTTTGACCATGGCTTTTTAAAACTTAAGTATTTGCTTTATTAAAAAATACATAAAAGTAATACTTAAAGGGAACCTGTCACCAGTTTTATGGTGTCCTAACTAAGGGCAACATAAATAAGTGACTGATTCTCTTATCACAATGCTGGGTCACTTTCTTTAATTGACCCAGTCAATCTGCCAACATCTTGTATTGAGAAAAGTTCCAGCTGATAATGATGAGTCATGAATATTCATGAGCTCCTGACTCTCCGCGCCCACCTGCTGCTGAGTGACAGTTTGTTTCCATATGAACCAGCAGCAGGTGGGCAGGGGAGTGGCTATAGCTCTGAATTAAATATACGCTGGACTCAATGACATCACGCTGGACTCAAATCCATCTTTGTGTGTATATTATGAGGTAACCATCTGTCACACCTATAAGTGAATACATCTAAGGTACTTTTTAGTAGTTAATGATTGTATATAATTAGTTAGATTATAATCAAATATCCACATGACAGGTTCCCTTTAAAGTGTGTGTGACTGGTACCACTAGGGGCCAACCGCAATGTAAAGAAATGCGATGTAAAGTGCTTACGCTGCAGGTTCTTGTTTTCACGTTTCAAGGTTTCAACTTGTTCTAGAGATTCCTCGTAGGCGTTCTTCAGCTTGAAGATCTCTGTGCTCAGACCTCGAGCTTCTTTCTGAGCTGCCTCCAACTCAGCCTGACCCTCTTCAAACTTCTGCTTCCATTCAACAAGGACCTGCACAAAGATGGCCATTTAATCACAATCTCGTATTCTCATAAAAATAAACCGAGTGTTTTCCATTGAACCTGGTAATATTATAAGGAGATCTTACCTTGTCAAAGTTCCTTTGCTTCTTATCAAGAGCAGCAGCTGCGCTATTTGCCCTCTCAACATCAACCATCAGGTCCTCAACTTCAGCCTGCAGCCTCTGTTTGGTCTTCTCCAGGGAGGCACATTTGGAGTTAACAGCTTCTACTTGCTCCTCTGCATCTTGGAGACGCTGTGCAAGCTTTTTCCTGTAGATGAATAGTGAGAAGGTGAGTTATTCTTCCTACACACCATTGTTTCTGTCTACATTACATATATTGGGTCATACTTGGCTTCTTCCAGCTCTTCTGTGCGCTGAATGGCATCAGTTTCATATTTGGTTCTCCATTGGGCCACTTCACCATTGGCCTTGGACAAAGCTCTTTGGAACTCGGCCTTTGCCTCTTGCTCCTCCTCATATTGTTCACGGAGCAAATCGCAGTCATGGCGGGAAGATTGCAGAGCATGAGCAAGGGCATTCTTGGCCTGTCAATGCAAAGAATGCCTTCATTTATTAAACCGCATTCAATTTTGAAAAGGTTGAATGCAAATCAAACAATTGACTGTGGACAGTCAAAATCACTTCAAATGATAGAGTATTGTTAATAAGGTCCTTATGAACTTATTCGATGTTTAGGCACCTTAAAAAGTTATAGGGCAACCACATGATTATTTCATATACCTTGGTTTCCTCTTCCAGCTGCCTCTTGAGTTCTTCAACCTGCTGTGTGAAACCTTGTTTTCCTCTGGTCAGTTGGGACACCAGAGCGTCTTTTTCCTCTAGTTGACGGGATTGCTCACCTGATATAAAATAACATGGAAACTGTATAAACTATATTGAAGCTTCCTGCCAGTTTGAAAAATAATTAAAATATAGGATCACAAAAAAAGACGTGTTGTGGAGTAAAGTTGATACATAAGGTGGTGATGTACCATTTTCAGTCTGGAAACGTGCTCTTTGGGCTGTGAGGTCATTGATAAGACGCTGGTGCTCATCATCTTTAGCCTTAATTTCACTGAGTTGGTCTTCAAGGACACGGCTCACTTTTTCAAGGTTGGCCTTTAAGGATAAGTCCCAGTATTATTTTTGTGAGAATTTAAATAGTACATAGACTAACATATTTCTAGAGGATAATTTTAGTACCTTAGATTTTGAGACATTTTCTAAGTTGCTGGCAAGGTCATCAATTTCCATCTTCAGCTCGCTCTTCTCCTTCTCCAGCTTCTGTTTAACTCTCTGGAGATTATCAATCTGTTCTCCAAGTTCAGCGACACTGTCGGCATGCTTCTTGCGCAGGGCCGCAGAGGTGGCTTCATTCTGGAGGGTGGACTCTTCCAAGTCACGTCTCAGTTTCTGGAACTCTGCCTCACGCTTCTTGTTCAATTCAATCTGAGCTGAGGTTGCTCCTCCAGCTTCTTCAAGCCGTTCACTGATTTCCTCAAGTTCTCTGGACAAGTCAGACCTTTGCTTCTCAACCCTGGCCCGAGCAGCACGCTCAGCTTCAATCTCTTCCTCCACCTCTTCAATACGGGCCTAGTACAAAATAATGAAATATTAAAATACAATCCAGCCGATTACCAGGAGCCAAGACATCACTTCCCCATGATATCAATATACCTGCAGCTCCTTGATCTTTTTCTGCAGTTGAGAACTCAGGGACTGCTCATCTTCAATCTTTCCTTGTAGCTGGCTTAGCTCAAAGTCCTTCCTTTATTTGTAAATAGATATTTGTCAGTAAAATAATTTTGATCAAATACATTTCTAGATAAAGATGATTGAATATACTAACTTCTTAATTTTTTCTTCACTTTGCTGTTTCTCATTTTCTAGATCCATAATTGTTTCTTGAGCTAGCTTCAGATCACCTTCAAGCTTTCTCTTGGCTCTTTCAAGGTCAAGACGTAGTTTCTTCTCTTGTTCCAAGGACCCTTCCAACTAAACAGATATATATTATTATTGTATGCTTTTGAGGTTCATTATATTATATTTTATACATTACCAGTAGGGATACTTACATCATCTACTTGTTGTTCCAGTTTAGTTTTGGCTTTGGTCAGAGAGCTAACTTTGTCCTCCTCAGCCTGCAGGTCATCAAGCGTTTGCTGGTGAGCCTCCTGGAGAGCTTTCTTCTCTTTGGTAATCTTTGAAATGTTCTCATCCAATCCGGCCAATTCTTCAGTAAGGTTTTTAACCTAAGAAAACAGGATCAATTATTTAAAGAAATTGTATTTCTTGTAAATGAAATGCCATGGCTTTAGAAACTTAGTAAAATCCTTCACCTTGTTTTCAGTGGCATGCTTTTCCTTCTCGACTTTGGCCAGAGTAAGCTCTAGGTCATCAATGTCTTTCTTCAGTTCAGAGCACTCATCTTCAAGTTTCCTCTTCTTGGCCGTCAGTTCAGCATTGCTTTCCTCCTCATCTTCAAGCCTTTCTGTGATTTCCTTTATTTTGGCTTCCAGATTGATTTTGTTCTTAATGAGACCTTCACACCTCTCTTCTGCATCAGTCAAGTTCTCTCCTTCCTATTGAATTGAAAGTTTTGTACTATTGAAATATTACATTTAAAATAATTTCATGTTAAATAAGCTTGTTTTAGAAGATCCTCTTACGGATTGCACTTGCAGCAATAAGTCATTCTTTTCTTGAAGCAGAACAACCATTTTCTCTTCCAGTTCTTTCCTCCTTGCATCGGACTTAGTAAGGGCTTCTTTGGTCTTCTCGAACACTTCCTTTATGTTGGCCATCTCCTTTTCAGTCTCGGCACTCTTCAGGAGAGGTTTGATCTTAAAGTACAACTTCATCCATGGCCAGTGCTTCACATTCATGAATGACCTGACGTTGTACTGGATGATAAAGATTGCGTCCCTAGGAGAGAAAAAAGACAATATGTATTGGGTAAGATAAAATGTTGACCACGTTTATTCATACTTTATATTGAAATGTAAGGTTTAACTGTAAATACCTTCTCTCCACCATTTTCTTGAATTCAATTCTCATTAAGAAACCTCTGCACAAAGCCTGAGTACGAGTGATAAGTTGTGCCAACTTGTCATCTCTCATTTCTTCCAGAGTACCCAGGAGACCAGCTTTGAAGAAAACCTAAAGGATTTACCTGTAAGTAACTCTTTTGTTCTCCCTTTCAAAGAATATTTACATTATTTCACATTTATTTTCTTACCTTAGTGTGACCAAACTTGTACTGGCTATGATCCACATCAATAGAGCCAAGTAGCTTCTCAGCGGCCTTCTTGCTGTCAATGAATTGACCATCTGGGATTGCACTAGCATTGAGAACCTTGTAACTGAAGACAGTCATGGAGAAAATAAAGCTGTGAGTTTGAGCTCAAAGAGGGGAGTTCCGTATATTGCTAAAGATTTCCTTCTACAGAATACCATCTCCATAGTTATTGTTATGAGCCAGAGCAAATATCAACTGCAAACAGCATTGCCCATTCCGATATACTTGTTGCAACCAATTATTAAAAGAGGGGATTGCCCAGATGGGAACCCCCTATACCAAGAAATGGATAACTCAAGGGAAAAATGAAGTATTTACCGTTGTTTGAAGTCAGCATAGAGGATCCTGCTGGGGAATCCCTTTCTGCAGATTCTAATACCCTCCAGCACACCGTTACATCTCAGCTGGTGGATGATCAGATGATTCTCCATGGTACCTGCAAAGGAAGCAATAGAGATCATTATTAACTAGATTGTAAGCATGAGAACAGGTATTCAGTATTCCATGGCAGTGATTATACCTGGAGTCTTGGTCTCATTGGGAATCAGACAACGCACAAAGTGAGGATGAGTGCTCCTCAGGTTAGTCATCAGCTTGTTCAGATTTTCCTGTGGAATGAAATATGTGTAATATATAAAATGTACAGTAGTTATATAAAGAGAATGGAACCATATACTAGAGAACACCTAGCATTCTTACTCTGAACAGAGCAGAGACAGTCTGGAAAGATGAACCCTTCTTTTTCTTTCCTTTTCCACCTTCACTTGCGGCTAAGAAAATAAAAAGGATATTAAACAACTGTTCTTATGATTATAGATAAAGACATCATCTGTATAACACTTACCATCAGATCCGGCGTAACTGGAGTAGAGGAAGGACAGGAGTTTCACTGAAGATTTCTGGTAGAGGCCAATCACAGTCTCGTTCAGTGGGTCCTTGTTCTTCTCCAGCCAGCCAGTAATGTTGTAATCCACAGTACCAGCATAATGCACCAAGGAGAAGTGAGCTTCTGCCTTTCCTTTACCAGGCTTGGGCTTCTCAAAGTTCTTGCACTTGCCAAGATGCTGGTCATACAGCTTGTTTTTGAAGGAGGTGTCAGTAGCCTTGGGGAACATGCACTCTTCTTCCAGGATTGAGAAGATACCCATGGGCTATAAGGAGAAAGCGGTAGGTTGTTAGTCATCCATCTCCGATATCTTATGTTTATGTGCTGTGAATTGTTAGAACCAGAACCAACCTTCTCAATGAGCTCAATGCAAGCAGCCAGATCCATACCAAAGTCAATGAATTCCCACTCGATTCCTTCCTTCTTGTACTCTTCTTGTTCCAGGACGAACATGTGATGGTTGAAGAACTGTTGCAGCTTTTCATTGGTGAAGTTAATGCAGAGTTGTTCTAGACTGTTGTACTAGAAAAGTCAATGAAGAGTAGAGTATAGAAACTGTTGTATATTGGAAAACAGAAACCATCGACTCTGTTTTAATTCTGCTTACGTCAAAGATCTCAAAGCCAGCAATATCCAGCACACCAATGAAGTACTGTCTTGGTTGTTTAGTGTCCAGCTGTTGGTTGATACGGGCGACCATCCAAAAGAAAAGCTTCTCAAAGGTAGACTTACTGATGGCACCGATGGAGTTGTAAACCTAGGAACAAGAACAATTCTTGCATAAATTCAAGAACCGCTGATTGTAGTAATATATATTTAACTGCCGCCTCTAAAACTGTTTACCTGTTGAACGGTTTGTCCCTTGGTGACATATTCATTGCCGACTTTGACCCTTGGGTAGCACAAAGCCTTCAGAAGATCAGCAGAGTTCAGACCCATCAAGTAGCCAATTTTATCAGCAACTACAAATGAAACACAGCTTAATAATTTCCTGGGGCAATGTAGACAACGAACATGCAAGTTGGATATACAGTACGCTCTACAGAGACTTCTTCAGGGTATTTGTAAGACTAAAGAACAATAGTCAGTTACCTTCAGCGCCATCAGGTTCAGCCTGCTCCTCTCTTTGCTTTTGCTTAAATCTCATGTTCCCGTGGTGCATGACTGCTCCAGTCATCTTGTAGATGCCAAGCTTTTCTTCTTGTGTGAAGCCCAGGACGTCGATGGCATTCTGCACATATATATGTACAAGTCATTATCTGCTCAGACCTCACAAAATAATAGACATTATGGAACCTCTAACAATACAAAAAGATTCCTAGGGATATGACTTACGTCTGTAGCCATCAACTCCTCTTCGTCATCAATACTCTTCACAGCAATTTCACCTTGGCTGATGAAGGCGTAGTCGTATGGGTTTGTAGTAAGGAGAAGCATTTCTGGAGAATGAAATTAATACTGAGCAACTGCTATATGCTATAGATGCCACAGATTGATCCCCATGCATAGTAAAGAAGGAAAGTTACCAACAACTTCCGGCTTCTTGTTGGTCAGGATCTGGTAGAAGATGTGGTAACTTCTCTCAGCTGAAAGCTGGAATGTCACTCTGGACTTTTCCAGCAGGTCTGTAGATGAGTAATATTATCGGTAAATGATGGTAAGAAGACGAAACTGACTAAAATGAGTGTTGAATCTAAAACTTACAAGTCTCAATGTCAGCAGAAGACAATTTTCCTGTGGTTCCGAAGTGGATTCTGATGAATTTACCCTAAGGATTGTGAGGAGAGTGCTTCTTTTAATATACACGTTGTGGGAAATTGTAGAAGAATTTTTTTTAAATTTGTAATACTTACAAAACGAGAGGAGTTGTCATTTCTCACAGTTTTGGCGTTACCAAAGGCTTCCAGCAGAGGGTTAGCCTGAATGATTTGATCTTCCAGAGTTCCCTGAAAATGGGAAGGAATATTTAAGTTGAATGGTACTTCAGATTATAAGATGTACATGTTTACTACACGCTTGTATAGATGTTCACCTTCAAGCTGTTGCTTGGCTCCTTCTTCTTTGCTGAATCACCAACAGCTGCAATTGTTGCAAAGTATTGGATGACACGCTTGGTGTTCACAGTCTTTCCAGCCCCAGATTCTCCGCTGGTTGCAACGGAAAAAAATGTCAGTAAAACATGGCGACAAGTATAAGAACGTTGATATTGGAATATTCTAGATTGCATACTTACGTAATCAGGATAGACTGGTTTTCACGGTCTGAAGTTTGGAAAGAAAGCAAAATCTAAGTAATCGAGCAGACGATTCAGGAGAAAAAAAACTGGAGAAAGTTAAGTAATGAATACTGACTTGTTAACATGAACTGATAGGCGTTATCAGAGATGGAGAAGATGTGTGGTGGGGCTTCCATACGCTTCTTTCCTCTGTAGCCATTAACCACTTCGGGGTTGTACACTGGCAGCCATTTGTAGGGGTTGACAGTGACGCAGAAAAGGCCGGAGTAGGTCTGAAATTACACGGTAAAGTTTATCGTCTGAAATACAGGGCAATACTTATCAACATGTGATGGTTTTTGTGATGTTTGCTAAGACTTACGTAGATCATCCAGGCTGCGTAACGCTCTTTGAGGTTATACAGCACAGACGCCTCATTCAGGTGGGTCAGCATCGCCATGTCCTCAATCTTGTCAAACTTGGGAGGGTTCTGAGGGTAAACCTGAGTGTCTTTCACAGTTACGTCCTGGAAAGAACAAGAGGTTGGTTGAGGTGGAAGTTTAGGAATTGATATTTACTTCAAGTCCAAGTTATTAAGGAGGCTGGAAGTATCTCTACCCAAACCCCACTTATCATGGAGATATTCTTTATTGGCAGCCAATCCTCCTTTATGCCATAACTTAGTAAGTATAATGATTACCTTTCCATCATCAGTCTTCACAGTGACTTTACCACTGTCGCGGGCGGTGATGATACCTTTGATATACAGCTCTTTGAGGTCTTCCACAAAGCAAGTATTCTTGGCATCGAAAGGCTTGTTCTGAGCCTCCAATCTTTCTTTTTCTGATTTCCGCAGGAAGGGGGCGGCCTCCCCGAAAACCGACAATTCACCCTCTCCCGACATGGCTGAGGCAGTCTGTCAGAAATGTCAAAATACAAGCTACGTGTGACTATTGGCTGTTCACAATCTGCTACCCACAGAATCGTGTCATGACTAAGCAAGCAGTGCATCATGGTTTTTACAGAAATGACCATGTCGTCCAAGCACATGGTGACATTTGGTTGCCCAAGCAAATCAAAAGCACAGGCAAGATGTATTTTCTTGTCAAAAGTTTTACTGTATATCTGGTAGATTCGTTAGTATGTTTACATTTTCCTTACGATAAGCTGATTTCAGGGTGTCCTGCCACTAGGACTCTCTACACTCGGCTGCAATCTGTGAAAGAACCCAGCAGCAAGTTTTTTTTATTTTTTTCTGCGGCGCCACCACAGGTGACAGGAAGCATTACACTGTTCACATTGAAATCACTGCAGTGAAATGCTGGATCCTCGTTCTATATTTATTATCAAGTAACAGATTAGTCATGAATCCCCTGCACAATTGAGTCAGAATTCATTATACAAGGGCTGAATTACAGCAGTTACAGCACTACATGTTGTCAGGTGTGGATAACCTATGTATAGTTCTATGTATCCTGCATCCATAGAGAAGCACTTAAATGGGTTGGGACCCCAACTGATCATGATTATAGGGGTCCCTGAGCCTCCTGTGTGAATGTGCATCAGTGTAAAGCACCATTCACTGTCTATGGGGCTATGACGCTTGGGTATTTATTGCAGCGCCGTAGACGTGAACTGAGCAGTGGTCCCATACAGAGAATTTGGGGAATAGGTGATAAAGCCAACCCCTTCAAGCTGAATTTTAATAGTAAGTATAGCAGAAAAGGACGTGTAGTTAAGTTATTCATGGGAGTATGATCAGATGAATATGTTGTTGGTAAAGCCTAGCGTACTTGTGTTATGTATAATGAGTGTATCGTATGTAATCAGTTTGCGCTCTGCTCACCTCTTGGTGCTGCTCTTGATGAAAATGATCTTTCCTGCCCCTGTAGAGAAATGGAGATAAAGTCGGGTTAGAGAAGTGAATGGACAGCAGCTGGTATCCCAGTCTGGAGGAAGAACTTACCAAGAGGTTACTGGTGAGGAGCCGCCTGGAGGGTTTATATAGAGGACTTTCTGCTCCCCCAGCACAACTGCACTCCTGTTAAGGAAGGACTCCATTCCCATAACTGTCCACAGAAACCCAACACTTCCAGGTCTTCACAAGTAAAAATAACTGAACAATTAGGTGGCATTGATGTGTCCTTCTGTGTTATCTACTGAGGGGAGACGGACTGAGCTGTCACTAAATCCTTAGTGCTTAGTGCAGGAGCCTGAAGGTTTATTACAGATCTACCTATCTATTTAAAATCAATTAGATATGAGATAGATAGATAGACAGATATGATATAGATAGACAGATATGAGATAGATATCAGATAGACAGATATGAGATAGATATCAGATAGACAGATATGAGATAGATATCAGATAGACAGATATGAGATAGATATCAGATAGACAGATATGAGACAGATATGATATAGATAGATAGACAGATATGAGATAGATATCAGATAGACAGATATGAGATAGATATCAGATAGACAGATATGAGATAGATATCAGATAGACAGATATGAGATAGATATCAGATAGACAGATATGAGATAGATATCAGATAGACAGATATGAGATAGATATCAGATAGACAGATATGAGATAGATATCAGATAGACAGATATGAGATAGATATCAGATAGACAGACAGATATGAGATAGATATCAGATAGACAGACAGATATGAGATATAGAAAAATAGATATGCGATAGATAGACAGATTGATAGATAGACAGACAGATATGAGATAGACAGATAGATAGACAGATATGAGATAGACAGATAGATATGAGATATAGACAAATAGATATGAGATAGACAGATTGATAGACAGATATGAGATAGATAGACAGATATGAGATAGACAAAAAGATATGAGATATAGACAAATAGATATGAGATATAGACAAATAGATATGAGATAGACAGACAGATAGATATGAGATATAGACAGATAGATATGAGATAGGTAAACAGATAGATAGATATATATGAGATATAGACAAATAGATATGAGATCTATAGACAGATAGATATGAGAGATAGACAGATATGAGATAGATAGACAGATTGATAGATAGATAGACAGATATGAGATAGATAGATAGATAGACAGATATGAGATAGACAGATAGATATGAGATATAGACAGATAGATATGAGATATAGACAGACAGATAGATATGAGATATAGACAGATAGATAGATATATATGAGATCGATAGACAGATAGATATGAGAGATAGACAGATATGAGATAGATAGATATGAGATAGATAGACAGACAGATATTAAATAGATACAGAGATAGACATATAGCTGTTAGATAGATACTGAGGAAGGATGCTGAGTGGCCACTGAGGATGGAGTTGGAGGGACTCCGAAACGCGTTTGATGTGATAGTTTGACCAGGACATCTCCATTAAAACCTATCAAAAGACATTGATTATCCCGCCAAGACAGTTGAGAAATAAAAGCAAAAAGTGGAGCGCTCCCTTGATCATTTGCCTATAGCTATATGAACTTTGAGATCCTTTGAATAAGTGGTTGCGATCCCTTTTATCACGCTGGACGCCAAGGTTTAACCGCATGGTGGAGGTAAGTGGTAACCAGCAGTAAGTTCACGTGGGACGCCACAGCTGATACACCACTATCCACCAACGAGTGAGTACACAAATGCTGTTAACAGCAAACATATCAAAGAATTAATGTCTGTATTATTAAAGGAGAAATGGCAGTAATTTGAAGGTGACTGTGGACTAAATACAAACAGCATTAAGAACCCTCAAGCCCTTATTAAGGAGTAGAGACATATTTGGAGAGCTGATACTATATAGATGATACTATCTAAATACAGATAATTGATGCTATATACCGTATATATTGTGTGATATTATCGTCCATCATATATCGTGTGGATGTTTGATGACCATATGTGCTCAGTGGCTATGTTATATACTGAGCTAGAGTAACCATTAGCAACCATCAAGATAGTATTAATACTACAGCGCACACTTGTGCAGGAATATACATAGCCAAGTTGCACATTGATGAAAAGATAAACATCTAGTTTTTTATTTTATGTTTAGTTTAGGTTGCATGCATTCGGAATAACATTGTTTCAGGGATATTTTAATATTTTTTTTAAATAAATGATTTAAGGATATCCAGGTCTCTGAATTTAGATGAAGTGTGCCTATCTATTATTTTACTAGCTGATTTTTAATGTTCTGGCTGATCGGTGCACATCTCTATCTCCAAAGCTACAGTGGACATCATCACTGCTATAATATTGACCAGTGTTGGCAACCTCTCTGTGTTTTGTATGACACCATTTCACATGAATACTATCCAGTTTCCAGCCCGTATCATGTAGTCCATTTCACTTTGGGGTTATTTGATTATTGAGCGTCTAACATAGTGCAGAGAAGGACACAAACTGAGAGCTGCCATGCTTTTCTGAAGCTCTGCATTAGACCCATGGAGAAATCACGAGCCTATGTCCAAGGAAAGGTGCAGCAACATTTTCATCTCTCATCGACCGGGAGCTTTCTATTAATGATCCTTAAGAGGAGGCCCTTGGTATTCCATCAGAGGATTGTGAAACCGTATCCTAGAAAAGTTCTGAGCCTGCACATTTTCTAATACCTTGTTTGGAGCCCCACTTAGCACAATGCTATAGCCCCTCATGCCTTGTCTGTAATGTAGTATGAATTCAGACCCAGCAGACGCAGGAATATGTGAGTATTCAGGGTATATGTTCTGTATTATTCAGGTGTATTTCTGGTAGATCTCGAGCATCGGCTCTTCAGTCGTTAGGGGCTGTTCACATCATATAGGTAATAAAAAAAATGGAGGAACTGATCCGTAGCCATTCGGTGAATAATGTGTTTTTTTAATTATGTTCTGTTTGTCAGAATGTGATTCATTCAGTTTTACGGTAATTTTATTAATTATGGATTGATTTTTATAAAGTTATGAATTGATAGCATAAATGCTCTGTTATTAGTTTTTTTGTGCCTTTTTGCTTTTTCACATGATTGCATTTTGGTGCAGTTTTTCAGCAATTTTTTTTTTTTTTTTTTTTTTACTGTTGAGAAACTGTCTTCATCTACTGTGCAGAGGATAAAGGGGAAAATCTCAACAACCAAGCCTTAGATTTAAGCTTTTTTGTGTTTCTGTATATAGTAGAAAAAAAATATTTTTACGTCACTGATGTTGGCAGAAGCTACTTATTACTAATAAATCCATCTTTGGATAAATAATACGAATTTCGCTCCACTAGGCTAGGTCTTTGTGGTTCCCTCTAGGAGCTGATTTTTGGGGGCTTTTCAGTTGTAATTTATATACATCCATGTTGTATTAATACTGAACATTTGCTGCACTCATTGACGGCAAATATGGGAAAGGGGTACTTCAGCCTAAAGCATCTGTCACCCCATGTTTTGGTGATCAGTGGGGGGCTCAATAGATGCCTTCTAGCATTTATCACCTATCTAATGGATGGGCGACAAACGTTTGAGGCTCACATATCTCTTTAGGATCAGCTAGTAAGCATATTCGTAGTTTACCGATAACTTGATTTTGGGTGTTTCACCATAAATTATCTATTTTTTACATAGCGAACTGTCAACCCATGCAGACGACTGTATCCATTTTTCGCAAATATCGGATCCTGCCGTGTGGGTCCCACATTATGTTAAAAATCCCTATTCTTGTCCGCGGAACGGACATGATCTATATATTTTTTGCGGGATGGCGGAACGAACATACGTATACGGACAAGCGCATGGTGTGGCGTGCTGTCCACGTTTTCTTGCGAATGGGTCCGCATTGGATGCGAAGCAAAAATACGGTCGTGTGCATGGGGCCCTTATGCTTTTTTTTTGTTTTCTTGCAGGTCTGCACAGCCTATCCGATCTGCAGCTGGAATTACTGGACATTCAGGCCATCCATTATTTACAGCGTGTGATCCTGCAGTTCTTGACTGCGCAACACTGTGCTGGATGCGGCTTTCATCTTCAGACAGTAGAGGTGAGCGAGCTGAGGAGCCTTCTATATATTAGCTATACATGTTCCTTTACAGGTCGGCAATAGAAACAGACCTAGATGCAATGGATCTATTCTTACGAGATTTGTTACAGATATTTCTGACTCTCTCAGTTGCATAAAACTGATTTTCAGTGCTGGAATTTCTGCAACCAATCTGCTGTGTGTGAACATACCCATGGTCCTAGTGCAGAGCTGTGCGCATGCAGCCTAATACCAAGTGACATGCCATACATGTGTCAAAGAAAATCTCTTTATGCCTCTATATGATATTAGAAGATATATATAGGTATGTTGGAGGTTGCATAATATTATATATATATATATATATATGTCCTTTGTATAAGGCCAGCTTCACACAGGCATAATACGGGCGCATTTCTGCACTCATATTATAGCTGGCAAATCCCAGCCTGACCGTAGGTGTGAACATCCGTACTAACAGCATCATAAGGACCTACTGTACGATGCTGTTGGTTTGGGTGACCAGACCCGTGGTCAGGCCAGGATTTGCTGTATTACACTTATGTGACATTGCCATTGTACTCAGTGAAATCAGCATGTCTGGGATTTTAGCGCTCCTAGAGGCAGCAATTAAAATCTCTAGAAGCAGGTGCCATGCGTCTTGTACACAAGCTTCTCAGCTGTTGATCCAGGACGTGGCTCCTTCTGCTTTTCTTTTCGTCTGTGAAAATGTAAAGCATCTCTAAACTAAAGTCTAGGGTTACAGTGGGACGGTCCTGCTGGGTTTTGTCAAGATTTTCCAAGGAACTCATATAGCACTATTCTTCATGGGGCCAGTCTGTCACTGTTAGAGCACCATCCATAAGTTGTCCGGATGGTCTGCAGATAGTTACAACCAGGAGAAAAACTTCTCACTTCAGGCTTCTTGTGTTGCTGTTGTTTGTCATAATTTTGATGAATTAGTAATTTATATTAATATGAATGCAAAAAAAACCCTGATGTAATTCTGACTCCTAGGTTAGTCCCCTGGGTGGGTATGGCCACTGTTAAGGTGACCATACATCTAGGATAGCAGTTTGCCCTGATATCCGCTGTTGGGGGGAGAGTCTGGGCACCACCAGCGTCCGGTCCCTGCTGAAATTGCGGACGTTCGTCTAGCCAGCGTGTATGTCCAGCTTTACTCCTGGACTTTCCCCATCCTGTAGATAATTTGCTTTACGGTGTATACTTGTACATGGATAAGCTAAAATACAGAATATAGGGAATGTGACTCTAACTAATTAAATTATGAGCGCTCATTTATGATACTTTTTGTTGAGGCATGAATTTATTTTCTTCCAAAACTGTATGAACAAAAAACAACAACAAAAAAACAACATATGGTATGTAAAGCTGCACTGAATATCATTTAAATTATGTGTATAGTATATGTAGCATTTGGCAATTTTATCAGCCAGATCTTAACCTGTCAAACATATGTGAAAGGATGCAAATTCTCCAACATTTCGCTAACAGAAACCGATGGGTGCGTCGCAATACTAATTTTCTCTACCTCTCCTATGTAACCAATAACCGTGGTCAGAAAGGAGCCTTCAAGTGCCTCTCAGAATAAATTGTATTCCTTAAGTGTCTCTTTAATGAACACTTATAAATAGCTGGTTTCCACGAGTTGGGTGTGTGACGGAGCCGTGTCCCCTCTCTGCGCAGATGCATTATGAATCTGCGGTGACAGCTGTGAATCTCTATTTGGTTGGGTCAACAGGAGGCCCTGACGGGCTTCACGATGCCATGTGTGTGTACAGCCGGTGGTCAGCGGGCACAGTCTCAAATAGCTGGGGAGGTGGCGCAAAGGGCTCGGTGTCTGTCAGTAATTGTAAAATATCTCTTGGCAGATTATGCAGCTGTTTGTGTAAAATGGATTATCATGGAGACCGCAGCAGAAGGTGTTGGGCATAGAAATCCTGTGGCTTTCTATCCCGGAAGCAGCCCATAAATCAGGTGTGCATGTTATGTGTATATCTAACTCTTGTCCGAGCTGATATACAGGCCTGATGCGGCATTACTGAAAGTCCGTCTATACGTAGAGGGTTATAAAAGATCACACATTATAGTTATGGATTGAAATACAGAAACACCTCCACAAGCCATTATCATCATGTATTTCAAGTTATTACCCAAAGTATATTGACAGATATCTCTTTACAATATATCTTTTCATTTGTCAAGGAAGGTAAGGATTGGATGCTTTGAGTTTCAACATGTGTCAAGCATCGGCTTCCTCCTCTCTCCCCATTTCCAAAAAAACAGAACTATTTAGTAATGTAGATGAAGCAGTACTTTGTGAGGTTTGTACACAGCAGCCCTTCATTATGGCTGATAGAGGGGAGTCATAAGTGGTGGACATCCCTCTATGATATCTATAGGACACATGAGGTTGTCTATATGGGACAACCCATTTCATTCATCAGACACTCTTGCAAGCTCTAGAAAACTGCTATCGTAGTGCAACAGCAGAAATGTATTTCACCAGTAAAGTGCATAGACAGCTTCTCAACGTGGATTGCATTTTATTTCTTTATGACGCCATTTAATGAGCAGACAAGACTTTGACATTAGAAATTACAGGAGTGTGAAGGAAGAAAACCGCATTCTGCCCTTTTCTTCCCGAGGCCTTAGGCTTGAGATGGAATCGCTCACTCGCTTTCTCCCTTCTGTAGAGGAAACATGGAGTTAGTTTTTCTCTAGCACTGGAATAATGTGATTGTTACATTATATTAGACAACAGGTAGACATGTAAGTCATATAGTGTAGAAATAATATATAGATATGAGAAAATTGTCCTGTACCTTGCCACCGATGTCGCGGCTCTTTGCTCTGAGTTTGTTCACTTGGGACTCGGCAATATCGGCTCTTTCCTCAGCTTCCCCCAACTCATGCTGGACTTTTCTGAAGCGGGACAGGTGGGCATTGGCCTGTTCCTCCTTGAAGCCAAAAGAAAAGAAAATTCAGTTATACTGAAAGCCTACAACAGTTTTATATTTAGCCTCATGGTCTCTAAGCCAAGTACACCCTACTGAAATAAATCACGTCAGAGCAGTATGAGTACCCCTTGGAGACATGGCATGTACCCCCAAATCTTCAGTGTACCACAGCCTAGGTTCCAACACATCCACTCTATAATTGAAGTGATTTAGAGCTAGACCCGTTAGTCTCTAATGTTCGAACTGGCATTTTAAAGTGTGCCTATACTGTATTCATCCTAAGAAGGTCACACTAAATTAAGATCTTCAGGTCATAAAACCTCTGGAATACTTTAAGGGGTACGTGTGTGGAAGTACACATACAAAGGAATGTAGACAATGTGCAAATAATACCCTTCATCTGATCAACTTACAGATTCCTCAGCCTGCCTCTTGTAAGCCTTGACCTTCAATTGGAGCTTGTCTACCAGATCTTGAAGTCTCAGAACGTTTTTCCTGTCTTCTTCACTCTGTTAAAAGAAATGGATGCATTATATTTTTCCATAAGAGATCTTGTTTCCACTCCTAAACCATCCCTTAGTGCTTGATGACTGTACCTGGTAGGTGAGCTCCTTAACGCGCCTCTCAAACTTGCGAATGCCCTTGATGGACTCTGTAGAACGTTTCTGTTCAGAATCAAGCTCGTTTTCTAGCTCGCGTACCTAAGACAAGGAGGTCATCATTTTTACTGAATCTATAAGTTACTAAATAGGAGACATTGAGAAAATTTGTACAGTATATTGTAAAAGAATGACCAAAAGTATGTATACAGTCTATGTAACATATAAGCCCTGGGAATAGGGTCTTGTTCTCTCGTAAATTGACTATTTCAATGACCACATGTCTGTATAAAATTTGATTTTTTTTTGCTTGAACTGGCAAAAAAAGACTAACCCTGGATTCCAGTTTCTGGATCTGTTTCTTTCCACCCTTTAAGGCCAGTTGTTCTGCTTCATCCAGACGGTGCTGAAGGTCCTTCACTGTCTGTTCAAGATTCTTCTTCATTCTCTCTAAGTGGGCGCTGGTGTCCTGCTCCTTCTTCAGTTCCTCTGCCATCATAGCAGCCTGTGGAAGACATACATTTATCCAAATTTTCTCCACGTGTCTACTAATCTATTATGTTAACAAATTATACTAATTGCCAGTGCCACACAAATCAGGGAGAGCAAACACAATACATACATCAGTGATTGCCTTCTTGGCCTTTTCTTCTGCGTTCCTAGCTTCTTGGATTGCTTCCTCTACTTCGGTCTGTAGTTGACTGGTATCATTCTCTAACTTCTTCTTGGTGTTGATAAGGCTTGTGTTCTAACAGAAAGAATACATCTTATCATCATTTGTCTTTTCATGTTATATTGCACCCAGGAAGAAGATCTTTATAAAATGTCTTACCTGGGAGTGAAGAAACTGAAGGCGTTCACTTGCATCCAGAAGTTCCTGCTCTGCCACCTTACGGGACCTTTCTGTCTGTTCCAGAGCAGAACGGATCTCCTCAATTTCAGCCTGTTGCAGGTTGTTCCTACGTTCCACAACAGCCACTTGTTCTTTTAGGTCTTCCTGGCTCCTGATGGCATCATCCAGCTGTAGCTGGGCATCCTTAAAGTCAAAGAAATAGGAAGGTGACATTTAGGAAGAGTAGGCATGTTTAGTTTTATCATTGCAGAAAAGTCCTTGACTAGTATAAGAAAAAAGGCATATACAGTACAGACCAAAAGTTTGGACACACCTTCTCATTCAAAGAGTTTTCTTTATTTTCATGACTATGAAGGCATCAAAACTATGAATTAACACATGTGGAATTATATACATAACAAACAAGTGTGAAACAACTGAAAATATGTCATATTCTAGGTTCTTCAAAGTAGCCACCTTTTGCTTTGATTACTGCTTTGCACACTCTTGGCATTCTCTTTATGAGCTTCAAGAGGTAGTCCCCTGAAATGGTCTTCCAACAGTCTTGAAGGAGTTCCCAGAGATGCTTAGCACTTGTTGGCCCTTTTGCCTTCACTCTGCGGTCCAGCTCACCCCAAACCATCTCGATTGGGTTCAGGTCCGGTGACTGTGGAGGCCAGGTCATCTGGCGCAGCACCCCATCACTCTCCTTCATGGTCAAATAGCCCTTACTTTCAACGTTTTCCCAATTTTTCGGCTGACTGACTGACCTTCATTTCTTAAAGTAATGATGGCCACTCGTTTTTCTTTACTTAGCTGCTTTTTTCTTGCCATAATACAAATTCTAACAGTCTATTCAGTAGGACTATCAGCTGTGTATCCACCTGACTTCTCCTCAACGCCACTGATGGTCCCAACCCCCTTTATAAGGCAAGAAATCCCACTTATTAAACCTGACAGGGCACACCTGTGAAGTGAAGACCATTTCAGGGGACTACCTCTTGAAGCTCATCAAGAGAATGCCAAGAGTGTGCAAAGCAGTAATCAAAGCAAAAGGTGGCTACTTTGAAGAACCTAGAATATGACATATTTTCAGTTGTTTCACACTTGTTTGTTATGTATATAATTCCACATGTGTTAATTCATAGTTTTGATGCCTTCAGTGTGAATCTACCATTTTCATAGTCATGAAAATAAAGAAAACTCTTTGAATGAGAAGGTGTGTCCAAACTTTTGGTGAGATGCAGAATGCGATGATTGGCACATCTGGTTGTACCTTCAGTTGTGCTTGCACATTTCTCAGCTGTTTCAGTGCCTCCGTTGCTTGACGATTGGCATGGCTGAGCTGGATCTCCAGCTCATTCAGGTCTCCTTCCATCTTCTTCTTCAGCCTCAGAGCGTCATTCCTGCTCCTGATCTCAGAGTCCAATGTGCTCTGCATGGTTTCAATAACTCTCTGGCTGTTCCTCTTCAACTGCTCAATCTCCTCATCTTTCTCTGCAACCTTCCTGTCCACCTCAGATTTCAGCTGGTTCAGCTCCAGCTGGATGCGAAGTATCTTTGATTCTTCATGTTCCAGAGATCCCTATAAAAGAAAGAGACAGTGAGTAAAGGTAGATAAGAGTTTACGATGGCTGATGCCTTGATACAATGCCACTATACCTCAGCTTCTTCAAGGGCAGCATGCAGATCGCTCTTTTCCTGTTCAACAGCTTTTTTGGCTTTTTCCAATTCATGCACAGTTTTTCCAGTCTCTCCGACCTGTTCCGTTAGATCTGAGATCTCCTCTGCATAAGGATAAACAATGTGGATGATGAAATGTTAATGTGCTTTTTAATTGGAGAACATAAAGCATAGTTGATGGTCTCTCATACTCACGTTGTAAGTTCTTGTTTTCCCGTTTCAGAGTTTCAAGTTGTTCCAAAGCCTCCTCATATGCGTTCTTCATCTTGAAGATCTCTGTGCTTAATGAACGGGCATCTTTTTGAGCTGCCTCCAATTCCGCCTGACCCTCTTCAAATTTTTGTTTCCATTCTGACAAAACCTGTTAAGTTACAATTTATGTTAATCAACTATGAAATAAGAAACTTCTAGAACTATTGAAGTCTAAGTACTTTTTGTCATATTGTTTTCAACCTTATCAAAGTTCCTTTGCTTCTTGTCAAGAGCAGCAGCTGCGCTATTTGCCCTCTCAACATCAACCATCAGGTCCTCAACTTCAGCCTGGAGCCTCTGTTTGGTCTTCTCCAGGGAGGCACATTTGGAGTTTACAGCTTCTACTTGCTCCTCAGCTTCCTGGAGACGCTGTGCAAGCTTCTTCCTGTAGATGAATAGTGAGAAGGTGAGTTATTCTTCCTACACACCATTGTTTCTGTCTACATGACATATGTTGGGTCATACTTGGCTTCTTCCAGCTCCTCTGTGCGCTGAATGGCATCAGTTTCATATTTGGTTCTCCACTGGGCAACTTCACCATTGGCCTTGGACAAAGCTCTTTGGAGCTCGGCCTTTGCTTCTTGCTCCTCTTCATATTGCTCTCGGATTAAGTCACAGTCGTGGCGGGAAGACTGCAGAGCATGAGCAAGGGCGTTCTTGGCCTGTAGATGAAATCAAACCATGACAACAAATCACCCTTCACAACATTTTTACTCCTTAATGCAATAATACTATATTTTTAAAAAAATTCTTGTAGAATTTTTTTTTCTTTTTTTTTACCTTGGTTTCTTCCTCTAATTGTCTCCTTAATTCTTCAGTCTGCTGTGTGAAAGCCTGTTTCCCTCTGGTCAGCTGAGAAATCAGAGCATCCCTTTCTTCAAGTTGACGGGACAATTCACCTGAAGAAGACAAAATTTATGGTCTAAATTCCTTCATGATAACTTAAGCCAGTCCAGTATTATATCACTTTTATATTTCTTGTTGTTTTTCACTTATCAGTGACTGTTTTCTATATGAACACACCATTTTCAGTCTGGAAACGTGCTTTTTGGGTTGAGAGTTCATTGATAAGACGCTGGTGCTCATCATCTTTAGCCTTAATTTCACTGAGTTGGTCTTCAAGGACACGGCTCACTTTTTCAAGGTTGGCCTTTAAGGATAAGTCCCAGTATTATTTTTGTGAGAATTTAAATAGTACATAGACTAACATATTTCTAGAGGATGATTCTAGTACCTTAGATTTTGAGACATTTTCTAAGTTGCTGGCAAGGTCATCAACTTCCATCTTCAGCTCGCTCTTCTCCTTCTCTAGCTTCTGTTTAACTCTCTGGAGATTATCAATCTGTTCTCCAAGTTCAGCGACACTGTCGGCATGCTTCTTGCGCAGGGCCGCAGAGGTGGCTTCATGCTGGAGGGTTGACTCTTCCAAGTCACGTCTCAGTTTCTGGAACTCTGCCTCACGCTTCTTGTTCAATTCAATCTGAGCTGAGGTTGCTCCTCCAGCTTCTTCAAGACGTTCACTGATTTCCTCAAGTTCTCTGGACAAGTCAGACCTTTGCTTCTCAACCCTGGCCCGAGCAGCACGCTCAGCTTCAATCTCTTCCTCCACCTCTTCAATACGGGCCTAGTACAAAATAATGAAATATTAAAATACAATCCAGCCGATTACCAGGAGCCAAGACATCACTTCGCCATGATATCAATATACCTGCAGCTCCTTGATCTTTTTCTGCAGTTGAGAACTCAGGGACTGCTCATCTTCAATCTTTCCTTGTAGCTGGCTTAGCTCAAAGTCCTTTCTGCATTTAAACACCAGCATGAGTACACATGCACATTAAAAAGATATGGCGGAAGATTCATTTTGAAAAAGCAAATCACTCACTTCTTTATTTTTTCCTCAGCTTGTTGCTTCTCATTTTCTAGATCCATAATAGACTCTTGGGCCAATTTCAGATCGCCTTCAAGCTTTCTCTTAGCTCTTTCAAGATCAAGACGAAGTTTCTTCTCTTGTTCCAATGAGCCTTCAAGCTAATACAATTATTGGTATTAAATTATAAATCATTGCACACACCTCACTGAAAATTTTGATAATTTCCTTATTCCATTCTAATACTTTGACTCACATCATCCACTTGCTGTTCCAGCTTGATTTTGGCTTTGGTCAGAGAGCTGACTTTGTCCTCCTCAGCCTGCAGGTCATCAAGCGTTTGCTGGTGAGCCTCTTGGAGAGCTTTCTTCTCTTTAGAAATCTTGGCGATGGTCTCATCCATTGCTGCCATTTCCTCAGTAAGGTTTTTAACCTAAAGGAAGAAGAAGTCAAAATGTTTGCAGTGTAGATGTATATTCATTTAACAGCACTATCACTTTCATGTTTCTCACCTTGTTTTCAGTGGCATGCTTTTCCTTCTCGACTTTGGCCAGAGTAAGCTCTAGGTCATCAATGTCTTTCTTCAGTTCAGAGCACTCATCTTCAAGTTTCCTCTTCTTGGCCGTCAGTTCAGCATTGCTTTCCTCCTCATCTTCAAGCCTTTCTGTGATTTCCTTTATTTTGGCTTCCAGATTGATTTTGTTCTTAATGAGACCTTCACACCTCTCTTCTGCATCAGTCAAGTTCTCTCCTTCCTATTGAATTGAAAGTTTTGTACTATTCAAATATTACATTTTAAATCATTTCATGTAAAATAAGCTTGTTTAGAAGACGCTCTTACGGATTGCACTTGCAGCAATAAGTCATTCTTTTCTTGGAGCAGAACAACCATTTTCTCTTCCAGTTCTTTCCTCCTTGCATCGGACTTAGTAAGGGCTTCTTTGGTCTTCTCGAACACTTCCTTCATGTTGGCCATCTCCTTTTCAGTCTCGGCACTCTTCAGAAGAGGTTTGATCTTAAAGTACAACTTCATCCATGGCCAGTGCTTCACATTCATGAATGACCTGACGTTGTACTGAATGACAAAGATTGCGTCCCTAGGGGCAAAAACAGCAATTAGTTCTATTTAACATCGAGTAGCACACAATGTGTCCAGTCTATAATGTATTGTGTAATTTTTACCTTCTTTCTACCATCTTTTTGAACTCAACTCGCATCAAGTAACCTCTACACTGAGCCTGGGTGCGGGTGATCAGTTGTGCCAATTTATCGTCTCTCATTTCTTCCAGAACACCCAAAAGACCAGCTTTAAAGAAAACCTGAAGGTGGGGGAGGAACATTCGTAGTTGGTGTCCTATATCCTCCTTCTTTTTTTACTGAACATTTCTATAATGGTTGCAAACTCTACCTTTGTGTGTCCAAATCTGTACTGTGTGTGATCGATATCAATGGAGCCCAGAAGCTTCTCTGATGCCTTTTTGCTGTCAATAAACTCCCCACCTGGAATAGCGCTAGCGTTCAGTATCTTATAGCTGAATAGGAAAAAATAGATTAAATTATTTGATGATATGTTTGTGCTCTATAAATTTCTCTATCTTTTTTTTTTTTTTTTTTTACTTTAGTTTTACTTTTACCGTTGTTTGAAGTCACCATAGAGGATCCTGCTGGGGAATCCCTTTCTGCAGATTCTAATACCCTCCAGCACACCGTTACATCTCAGCTGGTGGATGATCAGATGATTCTCCATGGTACCTGCAAAGGAAGCAATAGAGATCATTATTAACCGGATTGTAAGCATGAGAAGAGGTATTCAGTATTCCATGGCAGTGATTATACCTGGAGTCTTGGTCTCATTGGGAATCAGACAACGCACAAAGTGAGGATGAGTGCTCCTCAGGTTAGTCATCAGCTTGTTCAGATTTTCCTGTGGAATGAAATATGTGTAATATATAAAATGTACAGTAGTTACATAAAGAGAAAGGAACCATATACTAGAGAACACCTAGCATTCTTACTCTGAACAGAGCAGAGACAGTCTGGAAAGAAGAACCCTTCTTTTTCTTTCCTTTTCCACCTTCACTTGCGGCTAAGAGAATAAAAAGGATATTAAACAACTGTTCTTATGATTATAGATAAAGACATCATCTGTATAACACTTACCATCAGATCCGGCGTAACTGGAGTAGAGGAAGGCCAGGAGTTTCACTGAAGATTTCTGGTAGAGGCCAACCACAGTCTCGTTCAGTGGGTCCTTGTTCTTGTCCAGCCAGCCACTAATGTTGTAATCCACAGTACCAGCATAATGCACCAAGGAGAAGTGAGCTTCTGCCTTTCCTTTACCAGGCTTGGGCTTCTCAAAGTTCTTGCACTTGCCAAGATGCTGGTCATACAGCTTGTTTTTGAAGGAGGTGTCAGTAGCCTTGGGGAACATGCACTCTTCTTCCAGGATTGAGAAGATACCCATGGGCTAGAAGAAGAAAGCGGTAGGTTGTTAGTCACCCATCTCCGATATCTTATGTTTATGTGCTGTGAATTGTTAGAACCAGAACCAACCTTCTCAATGAGCTCAATGCAAGCAGCCAGATCCATACCAAAGTCAATGAATTCCCACTCGATTCCTTCCTTCTTGTACTCTTCTTGTTCCAGGACGAACATGTGATGGTTGAAGAACTGTTGCAGCTTTTCATTGGTGAAGTTAATGCAGAGCTGTTCTAGACTGTTGTACTAGAAAAGTCAATGAAGAGTAGAGTATAGAAACTGTTGTATATTGGAAAACAGAAACCATCGACTCTGTTATAATTCTGCTTACGTCAAAGATCTCAAAGCCAGCAATATCCAGCACACCAATGAAGTGCTGTCTTGGCAGTTTAGTGTCCAGCTGTTGGTTGATACGGGTGACCATCCACAAGAAAAGCTTCTCATAAATGGACTTGCTGAGGGCACCGATGGCGTTGTAAACCTAAGGGAAAAAAAATCCCATTCTCTTTTAAGACGTCTTTATCATTTCTCTCGGCAAGGAGTACAGAACTCCAATTTATTTTATATGTTTACCTGTTGAACGGTTTGTCCCTTGGTGACATATTCATTGCCGACTTTGACCCTTGGGTAGCACAAAGCCTTCAGAAGATCAGCAGAGTTCAGGCCCATCAAGTAGCCAATTTTATCAGCAACTACAAATGAAACACACAGACTATTTATTCCCTTGGGACATGTAGTTGACCACTGACATGCAAGTTGGATATACAGCACATTCTACGGAGACCTCTGCAGGGTGTAAGACTAAAGAACAATAGTCAGTTACCTTCAGTGCCATCAGGTTCAGCCTGCTCCTCTCTTTGCTTTTGCTTGACTTTCATATTCCCGTGGTGCATGACTGCTCCAGTCATCTTGTAGATGCCAAATTTTTCTTCTCCTGTGAAGCCCAGGATGTCGATGGCATTCTGCACATATATACGTACATGTCATTATATGCTCAGACCTCAAGAAATAATAGACATCATGGAACTTCTAACAATACAAGAAGGTTCCTAGGGATATGACTTACGTCTGTAGCCATCAACTCCTCTTCGTCATCAATGCTCTTCACAGCAATTTCACCTTGGCTGATGAAGGGGTAGTCGTATGGGTTTGTAGTAAGGACAAGCATTTCTGCAGAAGACAAAAGCATTAGTCCTCAATACGGTCAACTCACTATTACCTTCCCTTAATGTATCTGAATGAACTCACCAACAACATCTGGCTTCTTGTTGGTCAGGATCTGGTAGAAGATGTGGTAGCTTCTCTCAGCTGAAAGCTGGAATGTCACTCTGGACTTCTCTAGCAGGTCTGTAGATGAGTAATTACAGGTCATTGCTGGTCAAAAGACAAATAACAAGTGACTAAAAAATATAAAACTTACAGGTCTCAATATCAGCGGAAGCCAGTTTTCCTGTGGTCTTGAAGTGGATTCTGATGAATTTACCCTAAGGATTGTGCATATATAGAAATTCAGTAATATATATATATATATATACACTCACCTAAAGAATTATTAGTGCCCCCATACTAATACGGTGTTGGACCCCCTTTTGCCTTCAGAACTGCCTTAATTCTACGTGGCATTGATTCCACAAGGTGCTGATAGCATTCTTTAGAAATGTTGGCCCATATTGATAGGATAGCATCTTGCAGTTGATGGAGATTTGAGGGATGCACATCCAGGGCACGAAGCTCCCGTTCCACCACATCCCAAAGATGCTCTATTGGGTTGAGATCTGGTGACTGTGGGGCCATTTTAGTACAGTGAACTCATCGTCATGTTCAAGAAACCAATTTGAAATGATTGGAGCTTTGTGACATGGTGCATTATCCTGCTGGAAGTAGCCATCAGAGGATAGATACATGTTCTCATTCTGTTTACGCCAAATTCAGACTCTACCATTTGAATGTCTCAACAGAAATCGAGACTCATCAGACCAGGCAACATTTTTCCAGTCTTCGACAGTCCAATTTTGGTGAGCTCGTGCAAATTGTAGCCTCTTTTTCCTATTTGTAGTGGAGATGAGTGGTACCCGGTGGGGTCTTCTGCTGTTGTAGCCCATCCGCCTCAAGGTTGTGCGTGTTGTGGCTTCACAAATGCTTTGCTGCAGACCTCGGTTGTAACGAGTGGTTATTTCAGCCAACGTTGCTCTTCTATCAGCTTGAATCAGTCGGCCCATTCTCCTCTGACCTCCAGCATCCACAAGGCATTTTAGCCCACAGGACGGCCGCATACTGGATTTTTTTCCCTTTTCAAACCATTCTTTGTAAACCCTAGAAATGGTTGTGCGTGAAAATCCCAGTAACTGAGCAGATTGTGAAATACTCAGACCGGCCCGTCTGGCACCAATAACCATGCCACGCTCAAAATGGCTTAAATCACCTTTCTTTCCCATTCTGACATTCAGTTTGGAGTTCAGGAGATTGTCTTGACCAGGACCACCCCCCTAAATGCATCGAAGCAACTGCCATGTGATTGGTTGACTAGATAATCCAAATAATGAGAAATAGAACAGGTGTTCCTAATAATTCTTTAGGTGAGTGTATATACACATTTTTACAAACCAAGTAGAAGTATTCTGAAACAGCTTCCCTACTTACAAAACGAGAGGAGTTGTCATTTCTCACAGTTTTGGCATTCCCGAAGGCTTCCAGCAGAGGGTTAGCCTGGATGATTTGATCTTCCAGAGTTCCCTAAGAGAAAGCACATGATAATATCCCTATGTAACCAAGATATCTAATGCAATGTACTGTTACACAGCAGTGACCAATACATATTCATAAACATTATCCATTATCGGTGATTTACCTGCAGCTTGTTGCTTGGCTCCTTCTTCTTTCCTGAATCACCAACAGCTGCAATTGTTGCAAAGTATTGGATGACACGCTTGGTGTTCACAGTCTTTCCAGCACCAGATTCTCCGCTAAAGAGGAATAGGTACATCGATGGTTTAGGGTATCGCGTTCCACAGCAAAATGTTTGAGGAAAATTGTAAAAAAAAAGTTCTCTGTATTGGCCCCTTCACTATGTAATCTTACAATAGAGGTCATTTACACAATATGTCTTAGTAATATGTTGGGACAGTTTCCTGACAAATGCTACTGTATAACTATATGGTGGCATGTATCAACCATAGGCTTTCATGTTATAAAAAAAAAAAAAAAAAGTACCGCACAGTATATGCTCTTTTTTTCCCCCACAATGCCTCACTTACCCATACAGCAGAAACAAAAGATGCACCGACTTATACAAGCCCGATGGAGGCCAAAAGAACATTGTTTTGACCTCCATCAGGAGGCCTTTTAATTCGTATGATGTATGTGGCAGGAGCTTTCCTGGAGCATACAGCAAACAGACACTGCAAGACACCGTGCAAATTCAGCCGATACACTCTTCTACTTACGTAATCAGAATAGACTGGTTTTCACGATCTGAAAAGCAAGAAAAAGACATTTATGTGTAAGCATGTGTTAGTGTAAGTTCACATATGCGCTAAGGTAATGTGGTAGTCTGGCGCAGGAACGGACCACCAGAGTTATAGTATCTGGCACAGCCGGACCCTATTGAGTATAATGGGATATGACGGCTTTCCCGTCTGAAAGTCAGTATTCATACTGGAAAGTTGTCAGATATAATTATAGTCCATGGGTATCCGGTGGGCCCAGCAGTATCTGGCTATGCTGGATACAGTAACTCCAGCAGACTGTGCCTCTGCCAGAGCAGACTACCAGATTACCTTAGGCATTTTTGAACCAAGACTAAGTTTTCCGGTACATTTGTCAGATTTTTATATCTTTTCACCAAATCTTATGTAAGCAATGCATTCACCGTTGCATCGACAAATTAATTACCTTGTAACATGAACTGATAGGCGTTATCAGAGATGGAGAAGATGTGCGGTGGGGCTTCTTGACGCTTCTTTCCTCTGTAGCCGTTAACCACTTCGGGGTTGTACACCGGCAGCCACTTGTAGGGGTTGACAGTGACGCAAAACAGGCCGGAGTAGGTCTGGGACAAGGAGAAACGTACAGTGAAGCTATGGCAAGTGCGGTAGCGATCACCAAGAGACCCGCGGGTGCGCACATAAGCTGGTGTTTTTTTTCTACAGTGTGCAAGCAGGGCCACTACTGATGGATTGCAGAATGGTCGTAACCATGGAAACAAGCAGTGTATAATGTGATGAAAAAATGAATCCAGCCAGCAAAGGAGGCAATATGGACAATCACAATACATTAGTAAGGGCCTTGCATTAACTTCCTCTACATAATAAATGCTATTTGCTGAAGTGAGACGACCCCTTTAAGGTGGCATACACATAAGATGGCTGTGGGCTGAATGCTCGTTTGGCCAACAGCTATCCTTCCTATACACAAAAGCCACAACCCCATACATTGATTAGATGGTTGGCTAGTCCTACTGAAATCGATGGCTATGGGGCGACTTTTCGTTTTTACCCAACCTTTATGAATTTTTCCGCGCTGCCTATACTACGTGAACACATATTCTTTCCTAAGACTGATGGACATCTTTAATTTCTCTACTCAGCAGCATTTGCGCCATTTTACCCCAGATGAATTCAGCAGATACTTACGTAGATCATCCAGGCTGCGTAACGCTCTTTGAGGTTATACAGCACAGACGCCTCGTTCAGGTGGGTCAGCATCGCCATGTCCTCAATCTTATCGAACTTGGGCGGGTTCTGAGGGTTGATCTGGTCTTCCCTTACTGTTACAGTCTGAAAGGAGAACAGACATCATTCCGCTGGCCGCTTTTCTCACACTCCTGGAAAACAGACTAACTGCAAATCTCTACCACTTACCTTTCCATCATCCGTGTTCACAGTGACTTTGCCACCTTCACGTGAAACTATTAACCCCTTCACGTACAGTTCTTTGGCATCGTGCACGTAGCACGAGTTCTTGGCATCAAACGGCATATTTTGAGCCTCTAATCTTTCTTTATCACTTTTCCGCAGATAGGAGGCGGCTTCCCCAAAAACCGCCATTTCCGAGTCGCCCATGGTTGCACTTCACTTAAAAAAAACAATAGGGGTTGATGAGATTTTTGTGCATTGCAATATACCTATTTATACAGATCTGCAGTCGGTGGGATGCGCTATCTGACATAATAAGGGATACTAAGAAATGTAGGATTGGGGCTCCCCTCCTTGTGATGGGTGGGACACCTGTCACCTATGCTGTGGAGGGGGCATACGTTTTCGCCTCTTCCCTTGAGATGTTGCAGCGTCAGGTACGAGTCTCCTAATCAGATTATTGTCTCTATTCTGTGCAGGTCTCATCCCTATGTCCAACCAAATACAAAGTGTTCCCCAACCTTTCTCTGCTGCTCCCCAACTGATGAATTTCCAAGCCAGGCTGAAACACAGAAGAGAGAGAGAGGTAAGAAGCTGAGAAAGTAGGTGCTATCCTAGTCATTGTCTGAGCAAAGAGCCACACAACGTTTCAGAAGGCGAGGGTCACGTACTAAACGTCCTAGTTTTTCCACTGTGAAAACGCGAGCAGGTATTTCGGTAGATGACCTCACTCCTGCACAGGGCAGCGGCAGCCATCTTGCTGTAAGTATCTGCAGTGAATGTGGGCCAGACATCTAGAGCTCCACAAGAGCAGGACAATCTGAATCAGCCTATGTGATGGTCAGGGGTGCACCACCAATGAGGCCAGGTTAGGCAGCACCAGGTAGGAGCAAGAGGGGGGCAGCCGAAGGGCCATGGGCTGAAGGGGAAGGGGTTAGGTTAAGAAATTTCAGTTTTTGCCTCAGGTAGCAGAAAGGCTAGGTGCACCCCTGGTGATGTTGAACACCTTTGTGTTAATGAATACAACAGTCACTATGGCAGTAATACCTATATTAGCTAGTGGAAGCTTTCAGAGCGCAGAGGCCTCTTCTTCTTTAGGCAAAATTACAAATGCCTGAAGAAGGAGCCTTTGTGCTCTGAAAGCTTACAGTATGATCCTTGCATATCACTCCCGTAACGCCGTTGTATTTATTAGCACAAAAGCATTAAACATCACATCGTTTTTTTTTTTTATGGCTAACATGGGACTAGGCAATTTTTGCGGCACATGACTTGCCTGAAAGCATTTCATCTGCTGCAAACCACCTAACACATACTGTCAAGGAGATACTCCTGTTTGTGTGGGTTTCTTTCCATGAACTTCCTTTAGTTTAGTAATCGTGTAATACCATATGAATTAAATTCTGTATCAGACGCATGTAGCAAAGAGCACAAATCAGGGGGGGGGGACTAACTCTCCTTAGAGAGAGAGCACCTTAATCAGCATGAGGAGACGTATAGGCCATACATGTTCCTCTGGAATTCTGGGAGGGAAGGGATGCAAATGAGCTCTTAACAAGCTCTGCCTCTAATGCCACCAGATGTAAGGCAGCTATCCTAGAAGTCAATGTTCAACCCTTAAAACAGGCCTTGAGACATGACTTGGATATTAAATAAGCCAGCATCTCATCTGCAGGCAGCTGTTTCGGGGTGACTGCCCCTCATCAGTGCAGAGCAGAGAGTACTTGCTGACACAGGCCTCTCACCCAGTTAAGCCAGTACTCTCTGCACTGCACTGATGAGGGGCAATCACCCCGAAACAGCTGTCTGAAGATGAGATGCTGGCTTATTTAATATCCAAGTCATGTCTCAAGGCTCATTTTAAGAGCTAAACATTGACTTGTAGGATAGCTGCCTTACATCTGGTGGCATTAGAGGCAGAGCTTGTAAAGAGTACAAATGCACCATCTAAACCAGAATTTCTCAATTTGTAGCTGCCTGCTGAAGCAAATCTCCCAACGTTAGTGTATCCAAAGGCTACACATGAAGACCACTGATCTGAGCCCTCACATCTAATAAAATCATAAACAATCCAATGTTAGGCCTCATGTACACGACCGTATTTTATGTCCGATCTGGATTTTTTGCGGATTGCACACGGACGCATTCCTTTCTAGCGGTCTACAAAAAAAATTAAAATAAATGCTACACGGATGTCATGTGTGTGCTGTCTGCATCCACAAATGACAGAACATGTCCTATTCTTGTCCATATTCTGGACAAGAATAAGAAAAAATAGATTTTTACATGAATCCATGGTTTGCAGACCATAATACGGACACGGTCGTGTGCCCGAGGCGATGACGCATTCTTTCCCCTTTTGCACAGAAGGTAAACCCACCACATAGCAGCCACATTTAGGGGGGGGGGGGTCCAATAACAGCTAGAGGTCCAGGCAGAAAGAAATTAAGCATGTCCAATGCATTCTGCATCCAATCCACTAGATTTTGATTGGTTGAAAAAAAAAGTACATTGTTCTGGAAGCTTCGAACATTAGTATGTAGGTCCGTGATAGCATTAGGCTCTGCTGCTGGCTGCCTTTTCTAGTATATAGGCCACGCTGATAAAACAAATCTGTCATTTTTCCACCTTTGCCATAAAAGAAATAAAATATAAAAAAAATACAAAAAATTAAATAAAAAGTCAGGGATATCCTAGGTAGGAGAACTTACCCAGAGGAAGACCACCTTTGCCCTGCCTAGTGCCAGGCAGCCCTCTTTTATATACAAGAGTGGGTGATGAACATTATTTGTTCTGCTATCTATGGGCAGTGCATGCCAAAGGCGGTGCATTATGGTGTCGATGGAATGCTATTTTCCTTTTGTTTTATTGCTATATATAACTTGACTTATGAGAAGGTGTGACTGCTTAGAAAAACATTTGGAATAACTCAGACACGTTCTTAGAGGAGTGGTGTGTCTGTCAGATATAGATGAAGCATTTCATGGGACATCTCAAGGAGATGGACATATTAAGAGATACCCGTGCGTCTGAGGCAATACTTTTATATAAAATCCTGTAAGTTTTTGAGCGTTACGTTCATTTTAACCTCAAGGACCTGCTCCCCATAATCTCAGGCTAGAGAATAGTCATTAGACAGATGAAGCCGTATCTTACAGAGATCTCTGCTTTAAAGGGAACCTGTCAGCTGGATTTTGGGTATAGAGCTGAGGACATGGGCTGCTAGATGGCCGCTAGCACATCCGCAATATCCAGTCCCCATAGCTCTGTGTGCTTTTATTAAAGGAACACTATGCCGACACTGCGCATGCGCTAGCTCGCGCATCGCAAGATTACGGCGCTCTAGCTTTGTGACGTTGGGGAGCAAGGAGGAGAATCGGAGGATGCGGGCGGTGCTGGGCTCAGAGTCAGAGAACGCTGGACTCATCGCTGAAGCATGGAGGAGACAGGACTCATCTAAGGTTCATTTACATATCTATACAATAGTTTTTTTGACACAATAAAAGCACACAGAGCTATGGGGACTGGGTATTGAGGATGTGCTAGCGGCCATCTAGCAACCCGTGTCTTCAGCTCTATACACAAAATCCAGGTGACAGGTTCCCTTTAATGACTATATTCTGTACATCTATGAGCGGCACATTAGCAGAACGGTATTACACCGCTCCTACATCTGTCATTATTTTCAAGGCTGAAAGTTTAAGACGTTTTCTGGAGTCAGGAAATAAAGCGTATTCATTATGTAATTACAAGTGATGCAACTTTTATTACACCTTTAGGCCGAGTTCACACGAACGTGTGTGACCCGTGCCCGTGATGCGGCCCGCAATGCACGATCTCCGGCCGTAGGTCAGCCGCATCGGATCGCGGACCCATTCACTTTAATGGGTCCACGATCCGCCCGTTCCGCTAAAAGATAGGACATGTTCTATCTTTTTGCGGAACGGAAGTACGGGACGTAACCCCACGGAAGCACTCCGTAGTGCTTCCGAGGGGTCCCGTGCGGCCGTTCCGCGATTCCGGACCCATTGAAGTGAATGGGTCCGCATCCGTGATGCGGAATGCACACGGAACTGTGGCCGTGTATTGCGGCCCGCAATACGGCCACGGATCACACACGTTCGTGTGAACTTAGCCTTAATTTATTCATTCTTTACAATTTTTCCAGATCTTCTGTCCTGGGTCACCTGTGGATCATACAGGTACGGCATCAGCTGTGTCTGCTAGACGCAAACGTAGTAAGCACTGAATCACAGCAAGCAGAAATCTTTACAGAATACAGTGAGTAACCTTTGTATACAGCGGTACAATATTTAAGCCTCTCTTCACATCTGTGTTGTGGCTCCTGTTCATAGGGGAAGTCATAATGCTTTTCCGGATCCGACATGCAATGGATCCAAATGTCCCTGATGGACCCCACTGACTTAGGCCTTTCACACTACCGGTTTTTTTTTCTGTTTTGCGGGCCGTTTTTTTGCGTTTCATATACGGTCCGTATGCATTCCGTTTCCGTATCTCCGTTCCGTGCAAAGATAGAACATGTCCTATATTTGGCCGCAAATCACGTTCCGTGACTCCATTGAAGTCAATGGGTCCGCAAAAAAAAACGGAATGCATCCGTATGTCTTCCGTATCCGTTCCATTTTTTGCGGAACCATCTATTGAAAATGTTATGCCCAGCCCAATTTGTTCTATGTAATTACTTTATACTGTATATGCCATACGGAAAAACGGAAACGAAAAACGGATCCGTGAAAAACTGACCGCAAAACACTGAAATAGCCATACGGTAGTGTGAAAGAGGCCTTATAAAGGGGCCCATCCTTTCGCTGCATGCTGTGTAACGGAACATAGCTACCAATAGAGGCTCCAGACAATGGGAAAACATCCAGTGCAGATGCCTCAAAACCAGTATGATTGGGCATCGTCCTCTTAGGGTACTTTCACACTAGCGTTTTTCTTTTCCAGCACTGAGTTCCGTCCTAGGGGCTCAATACCGGAAAATAACTGATTAGTTTTATCCCCATGCATCAGGATGTCATCAGTTCAGTCACTGAATGGCGTTTTGGACGGAGGAAATACTGCAACATGCTGCGGTATTATCTCCGGTATTATCTAGTGCAGGATCCGGCGTTTAAAAATACCGCAATGCCGGACCCGACCTTCCGGTCTGCGCATGCGCAGACCGGTAAAAATGTGAAAAAAAAAATATAACGGATCAGTTTCTCTGGATGACATCTGGAGAGACAGATCAGTTCTTGCAATGCATTTGTAAGACGGATGCGCATCCAGATCCGTCTACAAATGCTGTCCGTTTGCCGGATCACTCTGCCGCAAGTGTGAAAGTAGCCTTACATCTATAGGTGCTTAAAGAGGTTGTACAAGATTACAAAACCAGTGCACACTTGTGGGCAGGCTGTATATGGTGTTGCAGTTGTGCCGCCTTCACTTCATAGAAATAAGAGGCAATGCCAGACAATCCATGGCCGGGAGGAAGCAGCCATGTTTTCTAATTCTGTGTATGACTTTTTATTAAAACTTTACTCTTTACCTGTAAGGAAATGTTCACATGACGGATTTAGAAAATCTGCATGTTTTTGCTTTTTTCCATGTGGTTTTTGATGCATTTTTAATACGATATATCTACTTTTTTTTTAACCAATGGGTGTTTAGTACAAAACCACAGATTTGCGCTTACACGTATGGAGCAGTTTTCTTACGCTTTCTGATCATTTCAGTGGGAGACTGCTTCGTTTTTCCATGTGAAAAAAAAACAAACCAAGTGCTGCTTCCCACTGAAATTAACGGGAGGCTGTTTTGAGACCGCAACGCTCCAAAAAACTCTGTGTGAACTGTCCCTAACACTTCTTGAGAGCTACAAAGACCTGAGACAATATCTGTTTTATTTCTGCAGATGGTGGTGGGCAGCGATGAGTGGTTGGAATTTCTCATTGCCTTAAAGTCTTAAGGTATTTGTCCCTATGTTTCATAATGTACAGTACCGGTTATATTTGTCTTTGAATTTAGGTCTTCATTATCACATTAGCGGGGGTCTAATTCCCAGCCGCTGCGTTCCCAGCAGCTTTCCAAGGACAGCGCCATACATCATATAGTGGCTGTGCTTGGTGTTGCAGCTCAGCCCCATGGACTTTATTGGGGCTGATCTGCAACTGGGCTATGTGACCAATGTACCGTGACGTCTCTGGCCTCTTCTAGCAGCTGATCAGTGGAGGTCCTGGGTGTCCCACCCCTGCAGATCCGATACCGATGTACTAACCTGAGGACAAGTCATAAATGTCTTTTCCTGGATAACCCCTTTAAAGTGAGTTTAGTTGCCAATATAATGTTATTGGAGCGCCCCCTCTTCTAAAGGAAGGAGTTGTAATAACACAGCCGCAGAAGTGCCGGGAATTCGCATTCTCTGCCTGTGGGATGCAGAAGCTAACAACACAATAAAGGGTGCCATTCACATAAGCTTGTGCCCTACGGGTGAAATGCCCTTGCACCATGACAGCATAGGTTGGCAGCACATTTGACATTACACCGTCTACTGTGGAGTTCCCAACTATACCATTAGAGTGGCCCCCGGCCGCTACCTATGAATGCCAAGGAGACTTCACACGAGGGAAACAAGATACTGTAATGATATTTTGCCAACAACATTAATAGGTATTGAATCGCTATGTGGAGGACGGCCAGGGAGTAATGGGAATTAATGGCATTCATCAGAATTGTCAACCAGGGGCACAACTCCATTTTTTATTCCATTCCAAGTGTCATCATTGAGCGGATGTGTCACATCTCCTGGAACGTGGCAGCTTTATCTGGCACTCGGCAGGATTACTTGCCAAGCACACCAGTATCTTGTGTCCTTCCTTGGACGGTGGTCACACTGTGCCTAAACCCTGTGCGTTCAGGTTGCTGGCAGCATGGCTCCATTTAATATTCTACACCTAAGCCTGAATCAGACTCTTGCCAGACATCACGTGAAGTGTCTTTGACCTTGGTCTTGACATCAAGATGCCCAGTTTTAGATCTCCTTGAAATTCAATCGGAAACTCGTGGGCTCCTTTCCCCTCTTGGCTTTGACACTAAGTAAATGCAAACAATCTTGAACCGATACCCGATACCCACCTCCTCCCCATGACATCTGCGCTCTATTCTAGGCTCGGCATGTCTGGCAGACAACTAGGAAAATACTTAGCTGCCTTCTCAGCCAGTCTCATCTTATTAGACACCATCTTCAAATTAATCACATGTGAGATTTATGCCGCGTTTCATAGCCGGCAGGAGACTCGCACAGATATCAGGGGCGCTCCCAACAGTTCTGTTTCCTGCTCAAGGGGCCAAGAAGGATGAGCAACATCTGGTACCTGTAATGGGGGGGAAGGCAAATCCTGGAGCCGAGGTAATTAATTTCTCTTTATTAGGAATAATAGCTTTAGGCTGAAGAACCGGAGCTTCTACAAGAGTCCAGCGGAAATGGCAGGGTGCAAAAGTCATTACTGAGAGTGGGAACAACTAGCCGATGAAGAGAATACCACCTGCAGGACAGATCTACGCTCTCCGGGGGCTGCCTGACCTTGAGAGCTAAGTAATAGAACATCTGTATAGCAACATGGCCTGACCGAAATATATCCACAGACCACACCAGCCAACATGGTCAGTACGGACAGAAAGCCTGCGCTCCCCACGATGGCGGAGAATACTGGAGAGTCATGTGGGTATGGTATACCTTCTGTAATAACACAGTATATGAAGGAATGCAGCATTGATATACTATGCATGTATATATGGCAAGTATACATTTGTGTGCATTAAGTGTGTGGCCTTAGTATGTATTGTACATAGCACCTCTTCTCCTTAAAGGCGTTGTCTCACTTCAGCAAATGGCATTTATCATGTACACAAAGTTAATACAAGGCACTTCCTAATGTATTGTGCTGGTTTGATTCATTTTTTCCATCGCATTATACACTGCTTGTATCCAGGAGCGGTGGTCGTGCTTGCACACTATAGGAAAAATTGCCAGCGTCTTTTGTGACTGGGACCGTGGAAACGCACTTAGGCGCACACACACGCAGCAGCTCCCGTCCCTCCCTCGTATCTGTGCTGCAGCGGTGTCCATAACCAGTGTATAATGTGGACCCTCACGATACATTAGTAAGGGCCTTCTTTTTTTTTTTTACTTTCTGTATGTAATAAATGCCATTTGTCAGACAACCCCTTAAAGGTGTCCATAGAGCTTATATAACTGTCAGCTGAATGCTTGACAGGTATACTTTCCAACCCCATGTACACGGGCATGCTCGGCTGAGCCCATGTGTTCCCAATAGGAAGAAGGTAATAAGATGCTGTCTCTGACGGCAGCTTACCCCCCATGAGAACACGGGATCTGCATGCCGAAATCCAGCATATCCGATCTGCAGAGCTTCATCCAACTCTGCTGCATGTTCAGAAACTGAACACTTTAGATGTACTGGCCCTTTAATGTTTATCTAAAGTAGTAAAATAGTCATCTCCAGTTCTGTCCTCTCATGAGACACAAAGATGTCTCACTGGAGGGACCTGTCATGTATTATGACTCTGTTCACACCCTCTGGAAGTGAGGACAGAGCCATAAATACACACGTAAACCTGAGAGACCGCAGACGACCAAGTGTCTTCTCCTCGTCTCCGTGAGGGCAGCTGCAGGGTCACTCTTCTGAGAGGTCTCTTACTGTGTGACAGAGGTCACATACTGTTGTTGTTTTTTCAAGGAGTCTCTAGTAAAGAGCGTCTCCTCACAACATAGTTTGGTGTTCAGCCTCCAGGGTTACGCTTTTCTTCACCTGCGGTGTCTGAAGGCTCGGCTCGTAAGTTACGACTGTCCGTCGTGACAGATGAAGGGCTCTGGGCACAGGACGGGAATGTCACACTGAGCGCTAATCATCTGTTTGTTTTTGAGTGCACATATATAGCGTATGGTGCACTTATTGCCCTGTTGATCAACTTCCTTGCAGTGTCCTGCGCTCTTGTTCTATGTATCCAGATTATAGCGCTTATATTAGCAGATGGAAAGAAGTGTCACGAATGTCCTGCACACCTTGAATCAATGTCCAGTATGGCTGCGCATAGGAAATAACTGAGTGAGGTAAGATATATGTATATACCTCCACCGGGAGAGGAGGGAGCTGTACACGTATGAGTTCACTCGCATATACAATCGTTCACCCGTCTTGCTTGTGCTGCCGTATGCTTGATTTCTTTTACTCACACAGCAAATGAGCGCAAATTCGCTTCTTACAGGTTGTCTGAGGCTTCGTCTATAGAGCGGTACCTGTCGGAATCCATGTTCTATATGGCTCATAAGTTGGCGGCCTCACAAATCGCCTCTCACCGGTACCGGAGCTTCGCGCATGCGTAGTGTAAATTTCCGGACGCCAAGGTGTAACCTTTCGTATACTTTTGTTGCAATCTGTGATGTAAGAAGCGCATTCGCGCTCAAGCATACGGCAGCACAAGCAAGACGGGTGAACGATTGTATATGTGAGTGAACTCGTACGTGTACATCACCAATCTATGATAATTAACCATATAGCTCCCTCCTCTCCCGTGGAGGTATATAGATATCTTACCTCACTCAGTTATGCGCAGTAGATTTAGTGACAAAAAACAGGATCTAATACGGGTCTGTATTACACCAACAGATTATCTGACCAGTCATTGGTCAGGTGGCCGTTTACACACAGATCTTTTGTTATACACACCAACTCAGTGGCGGATCCAGAGCCTGGTCTTGAGAGGGGCGCTTCCCTGGGAAATAGGAGATTATGGGGCCCCTGTGTCCACGCCCACACACAGCCCCACCCATATATCGCGCCGATACCTCTTACATCCAGTGACGTCTCCTTTGATGTAGATGTTCTCTTTCTTCATCTTCTCCATTCAGACCAGACCGCCATGATGATTTCTTTCAGCCATCTCTCATCTCATCTCTGCAGAGTTTGACAGACAGACATCTTATTTTCTTACTTTTCCTCCCACCTTCTCAACATCCCATTATGCACCCCCAATACTGAGATGCTGTGCCCCCCAAAACTATACTGTAGAAATAGATAAACCCCCTGAAAATACTAGTTACACACAGATATAATTATTGAAACACAATGCCCTAAAAAATAACTGCACCCAGCAAATAGTGCCCCAGACACTAATAGTGTAACCATAATGTCCCCCAAAAAGAACTGTGCTAAGCTGATACTGTGCCAGGGCGCCCCCACAGTAATAGTGCTCCCCAAAATCCCAGCAATAGTAATAATTCTGTGCCAGAGTGCACTTAGTAGTAATAGTGCTCCTACAGTGCCCCCAACAGTAATTGTGTCCCAGAAGTAATAATTCTCCCATAGTCCCCCAGTTGTAATAAAGCCCCCTTATAATGTGCGCCAGTACCAAAATATGCTCCGTTGTGTGGCAGTAAAAAAATAAAATACCTCCTCTTAGTGCCCCCAGGTGATCCAATGACCCATACTGTGTGCCACTACAAAAAACACTTAGTGCCCCCAGTTGAGCTAAGGTGCCCATAGTGCCCCTATAATTTGTGCCAGTATAAAATACTCCAATATAGTGCCCCCATAGTGCCCTTCATAATGTGGCAGTATAAAATGCCCCCATAATGCTTCTCTCCCCCCTTCCCCATTGTGGCACCAAAATGGGTGCCAGTATTAAATGCTCCTATAGTGCTCTTTTCCTCCCTTCTCCATAGTGCCCCCCCATAATGTGCCAGTATATAGGGCCCCCATAGTGCTTCTTCCCCCCCCTCTCCATAGTGCTCCCCCCAAATTGTGCCAGTATATAGGGCCCCCATAGTGCTTCTTCCCCCCCCCCTCTCCATAGTGCTCCCCCGCATATTGTGCCAGTATATAGGGTCCCCATAGTGCTTCTTCCCCCCCTCTCCATAGTGTTCCCCCCATATTGTGCCAGTATATAGGGCCCCCATAGTGCTCCCCCCCATATTGTGCCAGTATATAGGGCCCCCATAGTGCTTCTGCCCCCATATTGTGCCAGTATATAGGGCCCCCATAGTGCTTCTTTCCCCCCCCGATATTGTGCCAGTATATAGGGCCCCCATAGTGCTTCTTCCCCCCCCATATAGGGCCCCCACCCCCCTTCTTGCCACAGTATACTATAAATAATAAAAACAATAAACACATATACTTACCTTATGCTGCTGTCAGCGATGCGATGCTGGCCTCTTCCGACCTGTGTCCCGCTCTGTACAGCTCAGGCGGCGCGATGATGTCATTGCGCCGCCTGCGTCGGCCTCTGATAGGCTTCAGGCCTAGTGCCTGCAGCCTATCAGAGGAACAGGCAAGGGAGACGCCTCTCCCCTGCCCCGCACCGTTTATCTGTATCGCTGTCCTGAGGACGGCTATGGAGATGAGCGCTTCCACAATGGAGGCGCTCATCTCCACTGCTGCTGCCGCCACCGCCGGGCCTGGAATGTTTCACATTGCTTTATTAAAGCTCATCTGGCATGAAAATAGTCTCAAAGTGCACTTTTGCTCCAGATTTTCTGCATCTCATGCGATGGCGTATCTGGCAGGATTGCAGCAGGTCTTCAGCACTGCAAAGGATTAAAGCTGCGGCCTGAACGGACATGCTGTGGACTCAAATCCTGAAGTGCAAGTCCTTTTTCTGAAATCTCACTTTGCTTGTCCTGTAAATTCGGCTGCGGAGAATGTGAAGCATTTACACTACCTGTGAACCCTCCCGGATCATGTCTGCTAATAATAATATCAGTTTCCTTAGGATCTTACCAGCCGCACATGGACCTTCCTCCCGCCTCTCATCCCAGGTCCTCTCCTGTTCTCCCTGCTGTTTCCTGCCGATAGACAATATGATCAAAGTACAAAGATGCGGTATTTTTAGTTAGGTATTTCCACGCTGCCTTTATGGTTGTAGGATGTGTCACATCAGGTAACCAAATATTTTTGCAGTCTTTGTATCGCTTTTTTCCTCTTTCTAGGTATTGTATTTTGTGATTTAAATGTGACCTGCAATAATAAACAGCATGAGGATACCTGTGCCCCCCGTTCATGTGGACAATGCGCTGGATAAACACAATTTACTGGAACTGGGATAGAAATACATGTGTGTATCTTTATGTGTTTCCTACTAGATCCTTTTTATCCTGATTCCGTAGCAGGGCTGCCATAGAAATGAATGGGTTTACATATCAACTTGCACAGCTGATGTGACCGCCACACGCCAAAAAAATAAAAAATCTGCAATGCCCTTCATTCCTATGAGCGCTCTGCTACACTGCGGTCTTTAGTCGCAAAACGCTGTGTAGACGTACCCTTAGGCTCCATTCACACATCCGTATGTATTTTGCGGATCCGCAAAACACGGACACCGAGAATGTGTGTTCCGCATTTTGCGGACCGCACATCGCCGGCACTATAATAGAAAATGCCTAATCTTGTCCGCATGTTCTATTTTTTTAGGAAACGGAATTGCGGAAACGGAAGTGCGGATCCGCATTTCCGGATCCGGGCAGCACATTGTGCCCCAGAGAAATGAATGGGTCCGCAATTGCGGATGTGTGAATGGAGCCTAAGTCACAGTAGAAAGCTGCTAGGCTAGAGTAACCCCTGTCCTGGCAGACACACACTGCAAGGGTGTTTTTTGTTTTTTTATTTTCCTTTCTATATTATGCATTTTTTACACAGCTCAGGCTTCACAGAGGTGAATGGGACTTGTGTGAAAAAACGGAAGGCACACACTGAACGCAATCGCAGACAAAACTTGATTGAACTTGCTGCAAAACCATCAGTTGATTCCTGAACAGATCCTGACACAATCCGCATCACTCATCTGAAAGAGGCCTTAGGGTACATAGAGGTGACATACGAGGCCCCTGTCTTTTAGAGCTATGATGAGGAGCAGCTTTCGCTCCACCGCGTCCACTTATTGCATATACTGGGCAATGATCACAGACTGGGACCTGCTTCACCCAAATTGGAGATGCTCTTGTGGAAAACCAAAGGCGCATACATAAAAGCCACAATGAAATATGACATGGGGGGTGAGCGGCGGTATTATAATCATTAGCATTTCTAAAGCACCACAGCCTGGGGGCCACGCGTTTCATGAAAACACTTATTAAACATCACATTACATATAAAATTTGTGAAGGCTCTTCCTGCAAGGACGTCATCATCAAAACTCCACAATCCATCCTAATGTCATATTCCAATGGAGACAGCAGAAAAATGAAGTAAAGCTACCCCCATCCTCCTCAAGTGATACAGTCCTGACATCCGTCTGTGCTGGGTCAGTACTTTATCTTAACAGACAATATGGAACATACACATTAGGGGAGGTTTATTAGGGATCATCTGGTTCTTTATAATTGATAGGCCATTAATTTTCGAAGGGTCGGGGCCCGACTCAGCTCATCCACTGATCAGCAATTCTGCAGGGTTTTAGTGGTGACTACTGGCATTACATAATAGTCGCATTATTCATTTGAATGAGTAAACTGCAATGCCAAGCAAAGCTGGTATAAAAGTACAGTGCTGTGTGCCACTGCCCCTTTAAACAGCTTCTCAGTAAGGCCTCATTCACACACACGCGGACCACAGTCCGTGAAAACCACGGTCCTGCTGAGTGCACGGCGTCATTGGTTGCTATGACGCCGTGCGCTTCGTGCCGCTGTACAGTAAATCACTAGTATAGATCATACGAGTGTATTACTGTACAGCAGCGGCGGCAAGAAGCGCACGGCGTCATAGCAACCAATGACGCCGTGCACTCAGCAGGACGGGTTTTCACGGACCATGGTCCACATGTGTGTGAATGAGGCCACACAGTGGAATGCAGTGATTTTCCCCACTTCCAGTGTAGCAGCACAATCTGAACATGGCACAGGGAAAATGTCCATCCTGTGTGGACCTCCCCCTACGTGTCCAGCATTTACAGGATCCAAATGCAGCAGTGCGAAGGGCAGGAGCATTGGGTCAGCGGTGAGAAGTTTCCTGAGTGTCAGCAGAGGGAAGTCTGAAGAACCGGACCCGACCTGAAGAAGAAATGAAATGGGCAAATTTCATGTTAATAAAGAAGTGACTGTTCCACACAGCGCGGATACTGATGGTGATCACGTATTCATCTCACATCATCATCATTTACATGGTTTCCTCCCTCTCACTCCATACATCCTAGTTATAGGCCATCCTAACAGGGCAGGTCTTGTTCATGATCAGAATTTTTTAATCTTCCATAAAAGTCTGAACGGGCACCGTTCCGTGTGCTTTCCGCATCACAGATGCAGACCCATTCACTTCAATGGGTCAGCAAATCCGGAGATGCGGAACGGAACACTACGGAGTGCCTCCTGGGGTTCCGTTCCGTGCCTCCGCACTGCAAAAAGATAGAACATGCTCTATCTTTTTGCGGAAACGGAGGGTTTGCGGACCCATTCAAGTGAATGGGTCCACGATCCCCATGCCACTGGGTCACGGTCCACAGAACGGGCACAACACAGTTGTGTGAACGAGTCCTAAGGGTGCATTCACATGACAGTAAATTCAGGTCTGCATCCGTTCTGTGTGTGGACCCATTCATTTCAATGGGACCGCAAAAAGATACGGACAGCACCTGTAGTTCTGTTCCGCGGCCCCCAAAAATATAAAGCATGCCCTATTCTTCTCCGCAATCTCAAAATGCGGAACGCACACGGCCAGCATCAGTGTTTCGCGGATCCGCAATTTGCAGACCGCAAAAAAAAAAACACAGTCGTGTGAATGTAGCCTAACTGTCTGATGGGTGTGGGCTTCAGAGGTGGGACCCGCACTTATCTCCAGAAGGTCACGGTACATGGAGGGGGACCTCTATGGGAAAATAGCTGAGCACAATTATCATCATACATGTTTTCTGTCTACACCCCTTGATCTGCAATCTATTGTAAACTACAACCCCCAGCATGCCCAGTCAGGGCTTTCTGGGCATTGTATTTCAGCCACAGGTTGCCGACCACTGCTATAACACACACGGCTTTCAAAGCCCCTTGTTCCTAGCAATAAAATCCATGAAAAACAAATAAGCCCAGCCGCGATTTCTTCCCGTGTTCCTGTAATGAACCCAGTGTCTCATTGTATGTATTTTTAAACCGTGACGTGAGCAGAATCGATGCAGTGATCCGCGGTGCTCGGGCCTCGCAGAATGGCTGCCTACTGTGCGCTTCCATCAGGCGGGGGTAAAACAATTGAAATAGCAGGAACTTTGTCTGAATCTGATTTCTTCTGCCCGCGGGACACGTCTAAATATAGTGGTGTGTACTGCGCCCGCTGGGAGCTGACCGGAGCAATCACGCAACAATCTCCGCTGTTATCTGCAGGGCACAGATCTCTCGTCAGGAGCAAATGAACATATCAAATAGTAAATGATATCCGGCCCCATAGCTCCCTGGGCACACAGGACACAATCACACCGCCTTCCATTCACAGCACGCCGCAGCTGAGCACAGGTAGGTCATCCTGTACAGTGCAGAAGAGAGCTGGAACACACATTATTATAGTCTGTTCATATATAAGGAACGACGACCCCCCCCTCAAAATACACAAAATCACCTGGAACCAGATCCAATACATACATTTCAGTACTGGTCTTGGAAAGTTCTACGTACCCATGCTTCATCTGTTTTGTCCCCCAATCCCTCCAAAATCTGCTCTCGTTCTGAATTATTATCAGCTAGAAATTACAAATGAAGTACAAACTCTGCAAGCTGTCAGTGAGTAGGATCTTCCTGGTCATAGCCAATCCTGGAATCCAGACTGACACACTGTAACAAACCTGTAGGATACAAGAGATTAGCACTGTTTAGCTCAGATATGTTTGTCCAGACTAGATACTATTGCAACAAACCCTCAGTTGTGAGAAATAACGACATGTGGACACAGATTTCAGGCAGTTTTTCGCACGTATTTCGTGTTGAAATCCACGCTGCCATGCGCCAGAATTAGTGACAATGGTGGCGTAAATCCCATAATAAACGTCACCCACACTGTTCATGCGATGTATCTAATCCGGATCTGCAGCAAAACATACTGCAAATCTGCTGCAGAAATCTAAGGGTCATCCTCACAATTCTGCTGTGTATAAACAAGAAAACTCTCATTCACTGACAGCAAGCAGGTATTAAATGACTTCCTGGCAATCACTGATATCACAGAAGGTTGATAGTCTACAGCTGGGGTACACAGGTTCTTTTTGTAAGGTCCACATACCTAGTTCTGCTGCTGGGTGACGTTCCGGGCCGCAAAAAGAGGAGACAACAGTGGAGTATAGCGTTCTACGGCAAGTTTTATTTTATTTTTATAGCAATTCCTTGAATCACACCCAATACCCTTAGCACTACCTCACAATAGTGATGCCCCTTAGTGCCCGCCACAATATAATGCCCCCCAGTGTCTCCTCTTACAAAATGATGCCCCCTCGGTGACTCCCCTCACAAAACGACACCCCCTTAGTGCCTCCCCTCACAGTATGATACCTTCCTTAATGACCTCATGCAGTATGATCCCCTTGTGACCCCCTAGAATGATGCCCCACATTGGGTCCAGTTTAAATAGTCACCTTCCCCACCATCAGTTCCCTGCTTCTTCATCAGTGATTCGGTGCTGGCAGGCGTCAGGCGATGATGTCATCACAGTGCGGACCGGACCTTCGCTCTGTTCTGTGTTGCCTGTGGCTCAGCGTGGCAGGCACAATGACATCATCGCAACACGTCTGCCATCGCTGAATTACCGGCGGCAGGTGAACAGTGAAGCCAAGGACACAGATACAGTTGAGAGGAAGGGTCCGGACAGCTGGCTACCGCGGTCCACCAGTTGAGTGATATGTGTCTGTCTACCTTCATTTTCCTTGACCCTTAAAGGGGTTCTTCGGGAATGATTAAGAGTCCCACTATGGCTACGTGGTGACACAATGGTGTTGCAATGCGACATGTCACATGTTGCGACTTTGACGCAACAGTTGCAGAAAAATCCGACTAGGATGGATTTTTTTTTGCGCCAATCGCAGTCGCGGCATGTAGTATGTGTTCCATAGCAACACCATTGAATTCACTGGTGTCGCCGTGTAGCTGGACCCTTAAACTGGCCACCTGAAATTGTCCTAGAATGCGAGTAGGTTGAGGAGCTGCCTAAGGGGCGTGATGGGGCGAGGCCTCCCTACACTGCTCTACAACAGATGGTATTGATGTGATCCTGCCTACAATTTGCCATCATGGCTGAGCAGCCTGACAGGAGAACTCGACAAACTATGTAGTACATGCAAGGGCCCGATCGTAGTGTGTAGTGCGGACCCTCACCCCCACCCAGGCCCAAACCAGTCCTGCTGACATTCTACGACAGGATGCTGGAGGGGAATTTTAAATAATTCCCAGGGAAACGCACATTTTATCACCATGGCGGCTTCTGCATCATCCTGTAAGATTTGCACTGGATAGTTTTTACTAACGTGATATCTTCACACTTCATTTTAGAATGGACTCAGGTCGCGTACAATCTTCCCAGCGGATTTTATATCAGCTCTTGCATCGCCTGCCCCCAGACTGTCTGCAGTAAGTAAATAGACCCGCTGCCAACCTAGAGCAGGCCCTGCAGACGGAAGGGATCTCTGGGGTCAGGGGTATGACAAATTTGCTTTTCTTGACATGACGCCAAAATGCAGCAAGAAAGCGAATAATATATCTTATTTGTGTTTCCACTTCTTTCTACCCATTGGTGGGAGCAGGTGACGTCCTTCAGGTGTCACTCAGCCCATGAAAGCAATTCAAGGAACAGTTCGTACAGTCAATAGATTTAAGCAGCAAAAAATACACATAAAAGAGGTGAGAACTAAACAAAGAGCTGGAGGTTACAAGGCTGGGCGCGTGAAGGTCACAAGGAGTCTATCTTGGCTTCAGCTGTTTGATTTTAGAAGACAAAAATCCTGGAGATCGTCATAGCTTGGCATGTAAGAAGAGCGGACATATCTCCCGAATGCAACTTAATCTCCCCTATTCTTAATGCTGCTGATGGTGGTGAAGAATAGATTTCACATACCAAGAGGAGACGCTCATCCCTTCCGAATTTAGGGATCGTGGGTCCTGTACCTCCTCCTAGTGTACAAAGTCACAAATGTAAGTCTATGCACCAGGAGCAGAGTTCAAACGTTGTTAAAGGGGTTCAGGGTGTTCAGATCAAAGGCCAATTGCTCCTTTTAATGGACACAAACCATACATATTCCTATACATAGGAGGCATAGCATAGAAATATCACTACTACAGTATAATACTACTCTATTACACCTATGTACAAGAATATAACTACTATAATACTGCTCCTATGTACAAGAATATAACTACTATAATACTGCTCCTATGTACAAAAATATAACTACTATAATACTGCCTCCTATGTACAAGAATATAACTACTATAATACTGCCTCCTATGTACAAGAATATAACTACTATAATACTGCTCCTATGTACAAGAATATAACTACTATAATACTGCCTCCTATGTACAAGAATATAACGACTATAATACTGCCTCCTATGTACAAGAATATAACTACTATAATACTGCTCCTATGTACAAGAATATAACTGCTATAATACTGCTCCCATGTACAAGAATATAACTACTATAATACTGCTCCTATGTACAAGAATATAACTACTATAATACTGCTCCTATGTACAAGAATATAACTACTATAATACTGCTCCTATGTACAGGAATATAACTACTATAATACTGCTCCTATGTACAAGAATATAACTACTATAATACTGCCTCCTATGTACAAGAAAATAATTACTATAATACTGCTCCTATATATAGGAATATAACTACTATAATACTGCTCCTATGTACAAGAATATAACTACTATAATACTGCTCCTATGTACAAGAATATAACTACTATAATACTGCCTCCTATGTACAAGAATATAACTACTATAATACTGCCCCTATGTACAAGAATATAACTACTATAATACTGCTCCCATGTACAAGAATATAACTACTATAATACTGCTCCTATGCACAAGAATATAACTACTATAATACTGCCTCCTATGTACAAGAATATAACTACTATAATACTGCCTCCTATGTACAAGAATATAACTACTATAATACTGCTCCTATGTACAAGAATATAACTACTATAATACTGCTCCTATGCACAAGAATATAACTACTATAATACTGCCTCCTATGTACAAGAATATAACTACTATAATACTGCTCCTATGTACAAGAATATAACTAATATAATACTGCTCCTATGTACAAGAATATAACTACTATAATACTGCTCCTATGTACAAGAATATAACTACTATAATACTGCCTCCTATGTATAAGAATATAACTACTATAATACTGCTCCTGTGTACAAGAATATTACTACTACAATACTGCTCCTATGTACAAGAATATAACTACTATAATACTGCTCCTATGTACAATAATATAACTACTATAATACTGCTCCTGTGTACAAGAATATAACTACTATAATACTGCTCCTATGTACAAGAATATAACTACTATAATACTGCTCCTATGTACAAGAATATAACTACTATAATACTGCTCCTATGTACAGGAATATAACTACTATAATACTGCCTCCTATGTACAAGAATGTAACTACTATAATACTGCCTCCTATGTACAAGAATATAACTACTATAATACTGCTCCTATGTACAAGAATGTAACTACTATAATACTGTCTCCTATGTACAAGAATATAACTACTATAATACTGCCTCTTATGTACAAGAATATCCCTACTATAATACTGCTCCTATGTACAAGAATATAACTACTATAATACTGCTCCTATGTACAAGAATATAACTACTATAATACTGCCTCCTATGTACAGGAATATAACTACTATAATACTGCCCCTATGTACAAGAATCTAACTACTATAATACTGCCCCTATGTACAAGAATATAACTACTATAATACTGCTCCTATGTACAAGAATATAACTACTATAATACTGCTCCTATGTACAAGAATATAACTACTATAATACTGCCTCTTATGTGCAAGAATATATCTACTATAATACTGCTCCTATGTACAAGAATATAACTACTATAATACTGCTCCTATGTACAAGAATATAACTACTATAATACTGCCTCCTATGTACAAGAATATAACTACTATAATACTGCCTCCTATGTACAAGAATATAACTACTATAATGCTGCCCCTATGTACAAGAATATAACTACTATAATACTGCTCCTGTGTACAAGAATATAACTACTATAATACTGCTCCTATGTACAAGAATATAACTACTATAATACTGCTCCTATGTACAAGAATATAACTACTATAATACTGCTCCTATGTACAGGAATATAACTACTATAATACTGCCTCCTATGTACAAGAATGTAACTACTATAATACTGCCTCCTATGTACAAGAATATAACTACTATAATACTGCTCCTATGTACAAGAATGTAACTACTATAATACTGTCTCCTATGTACAAGAATATAACTACTATAATACTGCCTCTTATGTACAAGAATATCCCTACTATAATACTGCTCCTATGTACAAGAATATAACTACTATAATACTGCTCCTATGTACAAGAATATAACTACTATAATACTGCCTCCTATGTACAGGAATATAACTACTATAATACTGCCCCTATGTACAAGAATCTAACTACTATAATACTGCCCCTATGTACAAGAATATAACTACTATAATACTGCTCCTATGTACAAGAATATAACTACTATAATACTGCTCCTATGTACAAGAATATAACTACTATAATACTGCCTCTTATGTGCAAGAATATATCTACTATAATACTGCTCCTATGTACAAGAATATAACTACTATAATACTGCTCCTATGTACAAGAATATAACTACTATAATACTGCCTCCTATGTACAAGAATATAACTACTATAATACTGCCTCCTATGTACAAGAATATAACTACTATAATGCTGCCCCTATGTACAAGAATATAACTACTATAATACTGCTCCTATGTACAAGAATATAACTACTATAATACTGCCTCCTATGTACAAGAATATAACTACTATAATACTGCTCCTATGTGCAAGAATATAACTACTATAATACTGCTCCTATGTACAAGAATATAACTGCTATAATACTGCTCCTATGTACAAGAATATAACTGCTATAATACTGCTCCCATGTACAAGAATATAACTGCTATAATACTGCTCCTATGTACAAGAATATAACTACTATAATACTGCCTCCTATGTACAGGAATATAACTACTATAATACTGCTCCTATGTACAAGAATATAACTACTATAATACTGCTCCTATGTACAGGAATATAACTACTATAATACTGCTCCTATGTACAAGTATATAACTACTATAATACTGCTCCTATGTACAAGAATATAACTACTATAATACTGCTCCTATGTACAAGAATATAACTACTATAATACTACCTCCTATGTACAGGACTATAACTACTATAATACTGCTCCTATGTACAGGAATATAACTACTATAATACTGCCTCCTATGTGCAAGAATATAACTACTATAATACTGCTCCTATGTACAAGAATATAACTGCTATAATACTGCTCCTATGTACAAGAATATAACTGCTATAATACTGCCTCCTATGTACAAGGATATAACTACTATAATATTACCTCCTTGTGGCAGCTATAGTAAAAGAGTACACTGCACTTTATACCGTGGACATCATCCCGGTTCTATTGTATGTAGGATGTCTGGATGGTCATGAAGGTCTTTGTGATATTGATTGCAAGACGGCATATATTTCCTGACCCTCTCTAGGATTTCGGTTTTATATGTACTGTTGAGCGGTGTGTGTCGTGGGTGTCTATCTGCGATGAGTAATCTGAGAATTAACACAAGCCTCGCCCTCACACTCCTGTATTTAAGTTGTGTCACCAAACACCCCCTCTCCTTGGTTAATTAAGAAGCAGCGCCTGACATCACACCCACAGACGGGGCACACCAAACCAGGCATCACTTTTTGTTGGCAGCTCTTGATGACTGTACTGCACGATAGTCTTATATTATAGGAACTCTGCTGCTTGTCCTATAAGTAATGAGAGGCTATCTGCTATATACCATCCGGGGGCGCTCCCACTCAGGACTCCCCATATTATCCATGTGACACACAGCCCCCTTGCTTGGGTGGGTGCTGGGGATGGGTTTGTCCTGCTTTTCCAGCCTCTGTCTAGTCGGAACCAGATCGGCGGTGCGGCTCGCTCCGAGACTGGAGCCCCGGTCCAGTTATGGGGTGTGTCGGGGCTCCAGAGCTCTGCCCGGCGTGCAGGGACGCTGCCTGGAAGCTCTTCCCAGCACAGTATATAATTAGGAATAATGTCTTGCCCTCTGGCTCCCCCTGCTGTTTCCTTGTTGTATTTAAAGACTCCTCTGGCTGGTGGATTTCTGGATTGCTATTTTGCTTCCAAATACCACCCACTTTGAGGGTCAATTTGCTAAAACTTCACCCCCTTCCTGGGACTGCTGGCAACTATCTGCCCCCCCCTTAATGGAATATATTTCATTTTCTGATTTCATGCAGTTCCAAATGTGCCAAACGACTCTTAAAGGGGTATTCCTGCCGCCTCAATAAAAGATGATGCACAAACTAAGAATCCTTTATATGTGGTAGTAGTTTTAGTAGTTTCCCACGTGAACGCTCATCGCAGACTGGCCCAAAATGCGATGTTTATGGCTGGCCCGGTTTACGACCTGTAGTTCACTGGTCGAGCATGCTCAGTCCCAGCACTGGAGGCCATAACTGCGGAACTAATGTGTGAGGCTCAGCGGCGCACGATAGAGTGGGCAAAAAAGGGAAAGGGGTGGAGAATAGTCCTGGACTAGATGTCCACAGTGCATGATAGGAGCTGTAGTCTGCTACCTACACGGGCTGCTGCCCCACCCGCTGCACCGAGGAAGAGGAGCAAGTATGACAAGCAAGGCCATTCTACACGTTTAGGATATAGTTTTAGTGTTGTGCTGCCCTCCTTCAAGCTGCTGGAATACCCCTTTAATATATGTGCGCCTAAGATATTTCAGCTGCTGCATTTGCAGTGCTTTTCCACTAGATGGCACCAGAGCACCGCATGACAGCTCAGCTCTGCCCTTCATCAGATCATGGCACAGCTTTCCCATGGTATTACTGACCTGATTTACTGTGAGACCCATGGTGCAGATTCTCACTCCTCTCCCTAAATAAACGCTGTACTTTGGCTGAATGTATACGCTGGCGGCCCTGATGGAAGTCAAGCAGTCACCATCCTTTCCCCGCAGAGCCCTGGGGAAGAGCAGAGTTTGTGGCTGTCAGGGATTTATATTTCCGTTTTTTTTTTAGCTACATTTTACACGAAAGCCATCAGCAAGTAGGATTTTACTAATGCATCCTATGACCTGCATGAACGGCCGGGATAACTGCAGTTATTGCAAAAGTAATGTGATATTCACATCCAAATACTAATACTTGCACTGGGCTATTAAGTGGTTAATGAGCCGTCGGGCCCCCATGCCGTATAGCCTTTCTAGCAGATCTGTCAGCAGCAGCTTGCTGATGATTTCCTAGCAGCAACAGGATATTTCTCACTACACTGCACAGATGCAAAATGTGAAAAAACATAAAGGCTAAATACAGTATTTCTATGTATATTTCGGTTCTGCGGTGGGTCCTGGATCAGTAGTGCATCGCCCTGGAGGATGCCTTATCATTACTGTTAAAGTGACCACTAGATGGCAGCAAATAACCAGGGCATAGAGGACCCCAATGTAAGGCTACATGCACACAACCGTATGTGTTTTTCGGTCCGCAAAAACAAACAGATGATATCCGTATGCCATCCGTTTTTTTTGCGGATCCATTGAAACAATGCCTAAAACGGACAAGAATAGGACATGTATTAAGGCCGATTAATTGGCCTGCATTTGTGGGAGGGGCGCCCTGCCCTATATCTAGGACGCACCTTTCTCCAGAGGGGACGGACGGCAGCAGTGTTCCTGTTACAGCCGGCGGCGTCAGCATCTCCTAGGCGGCAGAGCGTCACTTCCGGTCGGCGCTTTCTCCTGCAGTCCGGCGTCCTGTTCCTCCTCGTGCGGCTGCCTCAGCGCAGTGTCGGCTCCTTAGTCCGGTCGGTGGGGTCGGTCCCTCTAAGGTATGAGAGAGACATCCCCACACCGGAACGGCAGTCTGGCAGCACGCCCCGCTCCCACGTGACTTGCACGCAGGTAGCAGGAGTCAGCGGGACTCCGTTCGTATATTTGCTGGGGCACCTCGCATTAGGCTCTATCTTTCTGCATTGGGGGAGGCTTGTAAGGGAGTAAGGACGGGGGGAGGGGGGGGAATGTCAATGAGAAGGCTAGTCTTTGAGGGCGGAGTTTCAATCTGCCTGATTAATCACAGCCTAGCTGTTTTTAACTTTTCTGTCAAGATGAATTTTGTATATTCACCATGACTGCTATATGGGGGGCAAAGTCTGGCACGGGCCGCCGTGCTGTCAGTTAGGTAGGGGGTTAATGCCATACAGCGTGATGGTGATGAGTTGTTGGGGGTAGTACCCCCAGTAACAGGCCCCCCTAGACGTAGGCCAGCAGGGGCACGCCAGACCCTTCACATTGTATGGCATTTTATTTCATTGTTCTGTTTCAGATGGGCAGGTTTCTCATTTGCCTGTCTTCATACACTTGTCGCAATTTGCTTGCTACATAGATAGCTGTGTTTTTATTTTTGGCATATGCACGTCAGCCGTTCAGCCAACTCCGTGAGAACCCCGGCAATCTGACAATCGTGTCTCGTCACCCAGCTTCGGGCCACCTGAACGCAGGCGCAAGCATTGTTAAAAAAAAAAAAAAAAAAAAAAAAAAAAAAAAAAATATTCTGCTTAATTCATGCGGATAGGTCTATTTCCACGGTTGGTTCCTTGTGTTCTTCTCATATCAGCATCGTGTCCTGTTTCCGGTAAGGTCCTCCTTCTTTGTCTCCAATTTATTTTCCACTGTCACACGTCTCCTCTTTCTCCGTACCTCAGCTGTCAGGTGGTCACCAGGGTCGGTTACCTTTGCATGACGGTTTCTGCAGTGGCGGTGGTGGTGTCTAGGCACGGGTGGTAGTCAAATTGTTGCTAAACAGTGGTAGTGACGGTCCGTTTTTTTGCTTGCTTTACAGTCACAGAGAGCATGTCAGCTAGGTTGCCGGGAGACAAGTTGGTTAGGGTCCGCGCAGTCATTCACAGTTTCGTCACTGGTAGGGTCACCACCAAGGTGGAACTGCAGTCGTTGTTAGGCATGTAAATTTTGCGATGCGCGTCATTCCTCAGGGTAGGTTTTCGTAGCCAGATTGTTACCACTCCCACTGTCATAGCTATCATCCAGCCATGTCTCAGTTATTCCCACTGTCATAGCTATCATCCAGCCATGTCTCAGTTATTCCCACTGTCATAGCTATCATCCAGCCATGTCTCAGTTATTCCCACTGTCATAGCTATCATCCAGCCGTGTCTCAGTTATTCCCACTGTCATAGCTATCATCCAGCCATGTCTCAGTTATTCCCACTGTCATAGCTATCATCCAGCCATGTCTCAGTTATTCCCACTGTCATAGCTATCATCCAGCCATGTCTCAGTTATTCCCACTGTCATAGCTATCATACAGCCGTGTCTCAGTTATTCCCACTGTCATAGCTATCATCCAGCCATGTCTCAGTTATTCCCACTGTCATAGCTATCATCCAGCCATGTCTCAGTTATTCCCACTGTCATAGCTATCCTCCAGCCATGTCTCAGTTATTCCCACTGTCATAGCTATCCTCCAGCCATGTCTCAGTTATTCCCACTGTCATAGCTATCCTCCAGCCATGTCTCAGTTATTCCCACTGTCATAGCCATCATCCAGCCATGTCTCAGTTATTCTCACTGTCATAGCCATCATCCAGCCATGTCTCAGTTATTCCCACTGTCATAGCTATCATCCAGCCGTGTCTCAGTTATTCCCACTGTCATAGCTATCATCCAGCCGTGTCTCAGTTATTCCCACTGTCATAGCTATCATCCAGCCGTGTCTCAGTTATTCCCACTGTCATAGCTATCATCCAGCCGTGTCTCAGTTATTCCCACTGTCATAGCTATCATCCAGCCGTGTCTCAGTTATTCCCACTGTCATAGCTATCATCCAGCCGTGTCTCAGTTATTCCCACTGTCATAGCTATCATCCAGCCGTTTCTCAGTTATTCCCACTGTCATAGCTATCATCCAGCCGTGTCTCAGTTATTCCCACTGTCATAGCTATCATCCAGCCGTGTCTCAGTTATTCCCACTGTCATAGCTATCATCCAGCCGTGTCTCAGTTATTCCCACTGTCATAGCTATCATCCAGCCGTGTCTCAGTTATTCCCACTGTCATAGCTATCATCCAGCCGTGTCTCAGTTATTCCCACTGTCATAGCTATCATCCAGCCGTGTCTCAGTTATTCCCACTGTCATAGCTATCATCCAGCCGTGTCTCAGTTATTCCCACTGTCATAGCTATCATCCAGCCGTGTCTCAGTTATTCCCACTGTCATAGCTATCATCCAGCCGTGTCTCAGTTATTCCCACTGTCATAGCTATCATCCAGCCGTGTCTCAGTTATTCCCACTGTCATAGCTATCATCCAGCCGTGTCTCAGTTATTCCCACTGTCATAGCTATCATCCAGCCGTGTCTCAGTTATTCCCACTGTCATAGCTATCATCCAGCCGTGTCTCAGTTATTCCCACTGTCATAGCTATCATCCAGCCGTGTCTCAGTTATTCCCACTGTCATAGCTATCATCCAGCCGTGTCTCAGTTATTCCCACTGTCATAGCTATCATCCAGCCGTGTCTCAGTTATTCCCACTGTCATAGCTATCATCCAGCCGTGTCTCAGTTATTCCCTGTCAGGATAGTCCAGTGTTCCTGGACAGTCAAGCGCAAGCGGATTTGAGCATGTGGGACTACTTCTTGAGTCATGGGAATGGCGTGTCCATGTTTGTCCCGGCGGTCTCCCACAACTCCCCCGTCATATTCTCCAACAGCGGGGTCAGCACTGGTTTCGCTGCTATTTTTGGCCCCCATTGGCTGAATGGGGCGTGGCCGGAGGAGTTTTGTGAGGCCACGGGAATTTCCAGTCAACGGAGGCTAGGGACCTGTATCCCGTGGTGGCAGCAGCGCATGTTTGGGGTAACCATTGGACAGGCCGTACTGTGGTCTAAATGACCAAGACCTCCCAGTCAGGTCCCCCTACCCAGGTCAAATTCTTCCCCCACGTCTCACAAATGGGGTCCGGTCCACGTCCTGCAGGGATTGTCAGGGGCACTGGCCGGTCGCGGCACTAACACCCCACTGTTACCCTTCGGGACAGCAGCGTTGTCCACCTCCCAGTTCATAGCGCATGCGCGTATACTGGCGGTCAATCTAGGTTTTGACCCCCTCACGGTGTCAGGGCATTCGTTCAGGATTGGGGCAGCCTCGGCCGCTTCAGGAATCAGGTGCCAGCACACATTATCCGTAAGTTGGGCCGGTGGCGCTCGTCTTGTTACAGCCGTTATGTTCCGAACCCCGTTAGCGAGATTTCTTGTGCCTTTCAGAATTTGGCGTTGTAATACGTCAATGAACACGCTTTGTATTTTCATGCTGGGTTTTTGGCCTCTTTCAGGTGTACTCTCGACGGAAGCGGTTATGGCACAACTCAAGCCGCTAGTTCTGTTGGGGCATACATTAGGGGGTAGGTTCTTTCACACATAGCCCCGACCACAAGTATTAAGGCCGATTAATTGGCCTGCATTTGTGGGAGGGGCGCCCTGCCCTATATCTAGGACGCACCTTTCTCCAGAGGGGACGGACGGCAGCAGTGTTCCCCTCCCAGCCCGCCCTTTTCCTTTCACTCTCCTACAGGGTATGCCCTCTTTCAGGTGTACTCTCGACGGAAGCGGTTATGGCACAACTCAAGCCGCTAGTTCTGTTGGGGCATACATTAGGGGGTAGGTTCTTTCACACATAGCCCCGACCACAAGTTCTATTTATTTTGCGGGGCTATGGAAAGGACATACTGAAGCGATCAGCACACGGTGTGCTGTCTGCATTTTTTGCGGACCCACTGAAATGAATGGGTCCGCATCCTATGTGGGAAAAAAAACTGAACGGACACAGAAACAAACGTTTGTGTGCATGTAGCCTTAAGGCTGTAGGTATTTTACCCCTATATACACACAGGACATACAGCAGTGCTGTATGTGGAGGACCCCTATATACACACAGGACATACAGCGGTGCTGTATATGGAGGACCCCTATATACACACACAGGACATACAGCGGTGCTGTATACAGAGGACCCTATATACACACAGGACATACAGCGGTGCTGTATACAGAGGACCCCTATATACACACACAGGACATACAGCGGTGCTGTATACAGAGGACCCCTATATACACACACAGGACATACAGCGGTGCTGTATATGGAGGACCCCTATATACACACACAGGACATACAGCGGTGCTGTATACAGAGGACCCTATATACACACAGGACATACAGCGGTGCTGTATACGGAGAACCCCTATATACACACAGGACATACAGCGGTGCTGTATACGGAGAACCCCTATATATACACAGGACATACACCGGTGCTGTATACAGAGAACCCCTATATACACACACAGGACATACAGCGGTGCTGTATACGGAGAACCCCTATATACACACAGGACATACAGCGGTGCTGTATACGGAGGACCCCTATATATACACAGGACATACACCGGTGCTGTATACAGAGAACCCCTATATACACACACAGGACATACAGCGGTGCTGTATACAGAGGACCCCTATATACACACAGGACATACAGCGGTGCTGTATACAGAGGACCCTATATACACACAGGACATACAGCGGTGCTGTATACAGAGGACCCCTATATACACACAGGACATACAGCGGTGCTGTATACAGAGGACCCTATATACACACAGGACATACAGCGGTGCTGTATACAGAGGACTCCTATATATACACAGGACATACAGCGGTGCTGTATACAGAGGACCCCTATACACACACAGGACATACAGCGGTGCTGTATACAGAGGACCCTATATACACAGGACATACAGCGGTGCTGTATACAGAGGACCCTATATACACACACAGGACATACAGCGGTGCTGTATACAGAGGACCCTATATACACGCAGGACATACAGCGGTGCTGTATACAGAGGACCCTATATACACACAGGACATACAGCGGTGCTGTATACAGAGGACCCCTATATACACAGGACATACAGCGGTGCTGTATACAGAGGACCCCTATATATACACACAGGACATACAGCGGTGCTGTATACAGAGGACCCCTATATACACACAGGACATACAGCGGTGCTGTATACAGAGGACCCTATATACACAGGACATACAGCGGTGCTGTATACAGAGGACCCTATATACACAGGACATACAGCGGTGCTGTATACAGAGGACCCTATATACACAGGACATACAGCGGTGCTGTAAACAGAGGACCCCTATATACACACAGGACATACAGCGGTGCTGTATACAGAGGACCCCTATATACACACAGGACATACAGCGGTGCTGTATACAGAGGACCCCTATATACACACAGGACATACAGCGGTGCTGTATACAGAGGACCCCTATATACACACAGGACATACAGCGGTGCTGTATACAGAGGACCCCAATATACACACAGGACATACAGCGGTGCTGTATACAGAGGACCCCTATATACACACAGGACATACAGCGGTGCTGTATACAGAGGACCCCTATATACACACACAGGACATACAGCGGTGCTGTATACAGAGGACCCCTATATACACACAGGACATACAGCGGTGCTGTAAACAGAGGACCCTATATACACACAGGACATACAGCGGTGCTGTATACAGAGGACCCCTATATACACACAGGACATACAGCGGTGCTGTATACAGAGGACCCCTATATACACACAGGACATACAGCGGTGCTGTATACAGAGGACCCCTATATACACACAGGACATACAGCGGTGCTGTATACAGAGGACCCCTATATACACACAGGACATACAGCGGTGCTGTATACAGAGGACCCCAATATACACACAGGACATACAGCGGTGCTGTATACAGAGGACCCCTATATACACACAGGACATACAGCGGTGCTGTATACAGAGGACCCCTATATACACACAGGTCATACAGCGGTGCTGTATACAGAGGACCCCTATATACACACACAGGACATACAGCGGTGCTGTAAACAGAGGACCCCTATATACACACAGGACATACAGCGGTGCTGTATACAGAGGACCCCTATATACACACAGGACATACAGCGGTGCTGTATACAGAGGACCCCTATATACACACAGGACATACAGCGGTGCTGTATACAGAGGACCCCTATATACACACAGGACATACAGCGGTGCTGTATACAGAGGACCCTATATACACACAGGACATACAGCGGTGCTGTAAACAGAGGACCCCTATATACACACAGGACATACAGCGGTGCTGTATACAGAGGACCCCTATATACACACAGGACATACAGCGGTGCTGTATACAGAGGACCCTATATACACACAGGACATACAGCGGTGCTGTAAACAGAGGACCCCTATATACACACAGGACATACAGAGGTGCCGTATACAGAGGACCCCTATATACACACAGGACATACAGCGGTGCTGTATACAGAGGACCCCTATATACACACAGGACATACAGCGGTGCTGTATACGGAGGACCCCTGTATACACACACAGGACATACAGCGGTGCTGTATACAGAGGACCCCTATATACACACAGGACATACAGCGGTGCTGTATACAGAGGACCCCTATATACACACACAGGACATACAGCGGTGCTGTATACAGAGGACCCCTATATACACACAGGACATACAGCGGTGCTGTATACAGAGGACCCCTATATACACACAGGACATACAGCGGTGCTGTATACAGAGGACCCCTATATACACAGGACCTACAGCGGTGCTGTATACAGAGGACCCCTATATACACACAGGACATACAGCGGTGCTGTATACAGAGGACCCCTATATACACACAGGACATACAGCGGTGCTGTATACAGAGGACCCCTATATACACACAGGACATACAGCGGTGCTGTATACAGAGGACCCCTATATACATACACAGGACATACAGCGGTGCTGTATACAGAGGACCCCTATATACACAGGACATACAGCGGTGCTGTATACGGAGGACCCCTATATACACACACAGGACATACAGCGGTGCTGTATACAGAGGACCCCTATATACACAGGACATACAGCGGTGCTGTATACGGAGGACCCCTATATACACACACAGGACATACAGCGGTGCTGTATACAGAGGACCCCTATATACACACAGGACATACAGCGGTGCTGTATACAGAGGACCCCTATATACACACAGGACATACAGAGGTGCCGTATACAGAGGACCCCTATATATACACAGGACATACACCGGTGCTGTATACAGAGAACCCCTATATACACACACAGGACATACAGAGGTGCTGTAAACAGAGGACCCCTATATACACACAGGACATACAGCGGTGCTGTATACAGAGGACCCCTATATACACACAGGACATACAGCGGTGCTGTATACAGAGGACCCCTATATACACACAGGACATACAGCGGTGCTGTATACAGAGGACCCCTATATACACACAGGACATACAGCGGTGCTGTATACAGAGGACCCCTATATACACAGGACATACAGCGGTGCTGTATACGGAGGACCCCTATATACACACACAGGACATACAGCGGTGCTGTATACAGAGGACCCCTATATACACAGGACATACAGCGGTGCTGTATACAGAGGACCCCTATATACACACAGGACATACAGCGGTGCTGTATACAGAGGACCCCTATATACACACACAGGACATACAGCGGTGCTGTATACAGAGGACCCCTATATACACACACAGGACATACAGCGGTGCTGTATACAGAGGACCCCTATATACACACAGGACATACAGCGGTGCTGTATACAGAGGACCCCTATATACACACAGGACATACAGCGGTGCTGTATACAGAGGACCCCTATATACACACACAGGACATACAGCGGTGCTGTATACAGAGGACCCCTATATACACACAGGACATACAGCGGTGCTGTATACGGAGGACCCCTATATACACACACAGGACATACAGAGGTGCCGTATACGGAGGACCCCTATATACACACAGGACATACAGCGGTGCTGTATACAGAGGACCCCTATATACACAGGACATACAGCGGTGCTGTATACAGAGGACCCCTATATACACACAGGACATACAGCGGTGCTGTATACAGAGGACCCCTATATACACACAGGACATACAGCGGTGCTGTATACAGAGGACCCCTATATACACACACAGGACATACAGCGGTGCTGTATACAGAGGACCCCTATATACACACAGGACATACAGCGGTGCTGTATACAGAGGACCCCTATATACACACACAGGACATACAGCGGTGCTGTATACAGAGGACCCCTATATACACACAGGACATACAGAGGTGCCGTATACAGAGGACCCCTATATACACACAGGACATACACCGGTGCTGTATACAGAGGACCCCTATATACACACACAGAGGTGCCGTATACAGAGGACCCCTATATACACACAGGACATACAGCGGTGCTGTAAACAGAGGACCCCTATATACACACAGGACATACAGCGGTGCTGTATACAGAGGACCCCTATATACACACAGGACATACAGCGGTGCTGTATACAGAGGACCCCTATATACACACAGGACATACAGCGGTGCTGTATACAGAGGACCCCTATATACACACAGGACATACAGCGGTGCTGTATACAGAGGACCCCTATATACACAGGACATACCAGTTACTTCACTGGTGGTTTAGGGTTCAAGGATACATTGCAGAAAGGGGGTGGTTAAGTGCTCGTTGAAGAACCCCCTTACAACCATTGCAAATGTCCGAGCACTTAACCACCCCCTTTCTGCAATGTATCCTTGAACCCTAAACCAGCAGTGAAGTAACTGGAGCCCAGTGTCGTATTGCAGTCTGCTACATTATACATAGTATTATGTGCTGTTTACTTGCATGTTATTACAGACACTTGTGTTCTGAAGAGTTACACTTGATGCTTTGTACTGTAATATATGGGGAATGTGCCCATGTCATGCAGAGCCCCCATCTCTGTACATGCAATTTGATGTGCAGTACTCGCTCCTGACACTAGGTGTCACTGTTTGATTACCCATAAGGCACACAAACGTTGTGCATCCGTTCCGTGCATTGCGGACCGCAACGTCCGTGCAGCGGCCGGGACGGATTGAGACCCATTCAACTTGAATGGGTCCGTGATCCGTCTGCACCGCAAACAAATAGAACTAATTCTATTTCTTTGCGGTGCGGAGGCATGGACAGAAACAACACGGAAGCACTCTGTAGTGCTTCCGTGGGGTTCCGATCCGCGCTTCCGTTCCGCATCTCCGTGATTGCGGACCCATTCAAGTGAATCGGTCCCCACGGGCACACAACGTTCGTGTGCAAGAGGCCTAAGGCTAACAACAGAAATCTGGCGGTTGTTGCAGTAATGTAGCTGAAGCCACAAGAGATGGGAGTTCGGGTGTGCGCCATGTGGCCCCTGCCCCTGCAGAAGCTGACCAGAATCAGGGACCGTGAGCCTGCTGGAAAAGATATACTGATTGTGTCTGACAGATGAGCATGGTGATAGAAGAAGGAGCTTGTAGCGCCTAGTGGTCTGAAATAAGAGAGGGTGCTGCAGAGCTAGGAACACCTATCCTGACCACAAGTGCAGTGAGCAGGGTGTGTGGTTGGAGCTGTGCCTGCTGAGAGTAGTAGTGACTCTGACGTCCGTTGGGCTGGGTACAGACTGCCGCTTGTGACATGGCCCTGTTCTGGATTGCTGTTGTGGCACATGGTCGAGGAGGAGAGAATGATCTGGACATAGCACAGGGGTTCAGATCACTTCTGGCCGGAAACTCCATTGTCAGCGACTTGAGACTGTGACCCAGCCGGCCTGCTGAGCCTGCAACACGTGTGAGCGATGTATGTAGGCCCTGTGTGCGTGTACCGTGAGCAGCACTGCGACCTGTGCCAGGAGACTGTCAACTGCCTGGTAGAGACCGCTACTGACGGCAACCGCCTGTTATATTGTGACCTGGACATAGAGACTGCTCCACTGCTTCTGAGAACCACCAAGCTCTGTGCCTCATATGTCTGTGTGTAACTACCAAGCTCGGTGCCTCGTGTCTGTGTGTAACCACCAAGCTCTGTGCCTTGTGTCTGTGTGTAACCACCAAGCTCTGTGCCTTGTGTCTATGTCTAACCACCAAGCTCTGTGCCTCATATGTCTGTAACTACCAAGCTCTGTGCCTCATATATCTGTGTGTAACCACCAAGCTCTGTGCCTTGTGTCAATGTCTAACCACCAAGCTCTGTGCCTCATATGTCTGTGTGTAACTACCAAGCTCTGTGCCTCATATATCTGTGTGTAACCACCAAGCTCTGTGCCTCATATGTCTGTGTGTAACTACCAAGCTCTGTGCCTCATATGTCTGTGTGTAACCACCAAGCTCTGTGCCTCATATGTCTGTGTGTAACCACCAAGCTCTGTGCCTTATATGTCTGTGTGTAACTACCAAGCTCTGTGCCTCATATGTCTGTGTGTAACCACCAAGCTCTGTGCCTCATATGTCTGTGTGTAACCACCAAGCTCTGTGCCTCATATGTCTGTGTGTAACCACCAAGCTCTGTGCCTTTTGTCTGTGTGTAACCACCAAGCTCTGTGCCTTGTGTCTGACACCAAGCTCTGTGCCTCATGTCTGTGTGTAACCAAGCTCTGTGCCTCATGTCTGTGTGTAACCAGCAAGCTCTGTGCCTCATGTCTGTGTGTAACCAGCAAGCTCTGTGCCTTATGTCTGTGTGTGACCAGCAAGCTTTGTGCCTCGTGTCTGTATGTAACCACCAAGCTCTATGCCTCGTGTCTATGACTAAACACCAAGCTCTGTGCCTCATATGTCTGTGTGTAACCACCAAGCTCCATACCTCATGTCTCTGTAACCACCAAGCTGTGTCTTATGTCTGTGTAACCGCCAAGCTCTGTGCCTCATGTCTGTATTTAACCGCCAAGCTCTGTGCCTCATGTCTGTGTGTAACCACCAAGCTCTGTGCCTCATGTCTGTGTGTAACCACCAAGCTCTGTGCCTCATGTCTGTGTGTAACCACCAAGCTCTGTGCATCATATGTCTGTGTGTAACCACCAAGCTCTGTGCCTCATGTCTGTGTGTAACCACCAAGCTCTGTGCCTTGTGTCTGTGTGTAACCACCAAGCTCTGTGCCTCATATGTCTGTGTGTAACCACCAAGCTCTGTGCATCATATGTCTGTGTGTATCCACCATGCTCTGTGCCTCATGTCTGTGTGATTTGTGTCTGTGTGTAACCTCTAAGCTCTGTGCCTCATCGTACACATAGGTCATACAATGGTGCTGTATACAGATAACCCCCATCATACACATAGGTCACACAGTAGTGCTGTATACAGATAACCCTCATCATACACAAGACTTCTGTATAGAGATAACCCTCATCATACACACTGGACATACAAAGCTGCTGTATACAGATAACCCCCATCATTCACAGGACACCCGAGTTCATCTGCATTGTTCCGCGCTTCCTTTCTCTGATGCCAAGTCTATAAATGGGAAGCAGGAGACCACAGGAGGTGGCGCCACAACCTGCGGGGTCCGGAGCCCAGCGGGTCATAACATTGTACAGTCCACGCTGCGCTAACATGTCTTCTGCAGAATATCACACACACAGGAGCCAAGTGTGCGATGTCACACTGTAGACCCCAACCTGACAACTAACCACATAACTAGGATAGTTGTCGGACCGTTCTTCTGCATTCCACATGACGCTGTCAGAGCATGCTGGCAGTTGTAGTTTTGCAGCAGACATAAATATACATTTATTGAGGGTAGACCTGTGCCCCTCCCAGGCTGTGGTATTAGGGTGTTCCTGGGCACACCTGGCATCATACCTTATACAGCATGCTAATGGCTGCCATCCAGTTTCTGCTAAATATTCCCTCCCCCTTCCCCCCCGAAATTGGCTTCTGTATATGTCTACAGTTGTCAGAAAGGCCCTTGGTGTCTGCCATGTTAGGGGGGGGGGGGATGATGAGTAAGCGGACTAACTGGTTCTACCGAATCATGCACATGGGCATACAGGTTGACTTCCGGGCCCCATAGAGCAGTAGGAGCAGAAGGTGACCTCTGGATCCCATGCACATGAACACAACCCCGGTTAATACGCCAGGTATATTTTTAGTTTTTCGCGCTGCTGCACGTGGCGTGCGACTTGTGTCTGGCAGGACTGAACGCCGACGGGACTGATGCTCGTTTGCCAAGTTTATTTTACGAAGCATAAAAAACGATCTTTTGTGGGCAGCGCGTGGCCGTGTGTGAACAGGGCACGCGCTGCCGTCAATAATAGAAACGAACGGCCGCGCGAATCATCCGCTCGCTCGGAGCGCTGATCGGTTTGCTATACCGATTATCACATCTGATAATAACATACGTAATATGCAGATCCTACAGAAAGATTCTGAGCGCTTTTATCTTGGCACCAGCAGGGAGGTCCACGGTCGGCCCCTTCCACCACGTCAGGATGATGACATCATAACTGGTGCCCAAATCTATAAGTGCAGCTGGGTCCGGGCTTTACGTTAGGACTCGGAGCCAGACCGGCCGGACTCTTCACACGCACCATGGTCAGTCCTTACACTTTCCGTCAGGTATTTCACAGGCGGTAGGAGGGCACGGATCAGCTAATACATAGGGGGTGGTAGAATAACCAACGCTTTGGGATTTTTGGGTTCTGCTGGCTGAGGAGCGTTCCTCTCACCCCCCTCCTCCCCGGAGCCCCTCCCCGCAGCTTCCCATGCCGTCAGGGCTTCCATGTGTTCCAGGGACTGCAGTCACCGCTGTAACATCTGCACCGTACATTCAGCCTCCGCTCCGGATTCTCTGAATGCGACTATCAAGGTAGGACCCCAGCTATACATCTATACGCTGCAGTGCTGGGGGGCCATCATTTCCTATGGGGGGGGGATCCATGTGCTCGTATGTATGGAAAGCACATGGAGTAGGCTTTATATTGTGCATCATGTCCCAAAGTTGTCCCCAGGTGCTTCTATGTAGATTATAGGTGCACGTCCATACAATATAGTATATGGACGTGCCCCCCGCAAGACGGCCATAGACACCGGGGGGCACACACTGTAATTATAATCTCCATGAGTATAAAGGAGGGGGTCCATAGGCTCGTTTATAGAAGCAGAGGTATGGAAGTTCTTGCTCGTCCACTATTAATGTGCTGCAGTTAGTAGTTGGCTAGCTGGACATGCTGGGCGTTGTAGTTCTGTGAATTGATGTGGACCTTTCAGATCTCTGGGCTCCTCTTCTTGTATTATATTGTGACATTTCGGCTCTTCGCGTTGCGTTCTTACGTATATATATTACCCCAGTGGTGCATGCTGGGAATCTAGCCAGAGGGATACGGATATACTGATATACGCTGTTGGTTCTGATACTGATGGAGCATTGCAGGCAGGGTGGTCTCTATGGACTTATACCCCCCTATTCCAGGGTGAAACTACGACTCCCAGAATGCACACTTCTCAGAACTCCCATAGAAGTGAATGGAGCATGCTGGGAGTTGTAGTCTCACAACAGTTGGAGTGCCGGAGGTTGCTGACCTCTGCCCTACGCTATCCCCATCTCATAAAGTGACCGCACATTGATAGGATACGTCAGTCGGCCGCCTACTGAGCAGGTGAACAGCCGTACAACATGGGGGCGCCAGTGAGCAGGAAAAAAACTGTGAAGGGGCTGCAGCACTCAATCAACGCAGCAGCAGCCCCTTTATTAATGGGAAGGTGGAGGTCCAGAGGTCAGACCCCCACGGGTCACAACGTAATGGCATATCTAGCTTTATGAGATGGGGGTACCCCTTTAAGGTAACAATACCAGGGCGGTGCGGTCTCATGTACATACGCATTCTATATTGAGAAATTCTGTAACCTTCTAATGGACTTTATGTCGAAATTTCTCACGATTTCAAGATCTCCGCTTGCTGCCACACAATGAAAGCCTTCTTTTCTAATCTTGGGGCTGAAAAACCGATACGGGCCTTAAACGTACAATTACAGTTTGATATAATTTATCCAGACCAGATCTGAACACCTTATATTGATAGAGCCAGGCGCAAGGCTTTTGCCTTTGGACGTAAACAAGAATGTTTGCATTCAGTGACAGCCAGCAGAGATCTTGAAACCAGCAAAAAGCATGTATATAGGAAGCTGCAGACCATTTCATAATCCTACGCGGGGAAAGCTTTCTTTACACAGGACAATCCCTTGTGCTGTGAGAAAACAAATTCTCGTACCGGCGGCTTTACGGGCGAGTTATCGGCTCCATCACATCACGTGACCCGCTCTGACTACCAGGACCCTACAGCATCTGCTGTGTGACCAGGTGTCAGTCTCTCTATGCGTTCCAATAACACTGTAGGGTCCTGGTAGTCAGAGTGCGGGTCTCGTGATTTAATGGCGGAGCTGATAATTCGCCATTTAAGCGGCTGGTAAGAGAATTTCCTGCACTGACTGCTACATGATGCTCCATACAGATGTGAAGGGAAAATAAAAAAATTCTAGAAGTGCTTCCTTAAAGGGGTTGTCCAGGATTTTATATAGAGGGCCTATCCTCAGGATAGCTAATCAATATCAGATCGGGGAGGACAAGGATAGGACTGTTCTATTAGGGGCCGACTGTTCTGCAAAATATGGAATGCACATAGCCGGTATCCGGTTTTTGTGGATCTGCAATTTATGGACCGTAAAACAACACCGGTCGTGTGCATGAGCCATAAGGGTACGGCCGCAATGAGTTTTTTGGACGAGGTTCTGAAGCAGATCTGCCCGCAGGAAGTCAGAAGTGGATTCAAAAGGAATTGGAAATATAGAGGAAGGCGGAAAATCCTGCAGGCAGATCTGCCTAAAAACCCTGTGCAGCCGCACCCTAAGGACCCTTTCACACGAGCGAGAATTCCGCGCGGGTGCAATGCGTGATGCGAACGCATTGCGCCCCCGCACGGAATCCGGACCCATTCATTTAAATGGGTCTGTGTACAAGAGCGGTGGTTTTCACGCATCACTTTTGCGTTGCGTGAAAAATCAAAGCGTGTTCCATATTCTGCGATTTTCACGCAACGCTGGCTCCACAGAAGCGAATGGGGCTGCGTGAAAATCGCATCACATCCGCATGCAAGTGCGGATGCGATGCGATTTTCACGGATGGTTGCTAAGAGATGTTGTTTGTAAGCATTCCGTTTTTTATCACGCGTGTGAAAAACGCAGTAAATCGCATTGCACCCGAGCGATAAGAACTGAACAACTGAATGGCTTTGTTTGCGAAATCGCAATGTTTTCACTGAGCGCATCCGGACATAATCCGCACACGCTCGTCTCGAGATGTTGTTTGTAAACATTCTGTTTTTTTTATCACGTGCGTAAAAAAAAGCATCAATGCGCATTTCAACCAAGCGAAAAAAACTCAAACACTGAACGCAATCGCAGACAAAACTGACTGAACTTGCTTGCGAAATGGTGCGGGATTTCATGAACGCACCCGGACCTAATCCGTATCGTTCGTGTGCAAGAGGCCTAAGGCCTTATTCACACATCCGTGTCCATGAAGACATCCGTGAAGACTCCATGTTTGGTCCCTGTGTCCGTTATTTTTTTTACTTCAATGTGTCTCCATATTCAAATCACTTATGTGTGAAATCGATGGGCACGTGCGCTGTTCATGAAGAACACAGACAGCACAGCCCACGATTCACTGACATGTGAATAAGGCCTAAGAGCTGATCGGCGGCGGTGCAGGGTATCGGACCCCCACCAATCAGATATCTATGGCTCATTCAGAGGACAGGTCATCAATGATAAAAGCCTGGACAACCCCTTTCACAATCAATATTAGGGCCAAATTACCCCGTGTGTGAGCAGCAGTCCCGTCTGAGATCTGCACCAGGGGACTGAATATTTGGAGGTGTGAACCCGTCCACCATTCTGGGGATCTCTTAGTAACCCCATTCTAAGGCCCCATGCACAAAACCGTAGTTTTCATCTGCATATTTTGACAATGGGATGCAGACCCCTTCATTTCAATGGGGCTGTAAAAGAGGCGCACAGCAGACGCTGTACTGTCCACATCCGTACGTCTGTTCTGCCCCCCCATGTCCTATTCTTGTTTGTGTTGTGGACAAGAATAGGCATTTATAACAGAGGGCGGGACACACTGATCCACAAAATGACGAACTCACACGGCCGGTATCCGTATTTTGTGGACCTGCGATTTGCGGACTGCAGAAACGGATACGGTCATGTGCAGGAGGCCTTAGGGCGCCTCTTCACACGCTGCCGATTCTGGTGCAGAAATTTCCGCTACTGAAAATCAGTTCCATCCGCCTGAATGGGGCTTGGAGAAATCCATGTGCTTGCTGCCCCGTCCAAATGAATGGAATTGATTTTCAGTCAGGGAAATTTCTGCAGCGTGTGAAGGCGACTTAAGAATCCAGGCCTGCTTTTACAAAAAAAAAAGGATTCTCAAACGTATCAAAATGTGACCCCTTTGACTTTCATCAGATAGAATGCAGGCTGCTCCGCACTGCGATCTTTGGCCGTGTAGCCTTAGCCTGGAAAAAGAATCCCTTCCTTTGAGGGCTCATCCACACGACAGTTGGGTGTTCTGCGGTCCGCAAAACACAGATATTGGCCATGTGCGTTCTGCATTTTGCGGAACGTCTCAGCCATAATAGAACGGTCCTATCCTTGGTATAAAATGCGGACGAGAATAAGACAGACATACGCGTGCTGTCCCCATCTTTCGCGGCCCCTTTAACCACTTCACATCCGCCCATAGGATATAAACCTCCTATGGGTGGATGTTTATCTCTGGAAAAAAAAGTTAGTAAAATCAGTTTTGAGTAACTCGAGGGGTGTAGTTTCTACAATGGGGTCATCTATGGGGGGGTTTCCACTATGTAAGCCCCACAAAGTGACTGCAGACCTGAACTGGTCCTTAAAAAGTGGGTTTTGGAAATTCTCTTAAAAATGTTAAGAATTGCTTCTAAAATTCTAAGCCTTGTAACGTCCTAAAAAAAAAATGATGCCAACGTAAAGTAGACACATGGGGAATGATAAGTAATAAATATTTTAGGAGGCATCACTTTCTGTTTTTAAAGCAGATAAATAGAAATTTCGAAAATTGCAAATTCTTCAAAATTTTGGGTAAATTTGGGATTATTTTATATAAAGAAAGGTCAAATATATCGACTCAGATTTACCACTGTCATGTAGTACAATGTGTCATGAGAAAACAATCTCAGAATGGCTTGGATAAGTAAAAGCATTTCCAAGTTATAACCACATAAAGTGCCACATGTCAGATTTGCAAAATTAGGCTGGGTCTGGAAGGGGGGAAATGGCCCGGATGTGAGGTGGTTAAAGTGAATGGGTTCGCATCCGACCCGCAAAAAATGCAGATCTGATACGGACAAAACGTAGGTTTGTGTGCATGAGCCCTCATTGCAATTGCAGAAAATTGCTGCATTCGAACTTCACCAAACTATTTGTCGCAGTAATGTTGCACAATATATTTTATAATGCTATTCTATGGTGTTGCACCGCAACTGCGACACAACAGTTGCAAAAAAAAGACATCCAAGATGGATTTTTGTGCGACTGTCGTGTCGCAGTGTGACACCATAGTGTAGCATTATGACATGTTGCAGTGTAGTTGTACCCTATGCCCTAGCCTTACTGATCGAAATCACAGGGAGATCAGTGCACGGCAGCGAATACTAGATGAGTAAAGATGGCTGATTTTGCCAGGACTAGCCTACAATCTAATATACGTGAGGTACAGCGCTCAATCCTGTCATATGTCTGACCGCCACATGTTTAACGCTAGCAGCTCTCGCATGTATCCGTATGCACCATCATGGCACCAAGACCACATCCACCCCTATGCACTACTCCTTCATGGCCTGCGCTCGGGTATTGAGCCTCATTCAGTGACAGGAAGTGTTGTCCCAGCCATGTGACAGGTTCATTCACTGCCCCCAGGGCAGCTGCACAGTAACTGAATCCGGCTCAAGTTTTCTCCGCCTAGCCCTAGTCTTTTAGTGGCCCTTTAAGAGTAAGGTGGTATAGCATGCGGAAAACCTGCGGTGTTTGCAGTGGCAGCACAGTCGATGACATCTCAACCGCGCAGCGCCGGAATCCACACATAACTGCAGCATGTCAATTTATCATGCATATTTCCAAAGTGAATTTCGCACTATGCGGAGGGGGAAATCTGCTGCAAATCCGCAGCCAAATCAGCAGGTGGGTTTGTTACGGATTTTGACACGGATCGGTGGCAGCAGAATGGCGGCCTCTCTCTCCCGCTGATCTCCCGCTTCCCTGGATGACATCTCAATGGTTACCTGGGGCTCAGGGACGATGGTTCAGATACATTTGAACTTTCACAGATGAGAGCACAGACGAGTGCGGGGCGCACACTGCCATGTCCCTGCTTAAAATAACAGCCGGCATTGTCCTAGGATTTCATATGGAGACGCAGTGGACACTCTGACCTTTCTCCAGGACTCTATTAATATCCGAGTATTTCAGGGAACGAAAGGCCCAAAGGATTCAGTATAAAAAATAAAACCCTCAATCTCAGATTTCCTTAACCCTTATTCTTCATAAAGGCCGCTACGTCCTTACGGCAAAAGATATGAGACTTCACTGACATCATCTAATCATTTCATATCATAGATCTCTTCTCTCCACCAATTAATCCCCTTCTACATATACAGAGCATTATTTCCCACTGATCCCCACTTAACGTATTAACCAAGAACTGCTCTATATAACAACTGGAGGCACGGTGTACATACATTACATTACTTATCCTGTACTGATCCTGAGTTACATCCTGTATTATACTCCAGAGCTGCACTCACTATTCTGCTGGTGCAGTCACTGTGTACATACATTACTTATCCTGTACTGATCCTGAGTTACATCCTGTATTATACTCCAGAGCTGCACTCACTATTCTGCTGGTGCAGTCACTGTGTACATACATTACATTACTTATCGTGTGCTGATCCTGAGTTACATCCTGTATTATACTCCAGAGCTGCACTCACTATTCTGCTGGTGCAGTCACTGTGTACATACATTACATTACTTATCCTGTTCTGATCCTGAGTTACATCCTGTATTATACTCCAGAGCTGCACTCACTATTCTGCTGGTGCAGTCACCGTGTACATACATTACGTATCCTGTACTGATCCTGAGTTACATCCTGTATTATACTCCAGAGCTGCACTCACTATTCTGCTGGTGCAGTCACCGTGTACATACATTACATTACTTATCCTGTACTGATCCTGAGTTACATCCTGTATTATACTCCAGAGCTGCACTCACTATTCTGCTGCTGCAGTCACTGTGTACATACATTACTTATCCTGTACTGATCCTGAGTTACATCCTGTATTATACTCCAGAGCTGCACTCACTATTCTGCTGGTGCAGTCACTGTGTACATACATTACATATCCTGTACTGATCCTGAGTTACATCCTGATTTATACTCCAGAGCTGCACTCACTATTCTGCTGGTGGAGTCACTGTGTACATACATTACATTACTTATCCTGTACTGATATTGAGTTACATCCTGTATTATACTCCAGAGCTGCACTCACTATTCTGCTGGTGCAGTCACTGTGTACATACATTACATTACTTATCCTGTACTGATCCTGAGTTACATCCTGTATTATACTCCAGAGCTGCACTCACTATTCTGCCGCTGCAGTCACTGTGTACATACATTACTTATCCTGTACTGACCCTGAGTTACATCCTGTATTATACTCCAGAGCTGCACTCGCTTTTCTGCTGCTGAAGTCACTGTGTACATACATTACTTTACCTGTATTATACTCCAGAGTTGCACTCACTATTCTGCTGGTGCAGTCACTGTGTACATACATTACATATCCTGTACTGATCCTGAGTTACATCCTGATTTATACTCCAGAGCTGCACTCACTATTCTGCTGGTGGAGTCACTGTGTACATACATTACATTACTTATCCTGTACTGATATTGAGTTACATCCTGTATTATACTCCAGAGCTGCACTCACTATTCTGCCGGTGCAGTCACTGTGTACATACATTACTGATCCTGAGTTACATCCTGTATTATACTCCAGAGTTGCACTCACTATTCTGCTGGTGCAGTCACTGTGTACATACATTACATTACTTATCCTGTACTGATCCTGAGTTACATCCTGTATTATACTCCAGAGCTGCACTCACTATTCTGCTGGTGCAGTCACTGTGTACATACATTACATTACTTATCCTGTACTGATCCTGAGTTACATCCTGTATTATACTCCAGAGCTGCACTCACTATTCTGCCGGTGCAGTCACTGTGTACATACATTACTGATCCTGAGTTACATCCTGTATTATACTCCAGAGCTGCACTCACTATTCTGCTGGTGCAGTCACTGTGTACATATATTACTTATCCTCTACTGATCCTGAGTTACATCCTGTATTATACTCCAGAGCTGCACTCACTATTCTGCTGGTGCAGTCACTGTGTACATACATTACATTACTTATCCTGTACTGATCCTGAGTTACATCCTGTATTATACCCTAGAGCTGCACTCACTATTCTGCTGGTGCAGTCACTGTGTACATACATTACTTATCCTGTACTGATCCGGAGTTACATCCTGTATTATACCTCACAGCTGTGCTCATATCAGCTGCACAACCTGTATGACACATGGCTACAGCGGCTCGGCTCAGCAGGCGGTATCACATATGAACGGCTTAGATACAGCAGGTCAGACTTTCTGCAGTTCTTCTTGTTCCTTTTTCCTGCTTTGTTGACATTGTTCAGACTACAATATTTTCCAGTTAAGGTCATGTTGACACTCGGGTTCTATTTTTCCTCGTGTAAGTCATGGGCTGGTGACGTGCTCTGTATTCAGAGCTGCTGGTTGTCACCGGTGACATCCCCTATGGCGCATTATACTCCCCCGCTCAGGAGGACGACACACCTGTTACACGAATTATGATATCACTGGGACCTGTCACTGATAACATATGACACAAGGACGCTGGGGCCCGAGTGCAAAAAAAGCCGAACACGACCAGCAGCTGACCGCGCCAATGTGCCCGAGCTGTCCTCTTCTGCCTCATGGGAAAGCTGGGTGACAACCACCACCACATCGACAGCTTCTCCTTGCGATTTCTAGCTACAGACCCTCGTGGACATTGCTCACAGGCACAATTCTAAAGAAAATCCCCCCAACAGAATAAGGGGATTTTGCCTGGAATATGTCATGTGCCCCTTCCTCAATATTTTTACCCCCCTCCCCCCCCCCCCCCCCCCGCTGTAGCCTCTGGGTTGTAATATGATGCCAGTTTTAGCCTACGTGAAGCAATGTCATATTACAACTCCCTGCTGTCTGGACTCTGCAGGACAAACCTATGGCCAAGGGAGATGTTCTGCGGATTACAAAACCGGAGAGACGCTCTGCAGAAGATGTCAGTAAATCACCAGTGTATACAGGTAGCAGAAGGTGATGAAGGATGACTTCTACCAAGTTCCCAGCCCCCAGTACAAACACGGCCGCCCATCCCTGAACATGGCGTTATCGGACAGCAGTGGTTGGCACTGGTGGCTCAGTGGTTAGCACTGGCGGCTCAGTGGTTGGCAATGGTGCCTTGCAGCGCTGGGGTCCTGGGTTCGAATTTGACCAAGGACAGCATCTGCCTGGAGGTTGTATGTTCTCCCCGTTGGCATGGGTTTCCTCCAAAACATACTGAGATTGTGAGCCCCATTGGGGACAGCGAGTGATGCGGAATATAGTAGCACTATGTAAGCAGGGGGGCACCCAGCCTTTATGTTGCCTGAGGCGAAAACTGAAACGACGCCCCCCCCCATGCTAATTTCTTAACCTAACCCCTTTGCCACAATGAAAGCGCTCATTCTGCTGCCCCTACCTGAGGCGATCGCCTCACCTGGCCTCATTGGTGACGCACCCCTGTACATAAGCGCATAAAATAAATATACCGCACTGCACATCCTCCAAAACTATAGGGCACCATAGCCAAGCAGTGTGGGAAATACATAAGATAGTGGCCATGTTACACAGGAAGCATTATTTCTAGGGAAGGGTTTGGCGCCATATGTTAACTCCAGTATATGGCGGCACAAGAAGCAGCTACAACTTTATAATATGGAACCGTAGGGACTCAGACTCAGTGTACAAGGCTCGGCCACCTGCATGACTCCTTAAAGGGCATCTGTCAGCAGTTTTGTACCTATGACTCTGGCTGAGCTTAGGCAGCTGAAGGCATCTGTGTTGGTCCCATGATCATATGTGTCCACATTGCTGAGAAAAATAAAAGATTTAATATATGCAAATGATCCTCTAGGAGCAACGGGGGCGTTGCTGTTACACCTAGAGGCTCATATAGTAAAACATGCAATGCGGGCACATATGAACATGGGACCAACACATATGCCTTCAGCTGCCAAGCACACATGTAACGGGTCAGCCAGTTCCCTAGGCACAAAACTGCTGACAGATGCCCTCTTCCGTCCAGCGGTTTTTAGGTACTGGGTTCCATCCGATATGGCTGCGTATATCCCCCTCCTCTCAGGTGTTGTCATCCAGCTTTTCCAATATTCACAAAGGGTAACTCTGCCTTCACATTACTGAATGGGAAGCTGGGTGCCGAGCTGTGATAGCGGCCATATTGAATGTGAACCAGTGTCCCCAGAAATGATGAAGGTGAAATCGGGATCCCAGCTCTCCACGATGCAATGAATGTAATCCGCCGCCTAGAACATGGAACACATAAAGTCCTATTTGTACTCGGCTAATCCCCTGGAAATTACACAAAGGGATGATGGGTTTCCTACTGTGCAGCCCGAGGATATTGCAGATCACTGGGGCAGTATAACGACGAGGGGGTCACAGAGACCCTAATATGACTCTGACCAAACTGTTATGTGTTAGGGAACTGCTAATGCGGGTTAATCGGAGCGTTACTGTGATGCACGCTGTGTCCTGACATTTTAGTTACATTCTGTACATTTTCTCTTAAAACTGTAATATTTACCCCACAAACAATTGAGACATCATTGCATAAGGTGTGACACGGTGCTCCGAACTCAGAAATAGCTGAGCTGTGTGCACTGAAAGAGAACCACCACCTGGTAATTGCTGTTAACTCCAATTAAAGGGGTATTCTAATCTCGATATGCCCCCATTGCCTGAGATGGGAATACCCCTTTAAATAATTTAGGCGTTAGACAGGGCTCCAAATCCTTTGCACGAATGAAATACATTACAAATTTCTGACTGTCTGCAGCCACCACTAGGGGGAGCCTACTGCATACAGTTTTATTATTGGGTTCACAGTGAGCTCCCCCTAGTGGTGGCTTTTATCATTTAATAGTACAAGGATTTACAGGTTATTTCTCATCACATTAATGATTTTTTAAACCTCTTATAAGATATTTGAGGACTACAAGGATCCTCAGAAATGACCCACAATCTGCCTAGCACAGAGGAGACGATAATTGCTGGTGTACACAGATTTTTCACTTAGCTCTTACTGTCTGAAGTACTGGCAAAAGCAGTCATGTGGACAGGAGCCATAATACCGCCCACCGGCCTTCATGGCAGCAAAGACTCAGAGACATCTGCATAAATAAAGCCTGCACATAACGCTCCCTTCACGGCACAAGGCGAGACTCTACTGCGACCGTGCTTACATCAACTGACCTGTCTGCTTTACTAGATATTTATATTCCACGTGAAATAATCATTGAGAAGCATCTATTCTTATCACTCAAAGTTGTGCCATTCCTCTATTATTCCTGCTAGAATTTTTCGAATTAATTCACAGCTGTGTGTTGCCAGTTGGGCGGTATTCCTACACAGTCTGAGAGAATCCAATCAGTACCGGCTGTATCGGGCCAACCGGCAATGTATTCATACATTTCACGTAGGAATAATTGAAGAATGACACGACATAGGGTCGTGATAGATGCAGAAATTTCAGGAGTAGTGACAGATCGTCTTCAAAGAGATCCTCCATGCTCTTCTGACATATCTGTTTTGGTACATACTTGTATTCCCCATGAAATAAGATTTCTGCATTGTGCCATTCCTCCGTTATTCCTTCTGGCAATAAACTGACAAGCAAGCGATGGCTAACCTCCGGCACTCCAGCTATGGTTGAAACTACAACTCCCAAAATGCACACTTGCTTGGCCGTTCTCAGGACTCCATAGAAATGAATGGAGCATGCTGGGAGTAGTAGTTTCACCACAGCTGGAGTGCCGGAGGTTAGCCATCACTGATCTAGGTGTGTTCCCAAACGGGGAGTGTTCCTACACAGCTCTGATTGGACAGTGTCAGATGATGTATGGGACACACCTCTAACTGGAAACATCGAGTTGTCAATTTATTCACAAGTTTCTAGCAGGAATAGTAGAGGAATGGCAAAATGCAGAGTTCTAAGAAAACATGCTCCAGAATTAATATTATGGGGACAGGTACGGTTTAAAGGGGGAGGTTTGGACACCACTTTTTTTTCATGCTTTTGTGGGATCCTGCAGTTATTGCTGGGGAAACAGGTGGCGGTTTTAAAAGGCGCTGTGTCCTTATGACAACACTTCCTGTTCTGACAACATATTTAAGCTAGCTAGGATGTGGACACTGCAGGCTTGGAGCACGGTGCAGAGCAGTACGTGTCTTCACGGGGATGCGGGTCAGTATTCCGCCATCATCGCTGCTCTGGAAGAAAATATCAATCAATGGAAATACTTAGTTTGATATTTAAATTCTCCAGGAATAGCTCCCAGACCAAACATCTGGAAGTGGAAGTGATTTCTCTATACCTCATGGGAGTCCGGTCCGGGGGAATAGTCTATAATCGGACATCCTTTTCTTAAAGGGACACGCCCCTTGAAGTCTGTTTTCCCACCATTGATCTCTACGACATATTGATTGTATACTATAATGTAATGTATAGACCTCATGTGCATGGACCCGGGGACTCAAACTCACTGACCCTGCAGCCAGTCACTGCTAATCTTTTTCTTAAAGGGACACACCCATTGAGGCAGGTTTTCCCACCACTGACTTCTATGACATATTGATTGTAGAGGTCTAAGTTGCGGGGCTGTGTCAGTATCACCCATTACTACAATGGAGCACCCAAATTTACTGGATCTGTAGGCGTCCCTGCATTCAGACAGCGCTAATCTGTATCTTTTGGCTGAAACCTCATATAATGGGTAAACCATCTAGTATGCGGTTGAAAGCAAACTATTGCTCTCTGGCATCAGCCATTTCTCATCCTCTGATATGTACAATAATGAATAGAGAATTTTCTGGGTCTGGAACACTGATGGATATCACAATGGTGGAGGGTCCGATTCTCGGCACCCCCGGCGATCACCTGTTTGAAGGAGACTCTACCGGCACTTGCTAGCGGGGGTACAGGTTACTGCAGCTTCATCCTGTTCAAGTGAATGGGACGAGGCTGCTACTGAGTAGACGACCCCGACAATCAAGAGGCAGCAGTGTTTACTGTGTATAGGTCAATTACACAGAGCAAGGGGGCATACATTTTGGCCCCTATTAACCCTATATACGTGGGCATACCATTTTTATTTGCCAGCAATATCCCGTACAGAGGGTCTCCACACACACAAAGTATACCGAGCGCTAGATGTTCAATTAAGATGGGACCCCATGGGTGACGGACGGCACTGTATACACCGGGACCATATACTGCTGACGGAAAATTAATGACGTTAAAGAGCATAGAGCGCCAAGGGTTAACCGCCTGCGTGAAGGCTCCTTTTTTAAGGCTGAGAGTGGAGGTCTTTATAATCACAGGGATAGAGGCTGCGAGCGGGACGCCGAGTATGTGACTGGGAGAACAGTACGCTCTCTCTTCTCGGGGGCCACCACCCACCATCCAGGGAGCTATATGAACTTTCCATTGCTCGCAGCAGACCTTATACGCTGGAAGGGGGCGGACCTGTACGTGTCATTGGATTTGGGTTGGCCAGGGTGGGCCCTTTCAGCCTGTGTGTGTGTGTGTGCAGGGTGACAGCATTGACTCTCCGTCCTGTGAATTCCAGCTGCAAGTAAAAATCCCCCCAAGAGTGGAGCACCCCTTCCCTGAGATGTGTTGGGTGAGTGCTGGGTCGTGGTGGGGTGTGACTGAGGCGGAGCAGGGGGGGATCATAAACCCACAAACTGGGACTTCCAGATCAGCCTTGATGCAACTCCACGCTTCTCTTGCATCAGACGACACTTGATCTGCTCCTTCAAGCAGCCAGCCAACTCCAAGTGCCCCTCCCATTAGTCCTGAGGAGGGGGGGGGGGGGATTTTAATAGGAACTGGGGTCCCTACATTTTAGGGCTACGTGCCTGGTGGGTGGTGTGCTGGACGAGAGAAGGAAGAGGCTCATTATCAACCATCTTGAAAGAGGAGAACACGTTTCTCGTCTTTCCTACACCTTTGCAGGAATGGCTGGGGTATCTACAGGTTACAGCAGAGCCGAGTTTGTCACGTACACTAGATCATTAAGGGATTACTCGGAATTAAAAAACTGCAGTCCTATATAAATGCATAAGTCTGGCAAAGTCAGCTCTGCTACACCGATGCTTCCACAACTCAACGACTACTTTATAGGACATAGTTAAAATTACGTTTGTTCTACAAATAGTTGCTGCCCCCCCCCCCCCCTCCTCCAGTGCATTTATTTTAACTATTTCATTACCAGGCAGTCACCTCCCCCTCCTTTTCCTCCCAGACAGGTTTTGTTTGGTCGCGCTCTCTGCTTGAAAACGTGGCTAAAAGGAAAACAAGGAAACAAAGTAAATAGAGAACAAACGACATGAACCTGACAGTTTTCCTTCCGCTGTGATAATGAGTGGGGGGGGTTACAACTGGAGCCCGCCATACAATGAGGAGCCCCCTCCTCCCCTTGCCCTGCTGCAAGCCACTTCTTCCTAATAAGCAGAACAAAGGAGCCTCCCCCTCCAGAGCTGCGCTCACACATTCCCTGCGCTGGCTGGGATGTAGACTACTGTATTTAATACTTGATACATTGTTGCTGGTTTTATCTACATTGTAAATGATTGTACGATTGGCCTCCATGGGTAAAGGACTTTGGATAGAAACCATTACTAGTCATCTGAATTATATTACTAACATATGGCGCAGCGCTCGACAATCGGAGGGAAATTAGGAAATTAAATAAAATTCTCTGACATTCAAAATTTCAGGGTTTTTTTTTCGACACATTGCAGTTTTTGCCAAAATCTTGCAAAACCATGTAATGGAAAGTTATCCCCTATCCACAGACTAGTGGAACCCCTACTGATTGCGAGAAAGGGGGCCCCCAAAGTGAACCCAGTGGCAGGCCGGGGGTCCATGCATCTCTATGGGAGCTCTGGAGACAGCAGATGAATGGAAAAGCAGCGCACATGCCCGACCTGCTGGGTTCAGAGCCCCCATTTCTTGTGATCGGTGAGGGTCCTTGCAGCCGGACCCCTGTTGATCTAATGTGTTTCTTTGGATAGGACCGCGCTACCTCTGGAATCACAGAGAATCCACAATCGAAGCCAGCAAGATATTCACAAGCATGGGGAAGCAAACAGGCCAGTCAAAACCTCTCCTCCTCTCCTTTCCAGGCTTCTATGGAACACCAAAATTGCATCCAATAGTGAAGTACCGTCATGCAAGTCGGAGTAAAAACGGTTTTATTATACTCACAATGCACACGTATAAACAAGCAGTATACAATGGATCAAAATCACCCGACCCGGGTTTCGCTCGGTTGAGCTTCGTCAGGGGTACCCCTGACGAAGCTCAACCGAGCGAAACCCGGGTCGGGTGATTTTGATCCATTGTATACTGCTTGTTTATACGTGTGCATTGTGAGTATAATAAAACCGTTTTTACTCCGACTTGCATGACGGTACTTCACTATTGGATGCAATTTTGGTGTTCCATAGAAGCCTGGAAAGGAGAGGAGGAGAGGTTTTGACTGGCCTGTTTGCTTCCCCATGCTTGTGAATATCTTGCTGGCTTCGATTGTGGATTCTCTGTGATTCCAGAGGTAGCGCGGTCCTATCCAAAGAAACACTTTTACCTGTGTGAACTGTACCCACTTCACCGTCGGGACCTGCGACACCACCAAGCAACGTATTTTTGAGGCTTATTTATTTATTTTTATAACCTGTTGATCTAATAGATATCCTCTATGCTGTGGATAGGGGATGACTTCATATAACCAGAATACCCCTTTAAGGTCTCCTTCACCTACTGCTTTTTTGGCTTGAAGGGTTTTCGGTGCTGTGGTCAAGGCATTTTGCAGTAACTGTGGAAAAGAATAAACACAAATATCATATTCGGGGGTTCTCCACCTTCATGGTCTCCCGATGATCAGCAGTAATCTGTGGCACAACCATGCGGCAAGTGTTAAATTTCCCAGCAGCGCCAGTACAGGAGAAATGAAGTATTACACAATGCACTGTTCACGTAATGTACAGACCCGGCGTGTCCTCCACAGCTGCTAATAGATGAGGGTCCTGAACAGGGACCCCCTTTTAATTAGTTACTTTGGGTAAGTGAATAAGCCCAAGGTACCCCATTCTGATGATGCAGGGGGTCTGCACTATGTGCTCTGCCTGTGGATCTATAAAACAGGGGTAGGCAAGCTCCAGCACTCCAGATGTTGTGAAACTACAACTCCCAACATGCACACTTGCTCTGCTCTTCTCAGAACTCTCATAGAAATGAATAGAACATGCTGGGAATTGTAGCTTCCCAACAGCTGGAGTGCCGAAGGTTGCTGACGCCTGTTATAAATAATCGGATCTTTTTGCAGAATTTGTGCAGAATTTACAGCGTAAATGCCCAGTATTGTTCTTGTCACTTTAGGGTTTAAAGGGAATGTGTCCTCAGAAAACTATCTATTCTTTACATCACTTTTTTATGTTAAACATTAATTTTTGTTTTACTTTTCCATGTCCGTTTCTATACGTATACCTAAAATCCTGCAGTTTTCACACTGGCCACTAGTTCTGTCCTGTATAGGTAACACACAGGCAGGATTTCAACGACAGATATCACCTGTGTATAAATAACACGGGATCCACCGTTGACAATAGGCGATATCACAGCTTATCTACTCCCTCCTGACTTCTGCACAGGTCACAGAGCGTGCCTAGAAAACCCTCCCACAGAAATCAGAGGTCCCTCCTGACCGTTGTGTGTATGGCCCATGGGGCTGCTCTCAAAGAACCGCAAGTCCCAACATATTTTAGTCCTAGTGACCAGTGTAAAACTGCACGATTTTAGGATTTTTTAGTCCATCTATCTCTGTATGTATCTATGTAAATCTATATCTATTTAACAAAAACAAAAAAATTCTAAATATATATTTTTTATATATAAATATAAAAACATAAATAGGTCCTTTTCTGGTGACACATTCCCTTTAACTTAGCTTTACATTGCTGCAGTCACATCCATCACAATTCTGATTTCCTTTCAGATCTCAAGCTGTAGTAATAGTGCCCTGCTGTGGTCAGGCATTTAAAGGCTATGGACTAGTGTTGATCGAGCATGCTCGGCTGAACACGCGTATGCTCGAGTGCGATGCTCGAGTCAGTGTATTTAAATGTAATTTAGCCTCTATTTCTGAAAAGTTTCTGCTGGGATTTGAACTCCCAACCCCTTGTACATTAGAGGCAAGGATGTTAAAGGGCTTCTGTCACCCCCCAAAAGTCATTTTTCATTTTAGGGCTAATTAAAATCCTTATAGTGCAATTATTCAATATATAGTGCTCTTACCTTTTTCTGTGGCTTAGTTTCTTTAAAAACCGCACTTTTATAATATGTTAATTACCTCGCTACCAGAAAGTAGGGCGGTTACTTGCTGGTAGCCGCCGCATCCTCCTTTCAAAAAAACGCCCCCTCCTCCTGTTGATTGACAGGGCCAGCGAGCGCTCTCCCCCTCCGGCTGGCCCTGTCAGCATTTCAAATCCCGCGCCTGTGCCTTACGTGTCTTCATTTGGCGCAGGCGCTCTGAGAGAAGGACGCTCGCTTCCTCAGCACTCCCTCAGTGCGCCTGCGCCAATGACATCACCTCTAAACCCGAAAGAGAAGACGTCATCGGCGCAGGCACACTCTCAGAGCGTCTGCGCCGAATGAAGACACGTATATATATTGAATAATCGCACTATAAGGATTTTAATTAGCCCAAAAATGAAAAATGACTTTTGGGGGGTGACAGAAGCCCTTTTACCACTACACTATAGAGCAGGGATGGCCAACCTGAGGCTCTCCAGCTGTTGCAAAACTACAACTCCCACTATGCTCAGACTGCCTACAGCTATCAGCCTACAGCAGGGCATGCTGGGAGTTGTAGTTTTACAACAGCTGGAGAGCCACAGGCTGGCCATGCCTGCTATAGAGCTACATGATAACCTGCACAGAAATATAAAATACGTCTTCTGCTGAATAGGAATACTCACTACATCATAAACTACTATGAGGTTTTTCTGACACAGTTTAGCATTCAGCTTTATAGCTAAGTGGATAAGGTCCTTGCCTCTAATGTACAAGATTGGGAGTTCGAATCTTGGCAAAAACATTTCAGAAATAGAGATTAAATTTATATATTTTATATTTTTTTGTAATTGTAAAAAATGTATGGCACAAAATAAATGTGTAATTACAAAAAAAATAAAAATAATAATAATTATATATATAGATAAAAATCATCCATCTGAAATATATGATATATAATAATATATGTAAATATATTATGGCTAAAAACTTATATATACAGTGCAAACCAAAAGTTTGGACACAGCTTCTCATTCAAAGAGTTTTCTTTATTTTCATGACTATGAAAATTGTAGATTCACACTGAAGGCATCAAAACTATGAATTAACACATGTGGAATTATATACATAACAAACAAGTGTGAAACAACTGAAAATATGTCATATTCTAGGTTCCTCAAAGTAGCCACCTTTTGCTTTGATTACTGCTTTGCACACTCTTGGCATTCTCTTGATGAGCTTCAAGAGGTAGTCCCCTGAAATGGTTTTCACTTCACAGGTGTGCCCTGTCAGGTTTAATAAGTGGGATTTCTTGCCTTATAAATGGGGTTGGGACCATCAGTTGCGTTGAGGAGAAGTCAGGTGGATACACAGCTGATAGTCCTATTGATTAGACTGTTAGAATTTGTATTATGGCAAGAAAAAAGCAGCTAAGTAAAGAAAAACCAGTGGCCATCATTACTTTAAGAAATGAAGGTCAGTCGGTCAGCCGAAAAATTGGGAAAACTTTGAAAGTAAGGGCTATTTGACCATGAAGGAGAGTGATGGGGTGCTGCGCCAGATGACCTGGCCTCCACAGTCACCGGACCTGAACCCAATCGAGATGGTTTGGGGTGAGCTGGACCGCAGAGTGAAGGCAAAAGGGCCAACAAGTGCTAAGCATCTCTGGGAACTCCTTCAAGACTGTTGGAAGACCATTTCAGGGGACTACCTCTTGAAGCTCATCAAGAGAATACCAAGAGTGTGCAAAGCAGTAATCAAAGCAAAAGGTGGCTACTTTGAAGAACCTAGAATATGACATATTTTCACACTTGATTGTTATGTATATAATTCCACATGTGTTAATTCATAGTTTTGATGCATTCATAGTCATGAAAATAAAGAAAACTCTTTGAATGAGAAGGTGTGTCCAAACTTTTGGTCTGTACTGTATATATATATATATATATATATATATATACACTGCTCAAAAAAATAAAGGGAACACTTAAACAACACAATGTAACTCCAAGTCAATCACACTTCTGTGAAATCAAACTGTCCACTTAGGAAGCAACACTGAGTGACAATCAATTTCACATGCTGTTGTGCAAATGGGATAGACAACAGGTGGAAATTATAGGCAATTAGCAAGACACCCCCAATAAAGGAGTGGTTCTGCAGGTAGTGACCTGACCACTTCTCAGTTCCTATGCTTCCTGGCTGATGTTTTGGTCACTTTTGAATGCTGCCGGTGCTTTCACTCTAGTAGTAGCATGAGACGGAGTCTACAACCCACACAAGTGGCTCAGGTAGTGCAGATTATCCAGGATGGCACATCAATGCGAGCTGTGGTAAGAAGGTTTGCTGTGGCAAGAAGGTTTGCTGTGTCTGTCAGCGTAGTGTCCAGAGCATGGAGGCGCTACCAGGAGACGTGGAGGAGGCCGTAGGAGGGCAACAACCCAGCAGCAGGACCGCGACCTCCGCCTTTGTGCAAGGTGGAACAGGAGGAGCACTGCCAGAGCCCTGCAAAATGACCTCCAGCAGGCCACAAATGTGCATGTCTCTGCTCAAACGGTCAGAAACAGACTCCATGAGGGTGATATGAGGGCCCGACGTCCACAGGTGGGGGTTGGGCTTACAGCCCAACACCGTGCAGGACGTTTGGCATTTGCCAGAAAACACCAAGATTGGCAAATTCGCCACTGGCGCCCTGTGCTCTTCACAGATGAAAGCAGGTTCACACTGAGCACATGTGACAGACGTGACAGAGTCTGGAGACACCGTGGAGAACGTTCTGCTGCCTGCAACATCCTCCAGCATGACCGGTTTGGCATTGGGTCAGTAATGGTGTGGGGTGGCATTTCTTTGGAGGGCCGCACAGCCCTCCATGTGCTCGCCAGAGGTAGCCTGACTGCCATTAGGTACCGAGATGAGATCCTCAGACCCCTTGTGAGACCATATGCTGGTGCGGTTGGCCCTGGGTTCCTCCTAATGCAAGACAATGCTAGACCTCATGTGGCTGGAGTGTGTCAGCAGTTCCTGCAGGACGAAGGCATTGATGCTATGGACTGGCCCGCCCGTTCCCCAGACCTGAATCCAATTGAGCACATCTGGGACATCATGTCTCCCTCTATCCACCAACGTCACGTTGCACCACAGACTGTCCAGGAGTTGGCAGATGCTTTAGTCCAGGTCTGGGAGGAGATCCCTCAGGAGACCGTCCGCCACCTCATCAGGAGCATGCACAGGCGTTGTAGGGAGGTCATACAGGCACGTGGAGGCCACACACACTACTGAGCCTCATTTTGACTTGTTTTAAGGACATTACATCAAAGTTGGATCAGCCTGTAGTGTGTTTTTCCACTTTAATTTTGAGGGTGACTGCAAATCCAGACCTCCATGGGTTAAAAAATTTGATTTCCATTTTTTTTTTTGTGTGATTTTGTTGTCAGCACATTCAACTATGTAAAGAACAAAGTATTTCAGAAGAATATTTAATTAATTCAGATCTAGGATGTGTTATTTTTGTGTTCCCTTTATTTTTTTGAGCAGTGTATATATATATATATATATATATATATATATAAATGTTTCTGCCGGGATTCGAACTTCCAAGCTTGTACATTAGAGGCAAAGACATTAACCACTACACTATAGAGCTACATGTTAACCTGCCCAGAAATATAAAATACGTCTTCTGCTGAATAGGAATACTCACTACATCAGAAACTACTATGAGGTTTTTCTGACACAGTTTACCATTCAGGTTTATAGCTGAGTGGATAAGGTCCTTGCCTCTAATGTACAACGTTGGGAGTTCAAATCCCGGCAGAAACTTTTCAGAAATTAGATTTAAATACACTGGGGTGTCCCCAAGCACTGACTCCATATATGGATATAGCTATATATGGAGTCAGAGCAGGGACTCCTAAGCCGAACTAGAGTCCCGACAACCTCCCCTCTTCAGAGCAGGGGGTGCCTGGGGTTCTCCCATTGACTTCCATTGTGCTCGGTCGAACACTCCAGCATCGCGAAGTGTTCTACTCGAGCACCCGAGCACTTTTGGTGCTCGATCAACACTACTATGGACACCTTCTGGGCAATTTTTTTTTATTGCATTTTACTCATTTTGGGGTAAAAATCATGTTTTCAATTGGTCTTTATTAAAAATTTACAGCTGTTTTTGAAAAACAGGGATTAAAAATCAGTCTGTCTGCAAAATATCACTTGCGTGAATATAGAACAGGCTGCGATTTTCATGCAACGCACAAGTGATGCGTGAAAAACAATGCTTATGTACACAGACCCATTGAAATTAATGGGTCCGGATTCAGTGCATCGGCATACTCGCTCGTGGTGAAAGAGGCCTAAGGCGTTCTTTTGGCGGGAAGCACATGGATTTCTACAAGCCCTATATTCAGATGAATAGAACTGCTTTTCAAACACACAAGTTTTTTGCACTGAAACCTGCTGCGGGTGAAGTAACCCTTACAGCAGTAACATATCCCGCAGCTCTGGATGTGAATGGAGTGGGTTTACGCCACGACCCTAACGCGGCACATGTGGCATGGCCAAAGATCGCAGTGTAGGGCTGTCTACTTTCCAAGTAATAGCAACTTTTATGTAAGTGAATGGTGTCGCGTTGTAACCTGAAAGTTGCCGGGACCGTGGTTTTCTTGCGATTTTGCAAAATGGTTCAGCCACACACCGCAGAAAAATCTGCAGCAGACACTGACCTGTGGTGCACATTTTAATTCCGAAGCATGATGATTTAATGCTGCAGGTTTCCACCATGGATTTTAGCCTTTGCTATGCGCAAGATGAAATCTGCTAAAAATCTGCATATCTGCGGATTTCCACCACAGTTCAGTTTCGACTGTGGCCTTTTCTGCAGCGTGTGGAGGAGATTTTTTGTGAAATCTCATGCACTTTTCTGGTACTGTAACATGCTGCGGATTTTCCACCTGCCAGACTGTGTCGCAGCGCATCCGACACTTGCAACCATACTGTAAGTGGGATACCGGAGCGCCTGACACCCTAACAATTGGGCTACGGAGTAGTCTCCTACCTACTGAGTCTAGCGGGAGATGGTAATGTGGGTGACACTCAGCGCCTAGGGTGACACACATTGTACCCGCTGCCTACATCACAACTACTCCAACAGGGTCGCATTGTGACCCACACTTTGCCACGACCGGGACAGAACAAATCGCACAAAATCCAGGTCCCAATACAACCACATCCACTCGCACTGGTTTCCATTACTTCCGGCAGTGGCCGAGGCCGCCGTACAGTCCAGGCTTTGGGGTCAGTGAGGGGTTTTCAGGGGTGTACACGAGGTGCTGACTTACTGTTTTGTGTCTCGCAGGATAGGATGGAAAAGGTCACTGTCTGCTGTAGAAGACTGTAACACACCACCAGCTCATCACCATCCGGCACAGGTAGGTGCACTCATTTACCTCTGTAAACGTATGACCACAGTCAACCGTTTTGGAATTTTTACAAAAATGTACTTGGTTGACAACCAATATGGGCACCCACTGGCAGCTTTCACAATGGTTGTCACACAGCTTTTCTGGAATCCTGAAAAAAAATAACCTAGTTATGCAAGGATACGGGCGCTTAACTAGACCCGCGTGCCAGTCAGTGGCCAGGGAAAGCCTGATATAACCAGGTGAATCAAGTTTTTGGGAAAGAAAAGGACGAGTCAAGGACTCTTCATGAATGCACAAGAAGGTCTATATTCGCAAAAGGAGGCGAGGAGGTTTATGAAGGCCTCCATTGAGATGACAGGGTAATTGCTGGTCACTGGCATCTGCGGAGCAGCTATTAAAAGACATGAGGCTTCTCCCACCCTCCGTCCAGAAAACGCCCCGCGTCACTGCTTATATCTCCTGCAAATATTTATGTCTATGAAATATTCTGCTTTTGCAAGGTTGTGCTTAAAGGGCCACTAAACCTAAAACATGGAGCTTGTAAGTGTGCGGGAGCGTTATCAGGCTGACACGTGGAGATATGGGACATAACGGAGGAATCATGGGGGTCAGGGATTGTCCTGGACTTCCCATTACACAGTCAGCCTCTCCCTAGCTTGGAACGGCTGATAAAAAGAGAACAAAATTCTGCGTTCCAATAGCAAATTAAGAAAAGCTAATGGAGGGGGGTAAGGTGCAACCCTCAGACATATCAAAACATGACAATTAAAGGGAAGCATGTATGACCTACTGGCTGGATACATGATAAATGCAAGATTGGTGGGGGTCCGACCCAAATAATGGCGGACCCGATCCCCGTTGCTCCGCAGTTAGGAGGATATTGGTTGCAGCGGCAGGAAAGCAGGTGCCTATCCGCTTCATTTAAAGCCTATGGCATTGGCAGATACAACTGATCTCTGACAACTGGTGGTGGGGCCAGCAGTCAGACCTCCACCAGTATATGATTTTCCAGTGGCAAGCTTATAAATGTTTCTGGCTGGATTATCCCTTTAAGTTCAGGGAAAACATTGGGTGGTGTCAACCACACTTTATCTTACATGAGCCATCAATGCTCGGCCCACCTACCTAATAACCACAGCATCTACGGGGTTAAATACCAGTTGCAGCAGATTACTGGTTGTATTTTACAGCCGACATCTGCCGCTGACGGTTTCTCACCCATGCCATAAATTTAAGGCATATTGCAGAATGGGGTTAAAGGGCTTCTTCACTACAGTGCCAAAGTTTTCTTTTTAAATGTGCCCAAACTTAGTAACGCATTATAAATGCAAATATCCATAGTAACCACTGTGTGCAGCACGGACAGCAGCTAGACGGGCCCGGTTTGACTCCATAAGGTCCTGGTAGGTTGTCACAGGGATCTGGAGCCATGATGACTGCACACCATCCCACAGCTGCTGGAGGGGGCGTGGGGGGAGGAACTTTAGAACGAACACGACCATCGAGGTGGTCCCACCTCAATTGGGTTCAAGTCTGGGGAATTAGGGGGCCGGGGTAGTACTTGGAAGTCTTGGTCCTGCTCTTCTAATCAGTGTCGGACATTTCTAGCCATGTGACATGCCGCATTGTCTTGCTGGAAGATCCCATCCGCCCCAGGGAAGACAATCAGTATGTATGGGTGTACGTGATCTGCCAGGATGGATTCATACCCAGATCGTGTCAGCGCGTCTTCCACATTTATGAGTGGGCCCAGAGAATGCCCCGAAACTTTCCCCAGACCATAACGCTGCTACCCCCAGCAATGGCTGCAGAGTGCTCTCTGATGTTTTTCGCCTGACACGCCAATGTCCATCAGTTCCATGAAGCAGAAGCCGTGACTCATCGGTGTTCAACTCTCACATCATATACCCACCGAGGGATATGTGTGCAGACTGCCTATCACATGCCTTATATACCGACCGAGGGATATGTGTGCAGACAGCCTATCACACACCTTATATACCCACCGAGGGATATGTGTGCAGACAGCCTATCACACCCCTTATATACCCACCGAGGGATATGTGTGCAGACAGCCTATCACACCCCTTATATACTGACCGAGGGATATGTGTGCAGACAGCCTATCACACCCCTTATATACCCACCGAGGGATATGTGTGCAGACAGCCTATCACACCTTATATACCCACCGAGGGATATGTGTGCAGACAGCCTATCACCCCTTATATACCCACCGAGGGATATGTGTGCAGACAGCCTATCACACCTTATATACCCACCGAGGGATGTGTGCAGACAGCCTATCACACACCTTATATACCCACCGAGGGATATGTGTGCAGACCGCCTATCACATTCCTTATATACCCACTGAGGGATATGTGTGCAGACAGCCTATCACACCCCTTATATACCCACCGAGGGATATGTGTGCAGACAGCCTATCACACCTTATATACCCACCGAGGGATATGTGTGCAGACAGCCCATCACCCCTTATATACCCACCGAGGGATATGTGTGCAGACAGCCTATCACACCTTATATACCCACCGAGGGATGTGTGCAGACAGCCTATCACACACCTTATATACCCACCGAGGGATATGTGTGCAGACCGCCTATCACATTCCTTATATACCCACCGAGGGATATGTGTGCAGACTGCCTATCACACACCTTATATACCCACCGAGGGATATATATGTGTGCAGACAGCCTATCACATCCCTTATATACCCACCGAGGGATATGTGTGCAGACAGCCTATCACCCCTTATATACCCACCGAGGGATATGTGTGCAGACAGCCTATCACATCCCTTATATACCCACCGAGGGATATGTGTGCAGACAGCCTATCACACCCCTTATATACCCACCGAGGGATATGTGTGCAGACAGCCTATCACACCTTATATACCCACCGAGGGATATGTGTGCAGACAGCCTATCACACCCCTTATATACCCACCAAGCTGTGTGTGTGTGTAACGCTTCTATAGAGAATGTATAGTCAAACAATTCATACATCCCTCGCTGAGGGGCACTTCTGGAAATCGGATCTGCTTCTGCTGTCATGTTATTTAATATCTGGTTAAAAAAACTCCCTGCATCGATGTAAGAGTTTATTTTTAAACATGTCACCATACAGAGCAACTCCGCCCTCCCGACACCTGCACGGCACAACATGGGGCCTAAGAACTCTCACAGGAAGTCTACATCTTATGAACTAGCTAACCACAGGGTACTCCTTCACTGCAGTACCCCCCGATACTGCGTCGTACCCCAGCGGGTCTCCAGGTGTCCTTAAACTACAACTCCCAGTCAGCAAAATAAAAATCCAGAATCTTTTACTTAAAAACTAAATTATTTCTGCCTGGAGAGCATCAATAAGCAGGTTTATTGCTGATGACAGATCTTATTATGGGTTTATTAATTAGCTCTAGTGTGTGTGTGAACACAAAAGCATATTAACAGGTAAATATCCTAATAGTCTAATGAATGAATATATAAAATGTCCACTGGATATACATTAGAGTCAAACTGTCATGGAATGATAAAAAGATCTGTCAACAGCATCTTGTTGGTAGCTTCCATTTTACCACCTTGTACAAGGTATTAAAAAAAAAAAAAAGTAGAAGATACAAAAAACTATCAAACCATTAATAAAGAGAGATGTTGAATTCTAGATTCTCAACCTGTAAGATTGCAAAATTGCGCAAAATTCACATCACGTTTTATGCCTCTGTTTGACGTACACGTTAGAAATAAAAGGATACAAAAACACAACACACCACGTTCTTGTATCCTGCACAGTCCGGTAAAATAAAAGTCAACTTTTTTTTTACAATGGAACTCTATGGTGAATGGATGCCACTGTATGGCATCAGTTTGAGGCATCCGTTTAAAGTACACGTTTTTTGTATACGCTAAATGGATAGGAAAAAGGCGACGTGAACCCAGCTTAACAATGGAAGATGGTGATCATGGAAATATCTGGAGAAAGTGCCTGTATTTCAACAAGACCATATTCACTATCATTAGGCTTCCATCACAACCGTTCCAGCCGGTAGACCATGCCGGGAATCGGCCGGACAAAAAACTATTTGTGCACCTCTGCCTGACCCCATTATAGTCAATGGGGTCTGGCGGGAAGGCTGTAGCATCCGGCGGCCCAGAGAACTCCAGCAGGCTGTTCTCTCCGGGAACAGCCTGCCACAAGTGTGAACCTAGCCCAAAGTTTAAGTAGCCCAAAACTGCGATCTCACGGCATGTCGCCCTAGTCTTAGTGAATATAGGGCCAACGACAGTCAAACATGGAGCGTCACGCTAGAAGAGTTTTTTTTCACCTGTGCTCAGTGATTGACAGCTCCTCCCAGTACATATGTATTAGGCTACATGCACACGACCGCTGTGTGTTTTGTGGTCCGCAAAACACGGATGGCGTCCGTGTTCGTTCCGCAATTTGCGGAACGGCACGGACAGCCATTAATATAACTGCCTATTCTATGTTGCATTTTCTTTGCGGACCACGGAACGGAGCAACGGTTGCGGACAGCACACGGAGAGGCGTCCGCATCTTTTGCGGCCCCAATGAGGTGAATGGGTCCGCATCCAAGCCGCAAAAACTGCAGCGTGCATGTAGCCTTACTATACATCAGACCCAACAGATAGTGGGTATATGGGATGATGTCTTGTGATCAACCCAAAAATGTAAAGTAGGAGTAATAATTATTTTGTCAGTAGGATATATGTTATCCACTTTTGCTCATTAAGGATCTCTCCTGTTCCTCCCGTAGGGTCGCTGCTCTATACCATCTCCTCTTGTATTGTCCTTTGTGTCATCAGTTCATTAATAAAGGTGTTGGGTGCTCATTATGGAAATGGACAACTTGGGGGAAGGCGAAGACTCATATATCTTGAACGGGAGCGTGCCCGAAAGCCTGAACACAGACAGAGTGACGCTGGACGACGGGTAGGAGAAGACCTGGAGATGGAACTATTTTGCTATACGGGAACCAGATAACTGGAAGACCGTTCATGTCAAATGGATCTCATAGTGCAGGGATCAGCAACCTTCGGCACTCCAGCTGTTGCGAAACTACAATTCCCAGCATGCTACATTCCTTTCTATGATAGTTCTTAGAAGAGCAGAGCAAGTATGCATGCTGGGGGTTGTAGTTTCACAACAGCTGGAGTGCCGGAGGTTGAAGACCCCTGTCATAGTGGTTCAGATTAGACCAATGGCTGTACCTGTTATGTGATCTAACGTGAGCTCTACTATTTTCAAGGGTGCGATCTTGAATTTGATATTTTTGGGTTGTGCCAGATTTGTTACTTACACTGTACAGAGATGACAAATTGGAGGACATATTGGGTCAGCGTTTTTCTCGTACGTAATCTGTGGTAAGATGACATGCATGTTGGAAACACGCGTCCTTCATGCGACTAATCATGTGTATATATTTTTATTTGAGATATGAGGCGGAGGAGCAAGTCGGGCTGGAGCAGGTGGGCTTCCTGCAACATGTGTCAAGTCAGAAAAGCCAGTTCACTGATGTAAGTACTGATTTCCCCAAATGATGCCACCATAAAGAATCAATTTTCTGCATCTACTCCGTCTTAGGAAAATCTGATTAATAAGGCGGCAGGTTGAGATAGGTAATGGCAACGGGACAGAGGAAATTCAAAACTGGATTTTTGGTAGCAGGTTGCCCACAGCTTTCCCTCATATACTGCAATGTGAGTTGTGTGTGATCTGTCTGCGAGTTTAATACAGCCAAATCGCAACTCTAAAATTGTCCTCTTACAGACAAGTCGCATACATTTTTTACTTGCACAACCAAAGTAGACATACAGGTGAAACTCGAAAAATTTGAATATCGTGCAAAAGTCCATTTATTTCAGTAATGCAAATTAAAAGGAATTGTATTAATGCAGCTTAAAATTAGAATTTTGTGAAAAGGTTCAATATTCTAGGCTCAAAGTGTCACCCTCCAGTCAGCTAATTAGTCCAAACCCCCTGAGCAAAGGGGACCTCAAAATTGAGACTTTGGGGTTTCAATAAGCTGTAAGCCGTAATCATCCAAATTATAACAAATAAAAGCTTGAAATATCTCGCTTTGCCTGTAATGAGTCTCATATGTTAGTTTCACCTTCTAAGTTGCATTACTGAAATAAGTGAACTTTGCACGATATTCAAATTTTCACCTGTTTATCCTTAGAATTAGGCCGTTATTTGAGTCCGTGTTCAATCCACATTCTTTGCGGATCAAACACGGAGCCATTTGTGCGCTGTCCGCATCCGTGCAAATGTGTCCTATTCTTGTCCATTTTGCGGGCACAAATAGGCATTTCTATTACGAAGGCTGCGGATCTGCTGATCTGAAAAATACATACAGTCGTGTGCATGTAGCTTTAAAGTGGTTGTGCAGGCCAGAAATATCGATGACCTATCCTCAGGATACCTGGTCATCAATATCTGATTGACGGGGGTCCAACTCCTGGACGATCAGGAGGCCGCCCCCCATGTGAGCGATGCTTCCTGTTCATTACACTGCCCGTTGTCTGAGAAGTTTCACTTGAATGGGGCGAGTGCTTCTAATTACACTACGCCATCGCTCCGAGGAGACGACGAGTAGTATAATGAACAAGAAGTAGTGCTCACATGGAGCACCTCCTCCTCTTCAAACTGCTGACCGGCGGGAGTGCCGGGTGTCAGACCCCCACAGATCAGATATTGATAACCTATCCTGACAATATGTATGGCCTGCACAACCCATATAAGATTTTATTGTTTCCCATGGGATACTTCTTTGATGTGCTCTTTGAAAGCCCCTTACAGTAGAGTCATTGAAAAGACCAGTTTCAGGATGTCTGACAATCTCGAGGGACCATGTAAATAACCTGCACTCATTGATAATCCTCCATTTTCTTCATATTAATGTCTCCGCTAAATGTGGCATTAGAAGGAAAAAGGTCTTTGAAAGTGAATCCTAAACCCCAAGAGATTACTTTCCTTAAGAGATCTTGACGTCATCTACTTATGCAATCTTTAGGTGTGAAATCTGTCAAAAAACCACTCTATAGTAAACCATCCAAGAAAGAGACTCTCCAGAAAATTGTTGTCCTTGGCAAGAGGAGACCTTCTGAAGATCTGAACTTGCCATGAGCAACCCTTAGATACCAAACTGTTGATGGCAAGTGGCAGCTCCATACATGAGTACCTCTAGAAAAGTATTCGTTGACAACTAATCACTTGTCAAACTCTGAAAGTCCAGGAACAGTCGATGATAACTAAACAATCCAATCGGTCCAATCCGTAATTCATTAGATATTGGTCAGAATATTGATGCCCCCCCCCCTCCACCCGTATAATGTCTACTTCTGCCTGCAGATATTCCGTGAATCTCAATGATAATACGCTGAAGTCACGTCTGATAGACGTCTGTCCTTGAAGCTCTCGAAACGTTGTTAGATAACGAGGGCGTGAATATTTATGCTCATGTTCTTGGAAGATCATCGAAAATAGTCTCGTAGCATTATGGCCGTCAAGCCGCCATGTTTTTTGTTTTTTTTAATGGTATTTTTGTGACCAAAGTGGGACAGAAACAAACTATGAAGATATACGTCCTATTAGTCTCTAGGATGCAGACTGATCAGTCACGTTACTGATTTTCGGCATCCGGGGAAATCAAGAAACATTTTCTTTCTAAAACTTTTGACCAAATGGCCATTGTGCCCACTAAGGACTTGCCTTGATAAGATGAGAGATGCCAGTCGCTGAGGTGACGACCCTATAAAACAAATATCAGTTTATAGCCGTTGAATAGCATTTCTCCAGTGCACGACCCTCAGAGACTTTCTGCTCGTAAATGGTTTCGTCATCTCTTCACGGACGCTTTCTCTGGCTATTGAGACTCTCTGTGCGTTACCATCACCGTCAATAAGAACACAATGATCTCTTAGATTATTGTGTTATAGCTCATCTCGTCTTGTCTCCAGGCAACTAAGGATAAAGACATAAAGCTGCCGAGTCGTCTTGTACCTTCTCGGGAACAGCTGGTTGTAAAGGAGCGTAATCAGCGCCGTCTGCGGTTCCCAATTTCTTCTGCGAGGCTGTAGTGTTAAGACGTGTGCGGTTAAAGGGTGAATCCATTCTGCTCGAGTGCAATATCTTTCCTCTTGATGTCGAACTCATAGGGGGTCCAAGTCGCTGAGATATAGGGAGCCGTTTGAAGGGTACTGATACTGTACAGCCGCTCTGGCTAGGACATGGAGGGAGTGCTGTGGTCCCTGGCGATTTGCCGTCCCATTAGGGTATTCTCCATTACTAGGTTACTGTAGGAAATGTAAACATGTGACAGACACAGAGACATTGAATGACTAGGGATCAGTAAACAAGTTGTGTCCGTGCTCGGGGAGCAGATAAATGTTTGGATCACTGTTCACTGATTGCTCTAATGACCCGATATATACGTCATTGCCTCAGTCCAGCCCGGTATATGTTACCCTGAGTTATGTATGAGTCCTCTGTAGGTATCAGAATCATATACTTATTGATCACAAGTCCTGCGCTGTTTTCTTCCACAGTTTGACGGAAAGACGTCTTTTGGGATGTCCGTGTTTAACCTGAGCAATGCCATCATGGGCAGTGGAATCCTGGGCCTTGCCTTTGCTATGTCTAACACAGGGATCATTCTGTTCATGTAAGTATCTGCCCCCCTCTGACTATACACAGTCTCCTGGCTCCGGTCCAGGTTGCTATCAGTTTGGGAAAGTCCTTTCCATGAACAGCTTCTCCAAGTGGAAGGATTGGAAGCAGCTGCTTCTGGACAGATTGCAGGCTGACATTCCCACAGTCAGTGCACACTGCCCGCCAGCTGTACAGATACAAGACCTGCCTCTTATAATGTACAAATATACCTTCTGTCTACTGTACAGATATACGGCCTGTTCATAACTACTATACCCATCTGCAATACAAATATATAACCCCATCTATACAGGCATAAGGCCAATATAATGTATAAGTATATCCTATCCGATTACTTCTGGGCAGTGATCACGCGCCGTCTAAGGCTAGCACATGATAGCTACAGCCAATCAATGGTCTCATTGGTGATACTGCTGAGACTTGTGGTCATGTGACCAATACCCGGCGGTAAATTAAGAACTGCGCGGACCGCTCCCAGCCTTCAGGCACAAATGTTATGCATTGGAAATCCCCCTTTAAATTTTCTTATAAGGGACTGAACTATGGCTTACAATAAGTGGGAGGCAATCTATAATGGGGTATTCGAGACCAAAAGGCCCATCTTCTTGTACCGTATAAATCGACAGCCGATGATATAAATATTTGCTTGTTCGGTCCCATACAGTACTGATCGGCACTGGTTACAGGCAGGACCTTTATAACAATCTCTGTAGGATATCTAGTGAGTAAGGCCACCTTTTATCTCTTTGCAGTATCCTTCTGATACTCATTGCTCTCTTGTCTGCTTACTCCATCCACCTCCTCCTCAAGTGTTCTGGGGTTGTAGGTAAGTGACCACCGTTGTCCTCGTCTTTTGCCATTTACCTTTCTGTTTTGTCTTGTGACCCACTGTAACAAATAAAGATACAGAAAATTCTGCATTTCCCATTCTATTAACCCTTCCCAAAACCCGCATCTCTTCTTAAAGTGTAAGTTCACAATTAATTACTATCACTGTCAATATTGCGCTAATCATTCCTAAGTCATAAGGTAAAGGCTCTACAAAAAAAATATTTTTGCTTAATATAGTGACATAGTTTATAAGGCTGAAAAAAGCCCTCTGTCCGTCCAGTTCGGCCTGTTATCCTGCAAGGTGATCCAGAGGAAGGCAAAAAACAAACAAACTGTGAGGAAGAAGACAATTTTTCCCCACTTAAGGGAGTCTTTCACCTATACTGACCATTATAGAACACTAACACCATTATCAGTATTACAGTCGCCATATTGGAATGCTACTTACTGTTTAGCTGTCCGTCGCTTATTTTCTTCAAAAAACACTTTTATTCAATATGCAAATTAGGTCTGAAGGTGCCCAGGGACGGCGTTCAAGCGGCCGGTGCCCAGGCCCCTCGTTGCTATTCATATGAAACCCCTCCCCTTTTACCCCTCTTGCCCGCCCTAGGTTCTTCAGAAAGCTTGTAAACCGCGCTGGATTACAGCTTAGTTTGCTAAAATTCCTATGTCCTTTTCCATGTCAGTGTTACCCAGTGTTTTACCATTTAGTATGTACGGGTGACTTGGATTATTCCTTCCCATGTGCAAAACTTTACATTTGTCAGTGTTAAACCTCATCTGCCACTTATCTGCCCAAGCCTCCAATCTATCCAGATCCCTCTGTAGCAGTATACTGCCCTCTGTAGTATATGTATATATATATATATATATATACACACACACATACTGTCCTCTGTAGTATATATACACAGTATACTGTCCTCTGTAGTATATATACACAGTATACTGTCCTCTGTGGTATATATACACAGTATACTGTCCTCTGTAGTGTATATACAGTATACAGTCCACTGTAGTATATATACAGTATACAGTCCACTGTAGTATATATACAGTATACTGTCCACTGTAGTATATATACAGTCCTCTGTAGTATATATATACAGTATACAGTCCTCTGTAGTATATATACAGTATACAGTCCTCTGTAGTATATATACAGTATACTGTCGTCTGTAGTATATATACAGTATACTGTCTGTAGTATATATACAGTATACTGTCCTCTGTAGTATATATACAGTATACTGTCCTCTGTAGTATATATACAGTATACTGTCCTCTGTAGTATACAGTCCTTTGTAGTATATATACAGTATATTGTCCACTGTAGTATATATACAGTATACTGTCCTCTGTAGTATATATACAGTATACTGTCCTCTGTAGTATATATACAGTATACGGTCCTCTGTAGTATATATACACAGTATACTGTCCACTGTAGTATATATACTATTCTCTGTAGTATATATACAGTCTACAGTCCTCTTCCGTGTTAATTACTTTACAAATTAGTTTAGTGTCATCTGCAAAAATTTATATTTTGCTGTACAAGCCGTCTACAAGATCATTAATAAATATATTGCAGAAAATAGGGCCCAATACTGACCCCTGAGGTACTCCACTAGTGACAGTGACCCAATCTGAGTGTGTACCGTTAATAACCACCCTCTGTTTTCTATCCCTCAGCCAGTTACTTACCCACTTACAGACGTTTTCTCCCAGTCCAAGCATGCTCATTTTATATACTAACCTTTCATGTGGTACAGTGTCAGATGCTTTGGAGAAGTCCAGATATACGACATCCATTGATTCGCCGCTGTCAAGTCTAGAACTTACCTCCTCATAGAAACTGATTCAATAAGATTGACATGACCGATCCCTCATATAGTTTTTTTGTAATTTTTAATGAGATCAGGCAGAATCCTGTGAGGACCCTCCTCTGTGCTCACCCTGTGGTATAATAAAGAGAATAAGGCAGGGATCAGCAATGTTCGGCACTCCAGCTGCTACGAAACTATAACTCCCAGCATGAAAACTTACTTGGCTGTTCTTGTAACTCCCATAGAAGTGAAAGGAGGATTCTGGGAGTTGTAGTTTTGGCGTGTCGGAGGTTGCCGATTCCTGGAATAGGGGAAGGAGAGTAAAAATTTCAACTAATTGGCTTTGGTCTTGCTTTCTTCTGGACAGGTATACGTGCCTATGAACAGCTGGGACATAGAGCCTTTGGGCAGCCGGGAAAAATTCTAGCAGCGCTGATCATCACCATTCATAACGTGGGCGGTAAGAATACAATTCCCCCCCCCCCCAGAAAAACAAAGGCCGAGTTTATGAAAATTTACAATTGTCCATTGCACGACCACTGACTGTATATGAAAATTTTAAGATGTCACCACCATCTGCTATTGATACAATGCTAATGTTTCTATAGGACAGCAGCAGAACTCCTTATTCTGTGAGCGCCCACCGTCCCTTTCCTTTTCAACACATTCCGTTTTTTAGATTCCCTCCTTTCCGTGATTTATCTATATATTCTCCCAGAAGCCAGTTTTGTGTAGTTTTAACCCCTAAAAGCTCCTTATTGAATAGACTGAACTGAACGCCTAGGCTCATTTCTTGCATGGAGTAGACCCGGGGGTCTCTACTTTCACCTGGAATTGCAAGAAAGTAGTCAGACCCCCTTTTTTTTTTCCTTTTCCAGCAATGTCCAGTTATTTATACATCATCAAGAACGAGCTTCCCCTCGTGATTCAAGCCTTCTTGGGCCTGAATGAACCAACTGAGTAAGTATGTGCGCTCTGGGTTTACCCGAGTCAATACCATCACCCCCATCTTTTTGCTGCCGACGTCTGAGTGCTTTTTTCTCTGCAGGGACTGGTATTTAAATGGTAAAGTGCTCATCATCATTGTCACCATCTTCATCATTTTGCCTCTGGCACTCATGAAACACTTGGGTAAGACATAAAGCCATTGATCACGTCTGGTGAGGATGTATAGTCAGGATGCTCAGAGCAGTGGTCTGTAACCTGTGGCTTTCCAGTGGTTGCGAAACTCCCAGCATTCCCTGACAACCATTCTGGGAGTTGTAGTCTTTCAAAAGCTGGAGAACCAGACCACTGGAGGGTGCCCAGCTTGACCATGTAAAGGCTGCCTGTAGATGACATTGCACGTCGCAGTTGCGCGTTACCACAGCCGTACCCGCATGTTTATTCATTTTCTTACCTTTTTCTGTCTCGGTCAGGTTATCTGGGTTACACAAGCGGCTTCTCCCTTTGCTGTATGGTGTTCTTCCTGTGTGCGGTAAGTTGTAGGAAAATTTGCATGCTGGTTCAAAAAATTAGTCTACCTGATCAACCGTCTCTTCTTTAGGAAATCCTGTAAGGAAGGAGTTCATCAAGGAAACTGCAATGCCAGAGTTTGCCTGGAGATGGCACTCCATTCCTCTGTATTACAATTATACCAATATTTTGGTGTATTGCATGGAGAAAGCTCAAAGTTTGCAGCAATGACCTGCAACTTTTGGGTCTCCACCTGTGAAACTGCAAGGCCAACCCTCTAACAGAAGTCCCCAGGTGTCCCCACACAATCCACCCAGCCCCATTCGCTTGGAGCAGCACAGGGTGCCGCTGAGCGTGGTAGAAATAGTGAAGGGTGGCTCATCCTCATGATCAGTGGGGGTACCGATCATAAAGTAATGGCCTATCCTAGGGATATGGCAAGGCATTATAGAATGGGAAGTGTCTTAGATGTCTGAGTGATTCCTGATGTTTAAGGCCTCTTTCACACGGGCGTTGCGGGAAAATGTGCGGGTGTGTTGCGGGAACACACGCAATTTTTCTGCGCGAGTGCAAAACATTGTAATGCGTTTTGCACTCGCGCGAGAAAAATCGCGCATGTTTGGTACCCAAACCCGAACTTCTTCACAGAAGTTCGGGCTTGGGATCGGTGTTCTGTAGATTGTATTATTTCCCCTTATAACATGGTTATAAGGGAAAATAATAGCATTCTGAATACAGAATGCATAGTAAAATGGCGCTGGAGGGGTTAAAAAAAAGAAAATAATAATTTAACTCACCTTAGTCCACTTGATCGCGCAGCCCGGCATCTCTTCTGTCTCCTTCTTTGCCGATTGTAGGAACAGGACCTGTGGTGATGTCACTCCGGTCATCACATGGTCCATCACATGATCCATCACCATGGATCATGTGATGACCGGAGTGACGTCACCACAGGTCCTGTTCCTGCACACAGCTAAGATGAAGACAGAAGAGAAGCCGGCTGCGCGATCAAGTGGATTAAGGCGAGTTAAATTTTTATTTATTTTTTTACCCCTCCAGCGCTATTTTACTATGCATTCTGTATTCAGAATGCTATTATTTTCCCTTATAACCATGTTATAAGGGGAAATAATAATGATCTGGTCTCCATCCCGATCGTCTCCTAGCAACCGTGCGTGAAAATCGCACCGCATCCGCACTTGCTTGCGATTTTCACGCAACCCCATTCACTTCTATGGGGCCTGCGTTGCGTGAAAAACGCAGAATATAGAGCATGCTGCGATTTTCACGGAACGCACAAGTGATGCGTGAAAATCACCGCTCATGTGCACAGCCCCATAGAAATGAATGGGTCGGGATTCAGTGCGGGTGCAATGCGTTCAACTCGCGCATCGCATCCACGCGGAATACTCGCCCGTGTGAAAGGGGCCTAACTCTCCCTTTATATTAAAGTTGTGTGATTTAGAAAAACTCATTTTCAGATACCTTCTTGGAGAAATCTGAGGTAGCAGAGGGGTCCCCTTGTTTACTCTATAGTGACAAAGTATGTCTATTGCTCTGGAGGACTTATGTCCTTGTATAACATGGACTGGCCACTGATTTCAAGGGACACCATGTAATGCTTTATTTCCCCTGTGGAGGCGCTGCAGGATAACAGAACACTTGCTGCTGGATTCTTCCACAGATTTGTGTTGACACGATCTGTTCCCTTCCAGGTGATCTACAAGAAAACTGTGATCTCATGTCCTCTGAAAGTAAACCATACAGAGCACGTGGTCTACACTAATGGCTACAACACAACAGGGGACGGCTGCACGGCTAAATCCTTCACTATAAACTCTCAGGTAGGTCTCAGCCCAGACCCACACGGGTGGTCCAATGTCTGTTCAATGTGTCCCTGCTCCTAATACCTGAAATATCTTTTACTTTAGACGGCGTACGCCATCCCCATCATTGCATTCGCCTTTGTGTGCCATCCTGAGGTACTACCCATATACACCGAGCTGCGCAGGTATGAATCTCATAAATAGAGACTATGGGTGTCATTTATCATTAGATATACGCCACTTCTTGGCGCATATCTGTCGCAGATTTGGTACTTCTCCTTCCACACCATATACGCCAGTTCTAAATGTAGTCGCTGCGGTTTTTTGTCTGGCTGTCTCTCGGCATGTTTGCCCTGCTGCGGCCGCATCTCCGTCCCATCCCCATTACAGTGAATGGGGCCGGGACGGACTTCCGGCAGCACACATGTGCAAATGATAGTACTGATCCGATAGGACAAGCCTAACCCGAGTGTGAAAGAAGCCTGCGCCTCTACATAACTTAGGTGCATCAAGCGCTAGCGCAGGCGTATTAAGACCGGTGTCTAAAACGCCGGTATTAATAAAGGAACCCATATGCGTTAAGAGATTTTGATATAGATAGCCTATCCTCATGATAGGTCATAAATATCTGATTGGTTGGAAACCGACTCCGGGCACCCCCACAGATCAGATGTATGAAGAGGCTGCGGTACTCCAGTGAGCACCGCAACCTCTTCCTAGGCCTGTGGTGTCACATTCATCGGTCACGTGGCTCAGTCCCATTCAAGTGAATGGGTCTGAGCTGCAATACCCAGCACAGCCACTATCCAATAGACGGCGCTGTGCTTGGTAAGCTGCAAACAGACAATCTAATATTAATGAGCTATCCAGAGGATACATCATCAATATTAAACCTCCGGAAAACGCCTTTAAGTACTATGCTCAAGTCATCAATGAGACCTCTAATATAAGACCACCACTATAGACGCATACCCCCAAAGGCCTTGTATCCTGTATATAAGATAACACCACCAATTCCTTGTGTCCCTTTTCATGGTTAAGAAGAATATGGCTGTTTATTCCAAAAACAGCACCACACCTGTCCACAGGTTGTGTGTGGTATTGAAGGTACGTCCAAGTCGGGACACGACCCATAGACAGGTGTGGTGCTCTTATTCTAATCCTGGACAATCCCTTGCACTTCTGCAAAAACCTTTTCTGTTGCTGCAATACACGTAAATGATAAAATAAAGAAGTCTTGCAAAAAACTGTGATTACGAGTACAGCTCCTATACAGACCCATGCGACCATATAGTCATAGACTACGTGCAAAGCATGTGTAGTTGGATCCGGCAGGTGCGTCACTCCCTCCTTAGATGCCCTGCAGATTTGGTTACAGCAGTGAACTTACCTTGGACGACACTGGCGATCTCACAGACATTGCATGCTTTATACCTGGATTTCTTAATTTCTCTTGAAAAGCCCATTGCACCCTGACTTCTGCTTGAAGACCCATAATATAATATACTTCTATCTCGTTTATCCATGAAGAGCCACCAAGAAACGGATGCAGAACGTAGCGAACATCTCCATCCTTGCCATGTTTGTCATGTACCTGCTGACCGCCCTGTTCGGCTACCTAACTTTCTATGGTAAGGGTCATGGAGGAAAGCTTGGTGATGAAAACCACTGAAAGCGAGAGACTGCAAAAGTGAAGGAGACAGGACTGCACATGTGCGGACACCCTCCGTTCATTTCTATGGGAGTACCGAAAATAGCAGAGTGCACATTCAGCCATTTTCGGAAATTCTAGACAGAAAAATGGGAAGAGCAACACGCAAGTGCGGCCACTGCTCCATTCATGGATGGAAATAGCTGAGCCAGAAACGAATGCAGGGAGGCCACGCATGTGTGGTCCGCTCTACTTCACTTTGTGGGCTCCGTTCTAGAGAGAGGTGCGGCTTCCACCTCTGAGATAGCGATATGCCCCCAATGTATGAGATGAGTCAACTTATTTAGAGGACTTCTTCTGATGTCCCCCCCTCTCCTTTATATGGAGTCACTTTTATAAAAGACTATGGCAGTGTGTGCACAGCAATCATGGCACTGACCAATAATGTTGATCTCTGATCGTTTAAGCCCTTAGATCCCCCCAACAAAATATATTTTCATTATTTTCCTTCAATAGTTCACCTTAAAATAATACATTTTTTATATCTGATAATAATACATATTTGTAGCTTTTTATCATCAGGGGTAATGTGAATATGAACTTTTATTCTGCCAAGTTCTTCCTCTGCAAGTGCCCAGAAGGAGAAGCTTCACTGTAAAGTGCTCTCTGCATTGAGCTTCACAGTGAAGCTCCGCCTCAGAATCTGGCAGAATAAAACTTCATGTTCACACTTATCCTGATGAAAAAAAAGGTATGTTTGTCCCCCTTGCTTGCTTATACCTAGTGCTGTCAGCAGTTTAGCATGGTCGGTATTGGCGACAAACTCCCTTTAAACGTTTTATTTTCATTATAGGGGGAAAAAAAACTTTTAAAAGTGCATTACTAAGGGGTTAAATGGGTTGTGCCTCTAATATAAATGTATCATGCCCAACAGATAATGCAGTTGTATAGTTATTTTCCCCAAATATCACTATTTATCAAAACTGCCTTATTTTAAAGTTATGAGCCTACCATCGGAACCTGTTGCGAATCAGTTTTTGATATCCAGTTGCTGTAGGTTACTTCCTGCATTAGAGCCTTGTCATGTAGAACATAGGAAGCATCACTGGAAAGAAAAAGGGGCGTAGTTAGTGTCACGTGTTTGCGGATGTCAGCACACATCTCACTGCCCTGAGGCATTATGGGACAGCAGACACATAAACCAGGAAGCAGGATTCAAGCATGGGGGATAAGAGAAAACAGCAAATGGGGTAAATTTGAAAAATAAAAATATCCAAAGCGGAATGGGAGCTAGAGTAACTGATTAAAATACACTTTAGGGTGAAAAGTAATTTATGGCACAACCATAAACTCTGTGTCCTTTATTGCTGCCTGCAGTCACCACTAGGGGGAGCTGACTGCATATACATTTATACAGCTAGTAATTGATAGCCATATAAATCTGTATGCAGTAGGGTTAGGCACTTTTGCAGAAAAAAAATAAAAATAAAATCTCGTATTTTGAATTTAAGGACAATTATGATTTGTTTCGTTTTTGGCGACACCATTTTGGCATGTATATAACTTATTGATTTAAATAAAAAATTTTGCATGCGGTAATAGCGAAAAAAGCTATTCCATTAGTGTTTAGTTTTGTTTTGTTTTTTTCACTTTAAATTTACGACGTTCACTTTGCAGCATAACCAGGGTATTTTATTGTATGGGTCCGTACAATGATGATGATACAAAATAGAATAATAGCATATAACAATAGACAATAATAGCAAAAAACGCTGCAGGGTCAGAATGGATTCCTTTTTCCACTGAATGCCTTTTGTGTTTTTTGTCTTTTTTTTATGTTGTTCACTGGGTGATTTAAATTACCTTGGGGCCCCCATAGCTGGCGGTGGATCCGCCGAAGTTATAAAGAGGTGCATCCCTCTCCATAACTTCAGCACATCTAGCACCAGTTCTAAATGTAAGACAGCTTCCTAGCGGTCTTACATTTAGACCATTTTCTACGCCTAAAACAGGCGTAGAAAATGATGAATGCGTCGGGCCCACCATGTTTTTTTTTTTATAATGCAGTAGTATACCTAGCATACCACTGCATTGTAGCCTAACAATGACAGGCTGTCTGTTAGGGTGTGTCGGCGGCACAGTATAGTAGACATACAGTCATGGCAGGACTAGGAACCTTTGTTAAGCCCACAGCTATCATGGCAACACATCAGCGCCCCACGACTGTGTTTGTGAGGAGCCGGATGGAGACAGGGAACCTCTGTATAACTGCTTAGGTGTCGCAATTGCTACTGACTGCGGCATCAAGGGAGTTAAGTGGAGGCCATTACATTGGAGCACTGTATGAGGGCAGATTGCGAAGGGGATTAATGGTGCGAGCAGCAGGGACTGAAGACAGTATACGGGCTGCACTGAGAAAAAAAAAAAATTGATAATTCGATTTAACAAAAAAAAAAAAACAATATTGTCAGGCACTAAAAGGGTGAATTATTTAATAATCAACCCAGCCCTAAAATGCAGCGAGTGCGACTAAAAGGCAGCTATAGGTGGATATTAAAACTGTCCTATTCATGTGGCGCTGCACCTTCCTGCATACATTATTATGTCAGGAATCTTTGTATTCCACTACCTCTCCCTGTATAATAGGTATATGATATATAGCGGTATATTACTGTAGATTACTACGGTGTCATTTCAACAGTTTGACTGTATATTTCATGTCATCTCCTGGTGACAACAAGCGGCTACAGTTCCACTGATGTCTAGATGATGATGCTTATCTGTATCCCCCATCTGTTAGGTGAAGTGGACTCGGACATGCTACACACGTATAACAAAGTGGACCCTCTGGACACACTTGTGCTTTGTGTACGTCTGGCGGTGTTGGTGGCCGTTACATTGACTGTACCGGTTGTTCTGTTTCCGGTAGGCGAGACTGCGGCTGAACTTTATGCTTAAGTCAGATTTTTTTTTTTTCGCTTAATTTCTGTGCCCTGTCTGCAGATCCGCAGAGCCATCCAGCAGCTGCTCTGCCCCGAACAGGACTTTCGCTGGTGGAGGCACGTCCTTATCGCTGTGTGTTTGCTGACAATCGTCAACCTTCTCGTCATCTTTATCCCTAATATCAAGGATATTTTTGGCGTTATTGGTAAGGAGATCTTCAATATGATTTGCCTAGCTATAAAGAAATATAATATTTAATGGTAAATACAAAGCTGACAATAGAAGTAAATATGGCCAAAGTGCGGGCTGCCCTACAAGGCGCCTGTCATTGAAAACAGCGACAAGCTTCATGTCAGACGATCCCCTAACAGTAACAGAGCTGCTATAATGTAGGGGGAACAGTTAGCTTTCCATGTATCAGATGATTGTATAGAGCCTGGTGCAAATCATCAGACCAGGCTATGTGCACATACCGAGCAAGCAAGGAATTCTGCGAGATTTCATCTCTGAAATCTGCAGAATAGTGAATACTGCTCTGGAGTATAATACAGGATGTACCTCAGGATCAGTACAGGATAAGTAAAGTAATGTATGTACAGTGACTGCACCAGCAGAATAGTGAATACTGCTCTGGAGTATAATATAGGATATAACTCAGGATCAGTACAGGATAAGTAATGTAGTGTATGTACACAGTGACTGCACCAGCAGAATAGTGAGTGCAGCTCTGGAGTATAATACAGGATGTAACTCAGGATCAGTACAGGATAAGTAATGTATGTATACAGTGACTCCACCAGAAGAATAGTGAATACTGCTCTGGAGTATAATACAGGATGTAACTCAGGATGAGTACAGGATAAGTAATGTATGTACACAGTGACTGCACCAGCAGAATAGTGAGTGCAGCTCTGCAGTATAATACAGGATGTAACTCAGGATCAGTACAGGATAAGTAATGTATGTACCCAGTGAGTGCAGCTCTGGAGTATAATACAGGATGTAACTCAGGATCAGTACAGGATAAGTAATGTATGTACACAGTGACTGCACCAGCAGAATAGTGAGTGCAGCTCTGGAGTATAATACAGGATGTAACTCAGGATCAGTACAGGATAAGTAATGCATGTACACAGTGACTGCACCAGCAGAATAGAGAGTGCAGCTCTGGAGTATAATACAGGATGTAACTCAGGATCAGTACAGGATAAGTAATGTAATGTATGTACACAGTGACTCCACCAGCAGAATAGTGAGCGCAGCTCTGGAGTATAATACAGGATGTAACTCAGGATCAGTACAGGATAAGTAATGTAATGTATGTACACAGTGACTGCACCAGCAGAATAGTGAATACTGCTCTGGAGTATAATACAGGATGTAACTCCGGATCAGTACAGGATAAGTAATGTATGTACACAGTGACTGCACCAGCAGAATAGTGAGTGCAGCTCTGGAGTATAATACAGGATGTAACTCAGGATCAGTACAGGATAAGTAATGCATGTACACAGTGACTCCACCAGCAGAATAGTGAGTGCAGCTCTGGAGTATAATACAGGATGTAACTCAGGATCAGTACAGGATAAGTAATGTATGTACACAGTGACTGCACCAGCAGAATAGTGAGTGCAGCTCTGGAGTATATCATCAGTACAAAGGGACACAACTTTATACACATATAATTCAGGCTACAATGTAATGTATATCCAACTGGGTGTTAGTAAATCATTCATTATGCCCTATTTTATAAACTATTTCATTTCTACAGGATCCACTTCGGCCCCAAGTCTGATTTTCATCCTGCCGAGTATTTTCTACTTGAGAATTGTTCCCAGAGAGAAGGAGCCTCTGTCATCATGTCCAAAGATTATGGTTTGTAGTAGCATTACTTACTACTACCCTCACCCTCAGGAGGTCACAGACAGAATGGAGGGGCGCCATAGCAAAAGTAAAGCTCCTCACCGACTTCACTCTCCACCTCTTACGTCTCCCTTTCTTTTCACAGGCTTCCCTCTTTGCCTCTGCGGGTTTCGTGTTCATGATAACGAGTATGAGCCTGATGATCGCGGATTGGGTGACGATAGGAAAAAGTAACGTGGGGGGGCACTAGCCTGCCCTTGGCTCCCTCTCCCGTGGTTAAGGACTATAGGCCAGCCCTCCCGAACCCTGTGCACAACACAAAGGACATTCGCTGCTGACACAGGTGTTTTCAGGAGTAACTGACCGAGGGGAGAGTGGGGCTTCCAATCAGCACCGGACAAGATGTTCTAAGCCATAAGTGCCCACCCGAAACTGTACCACACCCCTCCAGCTGCTGCAAGGCCTCAGTACAATCACTTGACACGTTTGTTTCAGGGTTCCTCTTTAGCTTGGTCATTGGAGGCTATTTTATTTTGTGATCAGTCGTCTTCTCTCATGTCAGGTGTCTCGTCCTTGAATTCTACCCAAATGTCAATGGATCACAGTGTATCTACCTCGCCGCCCCATGCTCGGCAGGGGTATCAGTGTGTTGCACTCAGGGGGTTAGGTAATCTCTCTAAGAGGACACTGCAGCGTTACAATGTGCCATGTTGCCCTGTATGGAGAGCATCTCTACAGGTTACAACTGGCCATCTTCTCTATGTAGCTTAGCGGTGTCACCCTTAAAGCATGAGTTTAAAATAGGGCCCCCATCCACAGTTGCACACGTCATTTTCTTAAGACGCCCTATACCATGAATGATAACTGTTACATGGCTGCAGTCATACTCGCCTGGTTCCAGTTTCTTAAGACGCCCTATACCTACGATTAGAGAGGAGCAAATTTCCTATTTTGAAATTCGTTCACGCTTCGTTTGCTGCTATAAGCAGAACTGCGTTATGGATTCCGTTACCACGGACCATAACGCAATTCTATGACGGAATGCATAACGTTATTCATTCCGTCATAATAGAAGTCTATGGCCTGCATAACGGATCCGTCCCGTTTCCGTTATGCAGGGGGAGTCTTCTCCTGCATAACGGAAACGGGACGGATCCGCTGTGGAGGCCATAGACTTCTATTATGACAGAATGAATAACGGAATGTCTCTAAAGGCATTCCGTTATAGAATTGTGTTATGGTCCGTGGTAACGGAATCCATAACGCAATTCTGCTTTTACCACCAAACGAAGCGTGAACGAATTTCATAAAATGAAATTCACTCATCTCCACCTGTGATGGCTAACCTCCGGCACTCCAGCTGTGATAAAACTACGACTCCCAAGATGCACACTTGCTTGGCTGTTCTCAGAACTCTATAGAAATGAATGGAGCATGCTGGGAGTCGTAGTTTCACCACAGCTAGAGTGCCAAAGGTTAGCCATCACTGCCCTATACCATGAATGATAACTGTTACATGGCTGCAGCCATACTCGTCTGGGTCCTTATTAGATCACTGTCTGTAGATCAGTCTGTTTTATTTCCCTCCGTTCAGATCACTGTGAATCGTGCGGGATCTCCCCCGCCCCCCCAATCATCAGTCCTCAGTGCAGCCATCCTCCCGGGTCACACAATCTTGACATGTTACGTGCTTGGAGAGCAGCTGTACAAGGCATGGTTTACACGTGTGGAATGTAATGTAGACCATGCAAAGAATATTTTAATAAATTTTTAAACAAGGTTTGCAATTTCTTACATTCAGTTTCACAATGGCTGATGTTACTGGGTTTGTTCAGGATTAGACAAACATGGCTGCTTTTTCCAAAAACAGCTCCACACCTGTCCACAGGTTGTGTGCGGTATTGCACCATATCCCTATTCATCTCATTCGAGCTGCAACTTATAGACAGGGGTGGCGCTGTTTTTAGATAAAAGAAGCAATGCTTTTCTCCTCTTGGCCAACCCCTTTAATGCGTACCTGAGTTTTCAAAAAAAAAAGTTTGCATAATGGCTGTTCTTCCTTGTACAGTCACAACTGTAATGGAACAATTATGTTTGGACTTCCATACTATTTCCTGTTTCAATTGCACAGCTAGATGCATTTCTCTCCGAAGCAGCGGTGGTCTCTCTCTTCTGCCAGTATTGTATGCAGTGACCTCACTTCCCACTATGTTTGCTTTCTTCTAAGGAGAAAGGGGCTCTATACCGGAAAATTACTGATCAGTTTTATCCCCATGCATTATGAATGGAGAGTAATCCGTGTTCAGGATGCATCAGGACGTCTTCAGTTCAGTCTTTTTGACTAATCAGGCAAAAGATAAAACCGCGGCATGCTATGGTTTTATCTCCGCCGAAAAAAACTGAAGACTTGCCTGAATACTGGATCCGGCATTTTTCCCCATAGGAATGTATTAGTGCCGGATCCGGCATTCAAAATACCGGAATGCTGGATCCGTGCGCAGACCGGTAAAAATGTTAAAAAAAGATACAAGACGAATCTGTCTGTCCGCATGACAAGAGGAGAGACGGATACGCTCTTGCAATGCATTTGTGAGACGGATTCGCATCTGGATGCGTCTCACAAATGCTTTCTGTCACATCCAGATCGGCGGATCCGGCAGGCAGTTCAGACGACGGAACTGCCCGCCGGATCACACTGCCGCAAGTGTGAAAGTAGCCTAAGAGATGACAAAAAGATGTCAAAAGGGTATTTCCACCTTAAAATGGCACATTTCATACTAATATTTCTTCTGTGAGTGTGACGAATGATTTGGCATATTATTAGGGCTTTTTATAGGCTCCCACCCATCTTTCTCATGCTCCACAATGGCAGATATTTACTAAGATAGGGTTGAACAAATGTTTTGGGGAAAAAGCTTCTATGTTAATAATATTGCAAACACAATGGCTGTCCTATATCCATCAGCAAGCTACAAAGCAAGGGCGACAAGGACATTAGGGCTGCACATGGGATATACTATAGGGTGCGGCACCATGAAGGATACTACTGAAAGCACGGAAGATAATAAAACCATTGGTAAACGTGATTGTCAATGGCAACGATACCCACAGCAAAGAATGGGAGATTGCAGTATTCATGTAGTTGCCACTGAGAAGCCACGCTACATGTATTTCCTCTGCAATCGTCTTATATACTTGACCCTTACTATGTACAGGTCATCTAAAACTGCCATACAAATTAGGCCTCATGCACACGGCCGTTGTTTTGGTCCGCATCAGAGCCGCAGTTTTGGCGGCTCGGATGCGGACCCATTCATTTCAATGGGGCCGCAAAAGATGCGGACAGCACTCTGTGTGCTGTTCGCATCCTTTTCTCTTTTCCGTGGCCCCGCAAAAAAAATAGAACATGTCCTATTCTTGTCCGTTTTGAGGACAAGAATAGGCATTTCTACAATGGGCCGCCCGTTCCGTAAATTGCGGAAGGCACACGGTTGGCTTCCGTTTTTTTGCGGATCCGCGATTTGCGGACCGCAAAACACACAACGGTCGTGTGCATGTAGCCTTAGAATAAAATCAGCCAAACCCACAAATTCTTTGCAGGATCGGCTGCAAGATATCGGTCTCGCCGTAGGTCAGGAAAAAGAAAGACTGGGCATGCAGAATTTCAACGCTGATCCTTTGTTCTCAGCAGACAAGCCGCCCCAGGTGTCCGATAACGGCTTCCTCCCCACTGTCTATTAGGACACATGCATGCTCAGCCAAACTGAGCATGCATGTGTATGGGGGGAGTTGGAAGGAATTGCCGGGTGTTCAGCTGAAACATATATAATGTGTGAGACCACATTAAGGGCTCATGCACATGAACGTGCCGTTTTTTGCGGTCCGCAAAAAACGGATGCCGCCCGTGTGCCTTCCGCAATTTGCGTAACGGAACATGAGGCCGATTATAGAGATGCCTATTCTTGTCCGCAAAACGGACAAGAATAGGACATGTCTCATGATTTTTGCGGGGTCACGGAACGGAGCAACGGATGCGGACAGCACACAGAGTGCTGTCCGCATCTTTTGCGGACCCATTGAAATGAATGGTTCCGTATACGGAATCAAAATACAGTCCGTATACGGAACGCAAAAAAAACGTTCGTGTGCATGAGCCCTAAGAGTGATCGGTTCTTATGAAAGTGTGAGAGGCTGGTGAAACAAAGATGGCCGCGCTGTCTCCTAACAGAAGATGAACAGCAAATGCCTCGGACCTTAAAAATAAGGGAACCCACCTTAGCTTCCGGCCCGTTTCAGTGATGGTCTCTGAGCCCGGTTTATCTGGATTTACACATATGAGTGAGACAGTGAGTAATATGAGAAGAGTGGGGGGTGGATCTTTGATCTAGAACTACTACCCCTTTAATGAAACACTATAAAACGCATCCATAATATATCCCAGCCCTTCCTCTGATCCTATTTCATCTCATGTTACAATTAAAACTAAAAAATAGGTATAGAAATCCACTCTGTCCCTCCGCTTCTCCTCACTGTCATATCTGGCTATAAGAAATCTCGCTGCAGCAGGAGCCTCTCCCCCGTCTGCAGTAAGACACAAAGGGGCACATTATTAAGACGCTGGTCTTAATAAGCCCTATACATGGCGGTGGATCTGCCGGAGGTATGAAGAGGCACCGCCGCTTTTAAATGTAAGACAGCTTCCTTGTAAGACCATCTTTTACGCCTAAAACAGGTGTAGAAAATGATGAATGAGACGGGCCTGCCGACACGCTCCCCGCCGCGCCCAATTTTTTAGACCTGGCGTGAGTGGGGAGAAGTAGCAGATTGCGGCGCAAAGGACCTTTGTGCTGCAATCTGCAAGAGAAACACACCTAATTTAGGCATATTTCTGTTTAATAAATGACCCCCAAAAAGTACTAAGCTCCGCCCATTGAATAAGCTCAACCCCTCATATGTTACACAAATATGAAATAGATCCTGCTTTCTCTGTTGGATTCTTAAAGGGGTTTTGTGAGATTTTGACACTGATGACCACTCCTCAGGATAGGTCAACTGTCTCTGATTAGTGGGGGTCTGACACACGGGACCCCCGCTGATCAGCTGTTTGAAAAGGCTCCTGTGAGCACCGTGGTCTTAATGGAGTTGAGCACTATACAATGTACGGTGCTGTGCTTGGTGAGCTCACAGGAGCGCCGCCGGTGCCTTCTCAAACAGCTGATCGGCAGGGGGTCCCGGGTGTCAGACCCCCACAATCAGAAACGGATGACCTATCCTGAGGAAAATCTTGGAAAACCCCTTTAATAAGTATTGTTTCAGGAACGTGTGGACTGTCCTACAGACTAGTAAAGCAGTGGGGGCAAGGTTATCCCGTTCACTATTATAATTCAGTTCTACGATTTGGGACCATTAAGAAGCAAAGTGATCACACTGACCCACCTGTGCAGGTAAAAGCGTGCTCCCATAGTCGACCTCTTTTTATGAACATTCCCATTACAAACACCTATCCCTCATCCACTGGGTCCTCCACCAAGCTTGGAGAGGGGACCCCGTGTTCCCCTGTTTGAACTGCTATGGGATAGCTAAAAACCTTTACTCTGTTATCTCCACAGTCCCATACAGCTGATTTGGATGGCAGAACACATGCAAGACAGCAACTCCAATGGGGGAACGTGGGGCCCCGCTCTCATCATCAGCAGGGGGCCACAGCGGTCAGATCCCCGCCATTCAAAAAGTTAACCTGTGGAAAGGGGATAAGGGTTTGTAGTTGAACAATCCATTTAAAAAAAAGTTGTAATATCAATCTTTTCACGAAAAAAAAAAAAAAGCCGCCAATTGTCTGGCCCATAGAACCGCCAGCCGATCATAACGAGGGAAAATGTCATCTAGCCAAATAAAGGCACAGTGGTTGACCATGTCTCGCACAGCAAACCATATGCCATTATAGGATATAGTCAAAGGGATTGTCTTCACACATGGTGACCTGGAGTTCAATTAACACATACACCCACATAAGGTGTGATATGGCGGTATAATATATCCTTCCTGCCCCCAGCACCTCACCACTCTGTATATCCTTGCTGAACTCACTGGTGGTTTCTCGGCTTCCGTTTGCTTGCATCTATGTAATGCGGAAGTTCCTCTTTTTAACTTCATGCTCAAGACGAAGGCCGGTGAGCTGCAATGAGCAGAGCGTCGTCCAAAACCGGAGGCCACAACCAAGAGAATGTCGCCTCAGTTCTCCTCGGGGAACGGGAGAACCACAAGGTGTTCCAGCTCCTGGGGAGAAAGTGCACGGTGAGAAATGTGGTACCTGGGCGGGTGTTGGGTTAATGAACGTCTCAAAGGCTGAGAAATAGGAAATTTGTAATCATTGCTACAAGCACGACTGCGTCCAGAGCTCGGGTTATTTTACTCACTGATATATTCCGCAGCACTTTACAGACATCATTATCACTTGCTTTCCCCAATGGGGCTCATAATATAAACTCCCTATCAGTCTGTCTTCGGAGTGTGGGAGGAAACCGGAGAACCCGGGGAGAACATACAAGCGATGTTGTCCTTGGTCGGATTCTAAACTAGGACCCCTGCGCTGCAAGGCACCAGTGCTAACCACCGTGCTGCTTGGGTTAGCTATACATGCACATACATGAGCGACATGTTAGCAGCCCATGAACCGCATGAGGCAAGCATCTTAAAGGGCTTGTTCAGTTTATTAAACCCATTTAGGGGCTCCGCTGTCGGTCAGAGTGCAGAGGGGTTACTAAGATCATCTTTCTCTGTGTAAATGCTTAGAGGGGTTTTCTGGGACTGTAATATCCTTGGGCTTGGCCATCAATATCAGGATCCCACTCCCGCATTGCTGCAGCGCTGTGCACTGGGTAGTGGCCATGAAAGGTAGTGCAGCACTGCTCCCAATTAAAGGGGTTAAGACAACTTATTCCCTATCCACAGGATAGGGGATCAGAGTCTGAATGTCGACGATCTGACCGCTACGGCCCGTGCTCTCCGTGTGAATGGTGAAGCGCTCATACACGTGTGCCGCTGTGCCATTCAGCTCTATGGGACTGCCAGAGATAGCCCAATACAAGCGCCCACCTATCTCGGGCAGCCCCATAGAGCAGAATGGGACGGCGGAGTGCATGCGTGTCCACTGCTCCACCCGGAGCCTGTTCTTGGGATCATTCGATCCACCCTTTATCCTATTGGCGTGGGATAAATCTATTTAATGCGATAACACCTTTAAGTGAATCCTATTTTCTACCATGCTGATGTTTTGCTACTGCATACTGCTGCGATGCATGCGGGTAGTTACCCTCATGTGGAAAGTGTGCAGCACTGCCTTACTACTCTCCTCCTGTTGGAATCACATGCATACTCAGCCGAGCCCAGCATGCTTGTGTATGAGGAGGTAGGAAGGTATAGCTGACAGCCGAACAATCCTTCCTGTTACCATTTGCACTGGAGGCTTCATCATAATACAGATGTGAACAAAGCCTTACGTGTCTGACAGCAAAATGTAGAAGAACCTCTGTTTGGGTAACAGCAGACTAGTGGATGCTGCTCTGGATGTGACTGGAGTAGAAGACTTTGTAACTGAAAATCAGACAAAAAAGAGAATTTAGAAAGTGGAAGTGCATATATACTGGTGACCAATGTCATATTGTGCCACTCTGCAGGTCCCTGCCACAACTGTTTACTGGCCGAATAAGACACACTGTACAATGCCACCGCCTGCGTCACCGTCCTGTCATGGATCAGTCGCCTGCCCTTGTGTCAATATTGGTAGACGAGCGGGTCTCACAGATGGCTGCTCCTACTATTCCTGGACAAAACACTAATATGCCTCCTCAGAGTAAATATTGCGCCACCTTTATCACTTCCTATTTCCTGAAAGCGTCTGACCCCCGACATTAAAAATAAATCATTCAAGTATCATTGAGTACACGCTCTACGGTTCACTCGCCTTCACCGGAGTGCGAGCTGCCCGAACCGCCAGCAAACAAGGAAGTTTATTATCTGTTCCTTGTCAAACTGTAATTTTGTGTACCCTGCAAATAAACTGCATAACGACGTGGCACGAAGAAGGCCTCTCGCTGCTCCGTGCCTATTATTTCTCACTTACACTCCAAGTGTGAACTGAGCTGCGGTGCAGGTCAGCGGGGGTGAAATCTGTGGCAAGCCCACGCCACGCCTGCAGATTTAGAGGCAGAAATGCCGCATGCAAATCTTGAAAACAATGGGCGTCCACGCGGCGGAATCTGTGGCAGACTGGCGGCGAATACACCCTAATAACTGTATTGTGACTTTAGAAACTGGCAATTTGTTTTAACCCTGTATTTCTCAATCCATCAGACTTTGGCAACAACCGTAGTTCAGCTTCTCCTGTCGCCGAGCAATGATCACTGGATAAAGCAGAGCTGTGGCGTTGTGTGTCTGGTGAAAGACAACCCAAGACGTTCCTACTTTATCCGGCTCTATGATGTCACGGTACGTATCACACAGGGCTATGGACCATCTTAAAATAAAAAATATCCTACTGATGCGTCCTCATCTCCTTCATGTTGCTATAAATCAATATGGCTGCAAACTGAGAAGTATCACAATACGCCTCTTAAAGGGCATCTGTCAGCAGTTTTGTCCCTATGACACTGGCTGACCTGTTACATGTGCGGTTGGCAGCTGAAGACATCTGTGTTGGTCCCGTGTTCATGTGTGCCCGCATCGCTGAGAAAAATGATGCTTTAATATATGCAAATGAGCCTCTAGGAGCAACAGGGGCGTTACCATTACTCCTAGAGGCTCTGCTCTCTCTGCAACTGCAGCACCCTCTGCACTTTGGTTGACAGGACCAATCAGTGTAAACGCTGCTGCAGAGAGAGCAGAGCCTCTAGGTGTAATGGTAACGCCCCCGTTGCTCCTAGAGGCTCATTTGCATATATTAAAGCATCATTTTTCTCGGCAATGCGGGCACATATGAACATGGGACCAACACAGACGCCTTCAGCTGCCAAGTGCACATGTAACAGGTCAGCCAGTGTCATAGGGACAAAACTGCTGACAGATGCCTTTTAAGAGGAACGAAGGACAAATTTGCTAAAGGATCATTTCTTGGGGGAAATTTTCCTCCAGGCCTCACTGGATTTTCATATCTGTAAATCTCATCCTATTTTAGAGTAGCAGAAATCCTGTTCTGCAGACAAAGTTTATTATCACTTTATGTGCAAACGCTATAAAAAAAATAAAATAATAATAATAAAAGCATACATCATCAGGTTTTTCGATTTTGCTTTACAAAAATAGGATGCAAGTAAGCCCAAAAAGGTGCAAAATCCTATTTTTGCAACTTTTTGATACCAGACTATTTTAAAAAAAAAGTGGGTGGGGCTTAGTGAAAGAGGGCGTGTCCACTGTCAGCCCTACAAATTTACTATAATTTATACCAAACAGCTGTAGTAAATTATAGCGCACATCTAAGGCTACTTTCACACTGGTGTTTTGGCTTTCCGTTTGTGAGATCCGTTCAGGGCTCTCACACGCGCTCCAAAACGGATCAGTTTTGCCCTAATGCATTCTGAATGGAAAAGGATCCGCTCAGAAGGCCTCAGTTTGCCTCCGTTCAGTCACCATTCCGCTCTGGAGGCTGCTTGCAGCGTTTTGATGTCCGCCTGACGAAACTGAGCCACTTACATTGTGTGTCAGGACGGATCCGTTTTCACTGACACAATAGAAAACGGATCCGCCCCCTATTGACTTTCAATTGTGTTCAAGACGGATCCGTCTTGGCTATGTTACAGATAATACAAACGGATCCGTTCTGAACGGATGCAGACGGTTGTATTATCTGAACGGATCCGTCTGTGCAGATCCATGACGGATCCGCACTAAACGCGAGTGTGAAAGTAGCCTAAGCCAGCTCATGCATAGCCGTGTCCTAATGAATCAGAGCTAAAAGGCAGCCAACAGTGAAGAACACAACCACCAGTTGGGCATCACCTGGCTGGCACACAGCGATCACCTGGACACGTGCGACATGGCAGGCGCGTTACTATTTGAGCCTGAATTTCTTGTTTTGCAGGAAGAAAAGCTGGTTTGGGAGCAGGAGATCTCTCAGCAGCTCATGTACCTCACACCACGTCCGTATTTCCACACCTTCCCCTCAGATGTAAGTCTGTCTACTGCCGAGTGTCAGTCATTGTGGATTGTGAGTGACCAATATCACAAAGTGTTTAGCACCAACATGTCATATCCATCCGGAGCCAGGTCCACAGGACCTTCCCATTTATCATTATGTTGGTATGAACGGACTGTACGTCTGCGAGGGGTAATGGAGAATGCACGGGGGTCACATATTTTTGCAATGCCGAATGCAGTCCATAGCGTAAAAGAAGATGTACTACAGTTGTCACATTACAGGTAGACTTAAAGGAACACTCCGGGCACCACTGACACATTGTGTTATGCCTAGGACAGTGGTGGAGCATGACGCAGGGATACTCTCCGTGTCATGCCCATGCACCGCCACCTCAGGCCTGGCGTGAATCCGTTTTGTTCAGAGTGTTCCTTTGTCAATCGCTCCTAAACACGGTTAGCCTAACAGAGTGCTCTCTACCTGAAGGAATGCCAGGCTGGGCTGAATTTTGCCAGTGAAGAGGAAGCTGAAGCATTTCAAGCTGTTGTCGAAGAAAAACTGCAAAAGAGACAACACAGACAAGGTATAAAGAAACTGAGGTCCAGCGTTCCTAATTTCTAGGGAACGCAGATGTGCCGAGATATACAGTACGTGCCTGAAGCTCGCAGAAATAAACAGCTTTTCCATTCTTATCCAGATAGCAGTTGTCATATTTCAACATGTCTGATCCTTTTGTTCATAAGGATCTGTATTTGTCAGAATCGAATTCCCTTCTTAATAAGTTATTAAAGGGGTTGTAGCATCTCTGACACTGGGGGTATAACACTAGGATATCCCCCCAAAGTCTGATAGGTGCAGGCATACTTAGAACGGAGCCGGCAAATACCCGGAGGGCGCACCACGCATGCGTGGCCACCCTCTATTCACTCCTATGGGAGTGCCGAAAATAGCCGAATGCTGACTCTGCTATTTCCAAAAGCCCCATAGAAGTAAGTGGAGCAGTGGCCGCGCTTGCGCGGTGCGCCTCCCAACAATTTTGATGGGACTTCCGAAAACAGTCGAGTTCGCACAGTGCACCCTCCTGGACTTTGCCGGCTTCGCTCTAAGTATGCCCGCACCTATCAGACGTTGGGGGCTTATCCTGGTGATATACCCCCCCCCGCCAGTGTCAGAGATGGTACAAGCTGAAATATTAGAGGAGAATTACATTCTGAAAGATACAGATCCTTATGAACAAAAGGCAATTTTCAGAAATCCTATTGAAATTGATGGGAGGCGCACCACCGCGCAAGCACGGCCACTGCTCTACTTACTTCTATGGGGCTTACGGAAATAGCAGAGCCAGCATTTGGCGCTCCCATAGGAATAAATGGAGGACGGCTGCGCATGCACGATGCGCCCTCCGGGACTTTTCCTGCTACGTTCTAAGTGTATGCCCCCAATGTCTCAGATGGTACAAACCCTTTAAAGGTGTTTTACAGGATTTTTTTAACTGATGATCTATGTTCCATTCAGTATCTGATAGGTGGGAGTCCAACCCCCCAGGACCCTCTCAGCTTACCAACCACAGCGCCGTATATTGTATAGTGGTTGTACGTGGTATCGCAGCTCAACCCCATTCAATTCAATGGAACTGAGCTGTGCCTAGGCCACATAACGGATGAACGTGATGCCACATGGCCTAAGCAAAGCTGCAATATGGCTGCTGTCCTACAGCGAGTGCTGATGCCTCCTCAAACAGCATCTTAAAGGTGCACGTCCAGAACCCAGCAACCCCGCTGATCAGCTGTTCCACTGAATTGAATGGGAGTAGCGCTGCAGGATGGAGCAATAAAATTCCCAGCACTGAGGCTACACCGAAACCACTGATTGGCGATCAGATACCGATGGCCTATCAATAGTAAAATCCTAGACAAATTCTTTAGTAGGGCAGGTTGTAACCTAATCAGCGTACAATTAAACCCTGCGGCATCGCTATAGGAAGTAAAGGTTGTAAATCCTGTTTTTTGGCAGCATAAAGTATCCCCTCTATTGTATCCCCCCCATGTAGGTGTGGTGACTGTACGGCTTACAATAACATATCTTCTCGATTTTAGAAAAACGCCAAGCGCTACCGCCGCCCCCGCCAGTGTCAGATGGTAAGTGAAACTCTAGAAATTGTGGGCACGCTGATGGATTTTGACTAATTACTTCTATTCCTAACCATTTGCAGAAAGAAGAAGCACCCTCCCTCTGCCCCCGCCACCTGGACATATCGCCAATGGTAAGATAGATAAGGAAACATAAATATTGCTATGAAGCTGAATCTTGCAATGGTCTTGCCAGAAAGACGACTCGTTTCACTGCTTTACATCCTGAGTGGAGCCAAGACAGTGAATACTTCTGCTCTAAGCACAAAACGTCATATGGATTCACCTATGTCTGTAGTTTCACCTTGTGCTGTCCTTTTACACAATCTTAATCCCTTCAGGTCCTCCAAGTCCACAGCCTTATCCCCCGACCCAGCACGCCGGCATCAACTTGGCAGCAGTCAGTATTCAAAACCCAGATATCACATCAGAAAGATACCGCGCCCTCCCGATACCCAATGATAAATCCAAGAGTAAAAAGGGGAAGAAGAAATTCTCCAAAGCCGATATCGGGGCACCGAGTGGTTTCAAGTAAGAACTAGAAAAGCTACAATTTCTGGGGAAATTGTGTGAAGTGTTCTCGCCTCCACCAGTAGTCTACAACTGGAGTGGGCAGAGTAACTGGGTGGAGTGGCTGGAGTAACGGTGGAAAGGTTGGACTGGGCAGAGTAACTTTATGGAGTGGGCAGAGTAACTGTGTGGAGTGTGTAAAGATAGTAAACATTACACTAACCAATTGATTGATCAAATTAAAAAAGTGCACATGGCAAGCTTGATAGAGTGAGAAATGCATTTCAACTTTAATTTATTTATATTGCACATTTAATTGCAATGTTGTTGCTTCAAAGTTACATTAAAACATACATTTATAAAAACATTAGCAGCCGATTTGTGTAGGTGGGCTTGAAAATGAGGGAGTGGTGGCAGTTTAGAAATCGTGTCCTTATTTTTCAGCTCACACTCTAGCTTTCGTCACTCTGCTGGCTGCTCACACACCTGGGTTCCTATGGAAACTCACTCTACAGCAAGGGCAGAGAAGAGTGGTTAAAAACAAACAGCTCCAACTTGCTCACTTCACCGGCGGCTGCCATCTTCAAACGGTTGTAGTTTAAAAATTATAAATCCTACAGTGAAGAGCTTTATATTGTGAGAATCACAAGACCCAGACCTACATTTTGATGCATAGTAGGTCTCTGAAATATTAAAAATGAAGGCACAGTCGCAGTTTAGAAATTGCCCTTCAAATTTGAGGTGGCTAGAGTGGAGTTTCAATGAATGTCAATAGGTGCGTGAGTTGCAAACAAATGGTCATATTGTGAAAACTATCAGGACTATGGCTTAGCCGTGGACATTTTTATTGGCAGCAGGGATAGCTGAACGTTTTGATATAAGATGTATGTAGGTGGGCTTGAAAATGAGGGAGTGGTGGCAGTTTAGAAATCACGTCCTGATTTTTCAGCTCCCACTCTAGTTTTTAACATTCCACTATTCATTCCTATGGGACCAATTTCGCCACAAAAACGCAGATGTTTCGTGAACCATTAGGCGAAACGTTCCACAAAGTGATAGCACACCAATCGGGAACAATCCGCACGTTTCAGTATATTACTGTCTATGTAGTGTAAAAACTGTGGGAGGAGTTAGGGTGGTAAATTTGGCTATAATAATAAGAATATATATGTGAGATAACAGTAAGTGGTCTTGCCATGCAAGAACACTTAATTATACACCATGTAAACCGTTATCAAAGTCATGGCTGAAAGTCATTGGGACACATTTACTTTACTTAGTTTCCCCCGCGCGCTGCCCTAAGATTTGGCCCATCTATGGCAGTCCTTGCGTCTGGCGATAAAACTACATCGGCCCCTAAAATAGTCGCACATCCTTTAATAAATGTGCCCTATTGTATTACCTGCAGCTTAGTGCCATAGATATACTGAATCAGTACTAGTCAGAAAGGAGTTCGTCAGTGCCCCAGACCTCCCAAATGAATCCTCTCACTAGCAGGGCTGTGTCACAGTCTCAGAATGGGGAAGATGGGAATTAATGGCGGCATCCGTAAGTACTGCCAGGGTCGAGTCAGGACACAATACTATAAAAGCCCCTTGCTACCATTAGTGGTTTTATTTCTGGATATTATATACAGCAGAGTAAGCAATGTAATAATATTTGGTGCTTTATTACAGGCATGTCTCTCATGTGGGATGGGATCCAAATAACGGATTTGATGTAAGTATATCCACCAATACAGACCTTTCATCCAAATGTATCCATAAGCCCCCGACACTGTATACTGTGTGGCAAATGCTTTTTCTTTTATTAAACATTGGAGCCTATGGGAAATGGTGATACAAGACAAAGATAAGTAAGCGACCTTACAACATCCTACCTGGATGGTGTTTCCCCCCATATTGTATTGTGCAGGCCACGTGATTATTATTTATTCTGTATGGAATTTGTTTGTTTTAACAAATATTTAATCACACTTAGTAAATATTTGTATCACCTAGCCTGTTAAGCTCTTCTGACCTCCCCTTTAATTCTGACAGTGTCCCCCCTCTTTATTATTACAATCAGGTGAATGCGTTGGATCCGGAACTGCGTAACCTTTTCAGCAAGGCAGGAATAAGCGATGCCCAACTGAAAGATGCAGAAACCTCAAAGCTGATCTACGACTTCATAGAGCAGCATGGAGGGATGGAGGCTGTAAAAGAGGAATTAAGAATGGGCGGAGGTGAGGATCTGGGAGGCGTATATTTATTCATGTTCTATTATACAATGCTGGTAAATTCCACAGTGCCCTATGGAGAATGACACTTCTGAGGCTCAAATTTTTCACTTGTGGAAAAAAAATATATATATATCAAACATGACTATAGAAAACAAGACATAAAAGATATTTTTTTGCTTGCTAACCACAGTTTCTGCCTACAGATTCTGACCCACCAACCCCACCTTCCCGCTTTGCACCATCTCCTACCCGTCCACCGCCGGGAAGAGGAAGAACCGGCCCCTTACCTCCACCACCAAGCAGAGGCTCTAGTGTTCCGCCACCCCCTCCTCCGTCTCGCAGTAGTCCTGCTCCGCCGCCTCCCCCGGACCTTCACAGAGCTCCGCCCCCTCCAAGAGCAGGTCCAGCGCCTCCTCGAAGTGGAGGTCCACCTCCTCCGCCACCTCCACCGCCGCCACTGGCATCAGAACCACAGTTTCATGGTGGTCCTCCTCCTCCTCCCCCTCCAGCTGTATCAGGAGGCCAAGCATCACCGATTTCTCCTGCCCCTGTTGGTCGTGGGGCCCTGCTGGACCAGATCAGACAGGGAATCCAACTGTCTAAGGTGAGTTTTAAGACATACAATATAAATCCAAAATTATGTAACCACTGGAATATAGTTCTATTACAATATACATAGAATACTACAGCGGCTAGAAAATGGCCATCTATTCCAGCCCTAACCAAGCTGTAATAAGAAAACTTTAATAGGTACGCCCATCTTATTAAGAGATGGCATATCTCTAGGATATGCTATCAATTTATGATCAGTGGGGGTCCGTCGTCTGGGACACCACTGATCCTAGAAACATAGAATGTGTCGGCAGATAAGAACCATTTGGCCCATCTAGTCTGCCCAATATACTGAGTACTATGGATAGTCCCTGGCCCTATCTTATATGAAGATATATGGAAGATATATGGAATAATTGTGGAATAGGTAGATATACGTCTAACTGTGTCGGTGTTTTGACAAACGACATATTTCACACTCCATATTCTAGATCTAGAGTGTAGAAATATATATATATATATATATATACACACTCACCTAAAGAATTATTAGGAACACCTGTTCTATTTCTCATTAATGCAATTATCTAGTCAACCAATCACATGGCAGTTGCTTCGATGCATTTAGGGGGGTGGTCCTGGTCAAGACAATCTCCTGAACTCCAAACTGAATGTCAGAATGGGAAAGAAAGGTGATTTCAGCAATTTTGAGCGTGGCATGGTTGTTGGTGCCAGACGGGCCGGTCTGAGTATTTCACAATCTGCTCAGTTACTGGGATTTTCACGCACAACCATTTCTAGGGTTTACAAAGAATGGTGTGAAAAGGGAAAAACATCCAGTATGCGGCAGTCCTGTGGGCGAAAATGCCTTGTGGATGCAGAGGTCAGAGGAGAATGGGCCGACTGATTCAAGCTGATAGAAGAGCAACGTTGACTGAAATAACCACTCGTTACAACCGAGGTCTGCAGCAAAGCATTTGTGAAGCCACAACACGCACAACCTTGAGGCGGATGGGCTACAACAGCAGAAGACCCCACCGGGTACCACTCATCTCCACTACAAATAGGAAAAAGAGGCTACAATTTGCACAAGCTCACCAAAATTGGACTGTTGAAGACTGGAAAAATGTTGCCTGGTCTGATGAGTCTCGATTTTTGTTGAGACATTCAAATGGTAGAGTCTGAATTTGGCGTAAACAGAATGAGAACATGTACCCATCCTCTGATGGCTACTTCCAGCAGGATAATGCACCATGTCACAAAGCTCCAATCATTTCACATTGGTTTCTTGAACATGACAATGAGTTCACTGCACTAAAATGGCCCCACAGTCACCAGATCTCAACCCAATAGAGCATCTTTGGGATGTGGTGGAACGGGAGCTTCGTGCCCTGGATGTGCATCCCTCAAATCTCCATCAACTGCAAGATGCTATCCTATCAATATGGGCCAACATTTCTAAAGAAAGCCATCAGCACCTTGTGGAATCAATGCCACGTAGAATTAAGGCAGTTCTGAAGGCAAAAGGGGGTCCAACACCGTATTAGTATGGTGTTCCTAATAATTCTTTAGGTGAGTGTATATATATATACTGTTGGGGGAGGAAAGAAGCTAATGGGGGTGAATGTTTTAGATAAAAGAGTGTAAGTTAGAATGGTCATGGGCCAAGGGGGTTCAATCTCGTGTCCTATAAAGGGACGGTAATCCTATTTATATACTTGCTGCTGGTCAAACTAGGGATGGAATACTACCTGGTTTGTTATCCGTGTACTATAGGGAAGCTCTATTCCATGCAATATGCATGGTAACTAAAAGGAGCATATTACAACACTGGCTACAGCCTTCAATCCCCCTAGAGACAACATTCTAAACTACCTCAAGGATTTATTGGCTCTGGAGCGTAGGGAGGCAGAAAGAAGTAAAGAAGGGAAGGGAGGCAAATTTCTGAAAAGATGGAGGGGTTTCCTGCTGAGTTCTTGTCTGATTCGGAAATCGAGAATATTATGAAACCCTTCACACTTACGCAATGGTACTTAGAGGAACAGCTGAAAGGGACGTTAGGACGATTAGCACAATGAAATCAGTTTACAACAGTACAGGACATTGTACATGCTTCGGCATAAAACCTCTCGCTCTGTCAGGATGTATGGAAGTTGCCAAGTTGGTAATTTGGTTTTCGAGCAGGATATACAGTACAGACCAAAAGTTTGGACACACCTTCTCATTCAAAGAGTTTTCTTTATTTTCATGACTATGAAAATTGTAGATTCACACTGAAGGCATCAAAACTATGAATTAACACATGTGGAATTATATACATAACAAACAAGTGTGAAACAACTGAAAATATGTCATATTCTAGGTTCTTCAAAGTAGCCACCTTTTGCTTTGATTACTGCTTTGCACACTCTTGGCATTCTCTTGATGAGCTTCAAGAGGTAGTCCCCTGAAATGGTTTTCACTTCACAGGTGTGCCCTGTCAGGTTTAATAAGTGGGATTTCTTGCCTTATAAATGGGGTTGGGACCATCAGTGGCGTTGAGGAGAAGTCAGGTGGATACACAGCTGATAGTCCTACTGAATAGACTGTTAGAATTTGTATTATGGCAAGAAAAAAGCAGCTAAGTAAAGAAAAACGAGTGGCCATCATTACTTTAAGAAATTAAGGTCAGTCAGTCAGCCAAAAAATTGGGAAAACCTTGAAAGTAAGGTCTATTTGACCATGAAGGAGAGTGATGGGGTGCTGCGCCAGATGACCTGGCCTCCACAGTCACCGGACCTGAACCCAATCGAGATGGTTTGGGGTGAGCTGGACCGCAGAGTGAAGGCAAAAGGGCCAACAAGTGCTAAGCATCTCTGGGAACTCCTTCAAGACTGTTGGAAGACCATTTCAGGGGACTACCTCTTGAAGCTCATCAAGAGACTGCCAAGAGCGTGCAAAGCAGTAATCAAAGCAAAATGTGGCTACTTTGAAGAACCTCCTAGAATATGACATATGTTCAGTTGTCTCACACTTGTTTGTTATGTATATAATTCCACATGTGTTAATTCATAGTTTTGATGCCTTCATAGTCATGAAAATAAAGAAAACTCTTTGAATGAGAAGGTGTGTCCAAACTTTTGGTCTGTACTGTATGTTAGGTTAATTAGTGCTAGAGGGCTAGGGAGGGAGGGAGGGGGGGAGTAAGGTTTTCAGATACAGAGGAGGGGGGGGGGAATAAAAAAAAAAGTAGGAAACATATTGTATGGATCATTTACTTTCCAATAATTGGTGCAAAAGTCATCAACATGTTCTTTTTTCTTCATGTAAGAATGTCTTTTATTGATATGATTTGTAACCTCCAAGATATGTTGTCATGAACCATGCATGTCTTTTCCTGCAATACAAATTTTGTTTAAAAAAAAAAAAAAAAAAAAAGAAGGGGCAAACTTGGTCCCCATCGCAATGCCTTTTATCTGGAGAAAGGTCTTATCTTGAAAGGTGAAATAATTATGTTCCAAGATGAATTTGATGGATTTGAGAATGAAAAGACATTGAGTTTTGGGCATGCAGAGATCAGAACTAAGTCATTTGTTGATCGCTTCAAGGCAGAGGGAGTGTGTGATGTTGCTGTAGAGGGCGGCCACATCGAGTGTGACCCAGTGGTAATTGTCTCTCCATTGGAAAGTCTCGAGTGTTTGTAGTAAGTGAGTGGTGTCTTTTAGGTATGACGGTAGTTGAACTACGTAATGTTGTAATATGCCATCTATGTACTCAGACAGATTTGTGGTGATTGAACCTATGCCTGAAATAATGGGTCTTCCGGGCGGATTGGACAATGATTTGTGGATTTTAGGGAGAAAATAAAACTTTGCAGTGACAGGGTGTGAAATTTTAAGATAAGTTCTGATTTTCTTATTAGGGATCGACCGATATTGATTTTTTAGGGCCGATACCGATACCGATAATTTGTGAACTTTCAGGCCGATAGCCGATAATTTATACCGATATTCTGGGAATTTTCATTTTTGAAAAAAAATAAAAATTCCTACACAAATCTGCTGAAAATTAATATGTTTATTGTTAATGTGTATTTTTTTTGTTTATTGTTAATGTGTATTTTTTTTTTTACTAACTTTTAGCCCCCTTAGGGACTAGAACCCTTGTCCTATTCCCCCTGATAGAGCTCTATCAGGGTGAATAGGAGCTCACACTGTCCCTGCTGCTCTGTGCATAGTGCACACAGCAGCAAGGAGCTGAACATGGCAGCCAGGGCTTCAATAGCGTCCTGGCTGCCATGGTAACCGATCGGAGCCCCAGGCTTACACTGCTGGGGCTCCGATCGGAGGAGCAGGGGAGAGGGGACCCTGTGGCCACTGCCACCAATGAGTAATACTGGGTGGGGGGGGGGGGGCGCACTGCGCCACCAATGTTTTTACTATTGGCCGGGATTGGGGTGGGGGGCGCACTGCGCCACCAATGATTAATACTGGGGGGCTTGGGGGGGGGGCGCACTGCGCCACCAATGAAGATAAGTCTCTCAATCATTCATATACAGGAGGCGGGAGCTGGCTGCAGAATCACATAGCCGGCTCCCGACCTCTATGAGCGGTAGCTGCGATCCGCGGCACCTGAGGAGTTAACTACCGCGGATCGCAGCTATCGCTCATAGAGGTCGGGAGCCGGCTATGTGATTCTGCAGCCAGCTCCCGCCTCCTGTATATGAATGAATGAAAGGCTTATCTTCATTGGTGGCGCAGCGGCCACAGCCCCTCCCCTCCTCTTGTCTTCTCTTCTGTCATTGGCGGCAGCGGCAGCAGCAGCACAGGGGGAGGAGACACTGCTTCCTTCTCCCCTGTGCTGCGGAGGGAACACAGAACGCGCTGAGAGCAGCGCGTTCTGTGTTCCCAATACGTTATCGGTATATCGGCAAAATAGATGCCGATACCGATAACGTTCAAAATCCTCAATATCGGCCGATAATATCGGCCAAACCGATAATCGGTCGATCCCTATTTCTTATCCAGGATACCTAGGTAGTAGCCTTCATCTATGAGGTCATAGAGCTCTTTCTTAAAAGATGATGTGGGATCTTCGGTCAATGATTAATAATAAGCCGTGTCTGATAGTATGCGTAAGGACTCAGCGGTGTAGTATTTGCTATCCATTATCACTTTGCCCCCTCCCATGTCTGCGTTTTTTATCACAATATCCTTATTTCCCGTTAATGTTTTGATAGTTTTTTTCTGTTCCTGAGTGAGGTTACTGGTAGATTTCAGATTGGAGGGGCTGAAGTTGTGTTGAAATTCTGTAATGACCATATTAAAAACTTTTCCTGTATAGAGAGAACCCTGGTATTGTTATATCCCAGTCATTACTCCCATTGAACCAGCCACTAAATCTATATTCTCAGATGCCATTATAGCCTCAAGTTCATGATCTTATTCCCTAAACTGCGAGCATTTGTAGACAAGACTCTGAGCTTGTCATTTATTAACCTTTGTGCCACTGGCATCTTCTGGCATTGTTCAGGGGGGCAGTCGGACTGCTGGATTATCACTCTTTTGCCCCCCTTTTCCTAGTTTAAATGCTCCTTAGCAAATACTTGGAACTGTTCACTGAGGACATTAGTTCCCTTGAGAGAAAGATGCAAACCATCTTTCTTGTACAGTTCTTTTCCATTCCAACGAGAGATAACATGAGACACAAAGCCAAACCCTTGGTTCAGACACCATTCACCAAGCCATACATTGAATTCCTTAATGATCATCTTCCTGTCATGCTGAAGGTTATGCACAGGCAAAACTGCAGAGAATGAAACAGTTGATGCAACCTCCCGTATATCCTTTCCAAGTGTGTGAAAAGCTTCCTTCAACTTTGAAACCTCATTGCAAGCCAGATCGTTTGTCCCAAGATGGACAATAACATCCACCTCCCTTTTCTGCTTTGCTTGCCTAACAATATTAAGGATCCGTCGTCTATCCCTGCTAGCGGTAGCACCAGGGAGACATCTCACAACACCATTCTCCTCAAACTTCAAACCTCTTATGATGGAATCGCCCACCAACAGCTGCTTACTATCAGTCCTCACCTTCTGCTTTTTGTCTTTGGCTGCAGTCTTACATACTTTAGGCATGGGAGATGATTGTTTCTCACCCACTGTGCCTGAGCCATCCTCCATGTTGCTTTTGCACTCTGAAAGTGCTGCAAATGAATTATGGAGAGCCACAGACTATGGGACATGTCTTCTATCCACAACTCTAAGTCTACCAAAACCTGCAGTAACCCATCTTCTATTTCTAGGGGGGGGGGGTCTGTGGCAGTGGCATTGCAACGTTCTCAGCCTGAGTTTGTTTAACGGTTAATTTACAAATCTCAGATTTCAAAAATGCGATTTCCTGCTGCATTATGGAGAGCTGTCTACAGATCAGACAGCATTCAAACCTCCGAAGAGTGGAACCTGAAATAAAAGCACAACAATTCCTGCACAGAACCAGGTCTGCCATTGTAAAGAGGGGAAAGATTATAAACAAACAAATCTTACTTGTTTAGATTGTATCCACCTCCAGATTACCTCCTGAGTATCTCCAATCCACCTATAAAAATCAGCACCGTTTTGAAACACAGTGTCTGAGTATCCACCAGAAACACCGCTGAAGTTCTGCTACAGTGGAAAAGCTCTGAGTTAGTCTAAGTTAGTCTCCTGAATATCTCCAATGCACATATAAAAAGCAGCAAGCTGAGACACCACTGATTCACGGCTGTGGCCCCTTCACTGTTTTTCCCTGCACAGCTGGTGTCCAAAAGTACAAAAACGGAGAAGAATTAGGGAGGGCCCCATGGATGATAAAGCGATAGCATATCCTAGCGATATGCAATCACTTTATAAGATTGAAATACCCCTTTCAATAAATTTGTAATGTTTTTTTCAGGTGACAGAACCAGCTGACATACCCACCTCCACCCAGTCTGACGCATCCTCCGAGGGGTTAGTGGGCGCTCTCATGCATGTCATGCAAAAGAGAAGCAAAGTCATCCATTCCTCAGGTAAGTCTCCCCGTCCTGAAAACCATTCTGCAAGTGTCTTATGTCCTTACTGTCCCGATGTGTCTTTGCTAGACATGTTTTCTTACTTTTTTTTGGGGGGTGGTGGTTTGGGACGATTTCCTATTTGGCAGCACTCCCATCATCCCCACATTTGCCGTTGATACTCACTGTGCCATCAATCTCCTTAGATGAAGATGACGATGATGGAGGAGAGGAAGAGGATGACGACGAGTGGGATGACTGAGTCACCGTCAGCACACAGGATCTTTTCCTTTTCTCCTGCTCTTTATGTCGCGAGTCTCCGTGCCCGATGGAAGCCATCTTTGGATTTCATGTTTCTTGTTAGAAAACAGATAAAAGAGGGTTCAGTTGAGACCGAAATAATAATTTTTAACGTGTCATGATTTATACACACAAGACAAATGGAAGTCATTACCGCTATCAACTCAATAAAACAATAAAAATGTCATCTCATCTCCCTTGTGATTGTGCCGATTGATTAGATAACACTGCTATGACAGGACCGTAATAATGCAATCTATTGCTCCCTGTTATCAGCCATTTCAGGCCAAGGGCTGTATTACACTGGCTGAGGGCCACATCATCGCTAACAAGCCGTCACAGGAAAGCCCGTGAGTGATGATCTGGCGGTGTAAAGGTGCCGCCGATTACCCGATAAACCTTCGTTCATAGGGTAATTGCATATTTTAAGCGGTCACAAAAATTATTGTTTGCCGGCGCAGATTGTGCCGTCTAATCACGATCTGCTGGCGGCAAATAATATTTCAGTATGGGGACGGGTGGCGGCATTAGGGGTCGCTCCTCCCCATACTGTGGAGGAGATCGCTGCGTGTAACTGCAGTGCGCTCCTTCACTGACGAGCAACGCTTCCTTCCTGATAATCATCTGGGTAAGGCCTCTTTCACACAAATGTAGTGCTCCCATGGCCGTGCTGCGGGACGCGTACGGAGGGTTCCGCAAATACACGGGACACCGGCCGTGTGCATTCTGCATCACGGATGCGGACCCATTCACTTGAACGGAGATGCGGTGCGGAACGGAAGCACGGAACAGAACCCCGCGGTAGCGCTACGGAGTGCTTCCGATCCGCAAAAAAGAATGGAACTTGTTCTATCTTTTTGCGGAACGGACGGATCGCGGACCCCGTTCAAGTTGAATGGGTCTGAATCCATCCCGGCCGTCGCACGAACGCTGCCCGTTCATTGGGGACCGCAAATTGTACGGTGTAACGGCAACGCCCCCGTTGCTCCTAGAGGCTCATTTGCATATATAAAAACATCACTTTTGTCCTAAATGCGGGCACATATGAACACGGGACCAACACAGATGCCTTCAGCTGCCAAGAGCACGTGTAACAGGTCAGCAGCCATTGTCATAGGGACAAAACTGCTGACAGATGCCCTTTAAAGGGTACATGTCAGCCCAATAAGGTTGATCCTGCTGATTAATACGATACATACATGGCAAAAATCTGTTGCCCTCTTCTAAGTCATGAGACTTTTAATGTATATAAAATTGAGGGCTTCGGTGCACAGAGAGGCAGGCCGTGGTCGCTCAGTGCACTTCAGCTCCTCCTCCTCCCCTTGACTGTGCTCTACCCTGGCCCTGTATTCCTGCGCATGCGCTGCAGATTCTATAGTGATGATGGTGATGTATTGTGCACCTGCCAATAAAAACACGGGATTACAGGGTGAGGGAACAGCACAATGATGATGTCTGGCCTTGCCAGTCAAGGGAAGGGACGTAACAAAGACAGGCAAGCGGCGGAGCTTCGGTGCACTGAGGCCCTAATTTGCACATAGATTAAAAGTCTCATATCTCAAGAATGGGACAACAGCTTTTCACCGTTCAGGTATCATTTTAATCAGCAGGACCAACCCTACCAGCAGGCAGTTTGTCTGCTCCACCATTCACCCTGTGACTCTGCCATTGGCAGATTGGGGCAGATAGGCTTGATACGGTAACGCTACACACCAGAACAGACCTCCGCGGAGTAATTTTCTCCGCTCATCTTTGGAACGGGGCTAGATATTGATTTTGGAAGCGCTAAGGGGGCATCTGTGTGCGTGTGTGTGGGGGCACATCACTAGGGGCTTTTTTACTGTGTGCGGAGGCACTAAGGGGGCATCACTATGGGGGGAGCATTACTGTTGTGAGGCAACAGTTCCATTCCCTGAAATCAAGCAGAGATATTGAAAAGAAATCTGGAACCATTTTTACATCTTCTCGGAAACCATGCACCACACGAGTATATTTTTTTCCATAATGGTTGCCATATTTATGACGAATGGTTTAGCTTTCAGCCCACAGCACATTACATTAGACATAATTAACCTTCCCCTCAGGCCAACTGAAAGCAGTGTCTTTATGGACTGCATAGGGTTAATGGACTTCCAATGACAAAGTCACTAATTTAGTTTCACACCATAAAACACTTACTGAGCTGCCCATTTCTACACGTCAGTAACATTTCCACAACTTAGCAGAAGCAACAAACTAAACTCTGACAAAAAAAAAAGAGATTTTTACCTCACATTTCCAGTATGAGGGCAATAAAGAGTACTGTATCATTTCACATGATGTCTCCGGCTTCAGCCATTTTATCGTAGACCGTGCCACGTTGAGAAAACTACAGCCTACTACCGTAAAATGGCCGCTTCTGAGTAGACCTACTGCAGTTCGTCCTCTTGTGGTAAAATCTTACCACACCCGCCCACTATCCCTGAGTGGAGTGAAATGGCGCGCAATTTTAGGTCCCCGCCCTGCCAATGACGTCACTCCGCTCTCAGCCAATAATGGCTTCGCCATGCTGCCCGCGCCGGGTCTTTCTGGCCAATCCGAATAAAGACTGCTCTCCAGAGTCCTGTGCCTATCCCGCGCAACATGGCGGAGAATTTAAACGTTGTGCGTGGTAAGTAACCCGAATCGGTGATAGGGGTGATAATCGGGGGGTGATTAAGAGGAAGGCTGAGCCGAGAGCGGTGGACAGCTGGGTGGTGCTGTGTGTGGAGAATCGGGGTGACAGGAGTGAAGGAAGGGTCAGCATGAAGTGATGGAAGTGTGGGCTGAGGGGAAGTCAGATCTCCAGAGCTGAACTCACTATTCTGCTGGTGCAGTCACTGTGTACATATATTACTTATCCTGTATTATACTCCAGAGCTGCACTCACTATTCTGCTGGTGGAGTCACTGTGTACATACATTACTTATCCTGTACTGATCCTTAGTTACATCCTGTATTATACTCCAGAGCTGCACTCACTATTCTGCTGGTGGAGTCACTGTATACATACATTACTTATCCTGTACTGATCCTGAGTTACATCCTGTATTATACTCCAGAGCTGCACTCACTATTCTGCTGGTGCAGTCACTGTGTACATACATTACTTATCCTGTACTGATCCTGAGTTACATCCTGTATTATACTCCAGAGCTGCACTCACTATTCTGCTGGTGCAGTCACTGTGTACATACATTACCTATCCTGTACTGATCCTCAGTTACATGCTGTATTATCCTCCAGAGCTGCGCTCACTATTCTGCTGGTGGAGTCACTGTGTACATACATTACTTCTCCTGTACTGATCCTCAGTTACATCCTGTATTATACTCCAGAGCTGCACTCACTATTCTCATAGTGTTATGAATTTTTATGTAATGTTATTCGTTCACACTTCCTTTGGTAAAAGCAGAATTGCGTTATGGATTCCGTTACCACGGACCATAACGCAATTCTATGACGGAATGCATAACAGAATGAAAAAGTATATGACATATGGTTGGAGGGCTCTCAACTACCTGGTGCTGCACAAAATCACCAAATGTATAGTTAATACAAATATTTATTCCAAAATACCAGTAAAAAAAATTAGTGAAATAGAAATGAAATGCAATAAAAATACATAATGTAAAAAACAGCACCTTAATAATTGTGTAAACTACTTGATATAGTGTAAGATTTGCAGCCTCATAATGAGTGAGACCAAAAGTGGATTATATGAGGGCGCAGATCAACAATACATCACCGAGAAATCAACATATCCATAATTAATAGATGAGGAAAAAAATGATACTATAATAGTAATAATAGTCTCTTGCAACGGCATAAGTATAGAAATGCTTCCATTAAAGAATGTTCCACTAGTATAAACAGACCAATAAGGCGACAGTTCCACTGATGAGTATACTGATACTATGTAAGAGAAGGTTAGTATTGTATCAATGTCAGTAGTAATGACATAGTATTTTATATATGAACAACAGCAGTGAATGGAGGAAACGCCAACCGCCTTGTGCTTTACATTACCAACCCTTGCGAGGTTAGGCTGTATTGGGATGGCCGCTGTTACAAACACTCCAAAACGCGTCTGGTATGAACCGCAGAGGTCATGTACTATAACTGACCAGCAATACAAGCGATATCCGTCATCCATCAGCTGCATACACGCCGGCTCCCGGTGACCAACTAAAGTAACGAGCGTCTGACCACGCGGACGCCGAGGAAGTGGAGCCGACTGGACACAGCGGCCATCCCAATACAGCCTAACCTCGCCGCAAGGGTTGGAAATGTAAAGCACAAGGCGTTTGGCGTTTCCTCCATTCACTGCTGTTCATATATAAAATACTATGTTATTACTACTGACATTGATACAATTCTAACCATCTCTTACATAGTATCAATATACTCATCAGTGGAACTGCCAATCTTACAAGTGTTATAGTCGCCTTATTGGTCTTTCTGTTTATACTTGTGGAACATTCTTTAATTGAAGCATTTCTATACCTTTATAATTACAGATGCTGTGTCAAGAGACTCTATTATTACTATTATAGTTACCTGTATAGTATCATTTTTTCTTTTTTTCTTCTCTCCCCCTCGCCTATGACACTCATGGAGAGACCGCTTCCTACTCCTCAGAGCAGGAACCAGAACCGCCCTCTCCACCTTCAGTTCTGTTTCCTGTCCTAAGGGGACAGGAGGGAGTTTGGAAACCACAGGATACATGGAGCTGCGGGCGCCCCAGCTGTTTAAAGCGTATATGGAGGGCTTACCGATGCGGCATAGCCGCTGCTAAGTCTGGGCCTCTTTCGCTCCGCTCTTTCTCGGCCCAGGGGGGGTGTTTTTTCCTTCCGGAACCTCTGCGGCCGTTTCGCATGTCTGGCTGTCAGCACCTCGCCTGTAACCAGGGGGAGCAGCGTGCGCAGGGACGCACTTCCGGTGCGACAGTAGAGGGAAGCAGGCACTGGAAGGGGGGCGCCCACACTGCCTTGCTGGATGAAGAAGCGGGCAGTTCCGCCATTAGGAAGATTCAGTCTGAACAGGGAGCAGTGATGGACCATGTGATGTGACGTCACCACAGGTCCTTTAGCCGGCAGCTCATGATTAAAGAAGTAAGAAGAGATCGGCAACTACGCGATCAACAGGACGAGGTGAGGAGATATTTTAATTTTTTTATTTTAACCCTCAATTGACCTTGTACTATGCATTCTGTATTCAGAATGCTATTATTTTCCCTTATAACCACGTTATAAGGGAAAATAAATACAGTGAATAGACTGTCATCTTAGCAACCGTGCGTGAAAATCGCACCGCATCCGCACTTGCTTGCGATTTTCACTCAGCCCCATTCACTTCTATGGGGCCTGCGTTGCGTGATAAACGCACAATATAGAGCATGCTGCGATTTTAACGCAACGCATAAGTGATGCGTGAAAATCACTGCTCATGTGCGCAGCCCCATAGAAATGAAAGGGTTCGGTGCGGGTGCAATGCGTTCACCTCACGCATTGCACCCGCGCGGAAATCTCGCCCGTGTGAACTCCGCCCAAAGGACCCAATGGATAGAAGGGCAGACATTTAAACTGGGGCCTTTAAACTGGCTATTGCTGCTACTTCGGTAATGGAGTTGGAGGATTAAAGGGGGTCCCTCTAGTGAGCAGTTGTTATCTTCATTTCCTACTTTTGATAATCTAGATTTTATGGCTGATGCTTCGCCGGACTCCCTAAGATTATCAGCCAGGGCTTCCGCTTTATCCTATTCTGCCCATAGAGCTATCTGGCTGAGAAACTGTAACAGGGATGCTAGCTCTAATGCTAAGCTTTGTGCAATTCCGTGTCAAGGGGAATTCTTATTTTGCCCAGTCCTCGATGATCTTCTTGAGAAGGCCTCTAATGATAAAAAGGCTTTCCTTCCACCAGTCAGAAGCCCCCTAAAAAATCTTTCTAGCCCCAGGTTTAAAAGAGAATTTTTTTTTAGGGGAAAAGAAAGGTCTAGACAATATACAGGAGCAGCAAAAAAGTCAAAGGTTGTTTTTTTATTTTATTTCCGGGGCAGAGGCCTCAAAGAAGCGGCCCCAATGACGCCAGGCCTACAGTGGACGGTCGTCTGTCTGACTTCTCAAATCGGTGGCAAAAACTCTCCAACAGCCCATGGATAAGTGTAGTTATAAGGGAGGGCTTAAAATTAAAATTTTAGAAGCTGCTAGCAGAGAGATTCGTGTTGACAGACCATTGTTCAGACTCCCCAAAACGGGCAGCCATCATATCAGAGGTTTATTCCCTATTGGCAAAAAAAAGTATTGGTGGAGGTTCCAAAGCAGGAAGAGGCAAGAGGATTTTACTCAACCCTTTTTCTTGTAAAAAAAAGACTAATGTACGAAAAGAACCAATAATAAACTTAGTGTCTGAACCGTTATCTGGTGTACGAAATTTTTTGGATGGAATCCATCAAGTCAGCAGTGAACTATCTCTTTCCAGACTGTTACATGGCCACAGTGGATCTCAGGGATACGTATTACCATGTTCCTATCCATCCCCACCACCAAAACTTTTTGAGAGAAGCAGTTCTACTAGAGAACGGAATTCTAAATGCTCCGTTTTCAGGCCCTTCCCTTTTGGACTGTCTCAGGCCCCAAGGGTTTTTACGAAGATCATTGCTGAGATGATGGCTCATGTGAGGGAGAAGGACTTGGTGATCATTCCCAATCCCTATCTTGACTATTTTCTTCTCCTCGCCCATTCAGGTCACATCTTGGAAGAACAGATTTCCTGGTTGAGAGAGGTTCTGGACGAGCTAGGTTAGGAGATAAACATAGAAAAGTCCAGTTTGCACCCAAGTCAAAAGTGAAGTTTTTTGGGGATGATCCTAGAGTCACAATCCCAGAGGTGTCTGTTGCCCTTACAAGGCTCTGCTGATCTCTTCAAAGATTCAGAACCTTCTTTCTCGGCAGGTAGTTTCCCTGAGGGAGGCCATGTCGGTGCTTGGGCTCATGACTGCTGCAATTCCCGGAGTGGAATGGGCCCAGTATCACTCAAGGCCCCTACAGCTTCAGATTCTGGAGGTTTGGGACAGTATCTCTCTGTCTCCTGCGTTGTTTTCTCTCGAGTGGTGGATGAATCTGCAGAATCTACTGAAGTGTTTCCTGGCACAGAGATGCAGTCCTCTCTTTGACCACGGATGCCAGCCTCTTCAGTTGGGGAGCCCATGTAGAGTCTCTGCTACTGCAGGGGACCTGGGACTTTGATTCCCTTGCCCAGTCTCAAAATTTCTGAGAACTGAATGCCATCAGATTAGTGTTGACTCTGAGTCTTCCAATGATCAGAGGCGGAAATGTCAGGATATATTCAGACAACATATCAACAAATGTGGTGGTACCAGAGCTCGGAGTCTGATGGCCCTAAGCCACCAAATTTTCAGACTAACGGAAGATTCTCTCATCTTTCTGCTGTGCATCTAAAAGGGGTAGACAACGTAGAAGCAGATTTCCTCAGCCGTCATCATCTATGCCAGGGTGAATGGTCCCTAGATCAGGGGGTTTTCAACAAAATTTCGGCCTTATGGGGCGTCCCGAAAATAGACCTCTTTGCCACCAGGTCAAATAGAAAGGTGAGGGGGTTCTTTTCTCTGTCACCAAAGGAATAGCCGAGGGCTGTAGACGTGTTAGGTCAGTCCTGAGGAAGGGGTCTTCTTTATGCCTTACCCGCTCTAAAGCTGTTGCCAAGAGTCCTCAAAGATCAGGGAGGATTGTGCTACGGTTATAGTGCTAGCCCCTTTTGGCCAAAAAGGGTGTGGTTTTCAGAGCTCTGCAGAATGTCAATGGCCACCCCCTGGGTTCTTCCAGTGTTCCGGGGTCTTCTAGCTCAGGGACCAAGCCTTCACCCAGAAGTGGAGAGTCTTCATCTGACTGCCTGGCTATTGAGAGGGAAATTTTAAAAAGCAGGGGTCTCTCTGATGAGGTTATCACTACTATGTTGGCGAGTCGTAAGAAGGTCACTTCTGAGATTTATTTGAGAATTTGGAGGGCTTTCTGCAGATTTGCCAAGAGACCAGTGGATGTTCTAGAGCAGGGTTTCTCAACTCCGGTCCTCGGGACCCACCTGCCGGTCATGTTTTCAGGATTTCCCTAGCATTGAGCAGGTGATATAATTAGTGTCCATGCATCAGGACTTACCACAGGTATTCATTTTGTGGGATATTCTGAAATCCTGACCGGTAGGTGGGTCCCGAGGGCCGGAGTTGAGAAACCCTGTTCTAGAGGCTCCAGATATTCCTCTTGTGTTAGATTTCTTGCAGGAAGGTTGGAGGGGAAAAAAAACTTTGTCCTAGCCCTTTAAAGGTGCAGATCTCAGCCCTAAGTGCCTTATTTGAATTTAAATTGGCGGGGCGTCCCTGGGGGAAGAGATTCATCACTGCAGTTTCTAAGTTATCCCCAGTTTGCAGAAATGGGATCCCTCCTTGGGGTTTAAACTTAGTTCTTTCAGCCCTGACGTCAGATCCTTTTGAGCCGATAATCAGCATTTCCCCTAAGATGCTCTCCCTAAAGCTGGCTTTTCTGGTAGCAATTACCTCTGCTAGAAGAGTTAGTGAGATTGCTGCTCTTTCCATTGACCAGCCTTACTTAAATTTTGGAGGTTTGGGTGGTTATTTCTCCTGATCCTTCTTTTTTGCCAAAGGTGTCTTCCTCTTTTCACTGTTCCCAAGAGACAGTTCTTCCCTCCTTCTGTGCTTCTCCAAAAAATGAAAGAATCGGAGTTCCATTGTTTAGACGTGAGGAGATGTTTAATTCAGTATCTGGAGGTCCTCCTCCTGTTTGTTGATTTCCTTTCAGGGTGCTAAGAAGGGCTCTGCTGCATCTTCCCAGACTAGATGGATCAGACAAACTATTTACTTGGCGTACTCCTCCAAGGGAGCTGTTCCACCATCGGGGTTCGAGGCTCACTCTACTAGATCAGTCTCTACTTCTTGGGCAGAGAGGGCCTCCGCTTCCATAGAGCAGATTTGTAGGGCTGCCACCTGGAGTTCCCTGCATACTTTTTTCAATCGCTATAGACTTCAGCTACCTTCTAATGAAGGCCTGAGTTTTAGCCGTAGGGTACTTCAGGCTGTTGTCCAACCCTAAATAAATCTCGCCTAAATCTCCATGGGTGCTGTCATAGACGAGGGGGGAAAAATGAGATTACACTTACCAGTAATCGGTTTTCTTTGAGCCTATGACAGCACCCGCCTAATTCCCTTCCCAAAAAAAAAGAGGAGGAGGAGGATTATGGTATTAAAAAAAAAATATATATTATGTCTTGTGTGTCTTAGTTCTTGAAAAAGGACTGCAGGTGGAGAGGGCGGTCCGTCTTTTAAAGCGGTTTCTGTTTCTTGGTGGTCTCTCCAAGGGTGCAGTCATAGGCTCTAAGAAAACCGATTACCGGTAAGTGTAAACTCATTTCTCTGATCTATTAATTATGGATATGTTGATTTCTATGTGATGTATTGTTGATCTGCGCCCTCATATAATCCCATTTTTGGTCTCACTCATATTATGAGGCTGCAAATCATACACTATATCAAGTAATTTATGCAATTCTTAAGGTATGCATTTCATTTCTATTTGTATATTTATTTTTTTTTTACTGGTATTTTGGAATAAATATTTGTATTAACTATACATTTAATGATTTTGTGCAGCACCAGGTAGTTGAGTGCCTTCCAAACCATATATCATATACTTTCTCTATTTGATTGGGGGGTGTCGTGGAGAGCGCACCTAATCTATAGATTTAAGTTGGTAGAGCCACTGGAGACATTTATATTATTTTGGATAACTGCCTTTTAGAAGCATTCTGTTATTCATTCCGTCATAATAGAAGTCCCGTTTCCGTTATGCAGGGGAGTCCGTGACGGATCCGTTATGCAGCCCATAGACTTCTATTATGACAGAATGAATAACGGAATGCCTCTAAAGGCATTACATTATGCATTCCGTCATAGAATTGCGTTATGGTCCGTTGTAACGGAATCCATAACACAGTTCACGCTTCGTTTGGTGGTAAAACAAGAACGAATTTCAAAATATGAAATTCGCTCATCTCTAATTACTTATCCTGTATTGATCCTGAGTTACATCCTGTATTATACTCCAGAGCTGCACTCACTATTCTGCTGGTGCAGTCACTGTGTACACACACTACTTATCCTGATCCTGAGTTACATCCTGTATTATACTCCAGAGCTGCACTCACTATATTGCAGGCTTCCTTACTGAAATCTCCCTGCTTGTTCAGTGCCTGCACAGAGCTTTGGATATCTGATGACAAGCTTGTTTCCAGTGACGACTGTCGGAATTGTGCATGTAGTTCTGGGGTATTGTCCTTCACGATGAGGAGGGGATAATGCTGCTCCTCTTTAGACGCTCCCCATGTCCAGGAGCGAAATCCTGCATGACTCTTATGCCTGTGTAGGTTCCCTCGGCCAGCCGCAGCTTGGTGTCCTGATGCTAGGCCTATCGGCTCCCGCTCCTATAGGATGTGCCAACACTCAGACCTCTGACTCTCCGGCTGTTATGAAACTACATGTCCTAAGAGTCCATGAAAGCAAAGGGGTTGTACCTCCTCAGGACAGGCCAGCAGTATCTGGCGGTGGTCCATTACCCCGGCCCGCCGCTGTCAGGCTTTCTGCAGTAGTTCTGGTGCTGGTTGTGTACTGCACAGAGCTGCCCCCACTAACTTCAGTGCGAGTAGCGCTGCAGGAACCTGCTTTGTACTGTAGAACAGCTGAACGCCGGGGGTCTGGGGGTGTCAGACCCCTGCTGATCAGATCAGGCATGCTGGGCTTTGTAGTTTCACAGCACCTGGATAGCCACAGGTTGCAGGGATCAGCGACCTCCAGCACTCCAGCTGTTCTGAAACTACAACTCTCAAAATCCTCCATTAACTTCTTTGGGAGTTACAAGAACAGCTGAGCAAGTGTGCATGCTGGGAGTTGTAGTTTCACAGCAGCCGGAGTGCCGAAGGTTGCTGAACTCTGCCCGTAAGATTATAATTACACATGGTTGACTTGCTACATGCAGTCTTAAAGGGAATCTGTCACCGCATACCTGAAACTAAATCCATCAGCCTCTGTAGATCTGCATGGTCTAGTGATACCGGTCTGGAGGAAAAGGCCCTTTTTATGTTATGCCGCTTGGTGCAAGTAGGTGTTGCCGTTGCACCCAGTGGCCGACCGTGGCCCCCTCCGCTAGGCCTGACGGGGCCAAGCAGTGTATATGTACTTGCTCCTGGGCCTGATGTCTTGCGGCAGTAGATTCGGCGCATGCACGGTACGTGGCTGGTAACGACTGGGTAGATTCACAGGTTCCATCTGCCTGGCGATCTCTGACCATTTACAGCGCTTGTGCCGAACGTGTTGCCGGGAAGACTTCAGGACCACGTGTGACTACGTCCACACTACTTGGCCCTGTCAAAGAACTGGGGGCGTGGTCGGCAGGGAAAATTAGTAGAGCCTCTGGGTGCAATAGCAATGTCCTTGTTGCACCAAGGGCTAATCAGCATAACATAAATTATTTTTTTTTTTTTTTTTTTGTGTGTGTGTGTTACATGTATGTGGTGACAGATTCCCTTAAAGGGGTTGTCATCTCAAACATTGGCTTATTGCTAGGCTATCTCACCAATGTCTGATAGGTGTGGGTTCCAGAGGTGAGACCCGCACCTATTTCTAGAATGGGGCCCGCAAGGTAAAAGAGAGCCGAATGTGTATGTGCGGCCGCCCTCCATTCATCTCTATGGGGCTGCCGAAAACAGCCAAGCGCTGGCTCAGCTATTTCCATTAGCCCCATAGAAGTGAATGGAGCGGTGGCCACGCATGCACTGTGCTCTTCCCATTTATTTCTATGGGACTTTTGAAAATAGCTGAGCAGTCACATAGGAATGGATGGAGGGTGGCCACACTTTGCGGGCTCCAGTCTAAAGATGGCTGTGGGTCCCGGAGGTGGGGGCCCTCCTAGTATAACTGTATCACAGTAATCTTTCTGATTTCGTGTGACTGCTGATGCGTAGGGTAGATTTACGATTTGTAGGAAGGACCGTGTTCCCATGTGAGAGGCGTTAGTAGAACTATTGCTGACGGGATGATCAGAAGGCGGCGCAGTAGATCCGTTCCTAGTAATAGTCGTATAGCCGGTTTTTCTCGATAGATGGGTTCACCTTTCAATTTTTTTCTGTATTGCAGGTTTTTCAGTGCAATGTCTCTCCTCTGAATCTCACCTCCAGGAACTTTGCCGACTCGAGCACATATGTTGCACCGCTCTTGGGGTGAACCGGAAGAATATCTGCAACTTTGTGGTGGAATATCTGTGTGACTACAAGAGAGTACAGGTAGTGTATATGAAGTACACGATGGAAACTAATAGGGATATAAGACGGTAAAATAACAGAACCTACCTTAGTTATTCTCTGCCACTTCCGTGCCCACGCTTTCCTTGCCAAGCTCCAGTGGTGACGTGTGTATGAATATGTGACCACTGCAGTCAATCACTGGTTGTTGGGGTAAGGTGTTAACACCACTGCGGTTAGTGATTGGCTGCAGTGTTCAGATGTCGAGGCGACACCACATCACTAGAGCTGTATAAATGGACCGTCGGGGAATGATGGTGGAAGTGGCCAGCAGGAAATTCACTGCCTCGTAGGGCTAGTTCAGCTGAATGTAACGATACCTTCCACTTATTGATCCGTTGCTTCATTATGGAGATCCATATGCAAAGGACCAGGTAAGTGCACCGAAGGCGGTCCCAAGTCGCTGCATCTTTGCTCCGTCTGACAGCGGCTCCCTCTCCTTGACTGACAGGGCCAGACGAGATGACTGCACAGGAAGTGGGAGGAACAAGGGTGCACATAATGTGTTAGGCCCGCCCTCAGTGCACCTAACTACTTATTTGCATATGGATTCACCTTCTTCTCCAGAATGAAGCACGGGTTAACTAAGTGAAAGGTATATTGCATTCTGCTGAGCTATCCCTACGAGGTATTGCGCCTGATTTATCAATGCATTTCCTTTTTTTTTCGATGTTTATTTAATAAAATAAAATGGGGTCAGAAAACCCCCCCTTCTTGAATGGTTTTTGTGGCATTTAGCATTTCCTTTCTGCTTTATCTGACTGACTTCTTGCCCTTCAGGACGAGGAGTTATACCTTGTGAAATGGAAGGGATACCCAGACTCTGAGTGTTCGTGGGAGCCTCGTCATCACCTCAAGTGCTTCAACCTCCTCAAACAGTTTCACCGCGATTTGGAGAGGGAGCTTCTCCGACGGGCAAAGGCCGCCGGGAACACTACAAGTAAAAAGCCTATTGCACGGTGCCCGCGGAGGCTGGACTCCAGCCTTTCTCATCACGTGGTTTTAAAGGCCAAACAGAGACAACGGCTTCGCTTGTGGGAGCAACAGCTGAGTGCCAAGCGTGCCCATCCATTTGGCCTCATACTGGTAGAGAATGAAGTGGATCTGGAGGGGCCCCCAAAAGACTTCATGTACATTAATGAATACAGGGTGGGGGAAGGGTTAACCATTACCAAGTCAGCTGTAGGATGTAAGTGCCGGAACTGTTTTACAGATGAGCAAGGCTGCTGCCCGGGGGGTTTCCAGCACAAATTTGCCTACAATGATGAAGGCCAGGTGAAGATCAAACCTGGCTTTCCAATTTATGAATGTAACGCCCTCTGCCGATGCGGCCCCTCCTGTCCAAATCGCGTTGTGCAAAAAGGAATTCAGTACAAATTCTGCATCTTCAGGACCTCTGATGGAAGGGGCTGGGGGGTCCGAACCCTGGAAAAGATTCGCAAGAACAGCTTTGTTATGGAGTATGTTGGTGAGGTGAGATGCCAGAAGATGATTGGTTACGGTTCTGCCTTTCTTATTTTCTGCTGAATTTAGCAGAGATCATGGCTGTAAAGTAGGAGAGTAGCTTAATATAATAGTTCCAGGAGCTTCTGTGATGGCTGAAGAGTTTGCTCAGCATCGGCTATCCCCCCCCACCCCCACCCCACACTCGGGCCGGTCTAGTGTCTTTGATTTCGGTCCTGCTAGTCGGGCGTCTCGTCGGAGACAGTGGGCAGAGACCAGGCCAGTGACCGTAGGTCCCGTAGAAAGTGAGCTGCATTTGTAACGTTTAGAAAGTGACTTTAGACACAAGGTCTAAGGGCTGCCAGACTTCTAGTTTTCGGATGGAGGAGTATCATCTGAAAATAATAAATCCAACATGGCCGCCAGTCCCTCCCTTTTCTTTCCGCCAGGGAATGAAAAGACAGCTGGGTCTGCCGATGCCCATATACATCTAGCTTCCTCCAGATTTTATAAAAATGACTGAGTGTAGTAAAATGAAATTCGTGTGTGGGCACCTTGAAGTCAACCATGGCTGCCGAGTATGACGTGCGTACCATTTGTAATAATCCTATTGCACACGTATATTATAAATGCTTTTGCTTTGATTTATTTGATTTTTTTTTTTTTAGATAATCACCTCAGATGAGGCTGAACGTAGGGGACAAATTTACGACCGGCAAGGGGCCACCTACCTGTTTGACCTGGATTATGTGGAAGACGTGTACACTGTGGATGCCGCCCGCTATGGAAATATCTCCCACTTTGTAAACCACAGTGTAAGTATTAGGATCTGTCCTTTACAGACGCCACGCAAGAATGATGTTCTCTATATTGCTTCAATCTCGCATGTGAAAAATACACCTTGGTGTGAGCCTTGAACAGACTGAGGTTTCATTCACAGCTCTGTATAATGACTGTGTGTGAAAACCATGTATTTTGTGCCAAACAAGGGGATAAAACCCTGTTCCGGTGTGTGACTGTCACACAGTGCCGTAATACAGAAGTGTGCATCTGTCATCTCTCGTGACTATGTGCATTGCATTCCACAGACGCACTTCTCCTAATAATTCTGCCTGTGGTCTGGATTCACATATGCATTTTATATGTTTTACTGATTTCTCTACAGTGTAGGCCAAACCTCCAAGTCTACAACGTCTTCATTGATAATCAGGATGACCGTCTACCTCGCATCGCATTTTTTGCCACCCGCACAATACGTACTGGCGAGGAGCTTACTTTTGACTACAACATGCATGGTAAGGCTATTAAATGAACCATGTGCGTTCACCAAATTTGTACTCCATGTATGGTAACTACCGTTTGAAGAGGTTGTATGGTATTGGAACCAGGGGCGGACTGGAAACTAAGGGTAGCCCCATTTTGTAGTCTGGGTCCAAATTGACAGAAAGCAAGGCCAGCAATACCATATTGTGGCACATTATGTTACCCCAGCAGAGCCAAATTCCACAGTGCATCCCAAAAACTGCCACCCTGGTATCCAGCGCCAGATGCCTCATCTGTCATCCTGCTTCAGTTGCCTCAGGATGGCAATACACTTGAAGTCAGGAGGAGAGCGGGAGCCGTGAACAGGGCTCAGACGTCAGACCACCGGGAAGTTTCCCTGTAGGGTCTACAGCCAGTCCGCCCCTGATTGGAACCCAGGGCCAGTGTACATGTTGTTCCTGCTATTGCAGTTTTACCCCTCCCATTCAAGTGACTGGGTCGTAGAATCCCCTTTTAAAGGGCTTCTGTCACCCCCCCATTTAGCAATTTTCATTATCGGACATTAGCTATTTGCTAATGTCAGATGAGTCCATATATATCACTATTACCTGTCTCTGTAATTTTAGTGAAAATCGTACTTTTATAATATGCTAATTACTTCACTACCAGCAAGTTGGGCGGTTACTTGCTGGTAGCCGCCGCATCCTAGGACTATAAACACGCCCCCTACTCCACTTGATCGACAGGGCCAGCGAGCGCTCTCGCCCTCTCTGCCCATAAAATCCAACGCCTGCGCCGCACCGGTCCTCATTCGGCGCAGGCGCTCTGAGAGAAGGATGCTCGCTTGCCCGCTCCTTCCTCAGTGCGCCGATGATGTCAGCCTACACCCAGAAAAGAAGCATTGCTTCTAATAGTATTAGGAGGGCTTACCTGGCAGCGTAAGCCTCCCTTTAGGAGCCGCTGCAGAGTCTGGGCCTCTTTCTCTCTCCTCTCCACTCCGCTCCTTCTCGGTCCAGGAGGGCTTCTGCCTTCCGGGATGTCTGCGGCCGTGATCGCATGTTCGGTTGTCGGCACATGTGTGAGGTACTTCTGGGGCGGCAGTAGGAGGAAGCGAGCGAGCTGTAAGACCGGAAGTGGGGGGAGCCGGTGTGTGCGCCCGGAAGAGAAAATCCCAGCCAGCTCACTGACGTGCTGGGTGAAGAAGCAGGCAGATCCTCCATCTGGCTAACGGTGATTTGGACATGGAGCAGTCTCGGCTCGCAGAAACCACCAATGACACGCCGGTACCACGGTAGGGTAAGAGGGGTGAAACCCCAATATGCCTGATGCTGATTACTCATGGGGGTCATCTTCTGTGTCTAGGTATCTAAGGAGTCTATAAAAGGTCTCCAGATCTAAAGACATGGGTTGTGCTGTATGTAAAAATAAGTTACCCTTTGATTGGGCAAAACCGCTTTGCCAAGCATGTGTGAGCAAGTTAATGGAGGAGGAAGCTCCGTCTCTGATGGGCAGCATCAAGCAGATGATCCGAGAGGAGGTTAAGGAGTCGGTCAGCTGCATCAAATCCCCCCTCTAGTGACAGTGATGTGCTTTCGGGATTGGAGGAAGAGGGAGAATGGCTTTCATCGAATGACTCCTCTGATGACGAAGCCGCTTTTTCATGCAGAGAACATTAATTCCCTAGTCAAAGTAGTAAGAGCTACTATGGAATTAGATGACCAAAAGCTGCCACAATCTGTTCAAAAGAATGGAAAAAACCTGATAGGAAGTTTTTTTTATTCCTTCCTCTGTTAAGCGTAAATATCCCTTTGACGAGAAAGTGTCAGCTTCTTGGGACAGGGCCCCAAAGCTGGATGCCCCGGTAGCTAAGATATCTAAAAAAACCTGCGCTTCCCTTTGAGGATATGGGTTCTCTTAAAGACCCAATGGATAGAAGGGCCGAGATTTATTGAAAAAATAATTGGGAAGCCTCGGCGGGGGCCTTTAAACCGGCTATCTCCGCTACTTTGGTGGCTATATCCCTAAAGGCATGGCTGGAGGACCACATTAAAGGGGGTACCCCTAGGGAGCAGTTATTGTCCTTGTTACCTACTTTTTATAATGCTCTAGATTTTCTGGCCGGTGCTTCGGCAGACTCTAAGATTATCGTCCAGAGCTTCCGCTTAATCCAATGCTAGCTCTAAAGCTAAGCTTTGCGCCATTCCGTATCGGGGGGAATTCTTTATTTGGCCCAATCCTTGACGATTTACTTGAAAAGGCCGCTAATAGAAAAAAGGGCTTTCCTTCCACCAGTCAGCAGCCCCCTAAAAATTCCTTCTGTCCGAGGTTTAGTAGAGAAGGTCTCAGAGGAAAAGAGAGATCTAGACAGTTTCCGGGAGCAGCTAAGAAGTCGAAGGGGTTTCTTTTTTCCGGGTCCGATGCCTTAAAGATTCAGCCCCAATGACGCCAGGCCTCCAGTGGGCGGTCGTCTGTCTCCGTTTTCAAGTCCGTGGCAAAAAAATCTCCAACAGCCCATGGATAAATTCGGTGATAAGGGAGGGCTTAAAATGAAAGTTTCTGAAGTTGCCGGTGGGAAGATTTGTGATAACAGATTATCGTTCAGAGCCCCCAAAACAGGCAGCCATCATTTCAGAGGTTTTTTCCTTGTTGGAAAAGAGTATTGGTGGATGTCCCAAAGCAGGAGGTGTCAAGAGGTTTTTACTCGACTCTATTTCTTGTCAATAAACCAAATGGTTCCTTTCGTACAATAATAAACTTGAAATGTCTGAACCGTTATCTGGTGTACGAAAGATTTCGGATGGAATCCATCAAGTCCTCTGGGGGGGGCCCAGTCCATCCCTTGCATTTACCCTCCAGTTCACAATAAGGATTTTACAGTAGAATATATTGCTGCACTGTCGGTGCTGTGTAACCTGATGTTCGGGTGGTAATGGAGGTTGCGATTGATCGCTGCACATCAATCTTCTGTTTTGTCTTTGCAGTGGATCCGGTTGATGTCGAAAGCACAAAGATGGACTCTAATTTCGGCCTGGCCGGCCTCACTGGATCACCCAAAAAACGGATCCGGGTGGAGTGCAAATGTGGCTCGAATAAGTGTCGTAAATACCTCTTCTGAACGTAGACTGTGATTACCTCCTTGTGGACAGACCGCTCGCTCCCACAGCACTTGAATAACTGTTACAATGGAGGGGTATAGTGTTTACGTCGCTTGTAATGAATTATTCTGAGGGAGGGGCTCCAACTCCACTGCCCTCCATCCCCTTCCACTGAAATATGGTGCTATATAATGTTTTATCTCTTTTTATGTAACATTAACAGGGCTGCTCGTGCTGACACCATTCATTCTGCTAGAAGTACCTGGTTCCTTATATCCGTCACTGCGCAGGGGTCTCTCGCGCTGCGCTACACTCAATAGCTTATAATACTTGAATTGTCTCCTGTTCTCCAATCCGTATGCAGGGACATAATGATATAGGCACCAGGTCCTGTCTAGCAGATTCGCAGTGTATCTGTCCCTTTCTTTGTAATGGAATATCGGATGATTTTTTTTAAAGATTACTCTGAACAATCTTTTATTTTAACAACTGTTTTTATGGTTTTATTGTTTTTTAACCTTCTTGTATGTAAATACACTATGATGTAATCTCAACACAACGGCATCTTTTTAATTGTGGCTTTGTCTATTGCATTACACAACTGCATGGTGACCTCCTGAGAAGGGATTGCAGAGGCCATACATTACAAGGCTGCTGTAGAAAATAATACAATATCTACTACTAGATAAGATAACCTTCAACCCCAGGGCCAATGGTGGCAGTTTTTTTTTTTTTTTTTCTCTCCTTCTTTCAGGCACACTGGAATTAATAGTTAAAGGGAAATCTAGTGTTTGTGTCCACCAGGATTGCATCCAACAATGAGAAGGATAAGGTTTTCTATTTTTGGGGTCATTTTATAGTTTTGCTTAAGCGGTTGTCCTATCCTCAGGTTATCAATATCAGATCAGCAGGGGTTTGAGACCCTGCAAACCCCCAAATCAGCTGTTACCGCGTTGCTCTTGCAGTTTCATCCACTACCAGCTACAAGGTAACAGCCCATTGGATGAGGTTCGGGTCCCTACTGCTCTGATAGTGATGGCCTATCAAAAACTTCCTTAAAGGGGTTGTTCACAAATGGAGACCTGTTCCACAGACACCACAGTGTGGTTGGACCGCAATGACAATCATACTTGCCTGATCCCTGCCGCTGGGTTCTGACCCCATCGCTGCCCCACTCATTCTGCAAGTCCCGGATCTCCCTGTGCCAACATCCAGTTTGTGGTATGGGCTGTGTCACATGATTGCTACAGCCAATGACTGGCTGCAGTGATGATGTCTCGCCCATGTATCTTGGGTTATGTGATGCATGACTGCTGTAGCAAATCATTGGCTGTAATGGTCACATGACCTGGCAGATGTTGGCACAGGGTGACTCGGGACCTACAAAGCCATGATGGATCTGGAACCCAATGGCAGGGATCGGGTACATTTGATTACCACCATGGGTTCGCCCATGCAGTGGGGTATGTAGAAAATGTCCTAATTCATGAACAACCCCTTTAAAGCTATTGTCCACTATTTTTTGTGGGATCCAAAATTGTATGCTGACTAAATTCTTAAGTCGTAGCTCTGATGCAGAGCTACAACTCCTCTGAACAGGCATACAGTTAAATGAACAGCAATTTTACTGCTTTCAGCCACCACTAGGGGGAGCTTATATAATGAAATCAAAGCTGTATGCAGTAAGCTCCCCCTAGTGGTGGCTGCAGATAGCTAGAATATCCAAGTGCTAGGAAGATCAGTTTATTAGCACAGCATTTGGACTTCAAACAACAAAGGCTTCCCTATGTGAAAACACGTCAGGAACTCAAAACTTTCATCCGTGCACTACAGTCAGTATTTCTTCACTCAGCCTAAGTGAATCTCCATGTAATAAGCAGATGGCTTATGATCGAAAAATTGCAACATAGGATCGGTGATGCGTTTCAGATCAAGGGGCATCTGACCTGGGACGGGGGGGCCTTGTCCACGATTCCAAGAACTCGAGGTCCTCGTTCACTTGAGTCAAGGGGTAGTGCACGTGTCTAAGGGCTCATGCACACGAACGTATATTCTTTCCGTGTTTTTTTTTTTTTTCGCGGACTGTATACAGAACCATGTTCTATTATTGTCTGCATTACGAATGAGGATAGTACTGTTCTATCAGGGGTCAGCTGTTCCGTTCCGCAAAATACGGAATGCACACTGATGTCATCTGTATTTTTTGCGGACTGCAAAATACATACGGTCGTGTGCATGAGCCCTAAGGCTGAGTTCACACTTCAGTTATCTGATCAGTTATTTCCATTAGTTATTGTGCGCTAAAACCAGTACAGAAGCTACTCAGAGAAAAAGTAATGGACAGATTTGCACCCGTTTGGTGTTTCCCTTGTGTCCATGACAGCGCCCTTGAGAGACCGCCTCCATCCAGGACAGGAAATGGGAACTTTTGTGGAGAGCCCTTAAGGAGGGGCTCTGCCCCTATACCACCAGTTCCTGTTTACTGTCCTATGGATAGGACTTCCATGTGGAGAGCTAGCATCAGGCTGCAGGAGCCCCTGAGGTGCAACATTTATAGAGGTTACTTGGTGCGGCATAAGACTCCACTAGGAGCCGCCTGCTAAGTCTGGGGCCAATCCTTCTGGGTCCTGCATGTGTTCTGTCGGGCTGGTGTTCCTGGGCAGTCCCAACATAACCGGGAGGTGATGCTGGATCCTCCTGGCGGTGTTCAGGAGGTCCGGGGCCTTTTCTCTGCCTTCCTCCTGGCCTGGAGCAACTTTCAGGGGGAGGGCTTAGAGTTTTCTTGGCGTGCTCTACACGTGAACTGGAAGTTGCGGCTACAGTGAAAAAGCGTTCCGGAAGTAAGGGGGGGGGGGGGGGACATCCTCTGCCGCATGGGAACGCTGGCAGGGACCCGACCCAGGGTATTTCAACTCTTCAGAAGGATCCCAGCCAGCCTGCTAGCATCTGTGGATCCACTTATGGAAAACTCTATCCCTGTCTGGTACCATGGAGGAAGAGGGTAGTCAGCTTGCTGATGTCCAGGTGGGTCATGACGCCAGACCGGTATTCCTGGTGGGGTAAGGGGGTCAATACCCACCTTTTATTTCTTCTAATAAGGGTTTATTCTTTTATTTTATTTTAGAATATCAGAGGGCCCTAGGAAAGCTACCACTAAATCTAAAGCAGTGCTTCTCAATTATTTTCTGTCATGCCCCCCCTAGGAAGAAGAAAACATTTCGCGCCCCCCGCGCGACTGTAAATAGTATCATTTGTCGGGGGCCGGGGGCTCCCTCTCTCCAGCCGTAGAGTTGCTAGGCAACCGACGCCGCTTGTGGACGACGGACACTTATGGGGGGGATCTGTGGATGACGGACACTTATGGGGGGGATCTGTGGATGACGGACACTTATGGGGGGGATCTGTGGATGACTGACACACACTTATGGGGGGGGATCTGTGGATGACGGACACACACTTATGGGGGGGGATCTGTGGATGACGGACACACACTTATGGGGGGGGATCTGTGGATGACGGACACACACTTATGGGGGGGGATCTGTGGATGACGGACACACACTTATGGGGGGGGATCTGTGGATGACGGACACACACTTATGGGGGGGGATCTGTGGATGACGGACACACACTTATGGGGGGGGGATCTGTGGATGACGGACACACACTTATGGGGGGGATCTGTGGCTGGCACTGTTATATATGTGCCATCCACAGACCCCCCCACCCCATAACAGTGCCATCCACAGTGCCCCCCACCCCATAACAGTGCCATCCACAGTGCCCCCCCAGCCCATAACAGTGCTATCCACAGACTTCCCCCATTGCCGTTCCAGTACAGTTATAGAATGTGTAAAATGAATGATTCTATTCATTAGGCCCCCTCTGTAGTAGAACATTCAATATATCCATCCTACTCACGGGGCTGTTATCATAATCCAGGCCGGCCGGGCAGACTAGCTGCAGCGTCACTGACTGACGTCACGTGCCTGCGCCGCCTGCTTCATTCATAAAGTATGCCGGGCAGGCACGTGACGTCAGTCAGTGACGCTGCCGCTCGTCTGCCCGGCCGGCCTGGATTACGATAACAGCCCTGTGAGTAGGATGGATATATTGAATGTTCTACTACAGAGGGGGCCTAATGAATAGAATCATTATTAATTGTACACATTCTGTAACTGGGGAGGAGCGGCGGGGCTATAGTACAGCGACCCCACCGCTATTGCCGGCCCCCAGCTCCAGGCCCTGAACGAGCCCCCCCTTTACGGAGCCTGGCGCCCCCCCTGGGGGGCGCGACCCACTATTTGAGAAGCACTGATCTAAAGGAAGAGTGTGCTGTATGCAAGAAAAAACTCGCTCTTTCCTGGTCTAAGTTGTTATGTCAGCATTGTGTGAACAAGTTGGTAGAGGAGGAATCCCCATCACTACTTTAGAGTATCAAAGATATTGTCAAAGCTGAAGTTTCCGATTCGATGAAAATGTTTAAAAAGTGCCTCGGGCAAGTAGGGGCACTAATATATAGTATCCGATTCGGAATGAGCAAGGAGAAATCCTAGAACAGGGATGCTCAACCTGCGGCCCTCCAGCTGTTGTAAAACTACTCCCACCATGCCCTTCTGTAGGCTGTCCAGGAATGATGGGAGTTGTAGTTTTGCAACATGCCTGTCCTAGAAGATTCAAACTCCTTCCTCAGATGAAGAAACCACGGGTAGACCTTTATTTTCCCCTCAAGGATACGGATTCTCTGCTCAAGGCTATTAGAGCCACTTTGAAGGTGGATGAATCTAGGGAACCAAAATCTATTCAAGATATAATGTTTGGTGAACTGGGGCACAAAAGATCAAGAATCTTTCCGTTAAACGAAAATATAAAATATTTAATTCAGAAAGAGTGGGGGAAAAAAGTGTTTTTTTTATCCCTAGAAATGTTAAAAGAAAATAACCTTTTGATGAGGGCGAGTCCTCCTGCTGGGATAAACCTCCTAAATTGGACACCCCAATCGCCAAGATTTCTAAAAGGTCTGCTTTTCATTTTGAGGACCTCGGTGCCTTGAAAGATCCGATGGATAGATAGGCAGAAACATACTTTTAAAAAAGTATGAGCGGCCTCTACGCAGGCATTTAAACCAAATATTGCCACTACCTCTACTGCTGGGTCTTTAAGGTTTGGCTACAAGAGTTAAAATCCCATATCCAGAATACAACCTCCAGAAACCAGTTGCTAGGGGTGGACTTCATTTTGGATGCATTAAGATTAAATGCCAGGTCAGCAGCTCTATCTAATTCTGCTAGGAGGGCCATTTGGCTTAAGGGGGTGGTCGGGTGGTCTGGTGACACGGGTTAAAAAAAAAATAAGCTTTGCTCTATTCCGTGCCAGGGAGCTTTCCTTTTTGGGTCTGACAACAAAAAAGGCTTTCTTTTTTCCAGACCCCCTAAAGGACAACAGTTGTTTTTTTTTCACAGAAACCTTTTCAATAGAACAGAAAAAAAAGCTGAATAATTGGAAAGAAAACAGAGGTAGGAAGGATAAGTGATTCCTCTAAAGGATAACTGTCATTTTCATAAAAAAATAAATTTTTGTATGTTACTCCTGCAGCATTATGCATAAAGCAATAAAAGAGTTATCCTTTAAAGGGTAACTGTCATGTTTTCATTGAAAAATCTATTTTAGCATATGTTACTGCTGCAGCAACATTATGCATAAAGCAATATTTAGTTTCTTCACATACCACTGTTTTCCTTGAGTTTTTCCCTTAGTTACGGATGTTTAAACCTTTACAATATGATTACCTTCTCAAGATGGCTCGTCTGCCAGTTCTGAGGCCAAAACTGTCTTCCCTCACTTCACATACACACTTGCTGTAGCCAGCAGCTTCCTCCCAGCCAATCAGATTGGATTACTAAGAGACACGCCTCCTCACTCTGAAGCCTAATGCAGGCATGCAGTGTTAAGGACCGCCCCTCTGTCTTCTGTTTATACTAAAAGGAAGACAGACAAGCCATAGCAACTAGCAAGGGAGAAGTGAAAAGGGACAGAGGACATTAATGAAAGCTGTTATTATAAGCTAATTACAGATCTTTTGACAATCATTCAGGTATACATGCCTAGCTCTAATAAACTAGCAAATAAAATTAAAAATATGACCTTTACCCTTTAATACCCAGTCCACTTCAGGGCCCAAGGCTGGTCAACAATGATAGTATTTCCCCCCACGGGACAGTAACCATCTCTTTTCTCAGGCTTGAGGAAAAATCTCAGCAAGCCCTTGGATTATTGGTATTATAAAAGACTGGTTTCGTCTAGAGTTTCTCTCCCCAACCGGAAAAATTAAAAATTACAAATCTGGCTTCAAATTCTGTAAGAGACTTGGCACTAAGACAAGAAGTTTTTTCCCTTTTAAAGAAAAAGGTTCTTGTTCCTGTTTCAGACTCCTAGAAGGGGAGGGGTTTTTTATTCGCCCCTTTTTCTCGTACACAAGCCAGACGGATCATTCAGAAGGTTTATAAACCTGAGAGACTTAAATCCGTACCTAAAATACAAAAAATTCAGAATGAAATCCATACAATCTCCAATAAAACATATTTTCCATATCATCACCATGACAGCCACAGGGAGATTGACCCTTGAACCTCTGTAGGGGCAGGAACAGAGTAAGGTTAAAACGCCCTTCCACCATACACCAGTGTTTCCTGTCCCTACAGAGGCCAGGGCAGAGAAAGGTCTCCCTGTGGGTCAGGGAGATGAAAAAAAAAAGTTGGTGTTTATTGATGTGGATCTCTCGGTGAGGAGAAGGGTGCTGGCACTTATCTTGAACCGCAGGACACGCGGTACTCCCTGCTCGCCGGCGGTCTAGTACCAACGCTGGGCAGGGGAGAGACTGGAGGGCTCGCTCTGGTTGATCCGGAGCAGCGTCCTCCTGGTGGCCCGGCGTATTGGAATGACGTCACTTCCGGAGCTTCTAGGAAGTGACGTAGGGGCCGGGAAATGCCTTCGGCAAAATGAGGAGCGGTGTGTGACTGATCTGAGGTCTGGTGTTCAGAGATGTCAGGCCTGGAACCACAACATCCCAGATAGCTTGATTCTCCTACTCAGCCTCCTGTAAGTTCACTGTGGGGATTGTTCTTTTCTGTGGCACTCATTTAGGGTTGGGGTTTACCCTTAATATTATTCAGGGTCCCCTCTAATTATTGTACACAGCGGTGGTGCACCTATTTCGCAATACGTATGTCCATCAGTCTAAAAATTTTGAGTCCGTTCTCGCCTTATAGGTATCTAAGGAGGTTCAGAAGAAACAAAAAAAAACGGCAAAATGCATTTCATGTTTTAAAAGGTTACCAGACAGATACCCCAAAAGGGACGAGGTTTGCGCCATGATCCAGGAGGAGGTTCAAGGCCTCATTATCCCAGATGTCGGAATCTGACCAGGGACCCTTACCTCCAAAGAGGCAAAAAATAATTCCACCCTCCTTCTGATTCTGAGTGCATGGGTGATGATGCTTCCTTCTCCAGGCAGGGAGAGAAGGAAGAAGAGATTCCTGAGGGCAGTAAAAAAAATCTATTTTGCCTCTGAGGAGATGTCTGATCTCCTAAAAGCTGTAAGAGCAGGGGCGTAGCTATAGGGGGTGCAGAGGTAGCAGTCGCTGACGGGCCCAGGAGCCTGAGGGGGCCCAAAGACCCTTGGGCCACATAAGAAGACATCGGTATTATAGAAAGTGCATGCTGGTCAAGTTACACCTCTGGCTGGAGGGAAGGGGTTGGGTCAAGAATTTGACATGGGAGGAGTGCTGTTTCAATTTTTGCCTCAGTGAGCACAAAGGCTATGTGCTCCCCTGCTCCTGGCCGCAAAGCACTGAGGGAAGGGGGGGGCCCAAGCTGAACTCTCGCACCAAGGCACATGAACCTTCAGCTACGCCCCTGTGTAAAAGCCACCATGGGGTGTGGAAGACGTTCAAAAACCTCACTCTATTCAGGAGCAGATGTTTGGGGGTCTAAGGACCAAAAAAGCCAGAGTGTTCCCAATTTATTAAAAAATTAGGGATATGATCTTAGAGGAATGGTCAGACCCTGAGAAGAAACTAGAGGTATCCAGAGAATATAAGAACCGACTATTGTTTGATCCGGCAGTCTATTTGACGAGATCCCTAAGATAGACGTACAAGTGGCCAAAGTCAATAAAAACACCTCATTGCCCTTTGAGGACGCATCACAATTGAGAGACCCCATGGAGAGGAAAGCAGATTATTGCGCAAATCTTGGGAAGCCTCTATGTTTTAATCTTTAATCTAACATCGCTGCGATCTCAGTAGCGAGGTCTATGTACCTCTGGCTGAACGAACTAGAATCCCATTTGAGGAATAAGACCCCCAGGGAGAAGATAATAAATTCTATCACCCTACTTAAATCTGCAACGGACTTTTTGGCGGATGTTTCCGTGGAGTCCATTAGATTTTCAGCCAAGGATGCAGGTCTTTCTAATATGGCACATCGTGCCATTTGGATGAAATCCTGGTCCGGGGACAAAACTTCAAAAATGAAATTATGTTCTCTCTTTTTCAGGTGAATACGTCGTCGGAACAGTCTTAGACAAAATACTTAAAGGCTTCTGATAAAAAAAAGGGATTTCCTGAGGATAGAACTTATAGGAGGAAAGTGCCCTTTCATACCTTTCAGGGACAAGAGAGATCCTACAGAAGGGAAGTCAGGCCACTGAAGTTACCCCAAAGGAGGTAAAGTGAAAGGTTTTCTCCTTAACCCCCAGAGTAAACCCAATGATAAACAATGACGCCAGAGTGGGGGCGGGGGGAACCTCATAGCGCTAGGTGTTGGTGTTGTAATTCATGTCCCAGTCTCAGAACAGGGTCAGGGATTTTACTCATCTTTCTGGTAAAAAAAAAAAAGAAAGATCATTCCGTATGATTACAAACCTGAGATTCCTCAACAAGTACATTACTTAGAGGAAATTCAGGATGGAATCCTGGGATCTCTAATTCCCCTAATAAAAAAGAATGCATGGATGTGTACTGTGGACTTAAAAGATGCTTACTATCACATCCCGATCCATCACAACTCTCAAACATTTCTAAGATTTGCCATAAAAGACCAGCAGGGAAACACTTGCCATTTTCAATTTACGGCTTTTCCATTTGGAATTTCCTCGGCTCCCAGAATATTCACCAAATTGGTGATAGAGATGGTTGCATTCTTGAGACAGAAGGAGCTGAATCTGATCTCCTATCTAGACGATTTATTACTAGTAGGAGATACTGTATATCAATTACTAACAGATCTAGACATCTTTTTATCTACTCTAAAGGAGCTGGGCTGGATCGTCAATCCTCAGAAATCCTGTCTACATCCATCAACCAGGGTAAGATTTCTGGGAGTCATCCTGGACTCGTAGTCACAGACCACCTTTCTGCCCTCAGACAAGGTTCAGGCTTTGGGGGGAAAAAAATCAGGTCCTTCCAGAGGAAGAGAATCTATAAGTTTGCTGGGAACATTGACAGCCTGTATCCCATCAGCTGCATTCCCGTCCCATGCAGTCCTGGATTCTGGACATCTGGGACAAACAACAAAGGTCGCTAGACTGCAAAATTCACATTCCAGGCTACGTAAAGACCTCCTTAAACTGGTGGAAGGTGAGCAGCAATCTCTCAAGGAGTGACCTGGATGAAGTCTATTTGTCCAGATCAAGACCGATGCCAGCCAGTTAGGCTGGGGTGCAAAAATTGGGGACTCTTGTTACCAAGGTTCCTGGGACCTTTCGGTAAGCAGCCAATCCTCAAACTTCAGGGAGCTGAGTGCAGTGTGGGAGACCTTAAAGGTGGCAGAAGAAACCCTCCAGAACCACCATCTGAGGATAGCGTCTGACAATACGACGACTGTGGCCTACCTCTCACATCAAGGAGGCACTAAATCAAAGGAGCTCCTAGACCTTTCAAACAAGATATTTCACTGGGCGGAAAGGAACGTGAGGTCTATATCAGCGACTTACCTCAAAGGGGCCCTCAATCAGGAAGCGGACTTCCTCAGCAGTCACATATTGGACCAAACAGAATGGTCCCTAAATCCACAAGTCTTCAGTATGATAGTAGACAAATGGGGATCACCAGACATAGACTTGTTTGCGTCGAAAAACAACAAAAAAGTGAACAGATTCTGTTCCCTGGATCCCAGGGGCAATCCTTGGGTGATACACATTCGCCTGGACATGGGACTGGAATCTACCATCAGGTCCATAAATATTGGGACATCGACACAATTCTGACCTTTTTGGCTGTATACACCACCACAATGGATTTGAAAGGAAACAAACAAGATGTGCTTTAACTGCAGACTGTCAGCTTTAATTTAAAGGATATCTCCTTGTGGCGGTCATGGTGATGATATGGAAAATCGGAATTAGACTTACCGGTAATTTGGTTTCCATGACATCACCATGACGGCCCGTTATTCCCTCCCTAATTTATGTTTTGTATGAAGCAATACCTTCTGTTTGTATAATGAGTTTTTCTAAAGTTGTCTCCACCTTCACGCTGATAATTTTGTAAAGCACTGGTGGAGGAGGAGGGGGGGGGGGGGGGGGTTTAACCTTTCTCTGTTCCTGCCCTTATAGAGTTGTGGCCATCATGGTGATTTCATGGAAACCCGAATTACCGGTATGGCTACCATAGACAAAGGATGCCTATTATCACATTCTAATTATCACATCTTAATTTTTCTCTAATCATTCCTTATGTTCCTTTCATCAAGGCAGTACACTTAAAGGGAACAGAAAACAAGTTGGCAGATTATCTAAGCAGAAACCATTTGGATCATGGAGAATGGTGTTTAACCCAAGAAGTCTTCAGTCAGATAGTTCAGCTGTGGGGCCAACCGCAAGTAGACCTTTTTGCAACCAGAGAGAACAAAAAATGCACCCTATTCTTTTCTCTAAATCCAAAAGCTTTTCCGTCGGGGATAGACGCCTTCTCCCTTCCATGGCCGGATCAGCTTCTGTATACCTTTCCTCCTCTAAGTCTTTATCGGAGGGTATTACAGAAGCTGAGGCAGGAACAGACGAGGCTCATTCTAATCGACCCTTTCTGGCCAAGGAAAACGTGGTTCACTTGGTCGAAGAAGCTATCTCTTGCAGATCCCTAGATTGTTCCGGACAGGCAGGATCTGTTGTTTCAGGCTCCTGTCTTCCATCCGGAAGTGAGAAACCTTCATCTAACAGCCTGGTATTTGAAGGGGAAATCCTAGAGCGTAGGGGTCTATCTAAGGAAGTTATATCCACCCTTTTATCATTTAGGAAAGAAGTAACCTCCACTATTTACTCCAGAGTATGGAAGACCTGCTTAAGAGTTTTTCTAAAGTCCTGGTAGATCCCTTAAGTTCTCTTATGTCCAAAATGTTGGATTTTTTACAAAAGGGTGTTGATAAGAACCTAAGACTTGGCACCCTTAAAGTTCAAGTTTCTGCCCTTAGTGCTGTCTTTGATTTACCTATTGCCAATCATCCGTGGATTAGGAGGTTCTTTAAATCGGTTAGTAGGATTAAGCCTGTGTTCAGATCTTCCGTTCCCCAGTGGGATCTTAATCTAGTTTTGTCTAGAATGATCGAGCCTCCTTTCAAACCTCTGCAGGATTTATCTATTAAAACTTTGTCTTTTAAAACGGCTTTTCTGGTGGCTATCACCTCTGCCCGACGTGTGGGTGAGATTTCTGCCTTTTCAGCCTCTCCTCCTTAGAGCTCGTTCACACGAACGTAAGGGCTCCATGCCCGTGCTGCGGACTGCAAATTGCGGTCTGCAAGGCACGGGCACCGACCGTGGGGCAGCCGCATGCGGATCGCGACCCCATTCACCGTTCCGCAAAAAGATAGAACAAGTTCTATTTGTTTTCGCAATGGAAGCACCCCGTAGTGCTTCTGTTCCACACCGCATATCCGGATTTGCGGACCCATTCAAGTGAATGAGTCTGCATCAGTGATGCGAAATGCACACGGCCGGTGCCCCGTGTATTGCAGACCCACCGTATGCGGTGACGGGCAGCACAGCTCCTTCTTTTCTACCTAAAGTGGTCTCCTTGTTTCATAGGACCCAAGACATTGTTCTTCCATCCTTGTGTCAATCCCCAAAGAACGAGAAAGAGAGGAGGCTCCATTGTCCAGATGTTTAAAGATTCCTGTCTGAATATCTGAAAGTCACTGGCCAAGGGAGGAAAACCTGTAGACTTTTTGTACAGTTTGGTGGAAGAAACAAAAGGTAATAAAGTTTCTTCTAGAACTCTATCCAGATGGATAGTGGGCGTTATCCCCCTTTAGGATTTGGTGCTCACTCAACCAGATCCATTTCTGCTTCTTGGGCAGAGAGGGCTGATGCATCTCTAGAACAAATTTGTAGGGCTGCTACCTGGAAGTCTCCATGTACTTTTTTTCGTCACTTCAGGTTAGATTTAGACTCTAAGGACCGATTATCTTTCGGCATGAAGGTCTTGCAGGCAGTAGTCCTCCCCCCAAAGCTAGTTACTATTCTAGTCTTCTCTCAAGGGTGCTGTCATGGGCGTAAGGGAAATTCAGGATTACACTTACCGGTAATCGTATTTTCCATGAGCCCATGACTGCACCCGGGATCTTTTTCCACCCTATGTTAACTGTGAGAACTTGTCCTAAAACACATCTAACTGGTGGTATAGGGGCAGAGCCCCTCCTTAAGAGCTCTCCACGAAAGTTCCTGTTTCCGGTCTCTCAAGGGTGCTGTCATGGGCTCATGGAAAAACGATTACCGGTAAGTGTAATCTAGAATTTTTGACCCGCACCTGGTTCTGGCTCATTATAACTGATGGAATTAACTGACCAAATCACTGAAGTGTGAACTTGGCCTTACCCTGGTGATCCAATATTTATCACATTTTATGTTTTGCTTTAAAAAAATAATAATAATATCTTGCGGCAAAACTGCATAGGGTATTTTTTTTTTTTTTTAAACTCCCAGATATGGTTAGTCATACCTCAACCAATATGTGACTACACGGTTGGAGAATAGCTGTCCTCCGTCTCCCCCCTTCCCATACACATGCATGCCTAGCTGAGTGTGCATGTGTTCTCAATGAGGAGAAGGTGAATAGGTTCCTACTGCCTGACACTTCCAGGGGCCTAGAGAAAACGAAAGGACTGGACATGTTGAAATCTTGGTGGGTAGTGTTTTATTCCAGAAGACACATACAGGACTTATAAATAAAGGGCGGTTGGAAGTGGGTCGGACATTGCACATGGTTCTTCAGGGCTGATGAGGCCGGAGGAGATGTGAATTCACTTCTGCTCTCTTCTCCAGATGATAACCATCCCCTTAGCATCACTGGAGGCCAAGAGGCTTTCATCGCAGTTGAAGCTGACACCTAGAACGGCTGCGCTGTGTCCTTGGAGCTTGTTCACAATGGCCTTGGTGGCTCGTTCCACATCAAAAAAGTAGACGCACATATCTTCACTGCCGGTCACTACAGCGGGGGAAACAACAACCTGACTATTAAAGGGGTTTTCCTCAGGACAGGTCATCAGCAACTGATCGAGAAGGCAGCAGCCTTCTCTCAGCTTTTCCTAGGCCAGTGATGTCATCGGAGCAGCTCAGCCCCATAGACGTGAATGGGGCTGAGCTTTTCCTAGGCCAGTGATGTCATCGGAGCAGCTCAGCCCCATAGACGTGAATGGGGCTGAGCTTTTCCTAGGCCAGTGATGTCATCGGAGCAGCTCAGCCCCATAGACGTGAATGGGGCTGAGCTTTTCCTAGGCCAGTGATGTCATCGGAGCAGCTCAGCCCCATAGACGTGAATGGGGCTGAGCTTTTTCTAGGCCAGTGATGTCATCGGAGCAGCTCAGCCCCATAGACGTGAATGGGGCTGAGCTTTTCCTAGGCCAGTGGTGTCATCGGGGCAGCTCAGTCCCATAGAAGTAAATAGGGCTGAGTGCAATACCAAGCACGGCTACTATACAATGTACGGCGCTGTGCTTGGTAAGCAGAGAGAAGGCTGTGGCGCTCAGAGGAGAATCGGTGCCTTCTAAAACAGGTGATCGGCGGGTGTCGTGCCACCACCGATCAGTTGTAAAGTCTTGGAAAACCCTTTTAAATTCTGCTGGATATTTACGAGGCATATATGATACCCAGAGTCCCTGAAACCTCCACTAAGTGATGCACATAAGGACATAAAGGTGCTTATGGCCGTTATTTTCCTGTACCGAACTAATCAGAGAAGCCATGGCACTATATGAGCCTACTCTATCGCGGGTCGGTAATAGGCGCACACTGTTCGGTATTTTCCATGCTCTGAGCACAGTTGAGGCAATCTTGCTCACAGCAGGGGGAGGGCGGTACGCTAGCTGGCTGCTAACAAGGAAAGTAGAGAGAGGCGCAGACCCTGCATGCTAACATGTACATTCATCTATACGTACCGACACATGCTCCTTGCCTGAAGGACATGAGTGGACAGAAAATACTCCCGATGGCGTGAGCCGTCTGTTGGATTGGAAACGTTCGCTTTAACTGCAGCGTCCCCTCATTGTCCACAACCCTACAAAAGAGGAAGTCGACACCAATCAGACCGCTGGGATGAATTCCACGTGTAGCAGAGCTGGCTTTGTTATTTGCCATTTTCAAATAAAAGTATTTCATAATCGCATATCCCAAAGGCATGTTCCAATTCACTGCATGCATTTCGGGATCTCTGTTTGCTGTCACTGAATGGCAGTTTACAGCTAGAGGCTGAAAAACCCAGCTTAATATGAAACTGTAATTGTGTACTGGAGCTCTGCCTTAAAGGGGATGTCTGTTGATAAATATTTCCGACTTAGGGCTCATTCACACGGACGTTGTTCGGCAATGCCCGCAATCCGGAAGGTCGGTGCGGAACGGAGTGCTTCCGTGGGGTTTCTCTCTGTGCCTCCGCACCGCAAATAAATAGAACATGTACTATTTTTTTTTTTGCGATGTGGACGGATCACGGACTAATTCAAGTTGAATGGGTCTGGATCTGTCGCGGCAGCCGCACGGTTGGTTCCCGTGCACGGAACGGCCGTGTGAATGAGCCCTTGTCCTCAGGGTAGGTAATATCAGAATGATGGTGGTCTAGCACCCCCACCGAGCTGTTTTGGGCCGCCAGGAACTATACAGTGCACAGAGCGGAAGCAGACCGCTCTGTACACGATGCAGTGGCATCGGAAACGTGCATACACAAGGAATCGGGGCTTGGTTGAAATCCCTGGGGTCGCGTGCCCCGAGGCTTCAGTCCAGTAATGAGAACATTTTTGGCCACTGATCAGGTGCAGTTGTGGCACTTTGGAGAATTATATTGAGGAAGGGAAATGTGAACACAGCAGTCTATGATCGTGAAGCTTTTGATTCACTGACAGCAAGCAGAGATCTTGTGAACAGAGAGGAATTGACAGGCAAAGTATATAAATTCCTCTTTACCTGTAAAGCAGCAGCTTGTTAATACAGGCGTTCACCAGCAGAGAAGGGTCCCGGGCTTCACGACTGATCCATGAGCGGGCGGAGATGCTGCTGATGGCGCTGCCTTCCGACACTACTAGACGCTTGGCTTTGGTCAGTTTACCTGCAGGAGATGGGTACAGGACAACAGTCAGCGACTGGATCCCCTAACCTAAGGACATATGGTAGCGGCCTCACTGGAGACTGTTTTCTGACCTCTAAGCACAGCAGGGTAATGGGCTGAACTACATGCCTGCCTTATATATGATAGTTGGTATCGGTGAAGCATCTGCCAGTCTATGGCTGTCTTACAAGGGTTTCCCAGTATAATTTAAAGGGGTATACTGGAATTTTAACATTGATGACCTATCCTTAGGATAGGATCGGTGGCTGTCCAACACCTCGCAACACTTTCAGAATAGCTCCGTCCACTGAAGTGAATGGGAGCCATGCTGTGTACTTCCGGTGCAGACTTTCAAAAATTGCGGATCAGATGCGGATTGAAAAAACGGCCGTGTGAATGCAGCCTTATATTGATGATGTGTCCGAGTAGCGCCAAGTACGGACTCCTAGAACCCACTCACCTGTGGCCATATCAAATAGGAACGAGAAGATACTCCCGCGGTCGTCACCAGCCCACAGGATCCGTCCGGCTGAGTCGAAGGACATGGAGAGCACTCGGCCCGTCAGCTTGCTGCTGCCTCCCTTCACCTTCTTACCAGTGGAAATATTCACAACGTGGATGTTGTGTTTGCTGTTCCCAACCTAAAAAATGTAAAACTCTGTGGGTACAGTTGCAAGAAAAAGTATGTGAACCCTTTGGAATGATATGGATTTCTGCACAAATTGGTCATAAAATGTGATCTGATCTTCATCTAAGTCACAACAATAGACATTTACATTCTGCTTAAACTAATAACACAAAGAATTAAATGTTACCATGTTTTTATTGAACACACCATGTAAACATTCACAGTGCAGGTGGAAAAAGTATGTGAACCCTTGGATTTAATAACTGGTTGAACCTCCTTTGGCAGCAATAACTTCAACCAAACGTTTCCTGTAGTTGCAGATCAGACGTGCACAACGGTCAGGAGTAATTCTTGACCATTCCTCTGTACAGAACTGTTTCAGTTCAGCAATATTCTTGGGATGTCTGGTGTGAATCGCTTTCTTGAGGTCATGCCACAGCATCTCAATCGGGTTGAGGTCAGGACTCTGACTGGGCCACTCCAGAAGGCGTATTTTCTTCTGTTTAAGCCATTCTGATGTTGATTTACTTCTATGCTTTGGGTTGTTGTCCTGTCCCATCTTCTGTTGAGCTTCAGCTGGTGGACAGATGGCCTTAATTTCTCCTGCAAAATGTCTTGATAAACTTGGGAATTCATTTTTCCTTCGATGATAGTAATCCGTCCAGACGCAGCAAAGCAGCCCCAAACCATGATGCCCCCACCACCACCATACTTCACAGCTGGGATGAGGTTTTGATGTTGGTGTGCTGTGCCTCTTTTTCTCCACACATAGTGTTGTGTGTTTCTTCCAAACAACTCAACTTTGGTTTCATTTGTCCACAGAATATTTTGCCAGTACTGCTGTGGAACATCCAGGTTCTCTTGTGCAAACTGTAAACGTGCAGCAATGTTTTTTTTGGACAGCAGTGGCTTCCTCTGTGGTATCCTCCCATGAAATCCATTCTTGTTCAGTGTTTTACATATCGTAGATTCGCTAACAGGGATGTTAGCATATGCCAGAGACTTTTATAAGTCTTTAGCTGACACTCTAGGATTCTTCTTCACCTCATTGAGCAGTTTGCGCTGTGCTCTTGCAGTCATCTTTACAGGACGGCCACTCCTAGGGAGAGTATCAGCAGTGCTGAACTTTCTCCATTTATAGACAATTTGTCTTACCGAGGACTGATGAACAGCAAGGCTTTTGGAGATACTTTTATAACCCTTTCCCGCTTTATGCAAGTCAACAATTCTTAATCGTAGGTCTTCTGAGAGCTCTTTTGTGCAAGGCATCATTCACATCAGGCAATGCTTCTTGTGAAAAGCAAACCCAGAACTGGTGTGTGTTTTTTATAGGGCAGGGCAGCTGTAACCAACACCTCCAATCTCATCTCATTGATTGGACTCCAGTTGGCCGACACCTCACTCCAATTAGCTCCTGGAGATGTCATTAGTCTAGGGGTTCACATACTTTTCCCACCTGCACTGTGAATGTTTACATGGTGTGTTCAATAAAAACATGGTAACATTTAATTCTTTGTGTGTTATTAGTTTAAGCAGACTGTGATTGTCTATTGTTGTAACTTAGATGAAGATCAGATCACATTTTATGACCAATTTGTGCAGAAATCCATATCATTACAAAGGGTTCACATACAGTTGCAAGAAAAAGTATATCGGCGTTATCATTCACCCATGTCCTACAGTTTGCTGGGAAACTACAACTCCCAGCATGCATCCATTGCTAGAGACTGGTCCTTCCAGTGGTTGCACTCACCACCGTGAGATTGTTATTGATGGGCTGGAAAGTGCAGCAGAGCATCTGGGCCAAGTCCGGGTCTGGAATCTGTCGGATGCAGAGGCCATCGTGGGTGTTCCAGATGCGCATGCTGCCATCCAGAGAGGTGGAGACAATGATGTCGTTGGATAAGGACCAGGCAAAGTCGCTGACTGGACCGCTGTGCCCTCGTAGGGTCTGCAGGACGGTGGGGGGCGTGGGAACCAGCTGACACACCGATATTGTACCATCTAGAGAGCAGCAGGCCAGGAGGTGCTTGTCGTCATTGGCAAATTGTACCTTGGGGACTAGGAGGACAAAACACAAAAAAAAAGCTAGATCTGACAACTATATTCTCACGCCCTTAGTACAGTTGTCAGAGAGCTCTATATCTCTGAATATTTTCACGATACTAGGTAGATTTCTTACCAGCTTGATCCACATGTTGATCGAATATGTGGTACATTCCGGCGAACGCGTAGTTCTCGCTCAGTGTGGTGTCGCCGGCCATCGCCCTGCTGGCTTCTGCCAGTGGTGTGGGCACCACGCTGCCAGGAGCCCTGCGGGCGATACACGGCGTTAGCTGCTGGTACTTACGTCAGCTCTGTTCCCCATCGGTTCCACTCCTCACCTTTCCTCTTGCGCTACGCGGTTCATTTGTGCCTGCAGTTGGTAGGACCCCCGACTTACAGAACGCCTGTGACCTCGTGACCCCTGGGACCGTGGATCTTCTTCCAAATCCTAAAAAGGTAAGGTCATCAGTAACCAATACAGTCCAGAAGTGATACCAGTGCATGGTCCGGCCTGTGGGGGGGGGGGCTCACCTCCATGCGGTCCAGGGTAGTGCGAGAGCTGCGGATGCTGTTGCTGTGTGCCCGAAAGCTGCTCTGCTCAGACAGGGGGCCGTATCGCTGGGCAAGAAGTTGGCTGCGAAGCTTCAAGTACTGTCGCCGCAGCTGCGGATCATACCCGGCCTTGGCATTCTCCCGCAGAAGTTGGCTGCGTCTCCGGATGTACTGAGTGCGGAACTGCGGGTGCGCAGGAGTGCGGTACGCGTTGTACCTGGGGAAGTGCGATCAGGTTACAGCCGCTGTACACCGGCAGGAGAGCAGGGGCAGTGTAGGCACGGTACTTACCTTGCGTCGACTGCCAGGACTTGTTGCCAGACAGCAGCCATTCCAGGCACACTGCGGGTCCCTCAGCTCGAAAGGACGGAGAAATCCTGAGATGTGACGGAGAGCATGTTCATAACCTGATGCTTAATACACAAATAAACAAAAATCCCTGCTTGCTGTCAGTGAATGAAAAGACTGCTTATGGAGCAGTTTCAAGGGAGAATACCTCTGTACATATCATATGAAATCAGACAAATCATACCTCCATACTAAGGACCTGTTCAAGTAACTGCTTCTCTTCCCCCCGTAATAGTAAGTCTTATGACTCCATGTTGTGCAGTTCCTCTAATATTCCTACTAGAAGTTTTAAATTAATTGCCAGCAGGGTGTTCCTGCACATGCTGAGACTGTCAGCACTGATTGGACTGCGCAGGAGCACACCCCCAACTGGTAACACCCAGAGGGAGGGTTAAAGGGGTTGACTTATCTTAGACATTGATGGTATGTGTGGCTCCTGCACCTATCTTGAGTACCGTGCCCCCAAATTGAACAGAAAGTAGAAGCGCATGCGCTGCCACCCTCTGTTCACCGCTGCTGGAGTTCCCAAAGATAGGTGAGCACCAGATAGCTATTTCCAGCAGTCCCTTAGCAGTAAACGGAGCGGTGGCAGCGTTTGCAGGGTCCACTCTCCACTCACTCCTGGGGGACTTCTGAAAATAGCAGAGTGCGCTTGGTCAGTTAATTTCAGAACTCCCATAGCAAAGAATGGAGATGATGCCGCGCATGCGCAGTGTGCTCTCCTTCACTTTAGGGGTCCCTGTTCTGGAGATAGGAACGGCAGAATCAGTTTTGTGTTTCATTTTTTAAAGGGATTGTCCACGCCATGTCTCTCGTGGGAGCTCATGTATAAGGGCTCATGCACACAGCCGTGGTCTGCGGTCTGCATCTCAATAGATGTGCTGTCCGCATTCGTATGCCTGTAGCGTGGCCCCCCTCAAAAAACTAGAACATATCCTATTCTTGTCTGTCCTGCGGACAAGGTTAGGACATTTCTGCAGGGGTTAAAAAAAATAGCGTCATGCACTCGGTCGCTATCCGTGTTTACGGCCGTGTGCATGAGCCCTAACAGGCAAGGGAAGCGCAGTATACACTGAAGTCAATGGGTGACCGGATCTGCGCAGCCACAGCTCTATGACACAGGGACAGGGATTGTTCTGGGTGGAGAACCCCTTTAAATTCACAGCCCAGTATGGGCCCCACACACAGTAATGTGTCACCAGACGCGTCTGGTAGCAGCGTTCGCCTCTCTCCACTGAAAACACTGAGCATGCATGTGTACAGGGGGAGTCAGCGGCCAAATGTATTGTCTCAACAGGAAGAGATCAGTAGCTGCCAGGCACCTGTCACCGCTTATCTCCTGCATAAACAAAGGGTTAACTATAATCTGACCATCAGGGAGTCTGATGTGTCACCCAGTGGTCCAGTCTGCTATCTATAGGTGTGAAGGGTCGTATGGAGCATTTCATGTAAGATACAAATGACATCCAGCAAGCAGTGTGTAGCCCATGGAGCTTCTATAAGACCGAGGCTGTGGTTATGGGGGCGCTCTGACCACATCAGGGGCGCTCCTCTACATTACAGACAAGTCATAGAAAACGTACAGAAAGCCCTATATACAGATGTATACCTGCCCCGCCGGAAGACCCATCCGCCCTGACTCCACCGCTGACGTCATCAGTGGAAACACAGCCTGCCATTGGTCCGCTGGCTGTCAAACAGTTCCACCAATCAGGACGCAGCTTCCTGAGCTTCGTCCAATAGCTAGAAAGAGTAGGCGGGATTTCGTCTGCTAGAAAATATTGGCAATATCCAAACACTAGGGGGAGAATGTGGGTTATATTTACGTCGTGGATGCAAGCGCCATTTTATTGTAGCCTCAGGTAGGTTTACTATATGAATATGAGACATTTTCTCTGCATGCTCAGTCAGTGCCCAACAAGTGCCAGACCAGTCACACTGCTCCAAGTCACTGCCCCCACAAGTGCTAGTAGTCACACTGCTCCAAGTCACTGCCCCCACAAGTGCTAGTCACACTGCTCCAAACCAATGCCAGTCAGTGCCCCACAATGCCAGTCAGTGCCCCACAATGCCAGTCAAACTTCTCCAAACAAATACCAGTCACACTGCTCCAAACAAGTGCAAATCAGTACCCCCATAAGTGCCAGTCAATACCCATACAAATGCCAGTCACACTGCTTATATAGGTACCAGTCACATTAATCTTACAAATGTCAATGCCCCTTAAAAATGCCAGCCATACTGCTCTTACAAGTACTAGTCAGAGTGGAAAAAAGTGATGCCAGCTGTACTGGTTGGTTGAGAGGGCACCGGCGGATTAAACTGGTACACTTGTGGTAGAGGTGTTAGTACAGTGTCTGATTGTATACATCACCGTTCAGTGTTGTCTGAAAGTGCCCTGAACAGGGGGAAACCTCTTACACCTCCATGAAAGCTGACTGGGCACTACTGATGGCGAGGCAACCATATCGTATGTTAGGGCTTATTCACTCGACCATTAAAGGGCATCTGTCAGCAGTTTTGTCCCTATGACACTGACTGACCTGTTACATGTGCGCTCGGCAGCTGAAGGCATCTGTGTTGGTCCCATGTTCATATGTGCCCGCATTGCTTAGAAAAATTGTTTTATTATATGCAAATGAGCCTCTAGGAGCAACAGGGGTGTTACCATTACACCGAGAGGCTGGGCTCTCTCTCTCTCTCTACCACGCCCTCTGCACTTTGATTGACAGGTCCAGGCAGTGAAAACATCATCACACCTGGTCCTGTGTGTCCCAGTCTGACCACTCTGCGATGCTGTGAGTTTGGGTCAGCTATACGTGCGGTCAGGCTATCCGAATGATACGAACATACGATACCTCTGGAACATGGAAGTGTGAAAAAATCTGAACGCACGCGGAAGCTATCCACGTGCTAACCATTTGTTTACGGATCCGTTTTTGTTTTCAGATCCAAAACTGGACACATTCGTGTGAATGAGGCCTTCATTGTCTTTTTAATGCCATCTACAATGGACACTGCATACACAGCCCCCTGACACAAATGTGAACCTAGCCTAACAGATTGCAGTTTGTGAGAGCTGAGGGACACCTCCAGGGAACAGCTACCATTTCCCTGCACACAGCTTTATTACAAGAATGGAGCAGAGGTAGACGATATAAGGCCAGCTGGATGGGACTACAACTCTCAGCACAGCATGTATCTCCCTACTGTCTGTGTGTCACATCATAGGCCATTATTAGTCATTTGGGATTTTGTGCCTCCACCAACATGGCGTCTGGAGCAGCTAATGGTCGTTTCCAAGACAACAGACGTAGAGGCTTCTGGGTAGAGGCGGGACGTATATTTGCTATGGCCAATAGGAATCCAGATATGCTGAGCTAAGCGCAAAACCGACCAATAGCATTTGTAGTTCGGGAGCGGGAAGCACTGACAGGATGGCGGAGGGCGCACAGCGGTAAGTGTCGGGGTGGTGGAAATATCCAAGTGTGGAGAGTTGTAGTGTGTGCGGGGTGATGAGTCGCATGGCCGTACTGTACGTACAGAAGCTGAGGCGCGCTATCCCACTGTGCTCTTAAATTTGTATATATTCATACGCTAGGGGGCGCTGTGGCTGATACCGTATATGATTAGTACACTGTTCTATTACACTCTATGGCTGATATATATATTTAGTGCACTAGGGGACGCTGTTCTATTACACTCTATGGCTGATATATATTTAGTGCACTAGGGGGCGCTGTTCTATTACACTCTATGGCTGATATAGTGTACTAGGGGGCGCAGTTCTATTACACTCTATGGCTTATATATTTGTACTCTAGGGGGCGCTGTTCTATTACAGTCTATGACTTATATTGTACATTGTACTCTAGGGGGCGCTGTTCTATTACACTCTCTGGCTGATATATATGTTGTGCACTAGGGGGCGCTGTTCTATTACACTCTCTGGCTGATATATATGTTGCGCACTAGGGGGCGCTGTTCTATTACACTCTGTGGCTGATATATATTTAGTGCACTAGGGGGCGCTGTTCTATTACACTCTATGGCTGATATATATAGTGTACTAGGGGGCGCAGTTCTATTACACTCTATGGCTTATATATTTGTACTCTAGGGGGCGCTGTTCTATTACAGTCTATGACTTATATTGTACTCTAGGGGGCGCTGTTCTATTACACTCTCTGGCTGATATATATATTGTGCACTAGGGGGCGCTGTTCTTTTACACTCTCTGGCTGATTTATATATATTTTGTGCACTAGGGGGTGCTGTTCTATTACACTCTGTGGCTGATATATACTTTGCACACTTCGGGGCACTTTTCCAGTTCAGTCTTCCTTATCCATACCTATTTTTAAAGATGCACTCCTATGAAAACTGCCATTCCGAGCTCTTCTGCCCCCTAGTGCAGTCCCTGAGCGTAACGTGGATTCTCCCAGTGCTGGTGTCTTGCTCCGTTTTGCCGGGCGGTCCGTGTCAGATCCGGAGGCGGATGAAAGTTTTGTTTTCCTGTGAATCCTTGACCTCTGCTCTGCGCAGGCTCTGGGGCAGGAGTTGTCGCCGGTACCATCCAGGAGATCGGATGATTTATGTCGCAGAGCGGACGGCCGGGTCCCTCGTATAAATTCCAATAATCGCGCTCAGTTGTGCAATTGTCTAATACCGTATAGAGCGACCGCTCCGAAGCCGAACCGATTGTGTGATGTAGAAGGTATTACTACTCCTCAAGCTGTTAGAATTTCCATTATTCAATGTGGCGACATTACGCTCCTGCTATGGCGGTCACCCAGCTTTTCCAGGCTCCTGGACACTAAATGCACAAGTAGGGAAACCACGGTGAGAAAATGACTGGAGAGAAGTGAATGGGTTAACGCAGCGGCCGGCTTAGGTCTGGTGTGAGGATAATAGTCCTGTCAGTCTTGTCTTGGGATCACCTGTGATCTGGGAGGCAGATCCTAAGACGTGGCCTGAGAAGACTCCAGGATTGTCACCGATACGTCATGTTCCCCACGTGGCATCGGTTAGTGATTACCCGTCACCTCATTAGTCTGTTTTCTGGTTTTCTACTGTAAAGCGCTGACCCGGTTTTTATCCCTGTCATATAGGTAGGTTTTCCCTTGTAGGTGGCCGCCCCTGTGGAGATGTGATGGAGGCTGGAGCGGGCGCTGCCACCCCGTTCTCTATGGAGATGGCGGAGTGCAGCGCACGGACACCTCCCGCCGTCCTATAGAGATGTATAGACCCCCAGCGCGCATGCTCGATGTAATAATCAGTTCAGAGTCGGCATTCACTGATTTCTGCTCTGCAGGCTTTTGGATTCCCTCCCGAACCGCCCTTGCCTGGACGTGCGGCGTAAAGAAGAAGGTGATGGCGAGATCCCAGCCAAAGTCCTGGTGGATTATTCCATGGTGAGATTGCTGTCATCCATGTTGGCCGCTGTCAGGACCTGCACTGGACCAGTCCTGTCACCTGCTGGTGTTGGAGGCTCGTCCAGTCATTGAATACTGTGTTTCTGACCAAGATCACTGCTTACTGTCAATGAAAGGGAGCCATCTTCCTTCCTTCATTCATTTTTAGATCCACTGATGTGCACTGCAGTGTGTATCCTGCTTAGGGCTGGACGATTAAAGGGGTTTTCCGGGATTTCCTGAGGATGGGCACCCCCGCCGATCAGCTGGTTGAAGGGAAGGCCGTGCTCCCTGCAAGCGCAGCCTTCCTTTTATTGTTTACCTGCTCGCCGTCGACAATGGTGTACGGCTCGTTCCTATTCAAGTGTGTACTACAGAGCCGCCCCGTAGAAGTGACTGGGGTGGCTTGTAATTACACCCGCTTACCGCTGCGCTGTCAACGGATAGCAGGTAAACAATGAAGGGAAAGCAGCGCTCGCAGGGAGTACAGCCTTCCCTTCAGCCAGCTGACCGGCGGAGGGCGTCTGACCCCCACTGATCTGAGAATAGGTAATCAATAATAAAATCCTGGAAAATCCCTTTACGCAAATTAATTTGCCCTTTTAAGGTTTTTATTTATTTTTTGTTCTGGAGAGCTGTGTTAGCGATCCTCATTGCAGGAGCCCGGTACGGACTGTAACGGTCGGCATCAGGGGTTAAATCGCTGTAATTGTAATGACTGCAGCATCTAGGCAGCTGCAAAGAGGCACCCTTTCACCATCGGCTTCCTGTAAACACAATCATGGGGCTCCGATGCATTGTCATAGCAGCCGTGTGCCTAATAGAGGGTCCTCGGCCTGTCATGACTGTATGTCCATTAGGCCTCTTGCACACGACCGTCCGCCCTCCGAGACATGCGGGCCATGTCTCCCGGAGCGGCATTGATCGGGAGCACACAGCATCATAGATGACAATGATGCTGTGCACGTCGGGCCGCCCGGGGGACTATTGTCCCGCACTCTTATGATGCTGTGCGCTCCCGCTTCGGGTCATATGGCCTCGGATGGCATTCGGTCGTGTGTAAGATGCCTTAGGCTGTGTCTGAGGTTTATATAACGCAGTGTATACAGTCTATATCCATCCCATAGTGAGCGTAAAAAAATAATAAAGGTTAATAAAGTTTATTAATATAACAAAAATAAATAAAAAAAAAGTATTTTTACATTAAAAGTGGTTAAAAAAAAACAAAACTGCACACACCTGTTATTGCGCTGTGTTCTCCACAACACGTATAATAAAGATGATGTTTTATTTACACCTCCCCGTGAATGACGTAAAACATGGAAGATAACAGAATTATTCTTTTTTTAAATCAGATCATTTTTATTTGTTTTTTCAAAAAATCACAAAAAAAAACAAAGGAAGACAGTCTGTACAGCATACATGCAACAGTAGATGACAAAAATAGCATTACACGATCGGACAGATAGTTACTTACATAAGTATCACAAGTAACATAAACCATGGTACAAGAAGCACATAAAATCACGTATTCTAGTAACTAAGTATATCTGGTACAGAACCACATTTCCCATTCAATAATTTATCAACAGGAAACCCACCCTCCCTACCCAACTAAAGCCCAGTACCCCCCCCCCCCCCTCCCTACCCAAGCGATGGAGCGGGTCCAAACTCCAAGATTTGACATCTTTTTAACTTGTCAAAGGCACATCCATTGGTGTACACCTCCTGTCTGTGTATCAGACCTCTGCACACCCGATCTGCGTAGTACTACACACCTTCATACAGCATACAGCATACATCCAGAGTAAATTAGGATAGAGGAGATAGAGAGCCTACCCAAACCAATACTGCGCCTCTTCCTACCCCGTAGTCAACTACGAGGAAAGGCTAAACCGGACACAGTAGCCTGCATTTCTCCCAGTTATCCCATATTTTGTCATACTTCCCAGCACAGTTTCTTTTAACATACACACTTTTCTCTAAGCGTAATATATCTGACATTCTATTGAGGAATTCTCCTCTAGTCGGAGATTGAGGTCTAAGCCAAAATCTAGCTATGAGTTTCCTAGCTTGAAATAGTAGACGCTGTACTCCCAAACGATGATGACGATTTTTGATGTCTAATATCCCGACCACAAACAGAATTATTCTTACTCCACCCCCACCCCAAAAAAAGTTAATCCATTAGTCCCACGTACCCCAAAATGGTACCAATAAAACAACATCTCATCTCACAAACAAGTCTAGTGAGAGGGTGGAAACTAAGATCGGCGTAAAAAGCCAGTTTTAGTAAATGTGCCCCAGACTGTTTAGTAGATTGCTTGATGAACTGGTGTTGATATGCTGGAAATAGTGCGTTCTTGATCCCCAGAGAGGGAGTCGGTGCAGCCGACATCCTAAGTAATGTATTTATCGTTCTCAGGAGCGACGCAGAAAGCAGAAGATGCTGTGCAGCCAGCTGCAAGTCCTGCGCTTCCTTCTTGAATTCATAAAAGAAGCGGACATTGTCAACTGGGAGGAGACCAACCCAGAGTTACTGAGTGAGTACCTGGATGTGTCAGGGTTAAAAAATCTGGACATTTTCACACTGTACATGGTCATCCAGAACAATTTGCACTTAAAGGGGTTGTGTCACGTTTTGCAAGTTATCCCCAATTCACAGGATGGGGGATAACTAGCGATTCACTGTGTCCAACCACTGGGACACCCAAAGATCCCAAGAATGTGGATCCCGTTCCTCCGATCTGATGTAGTGGAGGGACTGGCATACGCCCTGATGCTCCATTCAGTCTCTGTCAGCCAGAAATAGCCAACCGCTGTACGTTGCTATCTCTTAAACGCTCGTAGAGAATGAATGGAGCAGCAGGGCTTATGCGCGACCTTCCACTCCATTGGGGGGGGTTCTTGGGATCGGTGGGGGTCCCAGTGGTTGTATACTCAGTGATCAGCTAGTTATCCCACAGAATAGGGGATAACTTGCAAACTGTGCACAACCCCTTTTAAAGAGGCTGTCTTGTAAGAGGGAGCTTGCTTTGGTATCTTAAGATCTGGTGGGGGTGCGAGAAGAGGGTTGTGACATTGAGGGGAGTGGAGCAACTAACTTGTAGGCTTTTATCAGATCAAGAGGTGGAAGAGGTTAAACAGAAGTGGAAGTCTCTGAAATCTCAGTACCAGGAGAAGGTGAATGAAGTGGAAGAGATCATCCCTCAGCTCCTGGAGAAGATTCAGCTTGTACATGAGAAGAAGACTCAGCTGGAGGAGACTCTGCAAAGGTACCACACTCAGGTGAGGAGGAGGAGGAGGCTTATTCTCCATACACAGCATTAAATAGATCATAATAAGCAAGTGGCGTCTGCTATATTATATCTGTTAAAGGGGTTGTTAGGCCTTGGAGCCAAAAGAATCCAGCACATGTCCAAAATTCCATGTATTCGTTATTGATTCCGAACGATACAAACATGTGGGCACAAAGTACTTCCGTTAACGCGTTTGGGACGTATCAAATGTCCTTAGTCCTAACTGGAGGAAAGTGGGGTGTGAACCCGGTGCATATGCTCCTTCAGGTGTGCAAAATTAGGGTTAGGGTGAAACACTGTCCGTGTGATACCGGCCTGGATTTCTTCTGAGTGCAAGAGCGCACGGCGTCATTGGTTGCTGACGCCGTGCACTTCCTGCTGCCGCCGCAGTACAGTGATACACTGGTATGATCTATACCAGTGTATTACTGTACTGCGGCAGCAGGAAGCGCATGGCGTCATAGCAACCAATGACGCCGTGCGCTCTTGCACTCAGAAGAAATCCAGGCCGGTATCACACGGACCGTGTTTCACGGACGTGTGCATGAGGCCTAAGATCATAGATTACGTGGGTGGAGCAGAGTGGTAAAATGCAAAATCTGGATGCCGGAGTACACACAGCACTGTGATTTTAAAAACATGTACAAAAAATATTTGTGCAATAAGTCATAATTAAATACATAAACCTGTGAAATGGGAAAAAAAACTATTTTATGTTGATGCATCAAAAAGGACTATTTATAAATACATGTTCCATATGTAATAAAAAAAAAATATATATGATACACAACAATTAACTGGCAGGAAAAAATGTGATTAAAACCGAAGGTCACTGTTGTGCGTGTTTGAAAATCCACGGTGATGATACAGATGAATGAAAATAAATATTTAACCCCTTCACGCATTTTCACGTACATGTACGCGAGGGAATACGGCTTCTTGGCGCTTTATTATATAAAACTGAAAAAAACAACCAAAAAAAAGTACCAATAGTCATATTTGGTATTGTCGCATCCGTAACAACCTGCTCTATATAAATACCACATGATCTAACCTGTCAGATGAACATTGTAAATAACAAAAAATAAAAACGGTGCCAAACAGCTATTTTTTTATATTTTTTTTATATTTTTTTTTGTTGCCTCACAAAATGTGTAATATAGAGCAACCAAAAATCATGTGTACCCTAAAATAGTACCAACAAAACTTCCACCTTATCCTATAATTTCAAAAATTGGGTAATTTTTTTGGGGAAGTTTCTACTCTAGGGGTGCATCCAGGGGGTCTTCAAATGGGACATGGCAACTTAATATTATCCCAGTGAAATCTGCCTTCCAAAAACCATATGGCGTTCCTTTCCTTCTGCGCCCTGCCATGTGCCCGTACAGTAGTTTACGGCCACATATGGGGTGTTTCTGTAAACTACAGAATCTGGGCAATAAATATTGAGTTTTGTTTGGCTGTTAACCCTTGCTTTGTTACTGGGAAAAAATGGATTATAATGGAAAATCTGCCAAAAAAAGTGAAATTCTGAAATTTCTTCTCCCATTTTCCTTTAATTCTTGTGGAACACCTAAAGGGTTAACAAAGTTTTTAAAATCAGTTTGGAATACTTTGAGCGGTGTAGTTTCTAAAATGGGTCTATTTATGGGTGGTTTCTGTTATGTAAGCCTCACAAAGTGACTTCAGACCTTTTGGTCCCTAAAAATTAGGCTTTGGAAATTTTCTTAAAAATCTTAAGATTTGCTTCTAAACTTCTAAGGCTACTTTCACACTAGTGGCAGGACGGACCGCCACTCCGTCCTAATTGACTATATAATGGGGGCGGAGCTCCGGCGCAGCACGGCGAGAGGCCGCCGGACTAAAAGTACTGCATGTCTGACTTTTTTTAGTCCGGCGGCCTCTCACCGCGCACTGCCGTGCTATGCCGGAGCTCCACCCCCATCCCCATTATAGTCAATGGGCACTGAGCGGCGGCACGGCGAAATAGCGGCAGGACGTATCCGACAGGGTGAACAGCCTGTCGGATCCGTCCTGCCGCTAGTGTGATAGTACCCTAAGCCTTCTAACGTCCCAATAAAAGAAAATGTCATTTACAAAATGATCCAAACATAAAGTAGACATATGGGGAATGTAGAGTAATAACTATTTTAGAGCTATCACTATCTGTTTTATATGCAGAGGAATTGAAATTTTAAAAAATTGCAGATTTTTCCAGATTTTTGGTAAATTATTTTATATATTTAAATAAAAATAAAATATTTTGACTCAAATTTACCAGTGTCATGAAGTACAATATGTGACGAAAAAAAAATCTCAGAATGGCCTGGATAAGTAAAAGCATTTTAAAGTTATTAACCACATAAAGTGACACTGTTCAGATTTGCTAAAAATGGCCTGGTCCTTAAAGGGAACCTGTCACCTCTACTATGCTACCCTCTCTGAGCGTTTCTTATGTATTAAATCGGTTTTTATGCACAATAAAAGCACACAGAGCTATGGGGACTGGGTATTGCGGATGTGCTAGCGGCTATCTAGCAACCCGTGTCTTCAGCTCTATACACAAAATCCAGGTGACAGGTTCCCTTTAAAGGGATTCTGTCACCTCTTTTTACCCTATAGAGATGCGGACATGCACGGCTAGATCGCTGCTAGCAGGTCCGCAATATACCGGTCCCATATTTGAGTGGTTTTGTTGAGTGTAAAATATGAATATATGTAAATCAGCCTGGTAAGTTGCCCAAGGGGCTGTATTAACCGTTCTGGAGCCCACCCACGCACCCCCTGTGAAGAAGCCCAGCACCGCCTGTATCCAGGAATCTCTTCCTTGCTCACGAAGTCAGATCGCCGTAATCTCGCGGTGTGCGAGATCGCGCATGCGCAGTTCCTTCCCTGAGGCTGATGCCCGCACAGGGAAAAAAACACTATGCCGGCACTGCGTGAGCTTGCGCATCGCGAGATTACGGCGATCTGACTTCGTGAGCAAGGAAGAGATTCCTGGATACAGGCGGTGCTGGGCTCCTTTACAGGCATTTTCTATCACAGTGGCGGCCATATGTGGTCTGCAAATTGCGGAATGCACAAGGGCCGGTATCCGTATTTTGCAGATCTGCAATTTGCGGACCACAAAACACTATGGTCGTGTGAATGTAGCCTTGCTCTGTAAGAACCCATATTGTCTGCACCTCCCTGAACATTTAAAAAAAAAAAAAAGGGCTTTCCTGCCCGCGGTCTTGCCACTCCTCCGTTCTGGGTGGCTGGGTCCTGTGACTGTTGCGGCTAATCACAGACCTTGGTGGTTCAAGCCCATGTGACTACTGAGGCCTATAATTGGCTGCAGCGGTCATGGGACCCACTGGCTTTCTGGTCTTATGGGGACTGGAAGCAGCCTGGAACAGAGCAGTTGGGGGCTGGTAAGGGAGTCTGCTTTTCTGTGTTCAGGGGCACAGGTGTGGACCATAGGGGTTGTCGTTTCCTAGGCTAGACACCTCTCCTATTTCCATCCACGAAAAAAACTGATGTATCTGTACATCCATATACTTCTAGATGCGTTTTTTTTTTTTTTTTTTCTTGGAACCTCTCATTGGAATGAATCAGTTTTGGACAGAAAATGGGCAGGAATGGTAAATGCTGTGAGTTGGACTGATCGACAGATTTACATATCTCATATCTTCAAGGTTTCTTTTGTTCTTTTTCAGAAACTGATTGCAGAGGAGAAGGTACCGTATGTTTGCCTTTTTAACATCTACTGTTGTTTTCAGTCCTTTTTTTTTTTTTTTTAAACTCCATTGTTTTTCATCTTCTTGTGATTTTATTTTTGCCTTTCAGGCCAAGGAAAGGCAGCAGCATTTGCAGGATGTTTTCCAAAAGCAGCAGCTGGTGGTACAAAAATGTCAGGTTCAGATAGAGCAGCTGAAAGATGAGCTGCAGAAACTGGAGCAGTCTGTAGATTGCTGGATCCAGACTGTGAGCAGGTGAGACTGCAGCTGTCGGCTCCAAAATCAGTTTCAAATTAAGCATACTGACATGTAGGGCAGTTGCCCTGAAACAAAACTCTTTCTTGTGAAAATCCTAAGAAATGCTTATTTTTATTATACAAATAAGGTTTTCAGTGCACCATGAGTGGGGCCGCCCCGTTCAGTGCCCCTGGCTTATCCTGCATCTTCGGTAAAGGGGTTAGGCTACTTTCACACCTGCATTAGGTGCGGATCCGTCTGATGTCTGCACAGACGGATCCGCACCTATAATGCAAACGTTTGTATCCGTTCAGAACGGATCCGTTTGCATTATGAAGAACAAAGTCAAAACGGATCCGTCCTGACTTGCATTGAAAGTCAAGGGGGGACGGATCCGTTTTCAATTGCACCATATTGTGTCAGTGAAAACGGATCCGCTCCGATTGACTTACATTGTAAGTCAGGACGGATCCGTTTGGCTCCGCATCGCAAGCAGCGCTTTGGTGTCCGCATCCAGAGCGAAATGGAGGCAAACTGAAGCATTCTAAACGGATCCTTATCTATTCAGAATGCATTGGGGCTCAACTGATCCGTTTTGAACCGTTTGTGAGATCCCTGAAACGGATCTCACAAACGGAATTCAAAACCCCAGTGTGAAAATAGCCTTATCCCAAGCTGGAAATGGCCCCCCATATGCCCCAGGCCCCTCACACTGATTCTACTTACCTGGCTCCCTGTGTCAAGGGGGAGCAGCCAATGGCAGACGGTGATGGGGTCGAGCCTACCTAGCATCGCGGGTGACTCTATCGAGGCTCGTCACCGCCTGCCATTGACTGCTCCCATCCGACACCGGACGTTTTCATCCGCGCACGGGGACCAGGAGCGGCGTGGGAAGCCAGGTAAGTAGAATCAGTGTAAGGGGCCTGGGCATATTGGGGGGGGGGGGGGGCATTTCCAGCCTCGGATAACCCTTTTTAAAGGCTCTGAACTCTCAGGCAGAGACACTGGTGGAGCGTTGGTGCACCAAATGGATCATCCCCATCTAAGGTGCACCGAAAAATAATGAGAAGCATTTCTAAGGATTAGGGGACCAGATCTTCACAATAAAGTTATGGTTCTGTTTTGGGCACCTACTCTACATAGCAGTATGCTTTTTTGAAAACTAATTTTGGTGCTGACAGACTTCCTTTTACAGGGTCACTGAGCTTTCACAAAACTTTTGATATGTCATAGCTACAGATCTAAGGTATTGATGGGGGTCTGAGCGCTGAGAACCTCACCAATCCCTAGAACGAGGAAAAAGAAGCGTTCACATAGTGCACTTTCCTCACTGCAGGAGACTAAAGCAACACTGGCCCATAGACTATCTGTTGAATTTGTCTTGCTTGCTCTTCTGCAGCAAAAAGAGCGCAATATGTGAATGCTTCTTTCTCCTGATTCTAGGTATCCGTGGAGGGCTCACCACGGATTATATGAAAAGTTTTGTGAAACCTCAGTGACCCTTTTAAATTGTTGGAAATGAAAGCATTGTTGACATGATATAAGGCATCCATAGCTCTCAGGATGTGTACCAAGTGTCTTGTGACTAGAGCTGCCTATCATAGCTACATTTTGGAAACCCTGAAAATTAGGGATCGGCCGATACCGATAATTTGTCAACTTTCAGGCCGATAGCCGATAATTTATACCGATATTCTGGGTATTTTTATTTTTGAGGAAAAAAATTTTTTCCTACACAAATCTGCTGAAAATTAATGTTTATTGTTAACGTGTATTTTTTTTTTTTGTAAATTTTTTTTCATTTATACTTAATATTTTTGTGTTTTTTTTTTTTTTTACTAACTTTTAGCCCCCTTAGGGACTAGAACCCTTGTCCTATTCCCCCTGATAGATCTCTATCAGGGTGAATAGGAGCTCACACTGTCCCTGCTGCCCTGTGCTTTGTGCACACAGCAGCAAGGAGCTGACTATGGCAGCCAGGGCTTCAATAGCGTCCTGGCTGCCATGGTAACCGATCGGAGCCCCAGGCTTACACTGCTGGGCTCCGATCGGAGGACCAGGGGAGAGGGGATCCTGTGGCCACTGCCACCAATGTTTTTACTATTGGGATGGGGGTGGTTGGCGCACTGCGCCACCAATGAAGATACCTCTCTTTCACATACAGGAGGCGGGAGCTGGCTGCAGAGTCACATAGCCGGCTCCCGACCTCTATGAGCGGTAGCTGCGATCCGCGGCACCTAAGGGGTTAACTACCGCGGACCGCAGCTGCCGTTCATAGAGGTCGGGAGCCGGCTATGTGATTCTGCAGCCAGCTCCCGCCTCCTGTATATGAATTAATGAAAGACTCCTCTTCATTGGTGGCGCAGCGGCCACAGCCCCTCCCCTCCTCTTGTCTCCTTTCCTGCCATTAGCGGCAGCAACAGCACAGGGGGAGGAGACGCTGCTTCCTTCTCCCCTGTGCTGCGGAGGGAACACAGAACGCGTTGTCAGCAGCGCGTTCTGTGTTCCCAATACGTTATCGGAATATCGGCAAAATAGATGCCGATACCGATAACGTTCAAAATCCTCAATATTGGCCGATAATATCGGTAAAACCGATAATCTGTCGATCCCTACTGAAAATGTACTTGTAAGATCTTCATATTTCCCATCAATCTCTTGCAGGGACTCCACATTTGTAGGTATCCTGCATGCTCAGCAGGTAGTCTCCTTGGTGTCTATTGGGGAGAAGGAACTTGCTCTAGATTTAAATGTCAGTGAGAAGACACAGATCGCACCATTAAGGGTCAACCTGCATTGGACATCTGAGGAAGAATTTCAGGTGGAGGTAAGACAAACTGTCTGTAGAACGGCCTGTACACCATAAGGGCATGGTCACATGTTTAGGAATTGCTTATAGAAAACTTGATGTGTTTTTGCAAGCGGATCTGTAGCAGAAATCGGAGCTTCACACATGGATTTCTGTTGCATATGTGCAGTTGATGGTCATGGGTCCGCACAAGGATTAGCCCCACTCAGTGGGGCTAATACACAGCTTTTCTGAATGGAGTCAGCAAGAAGAGTGAACATGCTCACCCTTGTGCTGAAAGTGGTATTGTGTTGCTGTAGGCGAGTGCAGAATAGCTAGCAACAGATGTGATTATCACAGGCCTTATACACCTGGATTTATTTCCATATTTGATTTTTCTGCAGACTGAAGACCCAGTGCTTCGGCTACCTCCCGAACTGCAGCGTGGTGCTACGACACATATCACTCCTGTCATCCTGGAGCTGCAGTGTTGGTACCAGAGCCATGCCAGACTTCTGGTGGAGCTGAAAAAAATACAAGAGCGGTAACATTACATATTGGATTGACTTGTACACATACTGTATGACTCGAAAATATAGGAAATCCAGCTCAAGAAGTGGTGGAAAAAATTTGTAGCTTTATTGCGGCATAAAATCTTCGACAGAAACGGGAATTTTCGGTTACGCGTTTCAGACCACTAACAAATATCGGTCCTTCCTCATGACATCCACCACTTCTTGAGCTGGATTTCCTATATTTTCGAATTTACCATTACGCATCCGGGTGCGTCATCCGTGCTCGACTAGTGAAGGGGAAGGTGAGAGCTGCTGTGTGCTTAATGTGATACTGTATGACTCAAGGCAACTAGTTTCACATGAGCATATTCGGACTGGGAAACCCGCTCCTTGTGGGAGCAGTATTTCCCAGACTGAACAACACTCCTCTGAAGTGGACTTGCAGCATCATAATGATTTGTTGCTGTGAATTCCTGTCTCACCGAGGGTCTGCTGAACTGTACTTGCATAATGCCATGACTGCAGTAAAGTAGACCTGTATTGACATGGACATTCACAGCATCCTACATCATTATGATGCTGCATACTCACTTTGGAGGAGCAGTGTTCAGTCTGTGAAATACTGCTCCCACACAGAGCGCGTTTCCTGCACTGAATACGCTCATGTGAAACTGGCCTCATCCTTGACGTTTAACAGAAGCACAAGATCTGGACAACTCCCATGATCAGAGAGGCTGGAGTAATAAGGCCTCTTTCACACGGGTGTTGCGGGAAAAGGTGCGGGTGCGTTGCGGGAACACCCGCAATTTTTCAGCGCGAGTGCAAAACATTGTAATGCGTTTTGCAGTCGCGTGAGAAAAATCACGCATGTTTGGTACCCAAACCCGAACTTCTTCACAGAAGTTCGGGTTTGGGATCAGTGTTCTGTAGATTGTATTATTTTCCCTTATAACATGGTTATAAGGGAAAATAATAGCATTCTGAATACAGAATGCATAGTAAAACATCGCTGGAGGGGTTAAAAAAATAATAATTTAACTGGCCTTAGTCCATTTGATAGCGCAGCCGGCATCTCCTTCTGTATTCTTTCTTTAGGACCTGGGTAAAGGACCTTTGATGACGTCACTCCGGTCGTCACATGATCTTTTACCATGGTGATGGATCATGGTATGAACGGAGTGACGTCATCAAAGGTCCTTTACCCAGGTCCTAAAGAAAGAATACAGAAGGAGATGCCGGCTGCGCTATCAAGTGGACTAAGGTGAGTTAAATTATTTTTTATTTTATTTTTTAACCCCTCCAGCGCTAGTTTACTATGCATTCTGTATTCAGAATGCTATTATTTTCCCTTATAACTATGTTTACTTCTATGGGGCCTGTGTTGCGTGAAAAACGCAGAATATAGAGCATGCTGCGATTTTCACGCAACGCACAAGTGATGCGTGAAAATCGCCGCTCATGTGAACAGCCCCATAGAAATGAATGGGTTGGTATTCAGTGCGGGTGCAATGCGTTCAACTCGCGCATTGCACCCGCGCGGAATACTCGCCCGTGTGAAAGAGGCCTAAGAGTATAAAACATGCAGCAGATTTGTTGCAGAAATTTCTGCCATTGAAAATAATTTCCATTCAGCTGAAGGAAGTTGTGTCTTAAAACTCCATTTAGATTAAAGAGACAGTTGCAGGAATTCCTACAACATTTCTGCCTCATGTCAACCCACCCTAAGTCTCCTTCACTGCTGGTCCCTACATGTCCTAGCTATACGCCATAAAAATCTTGATAAGAAAACGCTTTTTAAGCAGAACCATACATTTTAAAGCTGAATGTTCTTTCAACCAACGGCTCGACCCTGTGTGTTTTTCTGAATGTGGTGATCCGCTGCGGGACACCCGCTGGTCACTTTTGTTCTCAGGAAAATAAGTCTTCGACATCTTAAAATCCAGCTGCCCAATCTTTTTCTCCCCTAACATCTATTGTTAAGAGAGATTTCGGAGGCCCTACATGTTAGAGTAGGTTCACGCCTCCATTCAACTGTTCCAGCAGAGAACAGACTGGTCCAGCTTAGCCAGGGCTGCTGTTCACTGCTAGACCCCACTGACTGTAATGGGTTCTGGATGCCTGTTTTCGGCTGACAAAACCCTTTGCGCGGGACCGTTTTTTTCTCTGACCGTAAGCTGGCATTTTGCTGCAAATGGACTTGATCCCATTATAGTCAATGGGGTCTGGCGTGAACAACAGTTTCTGGCTTGGCTGGATCTGATAAACTCCTGCAGGCTGTTCTCTAGCAGATTAAACGGACACATGAACCTACCCTCAGATAGTTGGCCGGTCCGGCTGCGTTGCGGCTGGATCTCCGCCAGTCCATATTATAGTGAATGGGGCCGGATGGAATTCCGGCAGTGCACAGTTGCGCACCATAAGAACTGATCCGACAGGCTGTTCCTTGCCAGATCTGTTTCAGGCATATGTGAAACGGGCCTTTTGCAAGTGCCTGTGAACAATGATCCTTCCCTATTGAAATTTGTACAAATAAGGTCCACTGTCCTTACCAGCATTACCGTTTACTGCCATATTTTAGGTTTCCCATTGACTGGCTTCCTAACGAGAGGAAGATTCTCTTTTTGAAAGGGAACAAGCAGCACAGCCTGGTGATTGAACCAGGTTACCCAGTGAGCGGAGGCGTCCGACTGCTGGGAGGAGAACCATGTAACTCTTCTGACAACTTCAAGGTAAAAAGTCTGCAGCTCCTTACTTTAGGGGTGACCTAATTGCAATGAAAATTAAGTTCACATTTATTTTTGGCATTTAGCCCCCTGCTGAGAACCCATCGCTGAGTGACTGGCTGGAATACCTGCATAGCAATCCCAACTTCAGTACCTGATGAAATCCCTGCAGTCCAGAAGGATGTGCCATCGTCAGTGGCCCAAACCTGAGTATAGAAGCCGTCGTACAGTACAAGGTGCCTCTTGATATGCAAACTGTATCACAGCTGGCGTGAAGATCTGGCCTAGTGCACATACAATACACTTCCGTTCTGTTTATTGCTTCAACAAATATGTTATTTTCTGCATGCTGAGCAGAACAGCACAACTGGGCAGCAGGACAGCAGATCGGCTCCCACTGCACGGTTCAGCCTCAGAAAATACAAGGAGCCGAGATTTACAACTGAGGTCGTGCCAGCGTATAATGGGACCTGTGCCAGGCAGGAGAACTTTCTAGACTTGTGTTACATGCTCAATAAATTTGCCTGCCTGACTGTTTAAAGGGAACCTGTCACCTGGATTTTGTGTATAGAGCTGAGGACATGGGTTGCTAGATGGCCGCTAGCACATCCGCAATACACAGTCCCCATAGCTCTGTGTGCTTTTATTGTGTAAAAAAAAAAAAAAAATTATACATATGCAAATTACCCTGAGATGAGTCCTGTCGCTGACTCATCTCAGGGTAATTTGCATATGTATCAATTTTTATTTTTTTTTACACAATAAAAGCACACAGAGCTATGGGGACTGTGTATTGCGGATGTGCTAGCGGCCATCTAGCAACCCATGTCCTCAGCTCTATACCCAAAATCCAGGTGACAGGTTCCCTTTAAACTGCCATCCATCCCAGCACCCCAGGAAAAAAAATAAAAATCTACATGGAACCGTCACTGGAACAAAGGCGTAAATCCGGTACAGGGGATCAATCTTGGACAAATTGGATTACAGGTTGTAAAGATGGAGGAGGTGAAGAGATTAATACACTGAGGGATTTAAATCTACACCATTTCAGCCTTGAGTAAGCTATACCTCCTCAGGCAGAGACGTTTCTTCTGACGAAAGCATTCTCAGTTTATTAATCATTCTGATTTGTACTGATGAAGTTCTGCTTTATTGCTTTATAGGCCTTCTTGTTTCTCCAGCAGTTTTTCAGTGCCAGCTCTGTGCACAGTGCTGGTGTTTATTCAATAAAACTCAACAGTTACAAGAAAATATGGATGTAGCAGAATTTATAGAAGGCTGGATTAACATGAGCGCGGTCGAATGACCCAAGATAACAGCGTCTCATGACTCTCTGATGCTGTTAGTGCAGGTCAATAGACGGTCAGTCGGCCTGGCATTCACAGCACAGGCACAGAAATGCAGCCATGTAAAATTAGTCTGAGGCCTCATGCACACGACCGTTGTTCTGGTCCGCATCCGAGCCGCAGTTTTTGCGGCTCGGATGCGTACCCATTCACTTCAATGGGGCCACAAAAGATGCGGACAGCACATAGTGTGCTGTTTGCATCCGTTGCGTAGCCCCGCAAAAAAAATAATAATATAACATGTCATATTCTTGTCCGTTTTTGCGGACAAGAATAGTCATTTCTACAATGGGCCGCCTGTTCCGTTCCGCAGAGGAATATGAGGATCACATGATCATCATTCTGTAATCTGATGCAAAGTCCTCAGCATATCCTGTCAAGTCCTCATTTATAAGGGTATGTTCCCCATACACTGGATTTTCTGTCACTGCTTTGCATGTGGCAAATCTGCAGTGTATTACAGTACCAGAGAAGAGAATAAGATTTCACAAAAATCGCTAGAAGCAAAAAAAAATATACATGTGATGTGGATTTTAAATGCTCAGTATTGCAATTGTGTTCCACCCTTTTTCAATTCAAACCTGCAGTAATTACTCTAAAATTGGTTCCACGGGGTCTGGATTTTACTGCTGCGGAATTTCAACAGGATTCCCCTGAGGACGTATCCTAGCAAATAATGTGAAATTACTATTGACCATGTTCAGGTAATTTTATTTTATTTACCTCCTTATTAAGGGTGAAGTCACACAGGGAAGATTTGTTGCAGATATTCTTGTAAATGAAAATCAATTCCATGTATAACCGGGTTAGTTTTGTCAAGCACGTGGACATCTGAAGCCACATACGGAGGGATGAGATAGTTGCAGACCTAAATCTGCCTCGTGTGAATATACCTGTGATTCCAAATTAGGGTTGTTTCGTTACCAAAATTTTAATTCGACTTCGATACCATAAAAAAGTATTGTGATCCTCGATGCCATTTGGTACCACGCGAAAAAAAAAAAAACACCAAAAAAGCAGCGTGCATTCCGCATTTTATGGAACGTCCGGCCCATAATCTAACAGTCCGATCCTATTTTTTGGGGGGGGGACAAGGTGACAAAAAAATGGCGAATCGCTCTGTTTTTATTTTTTTCTGTTACGTTCACCGCATAGGAGATTATTTATATATATATATTTTTTATTTTAATATTTCGCAGTTTTTTGGCCATGGCAATATGTAATCTATTTATTGTTTATATATTATATATGTAAAATTGGGAAAGGGTGCTTTAAACTAAATATTTAGATTAATTTTTTTTTTACTTTTTTTTTTTTTGTTTTTGTTTAGTGTGTGTGTGTTTGTGTGTGTATGTATGTATATATGTATATATATATATATATATATATTAGGGTTTTTGCCGATATTGAGGATTTTGAACGTTATCGGCATCTGTTCTGCCGATATTCCGATAACGTATTGGGAACACAGAACGCGCTGCTCTCAGCGCGTTCTGTGTTCCCTCCGCAGCACAGGGGAGAAGGAAGCAGTGTCTCCTCCCCCTGTGCTGCTGCTGCCGCCAATAGCAGGAGAGGAGACAAGAGGAGGGGAGGGGCTGTGGCCACCGCTCCACCAATGAAGATGAGTCTTTCATTAATTCATATACAGGAGGCGGGAGCTGGCTGCAGAATCACATAGCCGGCTCCCGACCTCTATGAACGGCAGCTGCGGTCCGCGGTAGTTAACCCCTTAGGTGCCGCGGATCGCAGCTACCGTTCATAGGGGTCGGGAGCCGGCTAGGTGATTCTGCAGCCAGCTCCCGCCTCCTGTATATGAATGAGAGACTTATCTTCATTGGTGGCGCAGTGCGCCCCCCCCCCCCCCCCAAGCCCCCTAGTATTAATCATTGGTGGCGCAGTGCGCCCCCGGCCCCATCCCAATAGTAAAAACATTGGGGGCGCAGTGCGCCCCCCCCACCCAGTATTAATTATTGGTGGCAGTGGCCACAGGATCCCCTCTCCCCTGCTCCTCCGATCGGAGCCCCAGCAGTGTAAGTCTGGGGCTCCGATCGGTTACCATGGCAGCCAGGACGCTATTGAAGCCCTGGCTGCCATGTTCAGCTCCCTGCTGCTGTGTGCACAGAGCAGCAGGGACAGTGTGATCTCCTATTCACCCTGATAGAGCTCGATCAGGGTGAATAGGACAAGGGTTCTAGTCCCTAAGGGGGCTAAAAGTTAGTAAAAAAAAAAACACAAAAATATTAAGTATAAATGAAAGATTTTCAAAAAAAAAAAAATAATACACGTTAACAATAAAGATTAATTTTCAGCAGATTTGTGTAGGAAAAACACATTTTTTTTCCTCAAAAATAAAAATACCCAGAATATCGGTATAAATTATCGGCTATCGGCCTCAAAGTTGACAAATTATCGGCCCTAAAAAATCAATATCGGTCGATCCCTAATATATATATTTTTAAACTATTAGCCCCCCTTAGGGGCTAGAACCTGGAATCTTTTCATCCCTTCTCCTATTCACCCTGATAGAGCTCTATTAGGGTGAATAGGACTTTACACTTTTACTGCTGCCCTGTGCATAGTACACACAGCAGCAGGGAGATTACCATGGCAACCAGGGCTTCAGTAGCGTCCTGGCTGCCATGGTAACTGATCGGAGCCCCAGGATTACACTGCTGGGGCTCTGATCAGAAGCTGCAACTGCCACCAATGAAGAGGAGGTGAGGGGACCCTGTGGCCACTGCCACCAATGATTCTAATACTGGGGAGGCGCACTTCGCCACCAATGAGGATGAGTAACCTTTTAATACAAATACAGGAGGCGGGTGCCGGCTGCAGAATCGCATAGCCGACGCCCGACCTCTATGACAGGGTGCTGTGATCCGCGGCAGTTAACCCCTCAGAATAATATATGTGGAAATTGCATAAGTAGCTATCTCTCTACTAATTTTAGCATTGGTTGGAGGAGTGATAACCGCAGGTCCAGCTGACATCACCAGGGGAAGTCTCATCTGGCTGCACAAGTAGGTCTCATGAATATGACAGTGCTGCTGAAGCAAGCTGATTCCAATTTCTGCGGGCAAAGTATTTGCTTGCCCAGAAGGAAACAGCCTCACTTGTTATGAGGACCATATAACTCTTCAAGTTCACTCCTTTTAAAGGGGTCATTTGGGACTTTCAAATTGATGGTCTATCCCTAGGATAGGCCGTCGCTATATCAGTGGGGGTCTGGCTTTTTGCACCCTTGCTTGCTGTTAGAAGATGCTGTGACACTTTGGCAAGAGCTGCACAACCTTTAATAGTTTACCACGCACAATGTTGTGCTTTCAGCACTGTCCAATTCACATGGATGGGCTTAAAGGGGTTATCCAATTCTAAAAAGTGCACCCCACAATGCCCGGGCCCCTCCTATAGATCATACTTATCCAGCACCCGCATCACTCTGAATCCTCGCACGGGAGTGGGGTAAGTATGATCTATAGGAGGGGCCCAGGCATTTTTAGATTTTTTTTTTTGAAAACCCCTTTTATAGGCTATGTACATCTTCAGGAGCAATTTTTATTTTATTTTTATGATTGCATTTTACTCATTTTGGCCCAGAAAAATGTTCAGCCATTCTGTCACGAAGGGTTAACTGTTTGTCTAGCCGGAGTGAGCACTTTCACTTGTCACCTAATAACCCTTATCTCTAAATTACTAAAGGGTCATAAACACTTATTTAAAGCTGCATTCTTATCAGGAAGACAAGAATTGGGCTATAATGGATGTTTATAAGGTCAGATAAGGAGCCCTCAGCTGAGCCACCGGATTGGAAACTGTGAAAATACAGAGCCTGCTATTGGTGAAAGCTGTACAGAGGAAGGTGCTCCAATTTTTTATATGATTTTTTTTTTTTTTTTTTTTTTTGCTCAGAATGAGTACAATACAGTAATAAAAAAAAATTGCCCCCAAGTTGCAATACCAGATACAGCCACTACCAAAAGTAAGAAGGCGGCTCAGCACCTGTTGGAGTCCATTTAAACAGCTGATCGCCGCCAGTGCCAAGGGTCATACCACCATCGATGACGAACAAGGCTAGGTTTGATAAATGAGGCCCAGTGCTCAGGACATGCCTCATTCTCTTGTGCTGTGCCCCGAATACAGGATAAATAATGCAGGTTCAGGAGCATCTGACAATTCCCCTTTAATAATAATAATAATAATAATAATAGTGCATTGTCAATCTGCTGCTGCTTTTACTGTAAATACTCCTTTATTCCCGGTGACCTTGTATTTCTCATTAGAAATCTCCTGCAATGTGTGCATTCACTAACTGCATAGTAAAGAATAGCTCTTGTATGTGAAGTCCCCCCCTCCCATACCCTTTTCTTTGTATCCAATCTGATCCGACCTTGAACCTTTTAACAATGGCAGAACAAGTTTTATTCTCTGGTATTCAAGGTTCGTTCCTAATTCAGCTTTGATGGCGATTGTCACGTCCCAGCACTTGAAGTGGGTGCGACTGCAAGGGGTTAATCTGTCTCCACTCCACTCAATTCTTGCACTCCTGTAAGAAGCGTTTATACAGAAATATATACGATCTATAATCCTCCCTCTTACTGGGTCTGAGTCAAAGGGTTGGGTGCAATAAATGAGATACGAGTGAGAGTATAAAAAAAAAAAAGGTATATTGTGGAAAATTGATGTTACTCATTATTTATTATTATGGATATGGAACAAGAGCGAAATATTAGAGACTTATAAACAACAATTATAATTACACACCGTACTCATTAAACCTTGCAGTATATAGTTGCCACACATGGTCATTTATGACTCTCTTCCAATCTTTGTCTCACCCCTCCATCTTCCGGTTCCCCCCATATGACCAATACATGGATAATCCTTGGAAATATGGAGCCCCTCTTTCTGTTCGTGCTTCTGCACCGCAAAAAAATAGAACTTGTGCAAGAGGCCTAAAGCTGAGTTCCCACCTCGTTTCGTTTTCCCCCTCGGTTATAGGAGCAGAAGGATTGATTCGGCACATAAGTGAGCTGAACGGAGCATACGGACCCCATAAACTGTAATGGGGTCCGTTGCGTTTCCGCTCAGAGGAAGATTTTTGAAGCGAGACAGAAGTCCTGCATGCACAACTTTTGTCTCTGCTTCAAAAATCTTCGTCTGATCGGAAACCTAACGGACCCCATTACAGTTTATGGGGTCCGTAGGCTCCGTCTGGCTCAGTTATGTGCAGAATACGTCCTTTCTGTTCTTCTGCTCCTATAAGGGATCAGGAGAAAGAAAAGGCTGAACGCTGATGTGAACTCGGCCTAAGACAAAAGAGCTAGAGACATACTAATGAAGGGTCTCAATCTCCGATTCACACACACACTACCTCATAATAAATAAAATATGATGCAATATAATGAATGATATAAGTTGTACAGTAATTCTAAAGTGTGTTTCTTATACTCTCCTTCCACTTCGGTTTCAAATTGATCATAAACCTCACCGTCTACATGCAACCTCCTATGCCGTCTATCAATTTCTGGGGGCAGAAGGGTACGCTAGCACACATACTGCTTTCCAGCAGTGAAAGACTATGGATTCACCCCTTCTGGCTCACCCTCATGGGATCCAATGATCGAATCCCGGATCAACTCCGTATGTTTTTTGAGGTACAGGGCGATATAACAGATGAGCTGCTAATATGGGAAACGTTAAAAGCCTACTTGAGGGGATGCATTAAATCATCCATAGCATTTATTAAAAGAGAGACCCACCGAAGGGAAGAAGAGCTTCAGGAATCCTGCAGAGAGGCTGAGAATGCCTTTACTGGGGATCCCACTGAATCCAATAGGTTAGAATGGCTCCTCAGGGGAAGGCAGTATATGCAGCACTTGCAAGAGAAGAGCGATCGCAAGCTATTCTTCCTCAAGCAGCAGTCCTTTGAGCAGGGAGGATAGGCAGGCAGGATACTGGCTCACATTGCCCGGAACAACTCCTCGGCGCCTCCGGTTATACGTATTCGAGGGATAATAGAAACGTCACCGGGCATCCTTGCTAGGTTCCAGGAATTATATAGTTCAGTGATACACTATTCTTCCCAAGAGCTGAAAACATATTTGCAGGAGGTGACACATCCCCGATTGAGGGACGAGGATAGGGAAATGCTGGAGGGTGATTTCACATTAGAGGAGATACAAGAGGCTATACGGGGACTCGCAACTGGGAAGGCACCCGGCCCTGATGGCCTCCCGATCGAGGTGTACAATAGATATGGTGACATTCTGGCCCCTAGAATGAAAAAAATGTTGCAATCGGCAAAGGCACAACAGAGATTTCCAGACTCGTTTTATGATGCCACCATAGTGGTCATCCTGAAGCCAGACAAGGACCCTTCGGAGTGTGGGTCGTACAGGCCCATCTCCTTGTTAAACCTAGATTATAAGGTACTCACGAAAATAATTGCCAATAGATTGAATAGAGTCATAGCATCCGTTGTACACCTGGATTCATACCGGGGAGGTCTACTTCTACTAACATTAGGAGGGCGCAAGTGATTACTCAAATAGGTAGAGCTTTGGACAGGCCGTGGGTCTTGGCCTCCTTAGACACGGCCAAGGCCTTTGACTCGGTAGAATGGCCATATCTGTTGGAAGTACTAAACTGTTTTGGCTTTGGTCCAGTGTTTGCCCAGTGGGTACATATGCTCTACAAACACCCTAAAGCGAACATACTGGTGAACGGTTCACATTCAGGTCAGTTTAACCTTGGCAGAGGAACCAGGCAAGGGTGCCCTCTGTCACCCCTCCTGTTTGCAGTAGCAATAAAGCATTTAGCATTTAGACTTAGGGAGGATGGGGTTTACAGTGGAGTTTCCCTGGGCGGCAGGGAGGACCGTGTCGGCTTATATGCCAACGACCTGATCCTTTTTATGGATAGGGCGGATCATTCGCTGCCCAGAGCGATTGAGCTAATTGTAACCTTCGGCCGCTTTTCGGGACTGCATATCAACTGGTCCAAGTCGGCTCTGATGCCCCTTAAACCTGCAGGTTGGCCTACGACATACTGTAATCTCCCAGTGGTAGACCGGTTTAAATACCTAGGAATCATAATAACCAGAGACCCTCCCTTGGCATATACTTTGAACACTGAGCCTCTAGCCTCTACATTTGCTAAGAAATTTGCGGCATGGCAATCCCTCCCCATCTCAATGATGGGTCGTCTGAACCTCATAAAGATGGTCCTCCTGCCTAAGGCTCTGTATGTACTGGAGCATGCTAGCACGACCGTCCTGAGACGGTTCTTTGACCACCTCCACTCCATGATGTCGACCTTTTATTTGGGGAAAGGCTAGAAGGAAACTGGTGCTCCGTACTTTACAGAGGCCCAAACTACAGGGGGGAGCGGCACTCCCGGACTTATTCCTGTATTTCCTAGCGGGTCAGTTACGTTACCTCACGACCTGGGTATCCTCGCAATCTCTCCCCAATGCAGAATTTTATCTGCAATATTTTCTGCAGATCCATTCCTTATGGCCAGTACTGGAAGATATTAGTCTGTTCCATGGATGGGCCCTTCTATTACATAGATGGGCTCACCAGGTATGGGAAGCAGCTAAGCTCAAGTCCTATAAAGACCTGTCAGATGCAATACCCCTGTGGGAGAACCCTATGTTTCGGCATTTGAGTCGACATGATGGAGCTGCATTGTGGAAGGAACTTGGGGTACAGACCCTAGGTGACTTTTATATGAGGGAAAATCTATGAGGTCCTTTTCTCAACTTCAAGACAAATTTGAGGTTCCGAGACATATGTTCTTAAGATACCTCCAGATTAGACATGCCCTCTCTGCACAGCTTGGTAGGGGTACCAGAAAGAGTTCCAATTATCCATTAATTGGAGTGCTGTCCACACAGGGCCCTAGAGGTCTCATATCAGCTATCTATACATACCTCATAAACGCTAAAATGAACATGTCCCCCCTGACCGTAGAAGACAAATGGAGGGAATGCATCCCTTCCCTCTCAGACAGAATGGGCAGCTTCTACAGTACAGCTGCATATCCTTCACAGGAGTTACCTTACCCCTAACAGGTTATTCAGAATGGGTAGAATAGAGAACAGCTACTGCCTCAGATGTCACCAGGCCAATGCCAACTTCTGGCACATGATTTGGGAATGTAGACATATACAAAGATTTTAAGCGAGATGTGACATCATTCCTGACAGATCTTGTGCCAGGAACTGTCCCTCTTTGTCCCAAGATGTGTTTGCTGGGAATTTTAGACGACGAGCAGTGGTCTCATCACCACAGGATATTTTTGGAGGAAACCTTATTCCTTGCTAGGAAGTCGATAGCGCTTAGATGGATGGCCGATAGGATTCTTAATCCAAACCAATGGAAACAGATAGTAAACCAGATCATACCGCTGGAAAAAGTAGTATACATACATAGGGGGTGCCCTCAGAAAGTGTGGGGGGAGTGGTGTACGTCCACTAATACGTTAAATACTTGCTGATGCCCCATATATGTATGCCTTGAATGGAGATATGGAATACTATTGTAACCAAATGCCACTTAAGAAAGGGCCCCCTGAGATGCCACGTGTAATGATGATCGGGAAATGTTCTAATAATTGGCAGAGACCCTGCTGCGCACAGGGAAAAACCATTAAGAACCATGTACCACGTGTTGTTTTCTCTTTGTTTTGTCGTTATGTGTTTTTTGCTTTCTCATTTGCTGATTTTACGGTCATGTGACATATGTCATGTACTTTACTATTGCACCATTATACTCCAATAAAACGAGTAAAAAAAAAAGACTATGGATTCTTTTAGCGCATACAAGTATCAAACTTATTTTTAATAGAAAAGGAGCAGTCCTTACAAACCTAAAGAAAGATAATTCCTGACCAAATCAATAGGGGGTTTATTCTGTTTTGTAAAGTTAACCCTGTGTTTGCCAGATAGCTGCAGCCATGTACAGTGATGAATGGGTCGTTGCCGATCAGGGCTGTGGTGGAGAGGATTTGGTACAGGGCTGTTAGATTTGTGTGATTTTAGTCACTGGTGTTGAGAAATGCAGGAAGTGGAAATGCCGTACCAGTCATACCAGTATCCTGTTACAGGGAGCTGTATGCAATAGCATGGAGTGCCTAGGGCACGTTGGGCACATGTACAGTCAGGTCCATAAATATTGGGACATCGACACAATTCTAACATTTTTGGCTCTATACACCACCAAAATGGATTTGAAATGAAACGAACATGATGTGCTTTACCTGCAGACTGTCAGCTTTAATTTGAGGGCATTTACATCCAAATCAGGTGAACGGTGCAGGAATTACAACAGTTTGCATATGTGCCTCCCACTTGTTAAGGAACCAAAAGTAATGGGACAATTGGCTTCTCAGCTATTCCATGGCCAGGTGTGTGTTATTCCCTCATTATCCCAATTACAATGAGCAGATAAAAGGTCTAGAGGTCATTTCCAGTCTGCTATTTGCATTTGGAATCTGTTGCTGTCAACTCTCAAGATGAGATCCAAAGAGCTGTCACTATCCGTGAAGCAAGCCATCATTAGGCTGAAAAAACACAACAAACCCATCAGAGAGATAGCAAAAACATTTAAGCCTGGCCAAAACAACTGTTTGGAACATTCTTAGAAAAGAAGGAATGAACCGGTGAGCTCAGCAACACCAAAAGACCTGGAAGACCGTGGAAAACAACTGTGGTGGATGACCGAAGAATTCTTTCCCTGGTGAAGAAAACGCCCTTCACAACAGTTGGCCAGATCAAGAACACTCTCCAGGAGGTAGGTGTATGTGTGTCAAAGTCAACAATCAGGAGAAGACTTCACCAGAGTGAATACAGAGGGTTCACCACAAGATGAAAACCATTGGTGAGCCTCAAACACAGGAAGGCCAGATTAGAGTTTGCTAAACGACATCTAAAAAAGCCTTCACAGTTCTGGAACAACATCCTATGGACAGATGAGACCAAGATCAACTTGTACCAGAGTGATGGGAAGAGAAGAGTATGGAGAAGGAAAGGAACTGCTCATGATCCTAAGCATACCACCTCATCAGTGAAGCATGGTGGTGGTAGTGTCATGGCGTGGGCATGTATGGCTGCCAATGGAACTGGTTCTCTTGTATTTATTGATGTTGTGACTGCTGACAAAAGCAGCAGGATGAATTGTGAAGTGTTTCGGGCAATATTATCTGCTCATATTCATCCAAATGCTTCAGAACTCATTGGACGGCGCTTCACAGTGCAGATGGACAATGACCCAAAGCATACTGCAAAAGCAACCAAAGAGTTTTTTAAGGGAAAGAAGTGGAATGTTATGCAATGGCCGAGTCAATCACCGGACCTGAATCCGATTGAGCATTTCACTTGCTGAAGACAAAACTGACGGGAAAATGCCCCAAGAACAAGCAGGAACTGAAGACGGTTGCAGTAGAGGCCTGGCAGAGCATCACCAGGGATGAAACCCAGCGTCTGGTGGTGTCTATGCGTTCCAGACTTCAGGCTGTAATTGACTGCAAAGGATTTGTAACCAAGTATTAAAAAGTGAGAGTTTGATTTATGATTATTATTCAGTCCCATTACTTTTGGTCCCTTAACAAGTGGGAGGGACATATGAAAACTGCTGTAATTCCTGCACCGTTCACCTGATTTGGATGAAAATACCCTCAGATTACAGCTGACAGTCTGCAGGTAAAGCACATCTTGTTCTTTTCATTTCAAATCCATTGTGGTGGTGTATAGAGCCAAAAATGTTAGAATTGTGTCCATGTCCCAATATTTATCGACCTGACTGTATAACCATTGGCCCAGTCTTATGGAGCAGAAAATGCTGCACATAGGTGACAGTGAATCTCATGGCCAAAATGTGTATAAGGATTGCGACTTGTAATGGGTCATTTATTTGGTGACATTTATGGGATAAGTCATGTGACCGTGGCTGACAAAATTAAAGGGGTTCATTCATCACGACACAAAGCTTTTGTAAATTGATGCTGATTGCTGTAGGAGCAGCTTCTGAAAACCTCTGGTTCACTGGCTGTTGAAAAAACTACTAGTCCCAGCAAGCCCTGATAGCAAGGATTTGTAGCTTTGGCACAGATTGGATCACTGTTAAGTTGCAGATGCAGAAATCTGTGTATGATAGGAGTTGTATATTTTTTTTTTGAATAGCTGAAATGCCTCAGATGAGAACGATAGTGGACCCGCAGATGCATAAAAGAATCGTGTATGGCCAAGATGCATTTGTCTGTGCATGCTAGGAGTTGTAGTTTTGTGGTTTAATACCAGCCGAAGAGCCACAGATTAGACTTCTAGTGGACTGCAGATACAGGATGCACAGTGGCATCTCTCTGTGCATGCTGGGAGGTGTAGTCTTGCAGTTTAATACCAGTTGAAGAGCCACAGATTAGACTTCTAGTGGACTGCAGGATGCCTACAGGGATCTGTCGGAGCATGCTAGGAGTTGTAGTTTTATAACAGCTTTTTGAGCCACAGGTATAAATGCCATCATCTTAGGAGACTGCCGAATGATAAAAGGGGGTGAGGAGGATCAATTGTATATGTATCCTCTATGGAGATGGCAGTCAGTCCTGCATAGGATCTGCAGCCCCCGACATCAGCATTTTTGGGTCTACATTTTATCAGATTCTATGTCAGTTCATTGGAACGTGAGATATATATATATTAGTTACTAGCTGCTCACAACAGTGGATTCTGGGTCTTGTAGTTCCCTAGGAACTAGAGGGGGACGTATTGGGCACTGCTAGATCTTCCCTGTGCCTATAGAGGCTGTTGTCCTAGTCGGAGGAAGGCGGGGAGTGAAGATCCTGACTTCTCCTCCCACTGGTGAGGACACATACACCAAACGCTGCTGAAGAATCCAGGATCCCAGAGCCAGGAAAATCAGGATTTCTCAGTAAGTGTCCATGTGCAAAGATCTGTTATGCGTTGTGTGTGCTGAGCTAGTAGACAGCAAGCAGAGGTGCTGACTGGTGTGACAAGTTTCTCTTTTGGTCCTGAGAGTAGAGGTTTGCAGATCTGCTGTGCCTTGATGTCCCCGTTCTAGATCTATCTCGCTCCATATGGATCCTTTTAAAGGCTTTTCCGTGACCTCAATCTTTTTTCCTTTTTAAAAGATGTCGCAAGTTTTTCTGACAAAGTTGAAATTTCTGTGTGTGTCCCCCCCCTCCCCTCCCCCGATAGGGAAGCATTGTGGTCACATGATGGCTGTGGTTTTACTGAGAAACATTGTGGAGCCCACCACATTCATACCGTAATGTAAAATGAAACATTCTTTACATTTCTAATATACTTTGTTTTAGTTCTTCACCATTTTCATGACCTCTGTTTGCTTTAAGACCTAAGGCTTTTCACAATTGAGAGTTTGTCTAGACTGGATACAATGTAGCAAACTGTCAGGACAAGAGGGGACTGGATACAATTGTAGCAGATGTTTTGTACATTGTTTCCATATTGATTTCTGGCGATATTAAATGTAACCATGTGGGATGTATCGGGCTTGATGCAGGTGGTGGTCTTGTCGTCTTGGACGCTGGTCACGTGATGCTGGCGACGGTCCTGACCCTCGTGGCCGTACTGGTATGCGTTGTCTCCCTGGTCGTCTGGCGAGTGCGTACCAACGCTGATTGGGCGCTCTGGTGGCACGACAACTACCTGGAACGAATACGAGACTTTCTTACCGGAACCACTCGGCCTGTAAGGATCCTGCAGCATGTACAGCGCAGTGCCAAGCAGGGAGATGCCCTCAGCGTCATTACTGCCATAGATTCCTATTGCTCCAAGGTGGAATGGGCCATGAATGTCGGAGATAAGAAAGGTAAGTAGGTATCGTGTCATTTCACTTATCTGTCCGAGACAATGTTGGATTATCACAATTACGGTTTGGGAAATTACACAGTGGGCGGTATTATAGTAGTTATATTCTTGTACATAGGAGCAGTATTATAGTAGTTATATTCTTGTACATAGGAGGCAGTATTATAGTAGTTATATTCTTGTACATGGGAGGCAGTATTATAGTAGTTATATTCTTGTACATAGGAGCAGTATTATAGTAGTTATATTCTTGTACATATGAGGCAGTATTATAGTAGTTATATTCTTGTATACAGGAGCAGTATTATAGTAGTTATATTCTTGTACATAGGAGGTAGTATTATAGTAGTTATATTCTTGTACATAGGAGCAGTATTATAGTAGTTATATTCTTGTACATAGGAGCAGTATTATAGTAGTTATATTCCTGTACATAGGAGGCAGTATTATAGTAGTTATATTCTTGTACATAGGAGGCAGTATTATAGTAGTTATATTCTTGTACACAGGAGCAGTATTATAGCAGTTATATTGTACATAGGAGGCAGTATTATAGTAGTTATATTCTTGTACATGGGAGGCAGTATTATAGTAGTTATATTCTTGTACATAGGAGCAGTATTATAGTAGTTATATTCTTGTACATAGGAGCAGTATTATAGTAGTTATATTCTTGTACATAGGAGCAGTATTATAGTAGTTATATTCTTGTACATAGGAGCAGTATTATAGTAGTTATATTCTTGTACATAGGAGGCAGTATTATAGTAGTTATATTCTTGTACATAGGAGGCAGTATTATAGTAGTTATATTCTTGACAATTTTCTTTTTATTGAAAAGAAGCAGGTAGTTATTACACAAGTGACCTTACGTCATAGTATCAAGACAATAGTAGTTATATTCTTGTACATTGGAGCAGTATTATAGTAGTTATATTCTTGTACATAGGAGGCAGTATTATAGTAGTTATATTCTTAACCAAATCTCTTTTTATTAAGAGGCAAATTGTCAGCAATAAGACATGTTATCTCAAGAAGCCAGTCGCAGCTGGCAACACAATTCACATTTAAATCAGTCGCTGATATTGGCATCAATCTCACTGCATTATGAGAAGACCTGTGTGAACATGAGTAACAGCAGGGGGTAGACAAGGGGGAGAACAGAGAGGGGAGGGGGTTAGGTGGGGGGTTATGTAGGATGTCGTTTCTCACAAAGGTCTAGAAATTTCGGAATTGCTTCCAGGGGGACCATCATTTCAGGAACTGAGGTCTGGAGTGAGTTTCCCAATGAGCCAGTACCTCAAATCTAAATATTTGGTCTGTTCTCTCAATCCATGCCAAAGTGGAGGGGAGTCATTCCTCCAAAGAAGGGGAATCAATAAGCGGGCCGCAGTGAGAAGCATGATCGGGAGATGGGGTTTAGAGGGAGTCAAAGAACCATTAGGGCACCAGAGCAAAATCAGTTTTAGCGTCTAGCTGAACTTGGGTATCACAAATCCGGTTCAACATAGTTTCTACCTGGGACCAGAAAGGTCGGATTTTACTGCAATGCCACCATCAATGGGAGAGTAAGCCAACCTCTGTTCCGCACCTCCAGCACAGCTCAGAGATATCAGGATTGAGCCTGTGAAGAAATTCCGGCGTCTTATCCCATCTCGTCAGTAATTTGTAGGAATTAGCCTGGATCTTGATGCAGCAGGTAAATCCATGGGAGTGTGTAAGAATAAAAGCTTTGTCCGGCTCAGACAGGGTTACTGAGAGCTCTTTCTCCCAGGCCTTCAGAAACTGTAAGCCTGGGCGTGCGGAAGAGAGCAGCTCCTTATACAGCGTAGAAAGGGGTTTAGACGGGAGGCGAGTTGAGAAAAGCCTCTTCTCCAGCCAAGAAGGCGCATCAGTAGGTCGAAGCGGTTTTTCGAGAAGTGCTAAATCCTTCCGAAAGGCTATAGTAGCTAGAAATGAGGCAGCTTTAACCTTGGAAAGGTTGAAGACCTTACCCCAATCTAAATCACCAGTCTCAGAGGTAATATCCTGTAGAGTGAGGTCTGATAGTAGGGGCCATATCCCAGACGGTTCAGGGATGGTAGGATGTATATGAAACTGAAGGAGGTGCAAGGGTAGATGTGGGTTAGGGAATTGAAGATCTGTAGACCGATACAGTTTGGCCCATTCTACTAGAAGGCCCTTCCATATGGGAGATGGGAACTTATTCTTAGCCGTGCAAGTACGTAAACCTAACTAGGTAAGTATGTCCCGTTCCAGTTGGGAGCAGAGGGTTGTCGGGAAAGGAGGCTAAATCCTTTACTTAGTATCGATGCTTTGTAATATAGGTATATATCGGGGAGACCAAACCCCCCCCAGTCTTTTTTTTTCCTGTGTCAAGGTAGTATAAGCAATCCTAGGGGATTTGCCGTCCCACACAAAAGAGGGAAAAAAATTGGCGGACCTCCACAAAGAAGAAATGGGGCATCCAGATGGGTAGTGTCTGAATTAAGTATAAGAGTTTAGGGACTATGAAGGCTTTAAGATTTTTCCTGACTATCAACGAGATGAAGGGAAGCTTCAGGGAACTTAGGTGAGACCTAATAGAACTGACTATGGGGAGCCTGGTTCAGGTTGAACAGGTCATCGGGGTTTACCGGGATGTGGGTGCCTAGAAAGGGTATAGATTTGGAAGCTGAGGAAAAGGCGGTGGAACGTTTGAGGTCTTCAATTAAAGCAATTGGGCAGGATACGTTAAGGGCCAACGACTTGCTGTAATTAATTTTAAAATTAGAGACCAGCCCATACTCTTCAAAGAGGGCTTGAAGCTTAGGGAAGGAGGTCATGGGGTTAGTGGTTATGACCAGAAGGTCATCTGCGAAGGCTGCAGTAAGATGGGAATGCGAGCCCCCTCGGATCCCCTCTATATCTGGGTCCTGCCTAATTTTAGCAAGCAGGGTTTCCATGACCATGATAAAAAGGGCCGGGGATAATGGGCAGCCTTGCCTTGTACCATTGGTGATACAGAGTGTGCCGTTGACTCTGACCCTGGCAGAGGGGGACAAGTACAGGGAGAAGATAGCTGAGATAAAGTGATCCGGGAGGCCAAATTTCGACAGGGCCCGGGACATGAAATGCCAATGGACCCTTTCAAAGGCCTTCTCTGCGTGCGTACTGAGTAAGGCTAGGGGCGCGGAAGCCTCAAGCTATCAAATGTATTAGGCGGACCGTATTCTCGCTCCCCTATCTGCCAGAGACAAAGCCCACTTGTTCCCTACTGATAATGTCGGGGAGGACTTTTTTGGATCCTTTTGGGCCAGGATCTTTGCCTACCATTTCACATCGGTGTTCAGTAGGGAAATTGGACGGTAACTACTGCAACTTAGGGGATCTTTGTTTTCTTTATGGATGACCGTGATATGGGCCGAAAGCGATTGGGGGGGGGGGGGGGAGAACCTCCTGCGAGCAGATAGTTGCAGAGGGTTTTGAACTGGGGTATTAATATATGTTTGAAGGTTTTGTAATAGGATATAGTAAGGCCGTTGGGGCCTGGACTCTTTCCGGAAGGGATAGAAGAGAGGACCTTAAGTATTTCAGATTCAGTAATTGGGGGCCAACAGCAGGGATGACTGCGAGGGGGTGATGGAAGAGAGGAATTTTTCAGTTGCTTCTGCGATGTGGAATGGCTAGTGGGTGCTAAGTTGTAAAGATCTTTATAGAAGGCACAAAAGGCTTTCGCTATATCGGGGGTAGCTTTGTGCAGTGTACGTCTAGCATCTTTGACAGCTGCAATGAAGGAGTCAGTACGTTGTTTTTTTAACTAAGGCCGACATCAACCTGTTCCCTTTATCCCTGTGGGCATTGGCGCGGAACTTAGAGCGCAGAAGGAGTTTAGCTGAGGTGACATTCAACAAATTTTTGAGCTTTGCTCGAGCTTCCGAGAGCTCAGTTGCACAATTGAGGGCTTGGGATTGTTTGTGAATTAGTTAGTTCAAGGGTTTCTATGTGAGAAAGCAGCGTAGTCAAGGCCTGTGAACGCTGTTTTTTGAGGTGAGCTCCTAGGGCAATTAGTTCTCCCCTTTATGACTGCTTTATGGGTTTCCCAAATTATGGACGGGGAGCGGGCAGAAGGATCAGGGGTGTTGTGCCTGAAAAATTCGTTTAGTGAAGAGGACAACTTAGAGGCATGGGATGGGTCTAGAATGATAGTATCATTGATGCGCCAATTCCATTCCTTCTTTGGGAGGTTTTGCAGGGAAATGTTTTTAAAAAGATGGGGGCATGATCTGATAGGGTAGTATTCCCTATTTTGGTCAGGGTAACCCTATTGGCATATGCTTTAGAGAGGAAAAGATAATCTAGTCTGTGGTAGGAAGATTTAGCATTGGAGTAAAAGGTAAAGTCCCTGCCAGAGGGGTCATGGTGCGCCATACGTCCAGAAGACCCAGCTTCTGCAGAGCAAGTTTTAGGCGTCGTGGACGGGTGTGCGTGATAGCTGACTTCTTGTTAGAGGAGTCTAATGCCGGATCAAGGGTGACATTGAAATCACCCCCTAGAATCACCACACCTTCTTTAAAAGAGGCTAATAGGGCGAGGGTCTGGACGAGCCAAGCTACTTGACCCCGGTTAGGTGCATAGATATTCGCTAGGGTAATCGGCGTGTCAGCAATAGTGCCCTTCACAAACAAATAGCGCCCCTCAGGGTCTAAGGAGAGTGCTTAAATGGGAGTTGTTTGTGACTCTCTATGCTGACACCCCGGCTAGCCGAGCTGTGGGTGCTATGAAACCATTGAGAGAACCTTTTGGGCGGCAAGGTGGGAATCTTACCCTTACGGAAACGGGTTTCCTGAAAGTAGGCAATCGACACCTTGTCCCTCTGTAAGAGAGCTAGAACCTGGGATCTCTTGCAAGGCTCGTTCAGCCCCCGGACATTGAGAGAAGATATCATAACGGACGCCATTCTATAATGTGAGAGTAAAGCATATCCTCTGAGTGGTCTATGGACGACATCTGTTGTACGGGAAGGAGAGAAGACACAGAAGGGAGGGAGGGCAGGTACATAATTAACATGTATAGCAAGAGTAAATACTGAACTGGTAACAATAGCTCCACTGAGCGCCTGACACGAAAAAAAGACCCTTTTTCATCACGGCAGCCAGCCGGGGTCTGTCAGGCAAGGTTGTCCCAGCTAATGAGGGCCACTGATCGGCCATCAGGGTAGGGAAGGATCAAATAGATGAGAGAGCCGGGATAACACCAGCTAATTAGGACGGGAAGAAGGGTAAAGCAACAGCAATGAGGAATACAACTATGGAACACAAAGATATTGAACCAGGCAATGCAGCAGCAGGCTCTAGAACCGAGGCTCTTTTCGGCCCAGAGGCGATCAGGTGCTTGCAGGGTTTCAGCAAGGCGCTCCATTATGCAGGCCAGAAAAAGTGAGGCTCTGGACGAGCGAAACGGATACAAAATGGATCTCACGGACCGCAGTGCAGACTGAGAGTTCAGGTCTTTGCAGAGAGCGATCTGTCATTCCTGAACTTGGCCGCTTTTCTTGTTGAGACAGGGCACCATTCTTCCGACTGGGGGGGGGGGGGGGGGGGGGGGAAGAATGGTGGTTCCTCCAGGTCTGCCGGCATCCACGAGGGAATCTCAATGGGAGTAAGTCCCAGATGATCCTACGCCGGGGAACGGATGGTTATCTGTCGCCCGTTTTTCATGACAGCGAGGCCAAAAGGAAATAGCCACCGGAACGGGGTGGCCGAGGATTTGAGGGCTTCAAGTAGCGGGCGGAGTATGCGCCTTTTTGGCAAGGTGGACGGAGCCAAGTCATAGAAAAACAGGATGGGCGCACCTTCATGCGAAAGTTGGTCCACTTCTCTGCTTGCCTTCATAAGTGCGGCCGTGTCGACATAACTGAGGAGACCACAAATGACGTCACAAGGCAGGTCAGCGGCCTTAGGTTTAGGCCTTTAAAGCGCGGTGAATGCGCTCGATTGTGATTTTCGCAGCCCTTTCCGGGCCTAGTAAACTTGTGAATGTTTCTTGCGCAACTTTATCCAGCACTTCAGATGCGCCCGATTCCAGCAGGCCTCGAATCCTCAGATTCCTTCTGCGACTGCGATTTTCTTGATCTTCTATTCTCAGAAGCGCGTCATTGAGCAGATCGGCATGCGCCCCAATCGCATTGTAGGTTTTTTCTTTGCGCTTTAATAGCGGCGTCTTGTGAATTTTCGAGCTGCGTTACTTGGTGCCCTATGCTACTGAGATCTTCTTTAATGTCAGCCAGGTCTTTCTTGATGGGGGCCAAGGCTGAGTTCAGCACCTCGAGAAGCGCTTCCTTGGAGAAGGTACCCCCCGCCTGCGGGACTTACAGGTAGAGGCATCAAAAGCGCTGCCAGCATCACAGTAGTGCTCCATGTCGGAAAGCTGGACTGCATTCGGCGCCATCTTGGGAGTCTCAGCAGGCCGAAGCTTTGGCTGTTTCTTCAGGAATTGGTCCATATCTGGTTGCCTGGACCGAACTGGGGTGGGTTCTGATTGATCTTTGGATCGATCTCTCCCCACTTTGCCCATCTGTGCGCTGTTTTTAAGCTGAAAAAAGTGGTTGAAACACCAGCAAGGATGAGAAGCTGAGAAACCAGCAGCCATTCAGCTACACAGCCACAGCTAGTAGTTATATTCTTGTACATAGGAGGCAGTATTATAGTAGTTATATTCTTGTACATAGGAGGCAGTATTATAGTAGTTATATTCCTGTACATAGGAGCAGTATTATAGTAGTTATATTCCTGTACATAGTAGCGGTATTATAGTAGTTATATTCTTGTACATAGTAGCGGTATTATAGTAGTTATATTCCTGTACATAGGAGCAGTATTACACTGCGTGCAGAATTATTAGGCAAATGAGTATTTTGACCACATCATCCTCTTTATGCATGTTGTCTTACTCCAAGCTGTATAGGCTCGAAAGCCTACTACCAATTAAGCATATTAGGTGATGTGCATCTCTAATGAGAAGGGGTGTGGTCTAATGACATCAACACCCTATATTAGGTGTGCATAATTATTAGGCAACTTCCTTTCCTTTGGCAAAATGGGTCAAAAGAAGGACTTGACAGGCTCAGAAAAGTCAAAAATAGTGAGATATCTTGCAGAGGGATGCAGCACTCTTAAAATTGCAAAGCTTCTGAAGCGTGATCATCGAACAATCAAGCGTTTCATTCAAAATAGTCAACAGGGTCGCAAGAAGCGTGTGGAAAAACCAAGGCGCAAAATAACTGCCCATGAACTGAGAAAAGTCAAGCGTGCAGCTGCCAAGATGCCACTTGCCACCAGTTTGGCCATATTTCAGAGCTGCAACATCACTGGAGTGCCCAAAAGCACAAGGTGTGCAATACTCAGAGACATGGCCAAGGTAAGAAAGGCTGAAAGACGACCACCACTGAACAAGACACACAAGCTGAAACGTCAAGACTGGGCCAAGAAATATCTCAAGACTGATTTTTCTAAGGTTTTATGGACTGATGAAATGAGAGTGAGTCTTGATGGGCCAGATGGATGGGCCCGTGGCTGGATTGGTAAAGGGCAGAGAGCTCCAGTCCGACTCAGACGCCAGCAAGGTGGAGGTGGAGTACTGGTTTGGGCTGGTATCATCAAAGATGAGCTTGTGGGGCCTTTTCAGGTTGAGGATGGAGTCAAGCTCAACTCCCAGTCCTACTGCCAGTTTCTGGAAGACACCTTCTTCAAGCAGTGGTACAGGAAGAAGTCTGCATCCTTCAAGAAAAACATGATTTTCATGCAGGACAATGCTCCATCACACGCGTCCAAGTACTCCACAGCGTGGCTGGCAAGAAAGGGTATAAAAGAAGAAAATCTAATGACATGGCCTCCTTGTTCACCTGATCTGAACCCCATTGAGAACCTGTGGTCCATCATCAAATGTGATATTTACAAGGAGGGAAAACAGTACACCTCTCTGAACAGTGTCTGGGAGGCTGTGGTTGCTGCTGCACGCAATGTTGATGGTGAACAGATCAAAACACTGACAGAATCCATGGATGGCAGGCTTTTGAGTGTCCTTGCAAAGAAAGGTGGCTATATTGGTCACTGATTTGTTTTTGTTTTGTTTTTGAATGTCAGAAATGTATATTTGTGAATGTTGAGATGTTATATTGGTTTCACTGGTAAAAATAAATAATTGAAATGGGTATATATTTGTTTTTTGTTAAGTTGCCTAATAATTATGCACAGTAATAGTCACCTGCACACACAGATATCCCCCTAAAATAGCTAAAACTAAAAACAAACTAAAAACTACTTCCAAAAATATTCAGCTTTGATATTAATGAGTTTTTTGGGTTCATTGAGAACATGGTTGTTGTTCAATAATAAAATTAATCCTCAAAAATACAACTTGCCTAATAATTCTGCACTCCCTGTATAGTAGTTATATTCTTGTACATAGGAGGCAGTATTATAGTAGTTATATTCCTGTACATAGGAGCGGTATTATAGTAGTTATATTCCTGTACATAGTAGCGGTATTATAGTAGTTATATTCTTGTACATAGGAGCAGTATTATAGTAGTTATATTCCTGTACATAGTAGCGGTATTATAGTAGTTATATTCTTGTACATAGGAGCAGTATTATAGTAGTTATATACTTGTACATAGGAGCAGTATTATAGTAGTTATATCCTTGTACATAGGAGCAGTATTATAGTAGTTATATTCTTGTACATAGGAGGCAGTATTATAGTAGTTATATTCTTGTACATAGGAGCAGTATTATAGTAGTTATATTCTTGTACATAGGAGCAGTATTATAGTAGTTATATTATTGTACATAGGAGCAGTATTATAGTAGTTATATTCCTGTACATAGGAGCAGTATTATAGTAGTTATATTCCTGTACATAGGAGCGGTATTATAGTAGTTATATTCTTGTACATAGGAGCAGTATTATAGTAGTTATATTCCTGTACATAGGAGGCAGTATTATAGTAGTTATATTCCTGTACATAGGAGCCGTATTATAGTAGTTATATTCCTGTACATAGTAGCGGTATTATAGTAGTTATATTCTCTCTTACAAAGAGTATTACTGTGCAAGAGCAACAATATGATGAATATGAAATCTGTGCAACATCCTGAGGTGTAGTAGTGACTTTCGAAGTAAACCATGACGTGTATAAACAAAAAACTACCATTTACCGTTTAGTGATAATTGCACCATACGCAGAGAATAATAAAGTAAAATCTGCTTTAATATAACCTCTCGTCTGTATTTGGCAGGTGAGATCCTCGACACAGTGGTATTAGAGACTCGTCCCCGTTATGTATTGGAGCTTGGCACATACTGTGGATATTCAACTTTGAGGATTGCCCGTCTGCTGCCCCCTGGTGCTCGACTTATTACTATAGAAATGAACCCTCACTATGCTCAGGTGGCTAGGGAAATATTTCAGTATGCAGGACTGGATGCACAGGTAGGAAGCCGTGGCAAGTATGCGCTGGGCAGCCGCTTTTACATATCCATTATCTCTTATTCATCTCTCTTCTTTTTTTTTTTTGTCATACACCGCACCTGATTTCCCCCTTTATCCCTGTCCACCTGTAGCTACCCCCTATATCTGATTTTCCACTACCTTCCACACCTCCGTCCTCTTGCCTTCAGGCAGAGCAGAACGCCATGCAGTCCGCTTGCCACCAGCGCAAGTGGCGTCTCCAGGAAGCACTAATCTATACCACATTACACTGTCTGCAGCTGCCACTTCAGCTGTTTGCTCGTACTCCTCAGTACCCTCTGAGTCCTTCGTCACTTCCTGCACAAGGAAAATCTGCAGAGAAGCTGCCAAAGGGTCACATATGCAAGGTGAGACCCCCAGCCCTTTTTGGATCAGTTCTTGCAAACAGAATCAGATGCTCCCACTACAATGTTTCCCAAGAATGTCACCATAAGAGTGCCACACAAAAAGTGTGAATGTCCCCAAAAGACTGCCAGATGCAAGAGCCCCCATTGTAATTTCACCTGCGAAAGTCGCCATAAGAGTGGCACATACAACAATGGCCCCATAATAGGCTGGAAACTGATTATTTATTTTCCAAACTAGTATGGGTCAAATAAAAAAAATAAATCCGTTCTGGAATGTATTGGATAACACTGACAGCAGTATGTCAGTGTTATCCAATACATTCCAGACCTCTATGGGTTACATGGCATCATAAATCGATATAATGCTATGAGACCCCGTCAGTGCCGGGAGGTCAGGACGGGAGCTGCGGCATACTCGCACTGCGAGCCCAATGCGTGGAATTCACTTGTCTGAAAGACTGGGGCTTTCAGCGCTAGTTTTGATATCCCCATGCGCTGACGGAGGATGTGCCTCGTCATAAATTAGGCGCATACTCCTGCAGTCCATGCACCGAACTAGAAATCTACAAAGATAATTTGTCGGGGCGCATTTCAGAAAGGTGCAGGATGGCGAAAAAGTAGGAGATGTGACAATTTTTTTATTTGATTTTTAAATATCACACCTGCAACTTTTTAATGCCACTTTTCAGGTGCAAAGGAGATGATGCATCTTCCCCAATGTCTTGTAGGGCTAGCTCTGCGGAATATAACGATACCTTCTTCCACTTAGCAATCTGGTGCTTCATTCTGGAGAAAAAGTACTTTGAATCTATATGCAAATAAGCTGCACCAAGGAAGGGCCCAAGTCACTCTGTGCACCCTCGCTCCTCCTGCTTCCTCTGCCAGGCCTCTGTTTCCTTGATTAACAGGATCAGGCGAGACGATTATGCAGGACCCTGGCCCTGTCCATCAAAGAGTGGGAGGGGCTGTCAGAGGAAGTGGGAGGAGCTGGCAGAGGAAGTGGGAGGAGCAATGGTACACAGAGCGGCTTGGGTCTGCCCTCAGTGCACTTACTTCTCATTTGCATATGAATTCAAAAAACTTTTTCTCTAGAATGAGGTAATGGATAGGTAACTGAAAGAGATCATTACATTTATCTCAGCTAGCCCTACAAGACATTTACTATGCCTCTGTATGCCAAGAACTTGTGTTAAAAAAGGTTTGCAACTTTTTAAACATCATTGCACCTAAATTTAGGTGCAAGTGGCGTTTCTACGCAGCCCTCGCCAATTTCTAAAAAGGGGGATTTTCTGGATTGTGGTGCAGGCGGGGCAGCAAGCAAGTAGGTGCACAGACTGCCAGAAGATGCACTTAATTTATGGCGAGGCGTGTGCCTCATCATAAATTTAAGCGCGTGATCGGGGGCGCTCAGGGGATATATCGAAGACCAGCGCAAAAGGCTGGTCTTTGATAAATTGCCCTCATTGTACCTTGTTTATTAGGGCTCATGCACCCAAACGTGGGCAATTTGCGGCCCCCAATGCACGAGCACCGTCCGTGTGGCTGGTACAAACGGATGCAGTCCGTGATCCGTCCGGCACCGCAAAAAATAGAACAAGTGAATGGGTCCATGGATGCGGTGCAAAAACGGCCGGTGCCCATATATTGCGGACTTGCTGTTTGCAGGCATTTGCAGGTGCACTTGTATCAGGCTATGGCAGTGATTAGTGAGGGCATGTCCCCATTTTTCCTCTAAAGACATGTACTATAGTCGTGGGCCTGGTAACAGGACTATATAATGCAAATATATAGTCAATTATTATTACACATGTGAACTGGAAAAAATCTGCACGTCAGTGTTCGCTTCCCATGAGAGAATCCAGCCCACCTCCACTATTTTTAAGTCCAGCGAGGCCCATCAGAGGGTCATTGCATTGGGTTCAGAAGGAAGCATCAGGGAAATGAGTACTTATCAAGCTGTATTTCCAATGGGAGGAAACCCATCTATCTGACAGCGGAGACCTTGGCACGCCAGTAGAGGGCACGTCTCTTCATCGGGTCTCCAGAGGGAACAGCTGCCCGCTCTCATTTATCATCCAGCCCGTGATGTGCAGTTGTACGTGGTCCCTGGGGGGGTCCAAAAAGCCAAATAAAAAGTATGATTATCTATGAATGCGATGGTTGGGTTGAGGAATGAGTCGTGGAGGTTGAAGCGCTGGTGACAACCCATTAGTGAGATGTAGCAGCAGCCATATTAATGGTTACACAGCTTTTCCCAAACTCCTGCATGACCAATCTAATTTCTGTACCCCCTGCTGAAATGGCGCTGCACAACTAGGCACACGTGTCCTCCTCAAACTGCGGCCCTCCAGCTGTTGCAAAACTACAACTCCCAGCATGCCCGAACAGCCTACAGCAGGGCATTGTGGGAGTTGTAGTTTTTACAACAGCTGGAGGGCCGCAGTTTGAGGATTCCTGCTCTAGGAACTGTGATGTTGGCCATATTGTTTCCCGGGAACACACACAGAACAGTGTGATGAGACGGTTCTTGTCTCCTAGGTGGAGCTGCTGGTCGGATCCAGCACAGTCCTCATTCCTCAGCTGAAAAAGAAACTGGACATAGAAAAGTTTGATCTGGTGTTTATTGACCACTGGAAGGTCAGTTACCTCCCCGACACCAAACTGCTGGAGGTAAGTGAATCGTATCCGTGCTTTTTTACTGCAAACAGCGCGCCGTTGACGTGAACGGGATTTATAATACTTTCCACTGCTGCATGCGCAAACTTTTTCCTTTTGTATTAAGCTTCTTTATTTTATTTTATTTTTTTAAATATGAACGATGCCACTAGAAATCCCTTTCATGTCATTTAAAGTTCTGCACATTTCAAAATATTTGCTTGCAGTCAGTGAGTAGAAACATTAATGGATGCACTTTAGAGGCTGGAAGCTAGCCCTTTTGGCATCGGCGCCTGGCTTGTTACTGTAGACGGCTCCGATTGATTGTCCGGTTATGGTTCCACGTGGCCGAGGACCTCACTGACCTTTAAGTCAGCGCTGCGTTCAGATTGACTGTAAAAAGTGAATTGTGCTCCGGTTGCCATACTACACAATGTGTGCCGTTTGCTAGCGCGGGTGGGTTTGGCTAGGCTGTATATGACTAGCTGCCCCATGTGGTCCCACCCTTACAAATGACAATCCATTTTTAGGTGTTTTAATGGGATTCAGGAAAGGTCATCAGTATCTGATCAGTGTGGTGGTTTGACACCCAGGACCCCCGCTTATTATCTTCAGTGAACGCTGCGGCCTCCTGACAGCTAACCAAGCACAGCGCCATCCATTGTATAATGGCTGCGCTCGGTATTGCAGCTCAGCCCTATTTCCTTGAATGGGACTGAGCTGCAACTAGACCAAGTTACTGAAGAACGTGACGTCACCACTCAGCGGCCCTTTCAAACAGCTGATTAGTGGGGGTGCCGGGACTTGGACCCCCACCGATCAGATATTGATGATCTGTCCGGAAAATCCTTTAATAGTCCATTTGAAAAACCGCCCCGTCTTGTGTATCTTCGTGGCTTTCGGCTGCTATGTGAGACTGTACTCTCACAAGTCCTGAACCTTTGTAAGGCATCATGTACACAACCATATATTTTATTTTTTGCTGCCCGTAAAATACAGATGATGACGTCCGTGTTTCATCTGCACTTTTTCTGGACCCGTTGAGGTCAAGAATAGGACATGTTCTATCCTTAGTGGAACAGACATATGGATGTGGAATGATCCGTGTGCTTTCAAGCATCGTCTGATCATTGCAATCCCTAATATCTCTTCATTCTTGCATTTACTCATTCCTTTATCCTGCTCTTGCTCTTTTACCCTCCCCCCATATATCTTTACAATCTTGTAGGTCCTCAATAGCCTTAGCTTTGCTTCACTGCTCTGCCATCTGTGCCTTCTTCCTTCTTTTACATCATGCCTTGCCTCTCTATACGTGAATGCATTCCCCGGCATGCCCTCTTCTTCAGCAGTGCCATAACCTTCCCTTCTCTTCTCCAGGAATGCGGCTTGTTAAAAGCGGGCACCATCCTCCTGGCCGATAACGTCATTTGCCCCGGAGCTCCGGATTATCTGGAGTATATAAGGAACTGCCCGCGCTACCGGAGCCAGTGTTTCCCGGCACAGCTGGAGTACCTGCAGGTGGAGGACGGCGTGGAGAAGTCTGTCTTCTTAGGATGATGGACTCTGTCCTGTAGAAGATGCCAAGTCCATGTACTCAACAACAAAGCGCTTGGTCCAGAGAACGTGCATGGGCTCGGGGGGACATAAGGCAATATCCGAGGGGGAGGATTTTGGTGGTTGTCATAAAGTTCCCATTCCACTGTCCCCTCTCTAGATTAGGAACAGGCGGCTCATTGCAGTGCCACAATGGAGGTGGCGGCTCGGTATCTGATTATTCTGGCATCCTCCATAGGGTTACAGCCCATTTCCATCACCAGGTCAAGTCCTTGGGTACGGACATATATTTATTTTTTTTGCCTGAAAACGTCTACTTGGAAATTTTAAGAATATTTACATAAAATAAAAAAAGTCATTTTATCGCTGTCTTCTCTTCCGGTTCTTGTCCCATCTTAGACATTGCTCGGATATGGCCCCCAATGTCTAAAATAGACGGGGGCCCAGCTTTGAGACCCACACCTATCTTTAGAACGGAGCCTGCACGAGGCACCGTGCGCCATTCATTTCCATGGGACTGCCAAAAATGGCCATTTCCGTCAGCCCCATAGAAGCGAATGGAGCGGTGGCCGCGCTTGCACGGTGCGCTTCCCATTCATTTCAATAGCTGAGCTGAGCGCGCTGCGTGGCTATTTTCAGCGGTCCCATAGAAACGAATGGAGGGCGGCCGTGCTTGTGCGGTGTGGGCTCCGTTCTAAGGATAGGTGCGGGACCTCCACCCATCAGACATTGGGAGCACGTCCTAGCGATAAGATCCCAATGTCCAAGATGGGACGACCTCTTTAAAATTCTACTGGGGAAAAGCTGGTGACAACCAGTACGTTCGCCAGTTCTAATCTATCGCCTTTGTAAAACGGAAGGCTATTCGGTGTAGGCACACATGGGCATGGAAATCAAACCTCCGGTAATGGGAGGTAGATGGTTCGTGAACGTCTGTTGTACAGAATGGCCCCAGTTTGGATAATGCAATTCCCAGGAACACCAGCGCTCATGCAATCGCACATTGGGGTGAATTCAGACGCGGCAGGACATGGATTCCTGAAAAACGACATTGAGACGAATTGGAGAATGGCAGAAATCTGCGATGTGTGTGAATAGGCCTCTTACTGTCCAGGCAGGACGGACCCTCCATTCCAGTATAGGACACGAATGCCTGATCAGGAGAAGAAGCTGCAGCACCTCGGCTAATAGGCTGTAATTAGAATAATGACGGGGGGCTCAGGAATTTAGGTCACCCAGCAGGAGGGGGCAGCTCACGAGAGAGGCCTGCAAGGATTAGGGCACTACTTAGAGTTGGCATAATTAGGAAGGATGCAGTCTAATTTAACTCTCTCACCTCCAGGTCACTCATTAATATGAATTATTCTTGCAGCCTCCTAATGACTGATGGTCTAGGTGGGTTTAAATGTGACTATATAAATAAAGTATAATATCTGGTCACCCCCTCACGTTGCTGCCAGGCTGTCGGCTTCTTTGGATATGTAAATCCGACCCGGCCATCAAACCGCAGAAGCAAATGGAGCAGGACGGGTGGATCTCATTTACACTGAAAATGGGAAAATTCTTCTGACAATTTGCGTCACTGCCCTTTTTTTCTTTCTCACAGTGTTCCAGGTTTGCAGCATCCAGCTGCTGTATCTAAGCCGATTGTGTGACAGTCTGCTGAGCCATTGTATCTAAGCATGTCCTCTATGCTAGTCTCATGAACTGATTTATTCAACCTTATTCTGTGTGATACTGTCTGCTGAGCTGATGTATCTAAGCCTATTGTGTGTAATACTGTGCTTGGCTTTTGTATCCAACATTATCATGTGTGATACTGCCTGCTGAACTGATGCATCTAAGCCTGTTCTGTGTGATACTGTCTGCTGAACTGATGTATCTAAAGCCTATTATGTGAGATACTGTCTGCTGAGCTTGTGTATCTAAGCCTAACACATGGGATACAGTCTCGGAGTTGCTTAGCACTTAATTCTTCTAATATTAATAACCTGGAATATAAAGGATGGGGGAGGGGGATACCTCCAGTTTAGATACATATCTGGTCGGTACCTACGCTGTACACTGACCCTGGAGTGATGTCACTTATTTTAGAATTGTGTCACGGGGGCTGTAACGGACCGTTTCAGCAGACAAGGGGTTAAAATCCGTTTAGGCGATATGCCCCTTTCTGAGAGACAGGCCCAGCTACTGCAGAACACCCAATAATTCCGAACTGGATACAAAATAGCACTCCAAACTGGGACCTCACGAATAGCTGCTAGCAGACGAACAGGAATCAGCTTACACTCCTGGCAATCAGTCTCTAACAGCATACAGCGGATCCCCCCCAATAACGAGACAAGGCTCCGTGTTGAGGGTCAAGCAGTGGTCTGACTGTACTTCAAGTACAGCCTCTTTTATTCATAAACCACAAACATAGTACTGCCCACAGGGGTTTGAAATACAACCAATCAGTAATTTACAACACATACAAGGTAAGTACAGCAACCAATCGTTCACCCCCCCAGAGGACCAGAAGGGAGACTGCGACACAGGACAGATACAACATATCCCCACAATGCATCATGGTTTCCTCCTCTCTGTCCCGGAGACAACCGAGGAGCAATCCAATTATCTCTCAGGACAAAGGGAAATCTCCAATACACATGTGGATACAACAGGACAGACATCACCATTTAAACACACAATGGGACAATGGCACAATAGAAACACACCCGCATATTCCTCCCAAGCTGACAAGTTACACTTATTATAAATTGTTACAACTTTGTGAGTTTACATTGTCCATACATATAACTTACATCAATTTAAACAGTATAACTTGGGGACAAACCTATCCAAAATTCACTTGAATAGGTTCAGGGTAGGGGTGGGCGGTATAGGCGGTATGCGATATAAATTTGGGCCACGATATGGATTTTCGCCATATCGCCGGACCGCGATATGATTGCGCTCTCTGCGCGCACCATTTTCTCCTGAGCCCGCCGGCCGGCACAGTGGAGGGCGAAGAAGGGACTCCCTCCCCACTGTGCGCGGCTGCCGCTGAACACCAATGAGGAGAGGACATTGTAGGAGGAGGAAGGGAGGGACTGTGGCCGGCCATATCCCACAGGGTCCCCCTCCTCCCCCCCTAGTTCATTGATGGCAGTGGGCAGTTCCGATCGGAGTCCCAGCAGTGTAATGCTGGGGCTCTGATCGGTTACCAGAGCAGCCAGGACGCTACTGAAGTCCTGGCTGCGATGGTATGTTAGTGAGCAGCATTATACTCACGTGCGCCATGGCCGCCGGTCGCTCCTTCTTCTGTCTGTGCGGCGCATTGCTAATGCTTATAGCATTAGCAATGCGCCACACAGACCTATGAGAAGAAGGAGCGCACGGCGCACGCGAGTATAATGCTGCTCACTAACATACCATTGCAGCCAGGACTTCAGTAGCGTCCTGGCTGCTATGGTAACCGATCAGAGCCCCAGCATTACACTGCTGGGACTCCGATCGGAACTGCCCACTGCCATCAATGAACTGGAGGGGAGAAGAGGGACCCTGTGGCCACTGCCACCAATGATTAATACTGGGAAGGGAGGGGGGGGGTGGGTTTGAGTTACCATGGGGGGGGGGGGAGCAGATCAGATCAGAGGCTGGGGGGGGGGGGAAGCAGATCAGAGGCTGGAGGGGCACATGAGAGGCTGGCTGCCATGGTCAGCTCCCTGCTGTTGTGTGCACAGGGCAGCAGGGAGAGTGTAAAGTCCTATTCACCCTAATAGAGCTCTATTAGGGTGAATATGACAAGGGTTCTAGCCCTTAAGGAGGCTAATAGTTATTAAATAAAAAGTAAAAAAAAAAAAAAAGTTTAAACACCCCCCCCAATATAGAAAACAATATATCGCAATATAAATTTTAGGCCATATCGTCCACCCCTAGTTCAGGGGTTTAAAAGTTAGTATGGGCCATAATCCTGAGGCAAGAGGCTTTTAAACAGGACTCTCCAAAACCCAGTGGCGAGGTTGGTTTCGCCACAGGGGCGATGAGCAGCAAAATGTGGATTATCTGTGATCTCGGCAACGTGTCAAGTGACGCCATCTGTAATGTCGGAGCTGGAAGTGGCCCCGCTGGTGGCTGTTCATACCGAGCAGTCGGGAAGCCTGCATGTACCCCGTGATGGAGCCCACATCGTTATAGAAGACCCGGCCCCCCTGCGCTGTGCATTGGACCGGTGCCAGTCCCCAATGCCAGCGGGGGGGCAGGGTGGCTATGAGTACCCCTTCCAAGCCTAAAAGACAATAGTGGCCACACTGCAACTATCAGAAAACTACCTACGGTTAAAAACTAGGTCTAGGATGTGGCCATTTTCTGGTTTTTTTTTTACACCTGTCCTTCCTGGAGATTTTTATTTTTTTCCATATGAGGGCTTTGCGTGGGACAAGTTGTACTTTCTCATGGCACCATGTAATATTGCTATATGATGTAGTAGGGAGCCGGAAAACTAATTTCAAATGTGGTGGAATTGAGAACATAAAAAAAAAAAAGCTATTCTGACAGTTTTATGGGTTTCTATTTTACAGCTTTCACTACGCGCTAAAACTGCCCTGTTCCCTCCATTCTCTGGCTCAGTAGGACTACGGCAATACCACAGTAATATTTAAAGGGAACCCGTCATCACCTTTATGCTGAACTCACTGAGGACAGCATAAAATAGTGACAGAAAGGCCTCATGCACACGACCATGCCGTTTTTTGCGGTCCGCAAAAAACTGAAGGCACCCGTGTTGCCTTCCGCACAGGGCTGTGGAGTCGGAGTCGGGGGAAATTTTGGGTACCTGGAGTCGGAGTCGGCAAACAATGCACCAACTCCGACTCCTACTAAATTTAGATTGGAATAAAAAAAAAAAAAGCAAGTTTAAATGTCCCAATTCACAAAAAGTTATAATTAATGACTTCTCTACTATAAGAATAAAGACCAATGCATGCAGTGCCTCACGTAACCGCAAAACAAACACGTTAAGTGACCGTGAAGAAGCTTTTCATGTGCTTCACTATATGGCACGCAACGCACAATTAGGAGCTGCAATACTTATACTTTCCATAGTGTTGTGTTCTGCTTTTACAGGGAACGCAGCGTCCATGTGTAACCTCGCCTCTCACTGATAAGGGATTAAATAAATATGTTTTTTGCAGGACTAGAGAGTGAGACACTTGTATAAGTGAAGGGAATGGACGGCCAATAGTTCAAGACTGAAGCTGTAAACCATTGGAAAAACTGCTGTCATTTAGCTAAGGCTATAAAAACTTGTAAACTCCGATTGTTAGCTTAAACTTTAAACATGACTATGGGATTCTCCTAGGAAAATCATGTTTTAGAATAAATGGTAGGTTGCGTTTCTTTCCCTCAAGGAAGCATATTAATACAGAGGAGTCGGAAGTACATAAAACTGAGGAGTCGGAACATTTATCTACCGACTCCACAGCCCTGCTTCCGCAATTTGCGGAACGGGTGCCGGCAATATAAATGCCTATTCTTGTCCGCAAAGCACGGACAAGAATAGGACAGGTTATATATTTTTTTTTTTAGCGGGGCCACGGATGCGGACAGCACACGGAGTGCTGTCTGCATCTTTTGCGGCCCCATTGAAATGAATGGGTCCGCATCCGAGCCGCCAAAACGGCGGCTCGGATGCGGACCCAAACAACGGCCGTGCGCATGAGGCCTAATGCTGATGTCAGCGGTGCGTCACTCATCAGCTAATAGTAAGTGGTTGCCGAGAACCAGCATCATAATCATTGCAGCCCAGGCCTGGAAAAGAGTCAGATCTACCTGAGAAGAGTCCTGGTTATTATAATCTCCTGCTCTCCCCCCGTCTGGTGATGACTGGCAGTTCTCTCCTAGAGAGAAAGGGAGAAAACTAGGTAGAAGCCGGTCAGTCATCAGCAGGATCATTCGCTCATCCCTAGAACCAATCAACCGTGACCACGAGAACCAGTGCCCCCCCCCCCCCCCCCCCCTCCTCACTGGATGGAGCAGCATTCATTTCTATGAGACTGACAGCCTGCGTCTAATGCCATCTTCCTAAGAGACCGACGATGGGGACGGGGGTCACATAAAGTCCGGTTTATCTTTTTATTTATTATTTTTAGAAATTAAAAGTTACAATTCATAATTTCTTCTTTATTAAATATATAAAATAGGAAACATTCCGATCATGCGGGGGCAGGTCCATTACTACAGCCAGGAAAATACACTGTCTGTCTCCAGGTCCTATGTCCTGAGATGGCATGATGTGATCGCCCCCTGCTGGAGGCAGTCAACTCTGCATCTGTGAACCGATACTAGACTGGTCATCGTATCTGTACATTACAAGCGAGTAGTCCGAACTAGACAACCCCCGTCACGTCTCTAGTAGGGCACCTGGACATCACAGAAGGCAATTCTTTGGTCAATAACCCCCTCTACTAGCTAGAAAATATCTGCTGCATGGAGGGTTGATCCAAAAACAATGGTTAAAGGGGTATTCTGGTTATAACATGTTATCCTCAGGGTAGGTGATAATAATAATGAGACTGAAAAAGAGAACAGGGACCCGGACCCCATTGAGCCCCCCTGAAAAACGGACACCTCTGCTCCATTCATTTGTAGGGGAGCGCCGGAGACGGCTGTCTGACAACCTCATGTAGAAGGACCCCAACAACCAGCCATGGCTGAAAGCAGTGGCAATGAGATCATTTTTATTACATGGCAGCCATAGCTTGAGTCCAGCTCTCCATTCTGGCACACAAAGGGGAGGGGGTCCTCCATCTTGGGACCCCCCCCCTCTAAGACGTCCATATAGAGACTACGGATGAGGAGGTCTTAATGTGCCATTTGTGATATTACTATAATCCAGAGAACCTGATAATCCAGCACAGGAATGCCACGCTTTAACCGCTTTCTTGAAGGTGGCTGCTGTACCGCGTGCAGATGTACTGTGCGATCGGCCATGTTGGAGGCAGTAACCCACCCTCCGGGGTACGGTCCCTGCTGTTCTATCCTCAGGAAGCATTGAAGATTTTCTGAAGAAGCGAGCGATTGGTCTGTGATAGTTCCTGTGCGCGCTCTGCCTGTTCCTGCCTCTTCTGTATGCGTTTCTTGTCGCCGCCGGATTTAAGCGTCTGTATTTCCTCTTCTGTTTTCCGCTGTGTGAAGTTCCACTGCTTGTCGGGCCCCGCGCTGCCGCCCGCCGCCTTTCTTTGTTCCGATTTGGCAAACTTTTTGCTGCGCTCCACGTTCTGCAGGTAGAAGTTGGTCTCCCTCTTAGCCTGCGACACCTCGGCACGCATCCTCTGCTTCCGCACCTGCCTCTCGATGGCCAGCCTCTCGCTCAGGTGGGTCCACCTGAAGCGGTGGAGATACTGTCAAAAGCAACAAGGTGGGGGGGGGGGGGGGGGGGGGTGACTAAAAAGCAGGCACACATAGCAACACAGAGAGAAGAAAGACCCCCCCCCCTCACCTTCATGGTCCATAAGTCATCATGGAAACGGTTCTTCTTCCGGGTACCCATGGGGGCGTTATTCAGACTGGAGGCCACCAGCTTGGCGACACGTTTGTCTCGAAATTCCACCCATCCCTCCGTGTAATCACGGGCGTTGCTGCCGGCTTTCTTCTTTTTCTTTCGGACAAAACGTTCTGACAGAGACATTAAACGTCCTATTAGGTTTGCAGATGAGTGTCATGGCAGACGGCGGACTTGGGGAAGGGTATCAGGGGGTATAAGGGGGTTCAGCTCTGAGTGACTCCAGCTATGCTGCACTGTCTATTGGAGTCTGAAAACACCTGTCTAATCAAAGCCATGCCTGCTGCTCAACAGATACCTGATACTGCACCTCCTCTGTACTGACGACTATGGCCTCCCAAGCTGCAATCTGGGTATTCCTTTAGTGCACTTAATTGAAAGCATTTTTCTGTAAGGGCTTCTGTCAGCAGTTTTGTCCCTCTGACACTGGCTGACCTGTTACATGTGCGCTTGGCAGCTGAAGGCATCTGTGTTGGTCCCATGTTCATATGTGCCCGCATTGCTGAGAAAAATTATGATGCAATATATGCAAATGAGCCTCTAGGAGCAACGGGGGCGTTACCATTACTCCTAGAGGCTCTGCTCTCTCTGCAGCTGTCACGTTCTCTCCACTTTGACAGGGCCAGGTAAAGTAAATGTCATCACACCTAGTGCTGACTTCTCCTGAAAATGTAGAGGGCGTGGCAGTTGCAGAGCGAGAAGAGCCTCTAGGTGTAATGGTAACGCCCCCGTTGCTCATTTGCATATAATAAAACTTTCTTTTTCTCAGCAATGCGGGCACATATGAACATGGGACCAACACGGATGCCTTCAGCTGCCAACCGCACATGTATAAGGTCAGCCAGTGTCATAGGGAAAAATCTGCTGACAGATGCCCTTTAAATGCTGTTTAGCTATCCTCCGGATAGGCCATTATGTGATCCTGACGGTGCCCGTCACGACTTTTGTGGTCTGGCGAGCTGGTGGACGTGAGGCGCAAATCACAACCGGATTTGACAAGTACGGGTTTATGGTCTCTCAATTAACCCGTACTTGTCAAATCCGGTTGCGATTTGCGCCTCACGTCCACCAGCTCGCCAGACCACAAAAGTCGTGATGGGCACAGTCAGTATTTCTAGTATTCAACGAAGTGGCGACTTGGCCCTCGCCCTTGGCTCTTTTGGACACGGCAGCTCCAACCTGATACCTAGTTAATCCAGCGGACCTTCATCACGGTTGCACCCAATTCGGTGAAACAGGTTTCATCTTTACCTATTCACCCTATGAGCGCCTTTCTCATCCTGTGGCCACATATTTGCAGCATTACGTGATCGGCATGGGGTTCAACTCCCAGCACCCCCCACTTATCAGCTGTTTTGTACTCTCTGCCTTCCCGGGGCCATAACTTTTTTTCCCCCCCATTCACATAGCTGCATGGGGGCTTGTTTTTTTGTGGGACAAGTTTTACTTTCTAATAGCACCATTTAATATTGCATACATTGCTGGGGGGAAAAAAATCCAAATTGGGTGAAATTGGAAAGAAATGCAAATCTCCTGGTGTTATGGGTTTTGTTTTTATGGGGATACCACATTCATATAGTTTTTCTTGTGTTTTACTACTGAAAAAAACAAAAAACTTTGGAATCTCAACATATTCTGACCCCTATAACTTTTTTATATTTACATCTACGAAGCTGTTTGGAGACCAGGGCATTCTCAAACAACCAACGGCTACCTGATCGCGGGGGGGGGGGGGGGGGGGGGGGGGTGTGACTGTTCAGGCTCCTGGGGAAAGCTGCATCAGATGCAGTGGTCACAATTGACCATGGCATCTGAAGGGTTAAATGTCTGTGATCTGCGTTATCACCGATCGCAGACATTAGCCTCAGGAGTCTGCTGTTTAAAAGAGCAGAAACCTGGCAGCTATGGCGCCGACGAGCAGGCTCCGTTTTTAAAGGCTTTCAAGGTCCAAAAAGGGTTAAACACCTCATCAACTAATCAAACTGCGTCCCTTTAAGTAGGACTGAGTAATGCAGCCCTATCAAAGGGTTATTTCTAATCCTGTTGAGCGCGAATATTCGAATCGCGAATTTTTATCGTGAATATAGCCACTTCGAGAATATTTAGAATAGTGCTATATATTCGTATTCACGAATATGCTAATTGCAAATTTCTCGCGAATTTATTGCAAATATTGGCACTTAGCAACATTCCTAGCAACCAACAGGAAAGTTGCTACCCCTTAGTGTTGATCGAATATATTACATTGCCGATTTTCGCAATCAAGTCAATAATGAATGGAGATCACGAATTCTCGAATTTGCGGGACCTGCACCTGTCTCAGAACATGGGTCTTCCAACCCCGTTACTCCTAATGAGGTGGCAACTGGACCTTAAAGGGGTTCTGCACTTTATTTAAACTTATGAGCTATCCTATAGATAGATCATCAGCTTCTGATCGGCGGTGGTCCGACACCCGGGACCCCCGCCGATCAGCTGTTTGAGAAGGCAGCGGCGCTATAGCAGCGCAGCGGCCTTCTCACTGTTTACCGCCGGCCCAGTGACGTCACGACTAGTATCAACTGGCCTGGGCGCGGCTAAGCTCTGTTTACTTGAATGGAGCTTAGCCCCGCCCAGGCAGGTTGATACTAGTCGTGACGTCACTGGGCCTGCGGTAAACCGTGAGAAGGCCGCGGTGCTGCTGCCTTCTCAAACAGCTGATCGGCGGGGGTCCCGGGTGTCGGATCCCCGCCGATCAGATGCTGATGATCTATCCAGAGGATAGATCATCAGTTTAAACAAAGTGCAGAACCCCTTTAAACCCATCTACCTTCATCAGTTACCATAGTCTGTGGATCATCCTCTATAAAAACTGTTAAAGGGGTTGTCAGCCACTAGACAATGGATGGTGTTGTGCTTGGTCTACTATGAAGAGGTCACAGTGGCCATCTGACTGCTGCTGGCTCCTCATGCAGTTGACTGCAGGGGGTGCTGGTAGTCGGACTCCCAACGATCAGACGTTGAAGACTTATCCTGAAATCGGCTCATCAATATCAAGTCCTGGAGAAACCCTTTAATGAACCTCCTTGTTCTCACCCTCGGCCTGCAGAAAAATCCTTCCCACTTCTCCATGGGCGCTCATCATGTTGCGGATGTGACGCGGCCGAAGTCGAGGCGGGATGTGACCCAGGTATATAATGCCGGGGATAGCAGCCTTCTTCTTGCCTTCTGAATCCTTCTCCTCTTCCTCCACCATCTCAGCATCACCTTCTCCCTGGGCGCTGCCCCCTACGCTCTCTTCTTCCTCGGCTCCACCTTCCGTCACCTGCTCCTGTTCGTCTTCCATGTTGTTCTCGAAAATAGACAAAATAATTTACTATAACCCCCACCCGGGATTGAATATCCCCATACTCCCTGCCTTCAGAAGAGAGAAAAAGTTAAGGAAGAACTCCCACCGATCTCGCCACACCCCCTAACAAATAAACACCGCCACCTGTGGCAATCAAGTGAGAGGAGCTGCTCCGTGGTTCCTACATAACTTGGGGGCCCGGTTTTAGGAAAAACCAGACGAGGCGACAGACTCTCGTTCACATCACATATAGTTAAAGGGGTACTCCCATCTTCTTATGGCTGAGATGATTAGTGGGGGCCAACGATCCGGTTGCACCGCTTCACTGCGTTTCCTCTGTACAGCGACACAGGCCCAGAAAAATGTAGCCACAAAATAGGAAATAACTGTCTGATCGGTGGGGCCCCTGCTGATCACAAGACTGGGGCCCATGCCTCCCCTCCATTCTGCTCTATGGGGCTGCCAGAGACAGCTGGGTGCTTGTAATCGGCGATCTCCGCCTGAACAGAGAACACGCACACGTATCTGCCGCTCCAATCAAATGGGTGAACACAGGCCCCGTTCTTGTGATCGGGGGGGGGGGGGGGGGGCAATCAGACCCCCATTGATGAGGTTGTTGTAATGGGGCAAGCCCTTTAACCGTTGCTTCCCCTTCATTTTCAGGACCAGAGGTCAGACCCCACCAATCATAAAGTGATGCCATGACTTTATAAAATAGGAGCACCCCTTTACACCTGCTAATTGTTGCCACTCATGTCATCAGTTATCCCTCTGCCTCATATGGTAATACATGACCCACACTGCCCCCATCAGATCACGTGATCTGTTTCACCAAAAGGCCACATTCCTTCACCCAAAACAGGCATAGATCGCGTGATCCGATCCAGATACCGTGACCACCGGATAATGTAATGCCCTGCATCCACACAGCCGCTCCTTACACTGCACACAAGCACGCAGTCCACCCTGAGAATACATACTGCAGATGGTGAGAGACGCGACGAGCTCCTCACACAACGTGCACTGCTGGTCGCTTGTTGATGACGTCACGGGCGGAGGAAGCGGTAAAGAGGTGGAGCCTCGGCAGAGTGCGCGAGGAGGCTTTGGGAGTTACCATAAACCTTGTGGGTGTGGCCAACGTAAAAGGGCGGGAAAGTGAGCAAAGTTTTGGCAGCGTCTCAGACTCACGCTGAGGTAAATTGGAGGCTGTGTTCAGTCACTAGACGCTATGAGTCTGGAAAGTCATTACTGAGGTAAAAGATGTAGAAATAAATGTCGACAGTCACAAATTTCCTTACCAAGTGTAGATTGTGCAGAGTCCCCCAGGGCGTGTTCACACAGAGCGTTTATATTGTGCCCTTTGGCTGTGACCGTCCGTAACTTACCTCAGCGGCAAATTCTATGCAGCTGAGAGTTTCTGCACTGTATCACACGTTAGACTTAGATACACTGGCCTTGCAGAAAGTGTCACAGGTGATAGGATTAGATACACAAGCTGAGCAGACAGTATCACACATGATAGGATTAGATACACAAGCTGAGCAGACAGTATCACACATGATAGGATTAGATACATGACTCAGCAGACAGTATCACACAGGATAGGATTAGATACACAAGCTGAGCAGACAGTATCACACAGGATAGGATTAGATACAGCAACTTAGCAGACAGTATCACACAGGATAGGCTTAGATACACAGCTCAGCAGACAGTATCACACAGGATAGGATTAGATACATGGCTCAGCAGACAGTATCACACATGATAGGCTTAGATACACAAGCTGAGCAGACAGTATCACACAGGATAGGATTAGATACACAGCTCAGCAGACAGTATCACACAGGATAGGATTAGATACATAGCTCAGCAGGCAGTATCACACAGGATAGGATTAGATACACAGCTCAGCAGACAGTATCACACAGGACAGGATTAGATACACAGCTCAGCAGACAGTATCACACAGGATAGGATTAGATACACAAGCTCAGCCGACAGTATCACACAGGATAGGATTAGATACACAGCTCAGCCGACAGTATCACACACAATAGGATTAGATACACAAGCTCAGCCGACAGTATCACACAGGACAGGATTAGATACACAGCTCAGCAGACAGTATCACACAGGATAGGATTAGATACACAGCTCAGCAGACAGTATCACACATGATAGGATTAGATACACAGCTCAGCAGACAGTATCACACACAATAGGATTAGATACACAAGCTCAGCCGACAGTATCACACAGGACAGGATTAGATACACAGCTCAGCCGACAGTATCACACAGGATAGGATTAGATACACAGCTCAGCCGACAGTATCACACACAATAGGATTAGATACATTAGTGATGGGAAGTTCGGATCTTTCAAATGAACCGATTCATGAATCGAATCTTCGGTTCACTTGCTGAGTCGGCTCTCAAGTGAACCGAAGGTCAGGAGGGACTGGTGGCAAACACAGCTCTGCTGCAGTGGAGCAGACTGTGATGTAGTGGCTATGGTTATTGCAGGGACTCAGATAATTGTCTGAGAGTTTATTAGTTAAAAGAATCGTGTCACCGAGTCCCTGCCAGGCTTCCTGCTCTGCTACACTGCTGCATGCACCCTGTACACACACAGCTCCGCTACATGCTAGACTAGCAGCTCCGGCCCGATACATGCTAGACCCCCCCACAGCTCCGCTACATGCTACACACCCCCCCGACGGACTTGTGGAGACAGGGAGCCTGGCAGGGACTCGGTGACTTACGGCTCTTTTAACTCAAAGAATCAAATGAGTCTGTGACTCATTCCATTCTTTTAACTAATAAACTCAGACGATTCTCTGAGTCCCTGCGACTCCCCCTGTGCTGAGAGTCAGTGCTGGACTGCTGGCTGCCTCTGATTGGTTGGAGGGCAGGGAGGGGCGGGGCTAGCATCCACTGTCGGCTTCTATTACACTGCCTGCTGCTTCCTCTATGCTAATCTGACTGAGCCGTTTCATTCGGATCAGCTCAGTCAGAGGAACCGACTCTTCCGGATCAGTGAACTGAATCGGTTCAAATGAACGATTCGTTCATGATCTGGACATCACTAAGATACATGACTCAGCATATAGTATCACACATGATAGGCTTAGATACACAAGCTGAGCAGACAGTATCACACATGATAGGATTAGATACATAAGCTGAGCAGACAGTATCACACATAGGATTAGATACACAGCTCAGCATATAGTATCACACATGATAGGATTAGATACACAAGCTGAGCAGACAGTATCACACATAATAGGATTAGATACACAAGCTGAGCAGACAGTATCACACATGATAGGATTAGATACACAAGCTGAGCAGACAGTATCACACATAGGATTAGATACACAGCTCAGCATATAGTATCACACATGATAGGATTAGATACACAAGCTGAGCAGACAGTATCACACATGATAGGATTAGATACACAAGCTGAGCAGACAGTATCACACATAATAGGCTTAGATACATAAGCTGAGCAGACAGTATCACACATGATAGGATTAGATACACAAGCTGAGCAGACAGTATCACACATGATAGGATTAGATACACAAGCTGAGCAGACAGTATCACACATGATAGGATTAGATACACAAGCTGAGCAGACAGTATCACACATGATAGGATTAGATACACAAGATGAGCAGACAGTATCACACATGATAGGCTTAGATACACAGCTCAGCATATAGTATCACACATGATAGGATTAGATACACAAGATGAGCAGACAGTATCACACATGATAGGATTAGGCTATGTTCACATCAGCGTTCAGCCTTTCCGTTCTCCTGCTCCGTTATAGGAGCAGGAGAACGGAATGGACGTATTCGGCACATAACTGAGCCGAGCGGAGCCTACGGACCTAATAGACCCCCATAGACTATAATGGGGTCCGTTAGGTTTCCGCTCAGAAGATGATTTTGGAGCGGAGACAAAAGTCCTGTATGCAGGAAAGGCTGAACGCTGATGTGAACAAGGCCTTAGATACACAAGCTCAGCCGACAGTATCACACACACGATAGAATTAGATACATGGCTCAGCAGACAGTATCACACGTGATAGGATTAGATACAGCAGCTTAGCAGACAGTATCACACATGATAGGATTAGATACACAAGATGAGCAGACAGTATCACACATGATAGGCTTAGATACACAGCTCAGCATATAGTATTACACATGATAGGATTAGATACACAAGATGAGCAGACAGTATCACACATAATATTCTCCTCTGACCTCTAGCATCCACAAGGCATTTTCGCCCCACAGGACGGCCGCATACTGGATGTTTTTCCCTTTTCACACCATTCTTTGTAAACCCTAGAAATGGTTGTGCGTGAAAATCCCAGTAACTGAGCAGATTGTGAAATACTCAGACCGGCCCGTCTGGCACCAACAACCATGCCACGCTCAAAATTGCTTAAATCACCTTTCTTTCCCATTCTGACATTCAGTTTGGAGTTCAGGAGATTGTCTTGACCAGGAGCACCCCCCTAAATGCATCGAAGCAACTGCCATGTGATTGGTTGACTAGATAATGGCATTAATGAGAAATAGAACAGGTGTTCCTAATAATTCTTTAGGTGAGTGTATATACGCTATAAAGTATGTTTCCGCTACTTTGCAGGAAGAAAACTGAACGCTGCCGTATTAATTAGCGTAACCTAGATACACAGCAGTTCACCAAATACAGGCTTAGATACGGTAAGCAAAAGGAAAAAAAGGGATCAGCTCACCTCCATGTCTGCACCGTGCTGGAATGCAGGACGGAGCAACAGGCCAAAAAGACGTGGATTGGTTCAGTACTCGTTATACAAAAATACCAAAAAAACTTTATTTGATCTCAGAACATAACAAAAAATAAATATATGAAAAACACTGCTTTACACATTTCTGGTGAGAACACCATTAGGGCTCATGCACATGAACATATATTTAGTCCACATCTGATCCCCATTTTTTGTGGGCCGGATGCGGATCAAAAATTTTATCTGTATTTTGTAGACTGAAGTATTGACATAGCCAAGTGCATGGGAGCCGCGGGGTGTAAAGGTAATACCACTGATATTATACAGTAATCATACGGTGGAGCTGCGGGGTGTGTATAGGTAATACCACTGATATTATACAGTAATCATACGGTGGAGCCGCGGGGTGTGTATAGGTAATACCACTGATATTATACAGTAATCATACGGTGGAGCTGCGGGGTGTGTATAGGTAATACCACTGATATTATACAGTAATCATACGGTGGAGCTGCGGGGTGTGTATAGGTAATACCGCTGATATTATACAGTAATCATACGGTGGAGCTGCGGGGTGTGTATAGGTAATACCACTGATATTATACAGTAATCATACGGTGGAGCCGCGGGGTGTGTATAGGTAATACCACTGATATTATACAGTAATCATACGGTGGAGTCGCGGGGTGTGTATAGGTAATACCGCTGATATTATACAGTAATCATACGGTGGAGCTGCGGGGTGTGTATAGGTAATACTGCTGATATTATATAGTAATCATACGGTGGAGCCGCGGGGTGTGTATAGGTAATACCACTGATATTATACAGTAATCATACGGTGGAGCCGCGGGATGTGTATAGGTAATACCACTGATATTATATAGTAATCATACGGTAGAGCTGCGGGGTGTGTATAGGTAATACCGCTGATATTATACAGTAATCATACGGTGGAGCCGCGGGGTGTGTATAGGTAATATCACTGATATTATACAGTAATCATACGGTGGAGCCGCGGGGTGTGTATAGGTAATACTGCTGATATACAGTAATCATACGGTGGAGCCGCGGGGTGTGTATAGGTAATACCACTGATATTATATAGTAATCATACGGTAGAGCTGCGGGGTGTGTATAGGTAATACCGCTGATATTATACAGTAATCATACGGTGGAGCCGCGGGGTGTGTATAGGTAATATCACTGATATTATACAGTAATCATACGGTGGAGCCGCGGGGTGTGTATAGGTAATATCACTGATATTATACAGTAATCATACGGTGGAGCCGCGGGGTGTGTATAGGTAATATCACTGATATTATACAGTAATCATACGGTGGAGCCGCGGGGTGTGTATAGGTAATACCGCTGATATTATACAGTAATCATACGGTGGAGCCGCGGGGGGTGTATAGGTAATACCACTGATATTATACAGTAATCATACGGTGGAGCTGTGGGGTGTGTATCGGTAATACCGCTGATATTATACAGTAATCATATGGTGGAGCCGCGGGGTGTGTATAGGTAATACCACTGATATTATACAGTAATCATACGGTGGAGCTGCGGGGTGTGTATAGGTAATACCACTGATATTATACAGTAATCATACAGTGGAGCTGCGGGGTGTGTATCGGTAATACCGCTGATATTATACAGTAATCATATGGTGGAGCCGCGGGGTGTGTATAGGTAATACCACTGATATTATACAGTAATCATACGGTGGAGCTGCGGGGTGTGTATAGGTAATACCGCTGATATTATACAGTAATCATACGGTGGAGCCGCGGGGTGTGTATAGGTAATACCACTGATATTATACAGTAATCATACTGTGGAGCCGCGGGGGGTGTATAGGTAATACCGCTGATATTATACAGTAATCATACGGTGGAGCCGCGGGGTGTGTATAGGTAATACCGCTGATATTATACAGTAATCATACGGTGGAGCCGCGGGGTGTGTATAGGTAATACCGCTGATATTATACAGTAATCATACGGTGGAGCTGCGGGGTGTGTATAGGTAATACCACTGATATTATATAGTAATCATACTGTGGAACCGCGGGGTGTGTATAGGTAATACCGCTGATATTATATAGTAATCATACGGTGGAGCCACGGGGTGAGTATAGGTAATATCACTGATATTATACAGTAATCATACGGTGGAGCCGCGGGGTGTGTATAGGTAATACCACTGATATTATACAGTAATCATACGGTGGAGCTGCGGGGTGTGTATAGGTAATACCACTGATATTATACAGTAATCATACGGTGGAGCTGCGGGGTGTGTATAGGTAATACCACTGATATTATACAGTAATCATACGGTGGAGCTGCAGGGTATATAGGTAATACCACTGATATTATACAGTAATCATACGGTGGAGCCGCGGGGTGTGTATAGGTAATACCGCTGATATTATACAGTAATCATACGGTGGAGCCATGGGGTGTGTATAGGTAATACCGCTGATATTATACAGTAATCATACGGTGGAGCCGCGGGGTGTGTATAGGTAATACCGCTGATATTATACAGTAATCATACGGTAGAGCTGCGGGGTGTGTATAGGTAATACCGCTGATATTATACAGTAATCATACCGTGGAACCGCGGGGTGTGTATAGGTAATACCGCTGATATTATATACTAATCATACAGTGGAGCTGCGGGGTGTGTATAGGTAATACTGCTGATATTATACAGTAATCATACGGTGGAGCCGCGGGGTGTGTATAGGTAATACCACTGATATTATATAGTAATCATACGGTAGAGCTGCGGGGTGTGTATAGGTAATACTGCTGATATCATACAGTAATCATACTGTGGAGCCGCGGGGTGTGTATAGGTAATACCACTGATATTATACAGTAATCATACGGTGGAGCCGCGGGGTGTATATAGGTAATACTGCTGATATTATACAGTAATCATACGGTGGAGCCGCGGGGTGTGTATAGGTAATACCACTGATATTATACAGTAATCATACGGTGGAGCCGCGGGGTGTGTATAGGTAATACCACTGATATTATACAGTAATCATACGGTGGAGCCGCGGGGGGTGTATAGGTAATACCACTGATATTATACAGTAATCATACTGTGGAGCCGCGGGGGGTGTATAGGTAATACCGCTGATATTATATAGTAATCATACGGTGGAGCCGCGGGGTGTGTATAGGTAATACCACTGATATTATACAGTAATCATACTGTGGAGCCGCGGGGGGTGTATAGGTAATACCGCTGATATTATACAGTAATCATACGGTGGAGCCGCGGGGTGTGTATAGGTAATACCACTGATATTATACAGTAATCATACGGTAGAGCTGCGGGGTGTGTATAGGTAATACCGCTGATATTATACAGTAATCATACTGTGGAACCGCGGGGTGTGTATAGGTAATACCGCTGATATTATATACTAATCATACAGTGGAGCTGCGGGGTGTGTATAGGTAATACTGCTGATATTATACAGTAATCATACGGTGGAGCCGCGGGGTGTGTATAGGTAATACCACTGATATTATATAGTAATCATACGGTAGAGCTGCGGGGTGTGTATAGGTAATACCGCTGATATTATATACTAATCATACAGTGGAGCTGCGGGGTGTGTATAGGTAATACTGCTGATATTATACAGTAATCATACGGTGGAGCCGCGGGGTGTGTATAGGTAATACCGCTGATATTATACAGTAATCATACGGTGGAGCCGCGGGGTGTGTATAGGTAATACCACTGATATTATATAGTAATCATACGGTAGAGCTGCGGGGTGTGTATAGGTAATACTGCTGATATCATACAGTAATCATACTGTGGAGCCGCGGGGTGTGTATAGGTAATATCACTGATATTATACAGTAATCATACGGTGGAGCCATGGGGTGTGTATAGGTAATACCACTGATATTATACAGTAATCATACGGTGGAGCCGCGGGGTGTATATAGGTAATACTGCTGATATTATACAGTAATCATACGGTGGAGCCGCGGGGTGTGTATAGGTAATACCGCTGATATTATACAGTAATCATACGGTGGAGCCATGGGGTGTGTATAGGTAATACCACTGATATTATACAGTAATCATACGGTGGAGCCGCGGGGTGTATATAGGTAATACTGCTGATATTATACAGTAATCATACGGTGGAGCCGCGGGGTGTGTATAGGTAATACCACTGATATTATACAGTAATCATACGGTGGAGCTGCGGGGTGTGTATAGGTAATACCACTGATATTATACAGTAATCATACTGTGGAGCCGCGGGGGGTGTATAGGTAATACCGCTGATATTATATAGTAATCATACGGTGGAGCCGCGGGGTGTGTATAGGTAATACCACTGATATTATACAGTAATCATACTGTGGAGCCGCGGGGGGTGTATAGGTAATACCGCTGATATTATACAGTAATCATACGGTGGAGCCGCGGGGTGTGTATAGGTAATACCACTGATATTATACAGTAATCATACGGTAGAGCTGCGGGGTGTGTATAGGTAATACCGCTGATATTATACAGTAATCATACTGTGGAACCGCGGGGTGTGTATAGGTAATACCGCTGATATTATACAGTAATCATACAGTGGAGCCGCGGGGTGTGTATAGGTAATACCGCTGATATTATATACTAATCATACAGTGGAGCTGCGGGGTGTGTATAGGTAATACCGCTGATATTATACAGTAATCATACGGTGGAGCCGCGGGGTGTGTATAGGTAATACCACTGATATTATACAGTAATCATACGGTGGAGCTGCGGGGTGTGTATAGGTAATACCACTGATATTATATAGTAATCATACTGTGGAACCGCGGGGTGTGTATAGGTAATACCGCTGATATTATATAGTAATCATACGGTGGAGCCACGGGGTGAGTATAGGTAATATCACTGATATTATACAGTAATCATACGGTGGAGCCGCGGGGTGTGTATAGGTAATACCACTGATATTATACAGTAATCATACGGTGGAGCTGCGGGGTGTGTATAGGTAATACCGCTGATATTATACAGTAATCATACGGTGGAGCTGCGGGGTGTGTATAGGTAATACCGCTGATATTATACAGTAATCATACGGTGGAGCTGCAGGGTATATAGGTAATACCACTGATATTATACAGTAATCATACGGTGGAGCCGCGGGGTGTGTATAGGTAATACCGCTGATATTATACAGTAATCATACGGTGGAGCCATGGGGTGTGTATAGGTAATACCGCTGATATTATACAGTAATCATACGGTGGAGCCGCGGGGTGTGTATAGGTAATACCGCTGATATTATACAGTAATCATACGGTAGAGCTGCGGGGTGTGTATAGGTAATACTGCTGATATTATACAGTAATCATACTGTGGAACCGCGGGGTGTGTATAGGTAATACCGCTGATATTATATACTAATCATACAGTGGAGCTGCGGGGTGTGTATAGGTAATACTGCTGATATTATACAGTAATCATACGGTGGAGCCGCGGGGTGTGTATAGGTAATACCGCTGATATTATACAGTAATCATACGGTGGAGCCGCGGGGTGTGTATAGGTAATACCGCTGATATTATACAGTAATCATACGGTGGAGCCGCGGGGGGTGTATAGGTAATACCACTGATATTATACAGTAATCATACGGTGGAGCCGCGGGGTGTGTATAGGTAATACTGCTGATATACAGTAATCATACGGTGGAGGCGCAGTGTGTGTATAGGTAATACCGCTGATATTATACAGTAATCATACGGTGGAGCCGCGGGGTGTGTATAGGTAATACTGCTGATATTATACAGTAATCATACGGTGGAGCCGCGGGGTGTGTATAGGTAATACTGCTGATATACAGTAATCATACGGTGGAGCTGCGGGGTGTGTATAGGTAATACCGCTGATATTATACAGTAATCATACGGTGGAGCCGTGGGGTGTGTATAGGTAATACCACTGATATTATACAGTAATCATACGGTGGAGCCGCGGGGTGTGTATATATAGGTAATATCACTGATATTATACAGTAATCATACGGTGGAGCCATGGGGTGTGTATAGGTAATACTGCTGATATCATACAGTAATCATACGGTAGAGCTGCGGGGTGTGTATAGGTAATACCACTGATATTATACAGTAATCATACGGTGGAGCCATGGGGTGTGTATAGGTAATACTGCTGATATCATACAGTAATCATACTGTGGAGCCGCGGGGTGTGTATAGGTAATACCACTGATATTATACAGTAATCATACGGTGGAGCCGCGGGGTGTATATAGGTAATACTGCTGATATTATACAGTAATCATACGGTGGAGCCGCGGGGTGTGTATAGGTAATACCACTGATATTATACAGTAATCATACGGTGGAGCCGCGGGGTGTGTATAGGTAATACCACTGATATTATACAGTAATCATACGGTGGAGCCGCGGGGGGTGTATAGGTAATACCACTGATATTATACAGTAATCATACTGTGGAGCCGCGGGGGGTGTATAGGTAATACCGCTGATATTATATAGTAATCATACGGTGGAGCCGCGGGGGGTGTATAGGTAATACCACTGATATTATACAGTAATCATACGGTGGAGCCGCGGGGGGTGTATAGGTAATACCACTGATATTATACAGTAATCATACTGTGGAGCCGCGGGGGGTGTATAGGTAATACCACTGATATTATACAGTAATCATACGGTGGAGCCGCGGGGGGTGTATAGGTAATACCACTGATATTATACAGTAATCATACTGTGGAGCCGCGGGGTGTGTATAGGTAATACCACTGATATTATACAGTAATCATACTGTGGAGCTGCGGGGTGTGTATCGGTAATACCGCTGATATTATACAGTAATCATACGGTGGAGCTGCAGGGTATATAGGTAATACCACTGATATTATACAGTAATCATACTGTGGAGCCGCGGGGTGTGTATAGGTAATACCACTGATATTATACAGTAATCATACGGTGGAGCCGCGGGGTGTGTATAGGTAATACCACTGATATTATATAGTAATCATACGGTGGAGCCGCGGGGTGTGTATAGGTAATACCACTGATATTATACAGTAATCATACTGTGGAGCCGCGGGGTGTGTATAGGTAATACCGCTGATATTATACAGTAATCATACGGTGGAGCCGCGGGGTGTGTATAGGTAATACCACTGATATTATACAGTAATCATACTGTGGAGCTGCGGGGTGTGTATCGGTAATACCGCTGATATTATACAGTAATCATACGGTGGAGCCGCGGGGTGTGTATAGGTAATACCACTGATATTATATAGTAATCATACGGTGGAGCCGCGGGGTGTGTATAGGTAATACCGCTGATATTATATAGTAATCATACGGTGGAGCTGCGGGGTGTGTATAGGTAATACCGCTGATATTATATAGTAGTCATGCGCTGTGTATGGGGCGTCCATTGCATGTGTATTATCAGGCTGGATGTCGTCGTCAGGCCTCTCACTGTGTGAGCAGTTTCCTCTCCTGTTGCCAAATTAAAAAGCTTCCTATTAATTATAAGCAAGATAAAGTGGTGGGGGTCCGAGTGGTATCATGCAGGCAGTGGGGTATAATTAATATAAATACACAGCCTGTGATGGGAGGGCAGGGGATTTGGGGGATGTTAATCGGGTGCGGACAGCTGCCTCCCATCCAGGGATTACAGGCACAGATCGGTACTGCTCACACAAAGCCTCCTTCCATTATACATTATTACATGACCCTGCGCTGGCATCACCGCCACAGTCTGTGCTCTCTGGTGTCACATACACCGACTGCCTTTCATCTGTCAATCCACTGATCCGGAGCTCCTCTGTCAGCTGTCACATCACCTGAGCGCCTCGAGGCCCTGCTCTACCTCCACTGTCACAGGATGTGACCAGTGCTTACTTTAGGCTTTACCTTATCAGGAACCCGCTCTGTAAGCCAGACTGGAGAGCAGCCTTCAGCATTTTATAACCTATTCATTTTCAGTAAACATTTTAAGATAGTTTGTTTTACAGTGCAGCAATAAACACTTAGGGTGGGTTCACATATCATTTTATGCCTACGTTTGATCGTTCTTGTATCCTGCAGAGTCTGGTTAAAAAAAACAAATTTTTTTTACAATGGAACTCTATGGTGAATAAATATCTAATGTATACACTCGCTCCCCCAACATATCAGACACTCACCTACAGTGGAATCCTTCAAAAGAAACCTGAAAACCCACCCCTTCAGACAAGCCTACAACCAGTGACCCTGCTGCCTCTATACCGCCACGACCAACTTCACCCGCACCTACTGTGTCCTTCTCCCATACCATGTAGATTGTAGGCCCTCACGGGCAGGGCCCTCTCTCCTTCTGTACCAGTCTGTAACTCGTCTTGTTTATAATTAGTGCAATTGTCTGTATTATGTATGTGCACCGCTTATCATATGTACAGCGCTATGGAATGAACGGCGCTTTAATAATAAATAATAATAATACACAGATGGGAAAATCACGATGTGAACCCACCCTTAACCACTTCCCGCAACTGTAACGCCGAAAGGCGTCATTGCGGCGGCTCCCCCAGGCTACGCTAACGCCAATAGGCGTCATCTCGCGTGAGCCGAGATTTCCTGTGAACGCGCGCACACAGGCGCGCGCGCTCACAGGAACGGAAGGTAAGAGAGTTGATCTCCAGCCTGCCAGCGGCGATCGTTCGCTGGCAGGCTGGAGATGTGTTTTTTTTAACCCCTAACAGGTATATTAGACGCTGTTTTAATAACAGCGTCTAATATACCTGCTACCTGGTCCTCTGGTGGTCCCCTTTGTTTGGATCGACCACCAGAGGACACAGGTAGCTCAGTAAAGTCCCACCAAGCACCACTACACTACACTACACCCCCCCCCGTCACTTATTAACCCCTTATTAGCCCCTGATCACCCCATATAGACTCCCTGATCACCCCCCTGTCATTGATCACCCCCCTGTCATTGATCACCCCCCTGTAAAGCTCCATTCAGACGTCCGCATGATTTTTACGGATCCACTAATAGATGGATCGGATCCGCAAAACGCATCCGGACGTCTGAATGAAGCCTTACAGGGGCGTGATCAATGACTGTGGTGATCACCCCATATAGACTCCCTGATCACCCCCCTGTCATTGATTACCCCCCTGTCATTGATCACCCCCCTGTAAAGCTCCATTCAGACGTCCGCATGATTTTTACGGATCCACTGATAGATGGATCGGATCCGCAAAACGCATCCGGACGTCTGAATGAAGCCTTACAGGGGCATGATCAATGACTGTGGTGATCACCCCATATAGACTCCCTGATCACCCCCCTGTAAAGCTCCATTCAGATGTCCGCATGATTTTTACGGATGCACTGATAGATGGATCGGATCCGCAAAACGCATCCGGACGTCTGAATGAAGCCTTACAGGGGCATGATCAATGATTGTGGTGATCACCCCATATAGACTCCCTGATCACCCCCCTGTCATTGATCACCCCCCTGTAAAGCTCCATTCAGATGTCCGCATGATTTTTACGGATGCACTGATAGATGGATCGGATCCGCAAAACGCATACGGACATCAGAATGAAGCCTTACAGGGGCATGATCAATGACTGTGGTGATCACCCCCCTGTCATTGATTACCCCCCCGTAAAGCTCCATTCAGATGTCCGCATGATTTTTACGGATGCACTGATAGATGGATCGGATCCGCAAAACGCATCCGGACGTCTGAATGAAGCCTTACAGGGGCATGATCAATGACTGTGGTGATCACCCCCCTGTCATTGATTACCCCCCTGTAAAGCTCCATTCAGATGTCCGCATGATTTTTACGGATGCACTGATAGATGGATCGGATCCGCAAAACGCATCCGGACGTCTGAATGAAGCCTTACAGGGGCATGATCAATGACTGTGGTGATCACCCCCCTGTCATTGATTACCCCCCTGTAAAGCTCCATTCAGATGTCCGCATGATTTTTACGGATGCACTGATAGATGGATCGGATCCGCAAAACGCATCCGGACGTCTGAATGAAGCCTTACAGGGGCGTGATCAATGACTGTGGTTATCACCCCATATAGACTCCCTGATCACCCCCCTGTCATTGATTACACCCCTGTCATTGATCACCCCCCTGTAAAGCTCCATTCAGATGTCCGCATGATTTTTACGGATCCACTGATAGATGGATCGGATCCGCAAAACGCATCCGGACGTCTGAATGAAGCCTTACAGGGGCGTGATCAATGACTGTGGTGATCACCCCATATAGACTCCCTGATCACCCCCCTGTCATTGATTACCCCCCTGTAAAGCTCCATTCAGACGTCCGCATGATTTTTACGGATCCACTGATAGATGGATCGGATCCGCAAAACGCATCCGGACGTCTGAATGAAGCCTTACAGGGGCATGATCAATGACTGTGGTGATCACCCCATATAGACTCCCTGATCACCCCCCTGTCATTGATTACCCCCCTGTAAAGCTCCATTCAGATGTCCGCATGATTTTTACGGATGCACTGATAGATGGATCGGATCCGCAAAACGCATCCAGACGTCTGAATGAAGCCTTACACGGGCGTGATCAATGACTGTGGTTATCACCCCATATAGACTCCCTGATCACCCCCCTGTCATTGATCACCCCCCCTGTCATTGATCACCCCCCTGTCATTGATCACCCCCCTGTCATTGATCACCCCTCTGTAAGGCTCCATTCAGACATTTTTTTGGCCCAAGTTAGCGGAAATTTTTTTTTTTTTTTTCTTACAAAGTCTCATATTCCACTAACTTGTGTCAAAAAATAAAATCTCACATGAACTCACCATACCCCTCACGGAAACCAAATGCGTAAATTTTTTTAGACATTTATATTCCAGACTTCTTCTCACGCTTTAGGGCCCCTAGAATGCCAGGGCAGTATAAATACCCCACATGTGACCCCATTTCGGAAAGAAGACACCCCCAGGTATTCCGTGAGGGGCATATTGAGTCCATGAAAGATTGAAATTTTTGTCCCAAGTTAGCGGAACGGGAGACTTTGTGAGAAAAAAATTAAAAATATCAATTTCCGCTAACTTGTGCCAAAAAAAAAAAATTTCTATGAACTCGCCATGCCCCTCATTGAATACCTTGGGGTGTCTTCTTTCCAAAATGGGGTCACATGTGGGGTATTTATACTGCCCTGGCATTCTAGGGGCCCCAAAGCGTGAGAAGAAGTCTGGTATCCAAATGTCTAAAAATGCCCTCCTAAAAGGAATTTGGGCACCTTTGCGCATCTAGGCTGCAATAAAGTGTCACACATCTGGTATCGCCGTACTCAGGAGAAGTTGGGGAATGTGTTTTGGGGTGTCATTTTACATATACCCATGCTGGGTGAGAGAAATATCTTGGTCAAATGCCAACTTTGTATAAAAAAATGGTAAAAGTTGTCTTTTGCCAAGATATTTCTCTCACCCAGCAAGGGTATATGTAAAATGACACCCCAAAACACATTCCCCAACTTCTCCTGAATACGGCGATACCACATGTGTGACACTTTTTTGCAGCCTAGGTGGGCAAAGGGGCCCATATTCCAAAGAGCACCTTTAGGATTTCACAGGTCATTTACCTACTTACCACACATTAGGGCCCCTGGAAAATGCCAGGGCAGTATAACTACCCCACAAGTGACCCCATTTTGGAAAGAAGACACCCCAAGGTATTCCGTGAGGGGCATGGCAAGTTCCTAGAATTTTTTATTTTTTGTCACAAGTTAGTGGAAAATGATGATTTTTTTTTTTTTTTTTTTTTTTTTCATACAAAGTCTCATATTCCACTAACTTGTGACAAAAAATAAAAACTTCCATGAACCCACTATGCCCATCAGCGAATACCTTGGGGTCTCTTCTTTCCAAAATGGGGTCACTTGTGGGGTAGTTATACTGCCCTGGCATTCTAGGGGCCCAAATGTGTGGTAAGGAGTTTGAAATCAAATTCTGTAAAAAATGACCTGTGAAATCCGAAAGGTGCTCTTTGGAATATGGGCCCCTTTGCCCACCTAGGCTGCAAAAAAGTGTCACACATCTGGTATCCCCGTACTCAGGAGAAGGTGGGGAATGTGTTTTGGGGTGTCATTTTACATATACCCCTGCTGGGTGAGAGAAATATCTTGGCAAAAGACAACTTTTCCCATTTTTTTATACAAAGTTGGCATTTGACCAAGATATTTATCTCACCCAGCATGGGTATATGTAAAAAGACACCCCAAAACACATTCCTCAACTTCTCCTGAATACAGAGATACCAGATGTGTGACACTTTTTTGCAGCCTAGGTGGGCAAAGGGGCCCATATTCCAAAGAGCACCTTTCGGATTTCACAGGTCATTTTTTACAGAATTTGATTTCAAACTCCTTACCACACATTCGGGCCCCTAGAATGCCAGGGCAGTATAACTACCCCACAAGTGACCCCATTTTGGAAAGAAGAGACCCCAAGGTATTCGCTGATGGGCATAGTGAGTTCATGGAAGTTTTTATTTTTTGTCACAAGTTAGTGGAATATGAGACTTTGTATGAAAAAAAAAATAAAATAATAAAATCATCATTTTCCACTAACTTGTGACAAAAAATAAAAAATTCTAGGAACTTGCCATGCCCCTCACGGAATACCTTGAGGTGTCTTCTTTCCAAAATGGGGTCACTTGTGGGGTAGTTATACTGCCCTGGCATTCTAGGGGCCCGAATGTGTGGTAAGGAGTTTGAAATCAAATTCTGTAAAAAATGACCTGTGAAATCCGAAAGGTGCTCTTTGGAATATGGGCCCCTTTGCCCACCTAGGCTGCAAAAAAGTGTCACACATCTGGTATTGCCGTACTCAGGAGAAGGTGGGGAATGTGTTTTGGGGTGTCATTTTACATATACCCATGCTGGGTGAGAGAAATATCTTGGCAAAAGACAACTTTTCCCATTTTTTTATACAAAGTTGGCATTTGACCAAGATATTTATCTCACCCAGCATGGGTATATGTAAAATGACACCCCAAAACACATTCCTCAACTTCTCCTGAGTACGTAGATACCAGATGTGTGACACTTTTTTGCAGCCTAGGTGGGCAAAGGGGCCCACATTCCAAAAGCACCTTTCGGATTTCACTCGTCATTTTTTACAGAATTTGATTTCAAACTCCTTACCACACATTTGGGCCCCTAGAATGCCAGGGCAGTATAACTACCCCACAAGTGACCCCATTTTGGAAAGAAGAGACCCCAAGGTATTTCGTGATGGGCATAGTGAGTTCATAGAAGTTTTTATTTTTTGTCACAAGTTAGTGGAATATGAGACTTTGTAGGAAAAAAAATAAAATAAAAAAAAATCATCATTTTCCGCTAACTTGTGACAAAAAATAAAAAGTTCTATGAACTCACTATGCCCATCAGCGAATACCTTAGGGTGTGTACTTTCCGAAATGGGGTCATTTGTGGGGTGTTTGTACTGTCTGGGCATTGTAGAACCTCAGGAAACATGACAGGTGCTCAGAAAGTCAGAGCTGCTTCAAAAAGCGGAAATTCACATTTTTGTACCATAGTTTGTAAACGCTATAACTTTTACCCAAACCATTTTTTTTTTACCCAAACATTTTTTTTTTATCAAAGACATGTAGAACTATAAATTTAGAGCAAAATTTCTATATGGATCTCGTTTTTTTTGCAAAATTTTACAACTGAAAGTGAAAAATGTCATTTTTTTGCAAAAATATCGTTAAATTTCGATTAATAACAAAAAAAGTAAAAATGTCAGCAGCAATGAAATACCACCAAATGAAAGCTCTATTAGTGAGAAGAAAAGGAGGTAAAATTCATTTGGGTGGTAAGTTGCATGACCGAGCAATAAACGGTGAAAGTAGTGTAGTGCCGATTTGTAAAAAAGGGCCTGGTCTTTAGGGGGGTATAAACCTGTGGTCCTTAAGTGGTTAACAATCCTCAATACCCCTCTATTCAAGGGAAAATTGTACTGAGGATCAGCATCATTAAATCATGCATATAACATACCTACACCTACTAATGTCCCCACACTCAGCACTGTACCTGCACCCACTAATGTCCCCACACTCAGCACTGTACCTGCACCCACTAATGTCCCCACACTCAGCACTGTACCTGCACCCACTAATGTCCCCACACTCAGCACTGTACCTGCACCCACTAATGTCCCCACACTCAGCACTGTACCTGCACCTACTAATGTCCCCACACTCAGCACTGTACCTGCACCCACTAATGTCCCCACACTCAGCACTGTACCTGCACCTACTAATGTCCCCACACTCAGCACTGTACCTGCACCCACTAATGTCCCCACACTCAGCACTGTACCTGCACCTACTAATGTCCCCACACTCGGCATTGTACCTGCACCTACTAATGTCCCCACACTCAGCACTGTACCTGCACCCACTAATGTCCCCACACTCAGCACTGTACCTGCACCCACTAATGTCCCCACACTCAGCACTGTACCTGCACCCACTAATGTCCCCACACTCAGCACTGTACCTGCACCCACTAATGTCCCCACACTCAGCACTGTACCTGCACCCACTAATGTCCCCACACTCGGCACTGTACCTGCACCCACTAATGTCCCCACACTCGGCATTGTACCTGCACCTACTAATGTCCCCACACTCAGCACTGTACCTGCACCCACTAATGTCCCCACACTCAGCACTGTACCTGCACCTACTAATGTCCCCACACTCAGCACTGTACCTGCACCCACTAATGTCCCCACACTCAGCACTGTACCTGCACCCACTAATGTCCCCACACTCGGCATTGTACCTGCACCTACTAATGTCCCCACACTCAGCACTGTACCTGCACCCACTAATGTCCCCACACTCAGCACTGTACCTGCACCCACTAATGTCCCCACACTCTGCGCTGTACCTGCACCCACTAATGTCCCCACACTCAGCACTGTACCTGCACCCACTAATTTCCCCACACTCGGCCCTGTACCTGCACCCACTAATGTCCCCACACTCAGCACTGTACCTGCACCCACTAATTTCCCCACACTCGGCGCTGTACCTGCACCCACTAATGTCCCCACACTCAGCACTGTACCTGCACCCACTAATGTCCCCACACTCAGACCTGTACCTGCACCCACTAATGTCCCCCCACTCGGCACTGTACCTGCTCCCACTAATGTCCCCACACTCAGAGCTGTACCTGCACCCACTAATGTTCCCACACTTGGCACTGTACCACTAATGTTCCCAAACTCTGCACCATGCCTGCACCCACTAATTTCCCCACACTCGGCGCTGTACCCGCTAATGTCCCCACACTTGGCACTGTACCTGCACCCACTGATGTCCCCACACTCAGTGCTGTACCTGCACCCACTTATGTCCCCACACTCAGCACTGTACCTGCACCCACTAATTTCCCCACACTCTGCGCTGTACCTGCACCTACTAATGTCCCCACACTCAGCACTGTACCTGCACCCACTAATGTTCCCACACTCAGCACTGTACCTGCACCCACTAATGTCCCCACCCTCAGCACTGTACATGCACCTACTAATGTCCCCACTCTCAGCACTGTACCTGCACCCACTAATGTCCCCACACTCAGCACTGTACCTGCACCCACTAATGTCCCCACACTCAGCGCTGTACCTGCACCCACTAATGTCCCCACACTAAGCACTGTACCTGCACCCACTAATGTCCCCACACTCAGCACTGTACCTGCACCCACTAATGTCCCCACACTCAGCACTGTACCTGCACCCACTAATGTCCCCACACTCAGCACTGTACCTGCACCCACTAATGTCCCCACACTCAGCACTGTACCTGCACCCACTAATTTCCCCACACTCTGCGCTGTACCTGCACCTACTAATGTCCCCACACTCAGCACTGTACCTGCACCCACTAATGTTCCCACACTCAGCACTGTACCTGCACCCACTAATGTTCCCACACTCAGCACTGTACCTGCACCCACTAATGTCCCCACACTAAGCACTGTACCTGCACCCACTAATGTCCCCACACTCAGCACTGTACCTGCACCCACTAATGTTCCCACACTCAGCACTGTACCTGCACCCACTAATGTTCCCACACTCAGCGCTGTACCTGCACCCACTAATGTCCCCACACTCAGCACTGTACCTGCACCCACTAATGTCCCCACACTCAGCACTGTACCTGCACCCACTAATGTCCCCACACTCAGCACTGTACCTGCACCCACTAATGTTCCCACACTCAGCACTGTACCTGCACCCACTAATGTTCCCACACTCAGCACTGTACCTGCACCCACTAATGTCCCCACACTCAGCACTGTACCTGCACCCACTAATGTCCCCACACTCAGCACTGTACCTGCACCCACTAATGTCCCCACACTCAGCACTGTACCTGCACCCACTAATGTTCCCACACTCGGCACTGTGCCTGCACCCACTAATGTCCCCACACTCGGCACTGTACCTGCACCCGCTAATGTCCCCACACTTGGCACTGTACCTGCACCCACTAATGTCCCCACACTCAGTGCTGTACCTGCACCCACTAATGTCCCCACACTTGGCACTGTACCTGCACCCACTAATGTCCCCACACTCAGTGCTGTACCTGCACCCACTAATGTCCCCACACTCAGCGCTGTACCTGCACCCACTAATGTCCCCACACTTGGCACTGTACCTGCACCCACTAATGTCCCCACACTCAGCACTGTACCTGCACCCACTAATGTCCCCACACTCAGCACTGTACCTGCACCCACTAATGTCCCCACACTCGGCATTGTACCTGCATCTACTAATGTCCCCACACTCAGCACTGTACCTGCACCTACTAATGTCCCCACACTCAGCACTATACCTGCACCCACTAATGTCCCCACACTCAGCACTGTACCTGCACCCACTAATGTCCCCACACTCTGCGCTGTACCTGCACCCACTAATGTCCCCACCCTCAGCACTGTACCTGCACCTACTAATGTCCCCACTCTCAGCACTGTACCTGCACCCACTAATGTTCCCACACTCAGCACTGTACCTGCACCCACTAATGTCCCCACACTCAGCGCTGTACCTGCACCCACTAATGTTCCCACACTCAGCACTGTACCTGCACCCACTAATGTTCCCACACTCAGCACTGTACCTGCACCCACTAATGTCCCCACACTCAGCACTGTACCTGCACCCACTAATGTCCCCACACTCAGCACTGTACCTGCACCCACTAATGTCCCCACACTCAGCACTGTACCTGCACCCACTAATGTCCCCACACTCAGCACTGTACCTGCACCCACTAATGTTCCCACACTCGGCACTGTGCCTGCACCCACTAATGTCCCCACACTCGGCACTGTACCTGCACCCGCTAATGTCCCCACACTTGGCACTGTACCTGCACCCACTAATGTCCCCACACTCAGTGCTGTACCTGCACCCACTAATGTCCCCACACTTGGCACTGTACCTGCACCCACTAATGTCCCCACACTCAGTGTGGTACCTGCACCCACTAATGTCCCCACACTCAGTGTGGTACCTGCACCCACTAATGTCCCCACACTTGGCACTGTACCTGCACCCACTAATGTCCCCACACTCAGCGCTGTACCTGCACCCACTAATGTCCCCACACTTGGCACTGTACCTGCACCCACTAATGGCCCCACACTAAGCACTGTACCTGCACCCACTAATGTCCCCACACTCAGCACTGTACCTGCACCCACTAATGGCCCCACACTAAGCACTGTACCTGCACCCACTAATGTCCTCACACTCAGCGCTGTACCACTAATGTTCCTACACTCGGCACAGTGCCTGCACCCACTAATGTCCCCACACTCAGCACTGTACCTGCACCCACTAATGTCCCCACACTCAGCGCTGTACCTGCACCCACTAATGGCCCCACACTAAGCACTGTACCTGCACCCACTAATGTTCCTACACTCAGCACTGTACCTGCACCCACTAATGTTCCCACACTCAGCACTGTACCTGCACCCACTAATGTCCCCACACTCAGCACTGTACCTGCACCCACTAATGTCCCCACACTCAGCACTGTACCTGCACCCACTAATGTCCCCACACTCAGCACTGTACCTGCACCCACTAATGTTCCCACACTCGGCACTGTGCCTGCACCCACTAATGTCCCCACACTCGGCACTGTACCTGCACCCGCTAATGTCCCCACACTTGGCACTGTACCTGCACCCACTAATGTCCCCACACTCAGCGCTGTACCTGCACCCACTAATGTCCCCACACTTGGCACTGTACCTGCACCCACTAATGTCCCCACACTCAGCGCTGTACCACTAATGTTCCTACACTCGGCACAGTGCCTGCACCCACTAATGTTCCCACACTCAGCACTGTACCTGCACCCACTAATGTTCCCACACTCCGCGCTGTACCTGCACCCACTAATGTCCCCCCACTCAGCACTGTACCTGCACCTACTAATGTCCCCACACTCAGCGCTGTACCTGCACCCACTAATGTCCCCACACTCAGCGCTGTACCTGCACCCACTAATGTCCCCACACTCAGCGCTGTACCTGCACCCACTAATGTTCCCACACTCAGCACTGTACCTGCACCCACTAATGTCCCCACACTCCGCGCTGTACCTGCACCCACTAATGTCCCCACACTCAGCACTGTACCTGCACCCACTAATGTCCCCACACTCAGCACTGTACCTGCACCCACTAATGTTCCCACACTCGGCACTGTGCCTGCACCCACTAATGTCCCCACACTCGGCACTGTACCTGCACCCGCTAATGTCCCCACACTTGGCACTGTACCTGCACCCACTAATGTCCCCACACTCAGTGCTGTACCTGCACCCACTAATGTCCCCACACTTGGCACTGTACCTGCACCCACTAATGTCCCCACACTCAGCGCTGTACCTGCACCCACTAATGTCCCCACACTTGGCACTGTACCTGCACCCACTAATGTCCCCACACTCGGCATTGTACCTGCACCTACTAATGTCCCCACACTCAGCACTGTACCTGCACCCACTAATGTCCCCACACTCAGCACTGTACCTGCACCCACTAATGTCCCCACACTCAGCACTGTACCTGCACCTACTAATGTCCCCACACTCAGCACTGTACCTGCACCCACTAATGTCCCCACACTCGGCATTGTACCTGCACCCACTAATGTCCCCACACTCAGCACTGTACCTGCACCCACTAATGTCCCCACACTCGGCACTGTGCCTGCACCCACTAATGTCCCCACACTCAGCACTGTACCTGCACCCACTAATGTCCCCACACTCTGCGCTGTACCTGCACCCACTAATGTCCCCACCCTCAGCACTGTACCTGCACCCACTAATGTTCCCACACTCAGCACTGTACCTGCACCCACTAATGTTCCCACACTCAGCACTGTACCTGCACCCGCTAATGTTCCCACACTCAGCACTGTACCTGCACCCACTAATGTCCCCACACTCAGCGCTGTACCTGCACCCACTAATGTTCCCACACTAAGCACTGTACCTGCACCCTCTAATGTCCCCACACTCAGCACTGTACCTGCACCCACTAATGTTCCCACACTCAGCACTGTACCTGCACCCACTAATGTCCCCACACTCAGCACTGTACCTGCACCCACTAATGTCCCCACACTCAGCACTGTACCTGCACCCACTAATGTTCCCACACTCAGCACTGTACCTGCACCCACTAATGTCCCCACACTCAGCACTGTACCTGCACCCACTAATGTCCCCACACTCAGCACTGTACCTGCACCCACTAATGTCCCCACACTCAGCACTGTACCTGCACCCACTAATGTCCCCACACTCAGCACTGTACCTGCACCCACTAATGTCCCCACACTCAGCACTGTACCTGCACCCACTAATGTCCCCACACTCGGCACTGTACCTGCACCCGCTAATGTCCCCACACTTGGCACTGTACCTGCACCCACTAATGTCCCCACACTCAGTGCTGTACCTGCACCCACTAATGTCCCCACACTTGGCACTGTACCTGCACCCACTAATGTCCCCACACTCAGTGTGGTACCTGCACCCACTAATGTCCCCACACTCAGTGTGGTACCTGCACCCACTAATGTCCCCACACTTGGCACTGTACCTGCACCCACTAATGTCCCCACACTTGGCACTGTACCTGCACCCACTAATGTCCCCACACTCAGCGCTGTACCACTAATGTTCCTACACTGGGTGCACAGTGCCTGCACCCACTAATGTCCCCACACTCAGCACTGTACCTGCACCCACTAATGTCCCCACACTCAGCGCTGTACCTGCACCCACTAATGGCCCCACACTAAGCACTGTACCTGCACCCACTAATGTTCCCACACTCAGCACTGTACCTGCACCCACTAATGTTCCCACACTCAGCACTGTACCTGCACCCACTAATGTCCCCACACTCAGCACTGTACCTGCACCCACTAATGTCCCCACACTCAGCACTGTACCTGCACCCACTAATGTCCCCACACTCAGCACTGTACCTGCACCCACTAATGTTCCCACACTCGGCACTGTGCCTGCACCCACTAATGTCTCCACACTCGGCACTGTACCTGCACCCGCTAATGTCCCCACACTTGGCACTGTACCTGCACCCACTAATGTCCCCACACTCAGCGCTGTACCTGCACCCACTAATGTCCCCACACTTGGCACTGTACCTGCACCCACTAATGTCCCCACACTCAGCGCTGTACCACTAATGTTCCTTCACTCGGCACAGTGCCTGCACCCACTAATGTTCCCACACTCAGCACTGTACCTGCACCCACTAATGTTCCCACACTCCGCGCTGTACCTGCACCCACTAATGTCCCCACACTCAGCGCTGTACCTGCACCCACTAATGTTCCTACACTTGGCATTGTACCTGCACCCACTAATGTCCCCACACTCAGCGCTGTACCTGCACCCACTAATGTCCCCACACTCAGCGCTGTACCTGCACCCACTAATGTTCCCACACTCAGCACTGTACCTGCACCCACTAATGTCCCCACACTCCGCGCTGTACCTGCACCCACTAATGTCCCCACACTCGGCACTGTGCCTGCACCCACTAATGTTCCCACACTCAGCACTGTACCTGCACCCACTAATGTTTCCACACTCAGCACTGTACCTGCACCCACTAATGTCCCCACACTCAGCGCTGTACCTGCACCCACTAATGTTCCCACACTAAGCACTGTACCTGCACCCTCTAATGTCCCCACACTCAGCACTGTACCTGCACCCACTAATGTTCCCACACTCAGCACTGTACCTGCACCCACTAATGTTCCCACACTCAGCACTGTACCTGCACCCACTAATGTCCCCACACTCAGCACTGTACCTGCACCCACTAATGTCCCCACACTCAGCACTGTACCTGCACCCACTAATGTCCCCACACTCAGCACTGTACCTGCACCCACTAATGTCCCCACACTCAGCACTGTACCTGCACCCACTAATGTTCCCACACTCAGCACTGTACCTGCACCCACTAATGTCCCCACACTCAGCACTGTACCTGCACCCACTAATGTCCCCACACTCAGCACTGTACCTGCACCCACTAATGTCCCCACACTCAGCACTGTACCTGCACCCACTAATGTCCCCACACTCAGCACTGTACCTGCACCCACTAATGTTCCCACACTCAGCACTGTACCTGCACCCACTAATGTCCCCACACTCGGCACTGTACCTGCACCCGCTAATATCCCCACACTTGGCACTGTACCTGCACCCACTAATGTCCCCACACTCAGTGCTGTACCTGCACCCACTAATGTCCCCACACTTGGCACTGTACCTGCACCCACTAATGTCCCCACACTCAGTGTGGTACCTGCACCCACTAATGTCCCCACACTCAGTGTGGTACCTGCACCCACTAATGTCCCCACACTTGGCACTTTACCTGCACCCACTAATGTCCCCACACTCAGCGCTGTACCTGCACCCACTAATGTCCCCACACTTGGCACTGTACCTGCACCCACTAATGTCCCCACACTCAGCACTGTACCTGCACCCACTAATGTCCCCACACTCAGCACTGTACCTGCACCCACTAATGTTCCCACACTCGGCACTGTGCCTGCACCCACTAATGTCTCCACACTCGGCACTGTACCTGCACCCGCTAATGTCCCCACACTTGGCACTGTACCTGCACCCACTAATGTCCCCACACTCAGCGCTGTACCTGCACCCACTAATGTCCCCACACTTGGCACTGTACCTGCACCCACTAATGTCCCCACACTCAGCGCTGTACCACTAATGTTCCTACACTCGGCACAGTGCCTGCACCCACTAATGTCCCCCCACTCGGTACAGTACCTGCACCCACTAATGTTCCCACACTCCGCGCTGTACCTGCACCCACTAATGTCCCCACACTCAGCGCTGTACCTGCACCCACTAATGTTCCTACACTTGGCATTGTACCTGCACCCACTAATGTCCCCACACTCAGCGCTGTACCTGCACCCACTAATGTTCCCACACTCAGCGCTGTACCTGCACCCACTAATGTCCCCACACTTGGCACTGTACCTGCACCCACTAATGTCCCCACACTCAGCGCTGTACCTGCACCCACTAATGTTCCCACACTCAGCGCTGTACCTGCACCCACTAATGTCCCCACACTTGGCACTGTACCTGCACCCACTAATGTCCCCACACTTGGCACTGTACCTGCACCCACTAATGTTCCCACACTCAGCGCTGTACCTGCACCCACTAATGTCCCCACACTTGGCACTGTACCTGCACCCACTAATGTTCCCACACTCAGCGCTGTACCTGCACCCACTGTTTCCACACTGTTAATTCTCTCCCTGTGAAGACAGTACTTGTTCCAGACCTTCTGTATATTAAGCCCCCAGTCTTTACAGCAACGTCTCTTTGATTTGCAGTGTATGTACTAACCATGCACCTAACCTGCTTTATGTGACTCTCAGCTGTGCCCATGTTCACCCTGCCCTGGGGTCCGCTTTCTAAGTAATGATGTAGCCTCTTATCTTGGCTCTTATTCAGGCTCATTTATTCCACACAATAAGAAGCCACTCAGAGCAGGAGTTTGCCAGGCCAGGGCCGGGGGCTGCTTACAGCCTATTAATTCTGGCCCATCATCGTCGTGGCTGTTATTACTGCCTCAGTGCCTACTGTAAGAACCTATGAAAAGTCAGTCCTCCCCCTAAGACACCTCTTGAATATTTCTTATGAAGTCTCTTTTCCTTATTTCAGATCTCTCAATGCAGGAGAGTGGAGGCTGGCCGTGTGTGCTATATGTGCCGATTTACAACAGATGCCCATGTCCAGTCTTAAGGAGTAAGGTATTTCACTATTTCTTATGTAGGGCATGGCTCTTCCTTCAGACAGTTCTTTCGAATTCCAATTCCTTACATCCTTGTATCCGCTATATGTCCCCTATGTGGTGGTCACTTTTAGATGCAAAATCTTACCTGAACCCCCATTATAATCCCGTTACCTCACCTGTCCTAGTGCCCCCATTATAATCCCTATACCTCACCTGTCCTAGTGTCCCCATTATAATCCTGTTACCTCACCTATTTTAGTGCCCCCATTATAATCCTGTTACCTCACCTATTTTAGTGCCCCCATTATAATCCCTATACCTCAACTGTCCTAGTGCCCCCATTATAATCCCTATACCTCACCTGTCCTAGTGCCCCCATTATAATCCCGGTACCTCACCTATTTTAGTGACCCCATTATAATCCCTATACCTCACCTGTCCTAGTGCCCCCATTATAATCCCTATACCTCACCTGTCCTAGTGCCCCCATTATAATCCCTATACCTCACCTATTTTAGTGCCCCCATTATAATCCCTATACCTCACCTGTCCTAGTGCCCCCATTATAATCCCTATTCCTCACCTGTCCTAGTGCCCCCATTATAATCCCTATACCTCACCTGTCCTAGTGCCCCCATTACAATCCCTATACCTCACCTTTCCTAGTGCCCCCATTATAATCCCTATACCTCACCTGTCCTAGTGCCCCTATTATAATCCCTATACCTCACTTGTCCTAGTGCCCCCATGATAATCCCTATACCTCACTTGTCCTAGTGCCCCCATTATAATCCCTATACCTCACTTGTCCTAGTGCCCCCATTATAATCCCTATACCTCACTCGTCCTAGTGCCCCCATTATAATCCCTATACCTCACTTGTCCTAGTGCCCCCATTATAATCCCTATACTTTACCTGTCCTAGTGCCCCCATTATAATCCCTATTCCTCACCTGTCCTAGTGCCCCCATTATAATCCCTATACCTCACCTGTCCTAGTGCCCCCATTATAATCCCTATACCTCACCTGTCCTAGTGCCCCCATTACAATCCCTATACCTCACCTTTCCTAGTGCCCCCATTATAATCCCTATACCTCACCTGTCCTAGTGCCCCCATTATAATCCCTATACCTCTTTTGTCGTAGTGCCCCCATTATAATCCCTATACCTCACTTGTCCTAGTGCCCCCATTATAATCCCTATACCTCACTTGTCCTAGTGCCCCCATTATAATCCCTATACCTCACCTTTCCTAGTGCCCCCATTATAATCCCTATACCTCACCTGTCCTAGTGCCCCCATTATAATCCCTATACCTCACCTGTCCTAGTGCCCCCATTATAATCCCTATACCTCACCTGTCCTAGTGCCCCCATTATAATCCCTATACCTCACTTGTCGTAGTGCCCCCATTATAATCCCTATACCTCACTTGTCCTAGTGCCCCCATTATAATCCCTATACCTCACCTGTCCTAGTGCCCCCATTATAATCCCTATACCTCACCTTTCCTAGTGCCCCCATTATAATCCCTATACCTCACCTGTCCTAGTGCCCCCATTATAATCCCTATACCTCACTTGTCCTAGTGCCCCCATTATAATCCCTATACCTCACCTGTCCTAGTGCCCCCATTATAATCCCTATACCTCACCTGTCCTAGTGCCCCCATTATAATCCCTATACCTCACCTGTCCTAGTGCCCCCATTATAATCCCTATACCTCACCTGTCCTAGTGCCCCCATTATAATCCCTATACCTCACTTGTCGTAGTGCCCCCATTATAATCCCTATACCTCACTTGTCCTAGTGCCCCCATTATAATCCCTATACCTCACTTGTCCTAGTGCCCCCATTATAATCCCTATACCTCACCTTTCCTAGTGCCCCCATTATAATCCCTATACCTCACCTGTCCTAGTGCCCCCATTATAATCCCTATACCTCACTTGTCCTAGTGCCCCCATTATAATCCCTATACCTCACCTGTCCTAGTGCCCCCATTATAATCCCTATACCTCACCTGTCCTAGTGCCCCCATATTTGTATTCACTATCCCTCCTGTGCCCCAGCACATCCATTCTTATGCCCATACCTCTTCTGAATCCTCTATATCCCTTCCTTGAAGCCATTTTCTCTAAGATCAGTGTGAACCCTTCAACATAAAACATATTTTGTGCCGCCTCTCCTATACCTGTGGCCATTTCTACCTGGGCTTTACCCTCAGCGCCTCTTCTGCATTTTACTGCACCCCCCACCATTTTGTTGTCATCCATGCCGCTGCCCCTGGCTGGAATATAATGGAAAAACAGCAGCTTTTGCCTATGGTAAATCTGTGCAGCTTTTAAAGGATTTAGTGGCACTCAAATCGTAAAGTGACCTCAGAGGGGGGGGGGGGGGGAGTGTGCACTCACATCCACAGCCCAGGATGTCAGCGCCACTCGGATGAATGGGAGACTCTGCGAGAGGGAGACAGGCGAAGAGAGGGGCACAGGGATGAGGGCAGACATCTAAAAGAGACATGAATAGAAAGCACAACCTAGAACTAGATTGAAAGCTTAGATATTTAGATTGTGGCGAATAGGAAAGGGTTATGTTAACCCATGCAAGTAAGGGGCCTGTTTTTATAAGGGGGTTAATAGAGATACTTCTATTTATTAGGAGCATCCTCCTATTGTCAGACTGAGAAATCACAAACTTGCCATCGTTCCCTAAACTTTCCAACATCTCCTGTAAGTAAAACTCAGGTACATGTGTTTATTGTGTTTATTGTGTATATTTGTATATTATATTGCATTGTGAGTTTATAATATGTACCACGTTCCATATTACCACTTAGATTAGATGCATTTTGTACATACTTGCATTGTATTTAGCATAATGTTGTAGATTTTTTTACAGACCTGTGTCTATTGTGTGCGTGTGATACACAGCCAGTGTAAAAACTGCAATATTTCCGAATTTTATTTTAAAGGGCTATGATCAGACCTGAGATGCTGATGACAAATGCTAGTTTTGTAAAAAAAAATACTTTCTGTGCCTATTTCTTAATGTTTTCAAGATCTCTGCTAGCTGTCACTCAATAGAAAACGGTATTGTTTACTTCCAGGGCATAATAATCTGTCCTGTCATCTGACAATCACACAGGTGGATGGCTTGTTCCAACAGATAAGCGGCATGTACTGTAACGAGCCCTGCATCTCCGTCCATGACCAGGAAGTAAGCAATGAAGGTTCCTAGTGAATGAATGCAAGCAGAGATCATGAAGGTATATTCTATTCATTTTCACTATACAGGTTTATTTTAGGCGGGAGATTAGGTTTGTAGCAGCGATAGATGTGGCTTGTGTGATTTTATTAACCCTTGTGTCTTATGGATATATATATTGCACCAAAGATGCCCTAAACGCTGATGGAAATTGCATGTTCATGATGTATTTATCATTCATATCTATAGAAATCAGCTCCCATTACACGGTCCCCACTTACTGCTTACATATCCATCTATCGACGTGCCTGTTATTTTGAGGCGATTGTACTTTCTCTGTTTGGTGGGCAATGCATTCACATTCATTAATGCTCTGAATTAGCAATGCTCGGACTGATGATTACTAACCTCAGCAGATAGAAATTACTCCTAAAATCCAGAAATCACCAATTTTCAGCCATTTTTCATCTGGTTATTAGTAAGTTGGTGACACCCACTGTCGCTTAGACATTTAGCTTTCCGAGACCCTTGAAATATATATATATATATCTTGCAAGTTATGGAACAAAGATATTTTGCAATAGGGTAAGGCTACATGCACACGAACGTTTGTTTGTTTCCATGTCCGTTCCGTTTTTTTGCGGATAGGATGCGGACCCATTCACTTCAATGAATGTGCTGTCCGCATCAGTATGTCCTATTTTTTCTAGTTTGCGGACAAGGATAGCCATTATTACAATGGATCCGCAAAAAAAAAGGGTGCCATACGGAACGTCATCCGTTTTTTTTGCTGATCCGCAATTTGCGGACCGCAAAACAGATATGGTCGTGTGCATGTAGCCTTAGTAAGGGATTTATCACTGATAACTAGATATTGGGAGTTTCCCACAGCTTGATAACAGACTCTATGGGAGCTATAATGGTAGCCATATTGGCAGCAGTGGCTGGCTCAGTGGTTAGCACTGGCGGCTCAGTGGTTGGCATTGGTTGCTCAGTGGTTGGCACTGACGGCTCAGAGGTTGGCACTGGGGGCTCAGTGGTTAGCACTGGCGGCTCAGTGGTTGGCACTGGCGGCTCAGTGGTTGGCACTGACGGCTCAGTGGTTGGCACTGACGGCTCAGTGGTTGGCACTGACGGCTCAGTGGTTGGCACTGGAGGCTCAGTGGTTGGCACTGGCGGCTCAGTGGTTGGCACTGACGGCTCAGTGGTTGGCACTGGCGGCTCAGTGGTTAGCACTGGTGCCTTGCAGCGCTGGGGTCCTGGGTTTGAATCCAACCAAGGACAACATCTGCATGGAGTTAGTATGTTCTCCCCGTGTTTGCGTGGGTTTTCTCCGGTTTCCTCCCACACTCCAAAGACAGATTGATAGGGACCTTAGATCGTGAGCCCCATTGGGGACAGCGTGGCGCTAATGGCACTATAGCACTGTGGAATATGTCAGCGCTATACAAGTGCATAAAATAAATAAGCATTATTTTTTTCTATGCTTTCCTAAAAATAGGTATAAACCGGGGAAAAAAATGGTTGTTTGAGAAAGATGCAGATTTACTAATAGTGTAAGCTGAGACCAGGCAGTCTAACTATGTACCTGAATGAATCACTGTATTTCATGCTGTATGGGGCAACGCTATTGTCTAACTTCACACACCCAATGCTTGGCATACTTTGCACCAAAATGTTGGTGCAAGTTGGGCCAATTTAAGCCACACCCCTTCCCCTATAAGCCACACCCATTAATAAAACAAGGGGGCTAAAAGTGTCTAAAGCACTGAACAAATGTGGTGTGGGGCAGATCCAATTCACAGCGAAACAGGATTCTAGCACGGTGAGATAAGTAAGACTTCCTCCTCCACTGACTTTTATTGACGGGCAAGTTTTATTATTTTTATTTTAGAGAGAAATGGCCCCTGTCCAATACACCTAATAACCAGTGTCTTCTTAATACCTGCAGTACTGCAACACAAAATGAGACAATTCTGTCATGAAGCCAATTTGGTGGTAACATTTAGAAGTAAAGATTGTATCCACGTTTCCAAATATTGTCACTAAGAGTCAGAGGAGTTATTTTACGAATGTTTGGTGTCCTGCATAAGTATCTATATTCAGTGTTGTGCAGTATTTCTGATTAGGATGCCTGTTGCTAATGGGAAACCGTCAACAATCAGCTTTTGGGTCTGGCATTATTAGGCTTGTGGTGTGGTGTTCTGAATGGTTTATAGGTCTCATTGCCTCATTAACAGCTTTAATATCTCTGTTCAGCTCGTTAATGTTGGAGAAGCATTCCTGATGAACCAGGAGGACCAGAGTCACAGATCAGATCATCTGCGGCCTTTTCAGCCATAATTCTTCTTACGTTCCTGAACACATGCCGTCTTAGGCCTCATGCACGCGGCCGTTCCGTGCATTGGGGACCGCAATTTACGGCCTGGGACGGATCGAGACCCATTAGACTTGAATGGATCCGTGATCCGTCCGCACCGCAAAAAAATGCCGCAAATCTTTGTGGACTGCAAAATACAAACGGTCACGTGAATGCACCCTAAGGCTGGGTTTCCATGCTCACACACGGCAGACTTAAATTACCTTAATGTAATTCATATAATTCAGTTTTACTGTGTGTTTTCCCTTCTTTTATATTTCCACGTCCTTTCGAATCCACTTCTGGCTTTTGCTGAAAAACCCTGCAGGGAAATCTGTCTCATAACCTCCCATGAAGCACTCTATGTGAACCTACCCTTAGCGAGAGCTTTATAGTTTAAGAGTTAAGTGACAAATCCAGCTCTGCTAGATCTGTATGTCGTGCTCTCTTTATTACAGCGCTGCAGTGACATTGGAAATATTTAAAGGGCTGTATATGTCCTCTCTGTACATATCAGAGGCTATATGTGTCCTGTGTCACATTGGTGGACTCATCAGGGGCTATAGATGCCCTCTATGATGTGTTCCTCTTGCAGTGTATATGCAGTTTTTCCATTGCATCCTGTTCTCTAGGAGATGTACATTTTTGTTACTAGATTTCAGATGAGCACTGTGTAGAAAGCTGTGCAGTCTGTGGGTTCTCTTAGTTATAAATAGGATTTAAAGAATAGATGCAGAGATGGCCTCGGGCACACTGTCACTGGCAGGACTTTGAACTGACTGTACGGCTCTCTCTACCCCCTCTTTCTGTATCCTCTGAAGGTTCGGATACATTTATTTTCATATTTTCCTCCATTTCTTTCCCTTTTTTCCCCATCTACTCATTCTTCCTACTGTCGAGACTTCACATGACCCCTGCAATTTTAATAACAACCCCCATCAGTCATCATCACATCTCCCTATCGAGTCCAGTTCATCATTTAGCCTAAAAACCCTTGTTTTGCAAATGTGAAGGACCTTCTTCAATGCTCATCTCTTTGTTCTCCGCAGACAGCTACCAATCGTACGTTATTGGATATAGCCTGAATGACAGATACAACAGGATTTTCAGTCCTCCTTGGAGGGGATCTCGGAAAGATATGGGACCGCCACCATTGCCCAGAGCACTCTTCTTTTTCTTCCTCTTGCAAAGGGTAGCTGAGGCCCAGCAGAATACTCAGCCTCACTCAATTAAGATAGATGGGGACATCACATTAGGAGGTCTGTTTCCAGTCCATGCAAAGGGACCTGCCGGAGTCCCATGTGGAGAAATAAAGAAGGAAGCCGGAATTCATCGAATGGAAGCTATGTTATATGCACTGGATCAAATTAATGGGGATCCCGAACTCCTTCCAAATTTGACACTTGGCGCACGTATCTTAGATACGTGCTCTCGGGACACCTACGCTCTGGAGCAGTCACTAACATTTGTTCAAGCTCTGATCCAGAAAGACACTTCCGACATTCGATGCTCCAATGGAGAACCTGCCATTCTCAGCCGTCCGGAGAGGGTTGTCGGAGTTATCGGAGCCTCTGCCAGTTCAGTCTCCATCATGGTGGCCAACGTGCTGAGACTGTTTGCTGTAAGAAATTCTTCAAAATTCTCTTTTGTTAGATCCAATTCAGCAGCTGAATGAATCAGTTCTGTTCTTTAAATTTGTTATACCTATACTATAACTTTTAGAAGGCCAGTGAATGCATAGCCATACGTCAGTGAATTACTGTAGATACCCATAGACCTCCTGTTGTATGCAAATAAAGCTTTAAAGGGCTATTTCCACCGTACTAAATGATTTATCAGTGAGTGTCCATCTGCTGGGACTCCTGGTGATTCCTAGAACTAAAGTGGCAGTAATTGTGTTGCCCTTCTCTGCCCCTGGTAAGGAATGGCTCTGCACATAGGAAAAGCTAAAGGTACTGCAGCCCCTTTAGGGTTCAGGGGGATCACACTTGGGGCAGTCAGATAGTAGTGATATATCGCAGTGATATACTATTACTTAGTTTGGTATGAAAACCGTTTTTCATCATTGTATAATGAAATTTAATTTGGGGGTCATTCATTAAGACCGTCGTTTTAGGCGCCAGTCTTAATAAGGCCCTGCGCTGGCCGTGGATCCGCTGAAGTTATGTGGAGGTGCTGGCCTTAACATGACTTCAGTGGATCCACCGCCACTTCTAAATCTACGCCAGCTCCCCTGCTGGCGTAGATTTAGACCATTTTCTATGCCTAAAACAGGCGTAGGAAATGATGAATGAGATGAGACGGGCCTGCTGGCCTTTTCCCACGTCGCGCCCACTTTTGTAGACCTGGCGTGAGCGGGGAAAAGAACCTTTGCGGCCCAAATCTGCACCAGAAATACACCTAATATAGACGTATTTCCGTTAGTACATAGCCCCCTTTGTGTTTTAACTTTTTGCTACTTACAGAATTGTTGCTTGCTGTCAGTGAATGTCTCCGGCTGAAAATGTACAAAGGCACATAGCTGAGATGGCCATATACAGTAATTGTCTCCAGTCTAAACCATGTTCTGTGAGCCATCCCAACCCAAACAGATCTTGAATATGATGAGGGACTGAAAGGCAAAGTATATAATGAATTTGCAATACAGCTATGGCAATTTTTTTTATTATACATGAACTACAAAACCCATGACATTGATCAAAACAAAGCAGAAGGAACAGTAGACGCACTTCTTCTTCTGACCAATTATGATGGTTTATTGACCGCATCTGCACAATGAGCCTTGAGAAAGGATCATTGTGGAGCCAAAATGTTGTGGAAAAGATTCGGATGATAAATTTTTGTACATGTGATACTAGATCAGCAATTATTTTTTTTTTAAATGCCCTTGTGGCACGGGTTATGTTGGGCAAACATCCCGATCGATGAAATTCACTGAATGAACATAAGTCAGCTCTTAAAGTATAGAAAGGAAAGAAGGTAAAACTGAACAACAAAAAATGGAAATATGGCGAAACCACTGTTATGAAACATTTATGGGAGAAAAAACACAATGTTAGTGAACTGATATGGCAGATATTAGAGCATATAGACTGCTGTGATGACGAAAGAGTTAACTCTAAGAAATTATTGCAGAGGGAGGTATTTTGGATTCGAAAGAGCCTAAATGAGATCTGTGATTTTAGTGTTTTCCTGACATTTAGTATCCATATTCACCCATATACTGTATATGTGACATTACTGTTATTTTTAAATATATATACATACACCATATTTTTCGCTTTATAAGACGCAACAGATGTATCCCAGGTTTTAGAGGAGGAAAATAAGAAAACATTTTTTTTATCAGACCTCAGATCAGGATCAGACCCCATAAATATCAGGACATCACATCAGACCCCCATATGAGACCTTATATCAGCCCTCCATGTCAGAACTCCATCAGACCTCAGATCAGCCCTCAATGTCAGACCTTATATCAGCCCTTATATCAGACCTTTATGTCAGACCCCCATCAGACCTCAGATCAGCCCTCAATATCAGACCTTATATCAGCCCTTATATCAGCTCTTTATGTCAGACCTTTATGTCAGACCCCCATCAGACCTCAATGTCAGACCCCCATCAGACCCCATCAGCCCTCAATGTCAGACCCCCATCAGACCTTATATCAGCCCTTTATATCAGACTCCCCAATCAGAGTTCCTTGCTAGAACACTATCAGACCTCAGATCTGATTAAAATAAAAAAAACTCCTCTCACCTCTCCTGCGCCCTCGGCTCCTCTCCACATCCGGTGGTCTCTGGAGAAGTCGCGTTCCCCTGTGTTCTCCAGCCGCTGTACACGGTCAGGACAGTGCAGCGCCGGCCCCAGGAAGGAAGACCAGGGTGGGTGAGCACCGGGCTCCTGGCCCCTAATGCGTGCTAGTGAGCTCTTCCATAATGGAAGCTCTCACTAGTATTCGCTTCATAAGACACACGGCTATTTTCCCCCCACCATTGGGGCCAAAAAAGTGTGTCTTATAAAGCGAAAAAACTATATATATGGTGTGTATATATATATATATATATATATATGTATATATTTTTAATATACTGAGATACGTCACCCAAGAGGGTATTTAAATATGCATGAAACCTAGTGATAGCATAAGCTTGATAAAGGGGGCGTGGCCCTTGAAGCGTTGCATGGCGAGGTGCGGTATCCTGCTCCTGCATGTGTGAACTGAGCTCAGAGACAGAACACCAGCCAAGTGCACATGGATGTAAATGCATGATAACGCGGCAATCCTAGAAAGAAGTTCGGACAAAGTGAATGGACCCGGGTTTTATTTATTATTCTTATATCTGTTGTGATTTAAAACTTGATTGGTGAAATTAAAGAGAAGTGTATAATAACATTTAGTGGCCCCAAAAAATTGGAATGGTGGATGTCCAGTGTATAGGGGAATAATTAGAGCCACTGCCGTACGTTCTGAGACGAAATGTTGCTCATTTGGTGAATAAACCGGCAAAACTGTTCAGAACAAGAAGTGTATGTGCAGATCCCTTCAGGAGACTGATCCATCAATGGAGATTGCTGTATTAATTCTTTTATTTGGATTTGCTCGCTATAACGGGGTAGCGTGCCTGGACTTGTTATGTGCTGTTTTGCCAGTATGGGAGGTGGATGAAGCTCTGTTCTGGGTATATTTTGGGTGTATATGTCAAGAGTATTTCCCCTGGTTTATACCTATGATGTACACCACTCTATAGCCATACAGTGGCATATGCTGTCCATTAGCCACAGTGGCAAAAATGTATACTGCATGGTAAAAAAAAAATTGTGGTGGACCACTGTATAGGAAGCAGTCTGCTTCACTTTTATATACAGTAAAATAAATGGTATTGGCATACATGTTAGTAAATTTGCCAGGGCCGTAGTGCGACTTAATACACGGCCAGTCAAAAAGAAGATTGCGACTATCTATAAGTCTAATTAATAGTCAAAAGTCCCTTGATAAATAAGCCCCAACGAGGGTAGCTTTAGACCTCTATCGTTCATTACGTCATGTTCTTTGTCTGCTATATATTTGGGCCTGGTTTTGTTGCTTTTAGAAGCCTCTGGTGCTTTGCTTGGATCGAGTCCTACAGGAAAAAAAGCAAACAAACATTTTTTTTCTGTGTCGATTTTGCAACTTGGCTTTATTGATTTTTATACATCATATCTTTTCCCTTCATTAACAACACAAGAGCAAGAAGCTGTTTTCTGTACAGAAAGACTAAAATATGATATTATTCCTTGAAGGGGTTCTCCGGGAAGTAAGAAAATGAAAATATTTAAATATTACTTTATTATAAATATATTCCCAAATATCTTTCATTAGTTATAATGGCTCGATCATTAGGTGAAATAAAATGGCCGCCGTCCCATTAGTACACACAAAACCAGTCCTAATCACACAGGAGGACAAGTTACCTCAGAGCACTGAGCTAAAGCGCTGCCTCATCCTCCTCTCTGCTTGTCAGGGATTATGATCCTGAATACAGTTTAATATGATCTTCCGCTGAATCTCTGTAGGAATGGAGTTCACGAGGAGACATGAAGTACAGAGAGGAGGTGGGGAAGTGGCTGATGAGCAGCAGCACTTGTATGCAGTCTCCATTACCACCGCCTGTCCTGCCCGTCCTCTCTGTACTTCATGTCTCCTCATGAGCTCAAATCTTACAGAGATTCAGCTGAAGATCTTATTAAACTGTATTCTGGACCATAATCCCTGACAAGCAGAGCAGAGAGGAGGATGAGGCAGCTCTTTATCTCAGTGCTCTGAAGTCACTTGTCCTCCTGTTTGATTAGGACTGGTTTTGTGTGTAATAGGATGGCAGCCATTTTATTTCTTCTAATGATCGCTCCCTAGATACAACGTGCCATTATAACTAATGAAAGGTATTTGGGAATATATTTATAATAAAGTTTAGACATCCAGCATGCTGGACATGTAAACGCAGCCTTAACGTGCACTTGGCTTGTAACATGCTGCAGTACAGCGGGAGCTAGAAATGGTCACAATACAGGAAATGGCGGTAAAGTCAAATTTGAAATTCTTTACATCTTTGTTGGACACATATGTCATTAGCCTCACTATAAATGCCGGTGGTTTTCATAATTTACAGGTAAAGACACTGGGGACTACTTGTCGTTAACTTGTTATAGAAGGGGACAAGTAGACGGTATTCTCTGTGCCTCCATCTTTTACTAGAGGAGACAGGGAGGTCTGTCTTTGCAGGGAGTCAGTACTTTCTGTGCCTTCATCATTGACAAGTATGGGTGCCTACATCATCTACGTAAATAGGTAGGGAGGTAGGTATTCTTTGCGCCTCCGTCATTTACAGGGGAACAGTAATATCGAGGCCCCCAGCATTTACGAGGAGGCAGAATGCTGTGCTTATATCTTGCTTAGGCTACTTTCACACTTGCAGCAGAGTGATCCGGCAAGCAGTTCCGTCGCCGGAACTGCCTGCCGGATCGGGCAAAACGTATACCAACTGATGGCATTTGTAAGACTGATCAGGATCCTGATCAGTCTTAAAAATGCCTGATCAATCAGAAAAATGCATTAAAATGCCGGATCCGTCTTTCCAGTGTCACCCGGAAAAACGGATCCGGCATTTATTTTTTTTACCTTTTTTTCGGTCTGCGCATGTATTTTGAATGACGGGTCCAGCACTAATACATTCCTATGGAAGAAAATGCCGGATCCGGCATTCAGGCAAGTCTTCCGTTTTTTTGTCCGGAGATAAAACCGTAGCATTCTGCGGTATTATCTCCGTCCTGATCATTTAAAAAGACTGAACTGAAGACATCCTGATGCATCCTGAACGGATTGCTCTCCTTTCAGAATGCATGGGGAAAAAACTGATCAGTTCTTTTCCGGTATAGAGCCCCTGTGACGGAACTCTATGCCGGAAAAGAAAAACGCAAGTGTGAAAGTACTGTTAGGGCGAGACAAGACGGCCGTACAGTGTGTGCCTCCATCATTCACAGGAGGAGACGGCGTGTCATCTATAGAGAGCGAGTGCTAACTACGAACACGTTTTGTTGGACAAGAATGTACTTCTCGCTCTAGCGGACTGGAGCCAATATTCTTTTTCTTAGGAATGCAAAGGCTTATCCTAAAATCCAGCGTTTTTGGATTTTTTGGGAAGATGTCCATATTGTGTTATGCAATCCCTAGAAGCTAGATTTATGGCATATCTTATGACAATTGCAGGGGCTTGCAAAAAAAACATCTAGGAGGTCATTTATGATGCGAAGTACGCCACGTTTTGCGTATTTTTGTTGCAGATTCAGTCGCAAAGGGGGGGGGCAGGCTGGCTGGTCTGTCTCATTTATAATTTTATACGCCAGTTTTTGGCATAGAAAATGGCCTAAATCTATGCCAGCAAGGGAACTGGCGTAAGTTTAAGCCTGTGGTACGCCAACAGAACATGCGCCTAAGTTATGTAGAGGCCAGCACCTCTACATAACGCAGGCGCATCCACCGCCAGCGCAGGGTTATTAAGACCCGCATATTATAAATCGGCGGTCTTAATAAATGACCCCACTAATGTCTACAATTAGCGTTACTATAGTATGTATATGGTATTCAGCATTCTTACACCATTAAGGGCCTTTTTGTGTCAGGCTGTAGATGACTATGTGTGTCAGGATAGAGACCGTGTCATGATTTAGGCTGGACGTGCTCATGGTAATCAAATTAAAAGTGTAAGGCTTCCTCTGGCTTCACTGGCAGGATGCAAGGTTAGAGATTATGTGGGTAGTTCATGACACCCACCCTCCATGTGCTAAACTAGGGATTATGTTTGTGTGTCAGAGAAGAGATACACATACAGATGCTAAAGCCTTTTTCTTTTTTTTTTGCAAGAGAATTATTTCCAGTCGTGATCTTTAATATATAAAAAAATCGGGATAAATAAAACCATAGAAGTATATGAGGCCATAGAAAATCAACCATATGCATCTTTCTATCCACAACAAATATTAAAGAGGTTGTCTCTTATTCTTGACCTTTTCTTTCAATCGCCATGTCAATATATGTTTTATATTCTTCAGTAAAAGCAGGTAAGATCACACAAAGACCACCCCTGTATATATGCCGTTTTAGGGACCCCTTCTATGAATCAGAATGGAAAGCTGAGTGTCTCCCATTCTCACAGACTCAAGCTGTTCTGACTATTACATTGATGGCCATTCATCTGAATGACTGCCATGTAAGCACCAAAATCATAAATCACAGCAGAAGGTTTCTTTCATTGGTTTTATTTGCAATGGATTGCGGCAAAAGTTGTGCAAACGTTTTCGGCCGTGTCTGGCCTTCGTCAGGCACTGTGCCGCTGGAGGTAAAAGGAGATGCTGGTAAAGTGCAGTGATGGGGGCCTATGGCCGCCGAGATGTATATAAGTGCACTTATGTACATCTCAGCGGCCATAAGCCCCCATCACTGCACTTTACCAGCATCTCCTTTTACCTCCAGCGGCACAGTGCCTGACGAAGGCCAGACACGGCCGAAAACTTTTGCACAACTTTTGCCGCAATCCATTGCAAATAAAACCAATGAAAGAAACCTTCTTCTGTGATTTATGATTTTGATGATAACGGGGCTGGGAACCCTATCTACAGCACAAAAAGGCAGACAGCCACAAAGTTTGGTATAAAACATATGCCATGTAAGAATTACATGCCTGGCCGGGCGTTGTTTACCCTGGTAAAATCATTGGTTTGTAAGGGCTATCGGAATTTTTTTGCTGTGATGACACAGACCCTTTGGTGGTCAGGTTGGAACCTGCACTTAGGCTGTGTTCGCCCCAGCAGTTCAATCTGCGTTGTTTCGCTTCATTTTAGGGTCCATTCACACATCCGTATGTGTTTTGCGGACATCGGCACATTTTGCGGACCGCACATCGCCGGCACTATAATAGAAAATGCCTAATCTTTTCCGCAATTGCGGACAAGAATAGGACATGTTTTATTTTTTTCGGGAACGGAATTGCGGACCCGGAAGTGCGGATCCGCATTTCCGGATCCGGACAGCAGTCAACGGAAGCGCTGAAGCTGTCAAATGATGGTAACGAACAGTGCCTGTCTTTTTTGAATATAATTGGATTCGTCGGGTTTTCCAGCATTTTACTGTCACATGCTGCATCATTTTGTCCCAGATTTTTTACAGAATCTGCAATGGAGATGTGAACATAGCCTAAGCGTTAAAGGGGTTTTCTGTTTATAATGATTTTTAGGCAAGGGCCCACAGCCTGCTGAAACTGAAGATTCATACCCGCCTGCTCCACGCCGCTCTGGTGCTCGGTGCCCCCTCTGCCGTCTACTTCTTCCGGTCCCCGCACTGTTTACATCCGGTGCTGCATGGGCACGGTCGCATGCAATGCTCCAGCCAATGACTGGCTTCAGTGGTGACGCACTGCTTATGGCCATATCACCGCTGAAGCCAATGATTGGCTGGAGTGGTGTATGTGACCATGATCAAATAGCGCAGGACTGGAAGATGGAGGCAGCAGAGGACTGGAGCGGTGTGGGGCAGGTAAGTATGACTCTTCAGCAGGCAGGCTGTGGGCACTTGTTTGAAAGTAAAAAAAAATGGAAAACCCCTTTAAATGATTTCCAGGATCGGGCACTGATATCTGATCAGTAAGGGTCCAGCACCCTGCACCCCCACCAATCAGCTGTTCCCTGATTGTGACAGGAAGCAGACAGCTCCGTTCAAAGTGTAGTGGCCGTGCCGGGTTACTGCAGCTCAGCTCCCATTCATTTCAGTGGTAACTGAGCTGCGGTGCTTCCTGCTCCATTCAAGAGCTAGTTCCTGTGCCGGAGGCTGCAGAAACAGCTGATCACCGAGGTGTCGGACCCTCACCGATCAGTAGCGAAGCCGCTTCGATATTTGGAGCAATCTAGCTGTGAGCGTTCAGTTCCACTGCAGAGCCACCACAGGGGAGATGAAATCTTACGTTTTTCTATGGAAATCAATGGGCTTTCCATTTCATAAATAAAATGGAAATTATTATTTTGACACCCCACCACCAGAAATCCCCATTAAGTGACTGTAAATTCTTCATTTATCACTGATGTCGAAGAGCTTGTATACTGCAGTTATTATGCCTCAGATATTTTCCACTGACCGTAATAATTGCACAAAGCAATCAGATAAACTACCATATATAATACGATATATTGCTTATAGTTGATTAAAATATGCCACTCATACATGTAAAAAGCTTGTAAAATGTAAATCTGGCATTAACTGTATTGCAGGTACAATTAGAATAGCTTAGCTTTCGAAAATTGATCTGATATTGCAGTGTAACCACCTGTTTTTATAACTATTCTGTGAGTTTGGGATTGTAACTATGTAGCAATGTACTCCATTTACATCCAGAAATCAGCTTTCCTTTTAGTTCTTCGGCTGCTGTACCTAACATTATATATATAAACGGGTTAAAATGTGGCTTTGCTTTTAAAAGGGGTTGTCCTATCTAAGATATTGATGGCATATCCCACCTCTGGAACTCCTGTCTCCAGAACGGGGCACCCAAAATGGAAGGAGAGCAGCCACGCATGCACAGCCCCCGCTCCCCCCCCCCCCCTCCCCCCTCCATGTTCACCGCTATAAGAGTTCTGAAAATACACAAGCGCTGATTTGGCTCTTTTCAGAGGTCTCATAGCAGTGAATGGAGAGCATGCAACACATGCGCCTAGCGATATGCCATTGATGTCCCAGATGGGAACACCCCTTTAAACTTTTTAGAGTCTGTCAAACGGTGGACGCCCTATAATCAGGTTATCATCTGGAGACCCTACTTGGCATTGTTCAGTGTGGCAACCTTTGGTGTCTGATTTTTAGTTCTGTCTTTTTTTAGATTCCACAAATAAGTTATGCTTCCACCGCCCCGGAGCTCAGTGACAATAACCGGTATGACTTCTTCTCTCGTGTGGTGCCGCCTGACTCCTACCAAGCACAAGCCATGGTGGACATCGTTAAGGCCCTTGGATGGAACTATGTGTCCACATTGGCATCTGAGGGCAATTATGGAGAAAGTGGAGTGGAAGCCTTTGTACAGATCTCTCGTGAAGCTGGTGAGTAGACAAACTAAACTGTCATTGTAGAAAGTAAGTACAATATCATTAATATTGTAAGACATGAACATACTATGTATTTGCTTTGTCCTGCAGGGGGGGTTTGTATTGCTCAGTCTATCAAAATTCCACGGGAGCCTCGTCCTGGAGAGTTTGATAAAGTCATACGACGGCTGCTGGAGACACCTAACGCCCGTGGCATTATTATCTTTGCCAATGAAGATGACATCAAGTAAGTTTGATATGTCCTTTACTGTTAAGTTGTAAACTTTTAATTAATCTGTTTCTTAAAGTGGCCATACACATTTGTATCAGATAGTTTTTATTCATTTTCATTAGGTACAAGTAAAAACTTAAATACCATTACACATACACATTGCAGCATGTAACATATACAATCTCTACCATTTGATACATATTTTCAAAGCAGTGTCACTTATTATGCATATTATCCAGCAACAAGGCAATATAAAAAATAAGATTACTTATCAATGGAGAATGGTAATTATCATAACCCAACCACACTTAAACCCTCAACTCCCCCCCCCCCCCCCTCCTTCTACCCCCAGGCGATGAAACGGGCACGACATCAGTTGTACAGTTGAATCCATAGGATAACTATCATTCCTTCGAGTACCATATCAGATCACCCATCATATCAACCCATCCATGTATGTCTTACATTCACCGGCATGAATACGTGTACACAGAACGCTATACTGCCTAGTTATAGAAGACAGCACCACCGTGAGAGGCTTAGTTACATTAAACCATTCCTATTAAAGTGGCCATACACATTAGATGTATGTCAGCCAGACTTTGTGATTATGGCGTGGATGGGCAACCATCTAATGTGTATAGTAGTGTCCCTTATGACAGATAAGGGTAAGTCCACACATGCGGCAGGCATTCAGGTATTCTGTTCCGGCAGAGGAACAGATTTTTTGGAATTGCCATATCCAGCATAGCCTGGGCCCGCCAGATCCCATTCACTGTAAAGGGGTATTATGGGTTTCCAGCATGAATACCGACATTCTGCTGGACATCTAACTGAAATGATTATTAATTCGCTTTTTCCCTCTAGGCGTGTCTTAGAGGCAGCCCAACGAGCAAATCAGACAGGACATTTTTTGTGGGTGGGATCTGACAGCTGGGGATCCAAGACATCTCCTATTTTGGATCAGGAAGAAGTAGCAGAAGGGGCTGTGACTATTCTGCCAAAAAGAGCATCTATTGATGGTACGTAAATGGTGTCCTTATGAATTTACTTTGATTTTTTTTCTCTTGATTATCTGCTCTTGATGCTACCTTTTTTTCTCTTCATGTTAGGATTTGATCAGTATTTTATCAGCCGGACACTGGAGAACAATCGGCGTAATATATGGTTTGCAGAATTTTGGGAAGATGATTTTAAATGCAAATTGACCCGATCTGCTCAACAGGAAGAGGCCAGGCGAAAATGCACTGGTATTTTGATATTTTCTCATAAAGCATATGCTGGGTGTCTGATGATAGTAAATGTCATCAGTATTTACCACTGTACCATTGTGTTATTAGTGTAATTAATGCAAAATTAAAGGGGTATTCTAGTTGTGAGACTTTAACCCCTATCCTTCTTTCCACATGGCTATGCCTTCAGCATTCAATTAAGTGGCTAAGCAGAGCAACTAGTGTCTTTGGAAGGTCACGTAAAGGAAGCATAAATTAAAGGGATATTTTAGTCGTGAGACGTTTTCCCCAATACACATGATAGAGGGGATAACTATCAGATCAGTGGGGATCCTACCACTGGGAACCCCACCAAGATCAGGGACCTCATACTTCCCCCCTTCCCCCAGAACGCCTCAAAATGAACGGATCAGCAGGTCAGGCATGCACACCTCTGCTCCATTCATCTCTTTCATCTCTTTGGGAGCTCTGAAGACAGCCAAGTGCAGCGCTCTGCTATTTCCAGAACTCCTATAGAGATGAACGGAGTGTGCACTGCCGCTCCATTCATTTCCGTGGGCTCCCAGATGTACTGTGTCCTCATGATCCGTGGCAGGACCGCCACCGACCTAATAGTTATCCTGTGAATTGGGGAAAAAGTCTCACAACTAAAATACCCCTATAATTTATCCTTCTATTTGCTCTGCTTAGCCTCTTAATCGAATGCTGAAGACATAGCCATGTGGAAGGCAAGGGCCAAAGAAAACATTTCGGTGACAGGGTAATGGGGTGCTTAGTGATAGCCACAAGTAATCAGGCCTCAAGAATACAGGGTTACATTGGCCCAGCAGAGGATCCTCATGTGGGCGCAGGTACTGAAGTGTTTATAGGGCTCCAATGCCAACATCAAGTCAGTGTTGGAAGAGACTGAAAAAAGTGCAAATCACTAGCTGCCGTTTTTATGGGTGCTGTCACACGTGCCGGCTTCGTTCATGTTGCCAAAATCAGGTGTGGATCATAAAAGGAAACATCAAACACCCTGTACAAAACCTGCACATTTGACACCACACTATATTTTTTGGATCACTTTACTATGAAATTAAAAATGAATATACGTACGTCCTGTAACGCTGGCAGGTTGGGAATCTAGTACTAATGGTTAACATTTTAAGCCCAAGCCCATAAAAAAATTAACAACCTAATTAGCCTTTTCAGAAATTATGGCACTGGGATTATTATTATGCCTATGAGGCACAGTGGGGAAAAGACACAAGAAGAGGTCAATTTAAGGAAAAACATTATTGTCGGGATGGAGAGCAATTTTCCTTTTTGCTCATTGGAAAGCACAAAGAGTTGTGGGGGAAGTGATTATTTATGGTTCTGGAAGTGGTCAAATACGTTAATCCAGTGTCGCATTTTTTATTGCAGGAGAGGAGAGGATTAGCAGAGACTCCATTTATGAACAAGAGGGAAAAGTCCAGTTTGTCATTGATGCAGTGTATGCCATGGCGTATGCCTTACACAATATGCACATCGACCTTTGTGCTGGAAGCATTGGCGTCTGTGACAGGATGGATCCTATGGATGGACGGCTGCTCTTACAGTACATACGCAGAGTTAATTTTAATGGCAAGTACTAGTTTATCATTCGTTGTCTTTATAGCTCCAGTTGATCAGTGCTTTGTGTGAGTGAGTGCTTGGCCCATGGCTAAGGTTACTCAGACATCGTCCATCTAAGATACAGTAGTAGCAGTTCTATAATTACAATATAAGACGGTTATGGGAGGACATTGGACCGTAGCTATCCTTAGTATAGGGTTGGTTATTAGCTCTGAGGGAGCTCCTGGCAACCTCTGGTTTCCAGTCATTATTTGTACAAATCAAGAGTGATCCAGAGGGTAAACGGCTTGTAGTGATCAATATGAGCTGTATTATATTGGCCCCATGGGACTAAGAATACAAATTAAAGCGTTTTTCCAAAATATAAAGATAGAGAGTTATCATTTCCTGTTGTCAAAACTCCAATTTATCTCTGTGATATAATGTCTCCACTGGGCTTGTTAGCCAACTTGCCCAGACATCTTAATTCAGATAAGCCCATGAGTAATGCATTGATGTATTTCCCACTGTCAAAGAGCTGTATAAATAGGCAGATTAGGTGCTCAGGACCGTAGACAGTAGGTTTATAATTATTGTGGGCAGTGAAAATGACCACACTGGTTGTCATCCAGCTTTCCAAGAAATACATATAGCAACAAAAGATGGAATAAGGAGGTTGTACACTTTAGACAATGTCTTTTTGTTAGAACATTGCCTCAGATCCTGCTACTAGAGAAACTCATGGCTGCACGAAGACAATACAGATCAATTGAAAAAACAATTTTTAGCTAAAAATGAGTACAATGCAATAATAAAAATTCACAGCCTTGGAATTGTATCCTGCTGCTGGGACTGCCAACAATCAGCTACAACCTATAGTATAAGGCAGGCATCCTCAACCTGCGGCCCTCCAGCTGTTGCAAAACTTCAACTCCCAGCATCCCCGATCAGCCTACAGCAGGGCATTGTGGGAGTTGTAGTTTTACAACAGCTGGAGGGCCGCAGTTTGAGGATGCCTGGTATAAGGTCTCATGCACAGGACCGTTGTGTGTTTTGCGGTCCGCAAATTGCGGATCCGCAAAACACGGATGGCGTCCGTGTTCGTTCCGCAGTTTGCGGAACGGCGCACACAGCCATTAATATAACTACCTATTCTTGTCCGCAAAACGGACAAGAATAGGACAGGTTATATTTCTCGCCCAGTTTCCTTGGGGGACACAGAAGACCTTGGGTATAGCTCATCTCCATAGGAGGCGTGACACTAAGTGAAAACTGTTAAGCCCCTCCTCCACAGCTATACCCTCAGCCTGGAGAGAGAGACTGCCAGTTTTTGCTTAGTGTCCAAGGAGGCAAGACACTCCCTGCTCTGCAGGGCTGTTTTCTCCTTGTTTAAATTTAGATTTTTACTTTTTTCTTTTCTTTTTGTTCCAGACCATCAGGGACAACAGAGACGCACTAGACCTCTCTGCTTCTCCCGGGGTTGAGCTGCGCCAGTGCCAGTCACCCGCACTGCTGCCTCCCCCACAGAAGGCAAGGTGGATCAGGGCAGCCCAGCTCCCCTACATCCCGCCAGCGCAAGGGTCGCCCGCATGCCAAGTCCCTCTTCCAGCGTCCTGCCACTACGGTGCCAGTAGCTGAAGGGGCGACCCTGCTGGAATGGACCGAGGGTGAAGACGGCTATGGTGAGAGATTGGCTTCTCCAGCCCTACGTCCCCCACCCCCCCACCCTGGTCTCCTGCGTGCCTGACCCCCATACTGGGCCTCTGGTCCCCTGCTGGATCTACACTGGCCCCTGGGGTGCCGCAGAGCGGCAATCTACTTCTGCCCCCCCCCTGCCTGGCTCCCATAGGACATGCAGCCAGTGGCTGTCTCCACAGCTAGCTGCAGAAGCGGCGACATAGTTTATGCGCGTCGCCTGCCTTCTCTATCAGCACAGGCACCTGGTCTCTGGGTCCCCCCCCCAATCTCCTTACCGGAGTGTTGCTCAGGGCCTGGGGCCCACTCCTGACGGCAGTTTTTGCTTTGGCATTGATATTCCGGTGTGGCCGGGCGCCGCAAAAATTATAGCCCAGGCTCCGCGGCCTGCTAGGCCGCCATTCCGGGCCCCCTCTCCTCCGGCCGGCATTGATATTCCGGTGCGGCCGGGCGCCACAAAAATCTTAGCCCAGACTCCGCGGCCTGCTAGGCCGCCATTCCGGGCCCCTGACTCTTCCGGCCGGCGGGGTGGGCTCCCGCGGCCGGCTTTGGGCTTGACTTCTAGGCTCCAGCAGGCCCCGGGCCGACCGTCGGTGCCGGTCGGCGGGGCTCCGCAAATTTTGGCCCAGGCTTCGCGGCCTGCTGGGCCGCAATTCCGACCGGCCCGCGGGGTGGGCACCCGCGGCCGGTTTGATGCGCCACTCCGCCTCAGGTCCCGGCGGTACATAACGGGCCGGGCGCCGCAAATTTAGACCCCGGCTTCACGGCCTACTAGGCCGCAAAATTCCGGCATCTGGTGGAGGGGGCGGGAACTTCTCCAGGCGCGAATTCTTCCCGCCGGGAGGTTCCTCCGCCCCCAGGGGATCGCAGCGCCGCCCTCCAGGCCGGATCCCTGTTAACCCTTTGGGTACAGGCCGGCTCCCAATGGGCCTGTATGGTTGGCCCCCCTTTTTTTCTTGACAATCTGTGCCCCTATATGGTGGCCCCCTTTAGCCTCAGAGAGGCTGTGTTTTAAAAAAAAAAAAATAATAATATATATAATAATAATAATGAATAATAACGGATTTCTTGTGGGCTGCGCAGGACGCTGCAGCCTCATCTCAGTAGTGCTGCATGTCTGCATGCCCTCTTTCCACAGGCGGCATGGTGTTGCGCTCCCAGCCTGCGTCGCTGCTAGGGCATTTCCCCTTTTAGGCGTTTTTTTTGCCCTCTTCCAGGATACGGCGCTGGCCAAGTGCATGCGGCCCTTCCGTAGGCAGCATTCATCATCTCTCCAGTTATGGTGCCTGCCATGTGCATCCCCCCCCTCCTAGGCGGGATACCGCACTCTCCCTGGCTGCCGGCTGGCCATGTGCATGACCCCCTTTTAGGCGGAATACTGCACCTTCACCGGATACGGTGCTGGCCATGTGCATGACCCCCTTCCATAGGCGGAACGCTGCACTCTCTCTGGATTTGCTGCCGGCCATGTGCGTGACCCCCTTCCATGGGCGGAACGCAGCACTCTCACTGGATTCACTGCCGGCCATGTGCGTGACCCCCTTCTCTAGGCGGAACGCTGCACTCTCACTGGATTCACTGCCGGCCATGTGCGTGACCCCCTTCTCTAGGCGGAACGCTGCACTCTCACTGGATTCTCTGCCGGCCATGTGCGTGACCCCCTTCTCTAGGCGGAACGCTGCACTCTCACTGGATTCACTGCCGGCCATGTGCGTGACCCCCTTCTCTAGGCGGAACGCTACACTCTCACTGGATCTGTTGCCGATCATGTGCATGACCCCCCTTTTTAGGCGGAATACTGCACTCTCACCGGATACGGTACTGGCTATGTGCACGACCCCCTTCCATAGGCGGAATGCTGCACTCTCACGGATGTGCTATGATGTACATATGTACTATGTTACTATGCTGCACTCTCACTTTTCGCTGCCGGCCATAGGCATGACCCCCTTCCATAGGCGGTATACTGCACTCTCATTGGATTCGCTGCCGGCCTTGGGTATGCCTCCTTCCCTCAGGCAGCATACATACATCCCTCTGTCTGTGGTTGTTTTCTCGCAGGTACGTTGCTGGCCATGTGCATGTACCCCATACATGGTGGGGTGCTTGCACTTTCGCTAGATCCGCTGTCGGCCATATGCATGACCCCTCTTCCGTGTGCGGTGTACGCACTCTCGCTGGATTCGCTGCCAGCCATGGGCATGCCTTCCTTCCTCAGGTGACATACACACATTCTCACTGACTGTGTTTGTCTCTCGCCAGTACGTTGTGTATGACTCCCATACATGGCGGGGTGCTCGCACTCTCCCTGGATGAGATGCTGGCCATGTGCATTACCCCCCCTTTTTTCTGGACGGCATGCTACACTCTCACCGGATACGTTGCTGGCCATGAGCATGGCCCTCTAACATGGGTGGAACACTTGCCCTCCCATTGGATACGGTGCTGGCCTTGTGCGTGACCACCCCTCATTCCATGGGCAGAATTTGGCACGCTCATGAGATTCACGGCTGTACTTGTATGGCTGTGCTGGACTTGTACATGTCCCCCTTCATTGGCAGAGTAGTTGCACTCTCGCTAAGTTCAGTGTTGGGTGTATTATTGCACACTCACTTAATGCTAGGATAACCCTGTGCATGTTCCCCTTTCACTAGGTGGATCTCCTGCGTTTATGCTGGATTATAGGGTATGTCCTGCTTCTCTGAAGTAAGTACGGCCTTAGGCATCACTCCCTTTTGGGACCGGCCTTTGCACTCTTGCCGACTGCAGTTTGCCAGGTACAATTTCCCCCTTTCGGGGCGGACTGCTTGCGTTCCATCGCATGCTATACTAGGCTTGTGCATAACTCCCTTTCAGGTTGCACTTTGCAATTCCGTACATGCTGTGGCACTCTGTGGCGAGCCCCTTTTTTGCTGAAGTAACCTTTTTGCAGTGAGCGGACGTTCTTGTGCGTTGTTTGGGCCGTGTATGCCTTCTCCTCCTGTAGGTGGGTTGGCCTTCTCACTGCTTACGGGGCTGCTCGTACGTATGCCTCACCTGCTTCCTGCGGCATACTTTTGTTTTCTTGGGATACGATGCTTGCCGCAAGCCTTGCACTCGTCTCTAAGGAGTTCATTCTGTCCACCTGACCCGGACGGGCTCTACTTGTTCTCTGCTGCACCGAGCTGGGTGGTACTCATTCATTTAGTTGGCCCTTCATCCCAGGGAGTGTTTGTGGTTCCTAGGTGCGTGCCCATTCGTCCTTCCGCGGCATTGCTTCCCTGCGCTAGTGGTCACATGGTCGAGAGTGCTGTTGTCTGCAGCGCCCCTCGAATTCTTCGTTAGCTCTGGCAGGACTGCGGTTCCCTTGCCTGCTGCAATTTCCTCCTCTTCGGATGCAGTGTGGTATGAGTCCTTCCTCTTGGCGCCTCTACGCTTCAGTCTGATCTGCTACCAGGTGCAGGCCGCTTTTCTCGGGAAGGTCACCCAAATTCTCTTGGGTGCTCGATTACCCAGGTCCGGAGGACCTCCACCTTGGGTTCTTCAGGGTATTCGCCTTCTGCGAGGCGGTGAACCGGGCATCTCACAGTGTAGCAGGGTTCTGCTTTTGAGCTGTCCTATGGCTTCCCTGTTGCCCACTCCTCCTTTCGGTTGGAGGGTGTTATGCCAGCCTCTGTCTCGACTACCTTATCTCGCCGGCTCTGTTTGGCTCCCGCTCGGTACAGATCACTCCGATGTGGCTTCTGCCCCGCCAGACTTCAGAGGCTGTTCCTTCACTGTCCTCCCCTCTGGGGAGAGCATGGTTGTTCATGTGGATGGTTCCGGTGTTCCTTTTGGCCTCGTACTGTCTCCCTTGTTCACACTGGCTGTATTAGCTGTGCCTATTTACCGAGTCTACCGCGTTCTGTCCTCCCGCTGAGTGCAGATTGCGTGGTCCATTCTAAGAAAATGGTCCTGCTGTAGACTTACCTTCTCGGTAACTTGGGGGGACTACCTTTCGGTCCAGATTGTCCTTTGATCTCCCACACCGGGACTGTAGAACATGGCTACATCAGCATGGACTTTAGCCTGTCTTGTCCTGGCATCTGGCGGATGCTGGGCGGACCCTTTGGTTCCTTTACGTCTGTCCTTCTGCTCCCCCACTCGGGTGGATACGGGACAACATTGCTCGGCGGCCGACGGGACCAGTTTTGTCGACCCTTCTGCCCGTGTTACTGGTCTGCGCCTGATCACATTGGGTTTTCGCCCGCTTGCCAGGCGACTCCAGCGGGTTCGCTAGTGTCCGCTCCTGGCTGTGTTTCGTCCAGGATCTGTCGTAAGACTTAGGGTTTTTTGTCTGGGGTTCTGTGGGAAGCTGTGCATTCCCCACTCTGACTTTCTCTCCCCATGGTTCTGTCTTTTTTCCAGTCCGGCCTGGACCTGGGACTGGGACTCCTTTACTTGAGGTGTCAAGTGTCGGCGCTGTTCTTCCTCTTCCAGCGTTCCCCGGCCCTCTGGGCCTGTCAAGACCTTCTTACTCGAAGTGGCTCCTTGGTTCCTCTGTACTGTCCTTCGGTACCGCCCTGGGAACTACATACTGAGCTCTCGGCGCTCCAATCTTGTCCTTGGAGCCGTTACAGAAGTTCTCTCTACCCCGTCTGTCCTGTACGGTTGTGTTTCCGTATCAGTCGTGTCTCTGACGGGTGCCTGAATGGCCCCTTTTTTGTTCCGAGCCTTTTGTCTTTTCCCAGGACAGGGCTGTTCTACATCCTGTTTCTTCCTTCCTTCCTTCTGAAAGTGGTGTTTGCCTTTCGCTTCAACACTTCACCGATTTGGACGTGGTTTGGGCCTTGCCGTTTTTACTTGGAGATCTCCGACTCTTGTCGACGTTCGGTCTCTTGGGTTTCCTGGAGGTCCGCGCTTAGGGTTGACGGACTCCAGGGTGTTTTTCCTCCGCTTTATCAGATTGGCTATTGCTGAGGTTACCGCACCGAGGGCAGGATTCTGCCTTGCTGTCACCGTTCATTTCACCAGAGCGGTCGGTGCCTCCTGGGCCGGAGGCATTGGGCTTCGGCCATGCATTTGGGCAAGGCGGCCACAGGTCTTCCTTGCACGCCTTACCGAGTTCTACAGGGTGCATATTCTGGCTTTGGCAGATGCTTCCTTGATGCCTTCGGGTGCTTCGCCTTGGAGCTGTGGTCCCTCCCCTTTTGGACTGCTTTTGAACGTCCCAAGATCTTCTGTGTCCCCCAAGGAAACTGGGCGAGAAAACGAGATTTTTGTATAACTTACCAGTAAAATCTCTTTCTCGCTCTTTCCTTGGGGGACACAGCACCCACCCATTCATTGTTTTTCTCTACGCGGTTTCCGAGTTTTTTGTTACCCGTTGGGTAGTTGGCTTGTTGGTTCCTTGTTGGACTTTGCCTTTTCTCACTACTTGGACACGCAACTGGCAGTCTCTCTCTCCAGGCTGAGGGTATAGCTGTGGAGGAGGGGCTTAACAGTCTTCACTTAGTGTCACGCCTCCTATGGAGATGAGCTATACCCAAGGTCTCCTCTGTCCCCCAAGGAAAGAGCGAGAAAGAGATTTTACTGGTAAGTTATACCAAAATCTCGTTTTTTTTACGGAGCAACGGATGCGGAAAGCGCACGGAGTGCTGTCTGCATCTTTTGCGGCTCCATTGAAGTGAATGGGTCCGCATCCAAGCTACAAATACTGCGGCTCGGATGTGGACCAAAACAATGGTCGTGTGCATATGGCCTAACTCTGCAGCAAGTGTTCAAATTTCCTGAAGCTCCGAAGCAGGACAAATCAAGCATTGTACAATCTTCATTACATCAGACAACCTCTTTAAAGTAATATTTTCTGGGCTTTACTTTAACCTGAAACATTCTTTTAAAGGGGCTGTCTCTTCACAGAAAACCCCTTTCCGAGTGCATCCTCCAGGGCGACCAGCTGATTGTCCTGGGCCCTTTTTTCGGCACCCCTGGCAAACAGCTGATTTTGCCAGAGAAGGCCACTTGACAACCAGGCATTTCCCCTGCAGCAGCCATTGCAGCGTATATGTAGTACTGTGTTGTGGCCATTCAGATGAATGGCTGTTCTTGTAATAGAAAGACAGCTTAAAGTCTACAAGAACAGGAGCCGTTCCTACTCATAGAAGGGTCACAATCAGGGATCCTCGTCTATGATGTTCATATGCCCCAATGTCTATATGAGATAACCTCTTTAATGTAATATGTCTTCTTAATTCTTTATGCATATGGAGGAGTTTATCGAGCCCTGCACTCTAGATTTCTGTCATAAAAAATCACCAAATAGGTAGTTGTGACTTTTTGGACTTATTTGCACAAAAAGTTAGTGACATTTAAACCACTCAATCCATTTTTGAAAAGTGGATGTGAAAATGGGCATGGTTAGCATGCCAAGCTGATTTATAACACATTTTTTCAATTGCAATTTTCTAGAGAGTTTCAAACAGTTTTGCCATAAAGGGGTGGTAAAGAGTGGAGTGACATCTCAAGACAGAAGTGTTAGACTTGAAGTTGCACGCAATTTATCAAACATTGTGCAGCATTTGACTCCTGCAAAATGGACTTTAAAAATTCCCCCTATGAAAAATCTTTCTTACAGAAAATATAATTTTGATCTTTTCTTCTCTATATAGGAAGTGCTGGAACACCGGTGATGTTCAACGAAAACGGGGATGCACCAGGGCGGTATGACATTTTCCAGTATCAGATGACAAATTCTTCTGCTCCATCCTACAGAGCGATTGGACAGTGGACAGAATATTTACGCCTCAATGTGAGTACAGAAATCTAATCCTACACTTTCAAGAACAAGGGCTATTGTCTGTAATAATAGTTTTTATAATATGTTACATACAGTATGTGATATGTGTTGAAATTTCAACAGTTGCTTTGGGTTCCAGTCTATTGAGGCAATAACTGGGTGGTAAGTACCAAGACTTTGAGGTGATGCTATATAAACATTGGGTATTAAATAAATATGATTTTTTTTATTTCACAGATTGAAGAGATGCAGTGGTATGGTGGCCAGTCTGACATCCCGTCATCTGTCTGTAGCCTTCCTTGCCAACCAGGAGAGCGGAAAAAGATGGTGAAGGGCGTGCCATGTTGCTGGCATTGTGAGCTATGTGATGGGTACCAATTCCAGCTGGATGACTTCAACTGCCAAGCTTGTCCCTATGACATGAGGCCAAATGTTAACCGAACTGCCTGCCGCCCAACACCAATTGTCAAACTGGAGTGGCATTCTGCTTGGGCAGTTCTGCCTCTTTTTTTGTCTATTTTGGGCATACTCAGTACCCTCTTCGTGGTGGGGACCCTGATACGTTTTAATGACACGCCAATCGTGAGAGCATCTGGACGAGAATTAAGTTATGTTTTGCTAACAGGAATCTTTTTAATGTATGCAATTACCTTCCTGATGATGGCAGAGCCTGGTGTCGCCGTTTGTGCCCTTCGGCGGCTCTTCCTGGGTCTAGGCATGTGCATTTCATATGCCGCTCTTCTGACCAAGACCAACAGGATCTACCGCATCTTTGAACAAGGAAAACGCTCAGTGACTCCTCCTCGTTTTATTAGTCCTGGATCCCAGTTGGCCATCACTTTCAGCCTAATTTCTGTGCAGCTGGTGGGAACAGCAGTGTGGTTAGGAGTTTTGCCCCCACACAGTGTAATTGACTATGAAGAGCAGAGGACACCCAACCCTGAGCAAGCCAGGGGGGTATTGAAATGTGACATGTCTGATCTGTCCCTTGTTAGCTGTCTAATGTACTCAATCCTGCTGATGGTCACCTGTACTATATATGCAGTGAAGGCCCGTGGGGTGCCTGAAAACTTTAATGAGGCAAAACCTATTGGTTTTACTATGTATACAACTTGTATTGTGTGGTTGGCATTTGTCCCCATCTTTTTTGGCACTGCACAGTCTGATGAGAAGGTGAATTGCAAGTTTTATAATTTTTTCATAGTTTTACATGATGACATTTTGACATGTCCGAATTTAATTTAGTTTGGTGTTACATGACCATGCATATGCCGTATCCATTACCTCTGTGGTCAGTGGAAAGGCCATTGTTCAGTATTCACGTTCATCTGCCACGTTTTTCGGAGGCCATAACCTGCATGTACATGTACATCCATGCTTGTTTGACATCCTGTACTTGGAATCATCTCAGCATATTCAGCATCCAACTTTCAGTAACAGAGTTGACGTTCTTATTTTAACCCATTCACTTAGATCTACATCCAGACTACCACGTTAACAGTGTCGATGAGTTTGAGTGCATCCGTCTCACTGGGAATGCTTTACGTGCCGAAGGTTTATATCATCCTCTTCCACCCTGAGCAGAATGTACAGAAACGCAAGCGAAGCTTCAAAGCTGTGGCAACAGCAGCAACTATGTCTACCCGTCTGTCTCAGAAAAACCAGAATGGAGAGAGCAAACCTCCCGAAAAAAGCCTACCTGAGAGTAAAGGTTAAAGGTATGTACCGATGTAACATATTCTACCAGTACTTTGTCAACAGGTGTGCCAGGGGACAACATCATTGTTTACGGATGCGGCTTCCAATATTCTGCCACGTGCTAAGTAGCCTTAAAGGGGTTGTCCGGTTTCAGAGCTGAACCCGGACATACCCATAATTTCACCAAGGCAGCCCCACCTGATGTTAGCATCGGAGCATTTCATGCTCTGAGGCTCTCCCCTGCCCTGCGGTGAATCGCGCACGGCAAGGGCTCTTTTATTTACAATAACACACTGCCGGGCGGAGGCTTCAGTGTGTTCTGTGACGTCACCGGCTCTGATGGGCCGGCTTTAGCCCTTCCCTAGCCGTTTTACAGGCTCGGGCAGCGCTAAAGCCCGCCCATCAGTGCCGGCGACGTCACCGGGCTCACTGCTGGGTGGAAGCCTCCGCCTGGCAGCCCTATGGAGAGCCCGGTTCGTCCAGAAAACGCCTTTGCCCTGCGCGATTTAGCGCAGGGCAAAGGAGAGCATCGAAGCATGAACTGCTCCGATGCTCAAGTCATGGGGGCTGTCTGGGTGAAAATGGGTGGAAGCCTCCGCCTGGCAGCCCTATGGAGAGCCCGGTTCGTCCAGAAAACGCCTTTGCCCTGCGCGATTTAGCACAGGGCATAGGAGAGCATCGAAGCATGAACTGCTCCGATGCTCAAGTCATGGGGGCTGCCTGGGTGAAAATGGGGATATGTCTGGGTTCAGCTCTGAACCTGGACAACCCCTTTAAAGGGGTTGTCCAGTACTTTTAGGCCATATTCACACAATCAAGTTTTCCGTCAGGGTGTGATGCGTGAAGCAAACGAATAGCATCCGGACTGAATCCTAACCCATTCATTTAAATGAGTCTGCGCACATGAGTTTTTCACACATCTTTTTTGCATTCAGGAAAAATCACAGCATGTTCAATATTCTGCATTTTCAATGCAGCTCTGGTTCTATAGAAGTGAATGGGGTTTCAATGAAAAACAGATTGCATCTGAATGCAATGCATTTTTCACTGATGGTTTCTAGGAGATGTAGGTTGTTTTTCCTCAGGTTTTTTTCACGCATCAAAAATGGATTTCACCCGCGCGGAAAAAACTGAAACACTGAACGCAATCGCAGACAAAACTTACTGAACTTCCGTGCAAAACCATCTGTTTTTTCCTGAACAGACCCTGAGAGAATCCGTAACTCTTGTGTGAAAGAGGCCTTATACTGATGGCCTATTGGCCATTGATATCTAATCGAGGAGGGACTGCACAATAGATAGAGCTATGTAGTTCCAGATCCACTGCGGAATTATGTGCAGTGGTGCAGGTTGTCAAACCACTGGCAGTCAGATATTGATGGCCTACCCTGAGGACGGGCCAACAATATAAATACTGGACAAAACCTTTAAGAAAATATTTAAAGGGTAACTGTCATGTTTTCATTAAAAAAATCTATTTTAGCATATGTTACTGCTGCAGCAGCATTATGCATAAAGCAATCTTTAGTTTCTTCACTTACCACAGTTTTCCTTGAGGTTTCCCCTTACTTACGGCTGTTTAAACATTTACAATATGAAGACCTTCTCAAGATGGCTCCTCTGCCAGTTCTGAGGCCAAAACTGTCTTCCCTCACTTCACATACACACTTGCTGTAGCCAGCAGCTTCCTGCCAGCCAATCAGATTGGATTACTGAGAGACACGCCTCCTCACTCTGAAGCCTACTGCATGCATGCAGTGTTAAGGACCGCCCCTCTGTCTTCTGTTTATACTAAAAGGAAGACAGACAAGCCCTAGCAACTAGCAAGGGAGAAGTGAAAAGGGACAGAGGACATTAATGAAAGCTGTTATTATAAGGTAATTACTGATCTTTTGACAATCATTGACAGACTAACTCAGATATACATGCCTAGCTCTAATAAACTAGCAAAAAAAAAAAATAATATGACAGTTACGCTTTAAGGAATATACTTCAGAATTCCTCTTTCAGAGTAATCTTTTTTGTTTGTGCCATTCATTCCATAGAGTAATGGTGACTAGAGACTTTATGCAATAATTGTCTGACTATAAAAATTTAAGAAAACCTGTCACCAGTTTCCTGTCTAAGGGCACCATAAATTGATGACAGAGTAAAACGCAGGGTCAGTTAGTCATTTTTCTAAAATCTGTATTGAGCAGCTCAGTGCAGAGCGCAAGCGCAGGGGTTCTCATATTCATGATCTCCCAGCCTCTTCATAAAGAGGGGGGAGCCAGGAGCTCATGAATATGAGGACTCCTGAGCCTACGATCTGTATTGAGCGGACTTAATACAGATTTTAGCAAAACGACCGATCCAACGTTTTGTTGCCCTCAAATAGGACAGTTACCTTTTAGGGCTTGTTCACACGACCATATGGCTTTTTCAGTGTTTTGCGGGCCGTTTTTAACGGATCCATTTTTCAGTTTTATGTTTCAGTATTGTTTCCGGTTCAATTACGTTTTTCCGTTCCGTTTTTCCATATGGCATATACAGTATACAGTAATTACATAGAAAAAATGGGGCTGGGTATAAAATTTTCAATAGATGGTTCCGCAAAAACGGAACAGATACGGAAGACATAGGCCTCTTTCACACAACCGTATGGCTTTTTCAGTGTTTTGTGGTCCGTTTTTCACGGATACGTTATTCCGTTTTTTTGTTTACGTTGTGTTTCCGTTCCGTTTTTCCACATGGCATATACAGTATATACAGTAGAAAAAATTGGGCTGGGCATAAAATTTTCAATAAATTGTTCCGCAAAAACGGAACGGATATGGAAGACATATGGATGCATTTCCGTATGTGTTCTGTTTTTTGTGTGGACCCATTGACTTGAATATAGCCACGGAACGTGATTTGCTGGCAATAATAGTACATGTTCTATCTTTGAACGGAAATACGGAAACGGAATGCATTCGGAGTACATTCCGTTTTTTTTGCAGAACCATTGAAATGAATGGTTCCGTATACGGACCGTATACGGAACGCAAAAAACGGCCAGTAAACTGAAAAAAAACCTGTTGTGTAAAAGAGGCTGTCACGGAACCATGAACCAGACGTACAACAAGAGATAAGTGAAAATAAGAAGGCTTTATTGAAAATAAAGCTGTAAAGCAAAAGTCCAAACGGATGGTGAAACCGAGCAGAGTCTTTGCGAAGCCAGAGGTCAGGAACCAGAAGGGTAGTCAGACGAAGCCAGGATCAGGAACCAGCAGGGTAGTCAGACGAAGCCAGGATCAGGAACCAGCAGGGTAGTCAGACGAAGCCAGGATCAGGAACCAGAAGCAGCAGCAGTCTTAGAAGCATGTGAACACAAGAGGACCAAGCAAGGAACTGAAGCCACAGACCTCCTATATATATGAGCTAGGCATCCAGCTCCTCCCAGTGGGAAGGAGGAGCCGCAGGGTGGAAGGCTACAAGAAACCCAGAAACCAAGATGGCCGCCAGCACATGTCAAACGAAGGAGAACAGCAGGAAGGTAAGACCATGACAGTACCTCCCCCTCAAGGGCCCCTCCTCCGCGGAGCACAAAACGGTTTCTGAGGGAAGCGTGCGTGGAAGGCTCGGAGCAAGGCAGGAGCATGGACATCTGCGGAGGGAACCCAGGAACGCTCCTCTGGACCATAACCACGCCAATGGACCAAAAACTGCAACCGACCGCGGACCAGGCGTGAGTCCAGGATATTGCTCACCTCATATTCCTCACGATTGCCCACTTGGACCGGACGAGGCCGAGGAAGTGAAACGATTACACACCAGTGGCTTCAACAGGGAGACATGAAACACGTTGGAGATCCGCATGCCAGGAGGAAGCGCAAGGGCATAGGCTACCGGGTTTACCCTGCGAAGCACTCGGAAGGGACCAACAAAGCGAGGCGCCAGCTTGGGAGTGGGCACTCGAAGGTTGAGGTTGCGGGTGGACAACCATACACGGTCTCCGACCTGGTAGGAAGGAGCAGGCGCTCGTCTGCGATCAGCCTGGAGTCTCTGGCGCTGCGCAGAGACCTCAAGGGACTTCTGGATCTGTACCCAAGAAGCACGTAGGACGGAAAGGTGATCCTCCACAGCCGGAATATCCTGGGGAGAGAATACCTCCGGTAACACGGCAAGTTGGAACCCATAATTGGCCATGAAGGGAGACCTCCCAGAGGAAGAGTTCACCGCCGTGTTCCTGGCAAACTCAGCCTAAGGCAGGAGGTCAACCCAATTGTCTTGGTGATCGGAGACATAGCAACGAAGGAATTGCTCCAAGGCCTGATTGGATCGTTCTGCAGCCCCATTGGACTGAGGGTGGTAGGCCGAGGAGAAGGAGAGATGAATCCCCAACTGGGAGCAAAAGGCGCGCCAGAACCTGGACACAAACTGACTCCCCCGATCCGACACAATCTCCTTGGGCAAACCGTGCAACCGGAAGACCTCCCTGGCAAAAATCGTGGCCAACTCTTGTGCAGAGGGTAACTTCTTGAGAGGAACACAGTGGCACATTTTGGAAAACCGATCCACAATCATGAGAATGACCGTATGGCCTCGGGATGCAGGGAGGTCCACAATGAAATCCATCCCCAGGTGTGACCATGGGCGCTCCCCGGTGGCTATGGGTTGCAGAAGGCCCAACGGAAGGTGCCGAGGGGACTTACTCTGGGCACAAACGGAGCATGCCGCTACATATGCGGCGATGTCGGAACGTAGGGAAGGCCACCAGAACAGACGTGAAACAGCCCAGGACAGCTGATTCTTTCCAGGATGCCCCGCGGTCTTGGAGTTATGGTAGGTTCGCAACAACCGAGTGCGCAACTCCTCAGGCACAAAACATCTGCCGTTGGGTCTCCCAGAGGGAGCACCAGATTGAGCCGCCAAAATCTGCTCACCCAGGGGAGAGGTCAGGCTGGTGCGAATGGCGGCCAGGATCTGATTCGGAGGTATGACCGAAGTCGGAATCGACTCCTCCCTGGACAGCTCGGAGTACTGCCGTGATAAGGCATCCGCCCTGATGTTCTTGGAACCGGGTAGGTAGGAGACCACGTAATTAAAACGTGACAAGAACAGAGCCCATCTGGCCTGACGTGGTGTCAATCTCTTGGCCTCAGAAAGGTAGGTCAGATTCTTGTGGTCCGTCAGGATGAGAACCGGAACCACCGAACCCTCGAGCAAGTGCCTCCATTCTTTAAGGGCCTGCACGATGGCCAATAACTCCCTGTCACCAATCTGATAGTTGCACTCCGCGGAAGACAGTTTCCGGGAGTAAAACCCACAGGGAAGCAGAGGACCCTCTGGTGTTCTACGCTGAGACAGAAGGGCGCCTACTCCCGTCTCAGACGCGTCCACCTCGAGGACAAAGGGCAACCCAGGGTTGGGATGCGACAGAATCGGAGCCGACACAAAGGCGGACTTTAGGGCCTCAAAAGCTCGGATGGCCTAGAGCGGCCAGACCTGGGAATTACTGCCCTTCCTGGTCAGATCCGTGAGAGGCTTGGCCAGCATGGAAAAGTCCCTGATGAACTTCCGATAATAATTGGCGAAGCCCAAAAAGCGCTGCAGGGAACGAAGACCACTGGGCTGGGGCCACTGTAAGACAGCCGAAACCTTCTCAGGATCCATGGAGAACCCCTCAGCGGAAATGATGTAACCTAAGAAGGTTACCTGGGATCGGTGAAATTCGCATTTCTCAAGCTTACCGAACAGCTTGTTCTCTCGTAACCGTTGCAACACTCGTCTGACATCCAGAATGTGGGCCTCCATGGATTCAGAATATACCAAGATGTCATCCAAATAGACCACCACACACTGCTGCAACAGGTCACGGAAAACATCGTTGATGAATTCCTGAAAGACTGCGGGCGCATTGCACAACCCAAAGGGCATAACCAAGGATTCATAATGACCGGTCCTGGTGTTAAACGCGGTCTTCCACTCATCGCCCGCCTTGATCCTTACCAGGTTATATGCCGCCCTCAGGTCGAGTTTGGTAAAGACCGTGGCCCCTTTAAGGCGATCGAACAGCTCGGAAATCAAGGGTATCGGGTAAGCGTTCTTGATCGTGATGCGATTGAGACCCCTGTAATCGATGCAAGGCCTCAACTCACCGCCCTTCTTTTTCACAAAGAAAAATCCAGCCCCTGCCGGGGACGAAGATTTGCGAATGTGTCCGCGTGAAAGCGCCTCCCTCACGTACTCCTCCATGGCCTCATTCTCCGCTACCGACAGTGGATAGACTTTGCCACGAGGAGGAACGGCACCAGATTGTAACTCTATGGCACAATCGTATGGGCGGTGCGGAGGTAGGGCAACCGCGCGCACCTTATCGAATACATCCCGGTACTCCTCGTATTCAGGAGGCAACAGAGAGTCCGAGGAAGTACACAGCAACTTGACAGACCCATGGATGCAACTAGCCCCACACTGCGGTGACCACGAGAGGATCTCGACCGATCTCCAATCGAAAGTCGGATTATGCTTCTGGAGCCAGGGGTACCCCAAGACCACCGAGTAGTGTGGAGACGAAATAACCTGGAGGCAGACCGACTCTCTGTGAACGGCACCAATGGCTATCCCCACTGGAAGGGTCTCATGAGTCACGTGTGGCGGCAGAAGGGGTCTGCCGTCTATCGCCTCAAGAGCCAGTGGGGAACCTCGAGCCTGCAGAGGAATGGAATTGGCGGCAGCAAACACACTATCAATGAACAAACCACCAGCACCAGAGTCCACCAACGCCTGGGTCGTCACCGAGCCCCCGACCCAGGAGAGGACAACAGTGATCAGTGGTTTGTCAACACGGGAAACCGGGGACGAGGAGACTCCACCCAAGATCTGCCCCCGACAGGATCTCAGGTACGAGCGTTTTCCCGGACGGTTCGGACATGCCAACCGAAAATGCCCACCGAGACCACAGTACATGCATCGGCCCTCGCGTCTCCAGAGTGCCCTCTCTCCCTCGGACAGGCGAGCAAACCCCAGCTGCATGGGTTCACCCCCAGACAAGTCATCCCCAGGAGGCGTGGGAGGAGAGGGAGGCACGGGTGGGACAGCAAACGTAGGCACCAATCTGTTAGAAGACCTCCGCAGGTTCTCCTTAAAGGAAGGTCTCTCCCTGAGTCTGGTGTCAATCAAAATCAGGAAAGAAATAAGAGACTCGAGCTCAACTGGTAGGTCCTTAGCTGCAACCTCATCCTTCAAGGCATCCGAGAGACCATGAGAGAAAGCAGCGACCAGAGCCTCATTATTCCAGCCCACCTCTGCTGCCAGGGTACGAAACTCAATGGCGTATTCAGCTACGGATCGTGAACCCTGTCTGATGGACATAAGGAGCTTCGCAGCAGAGGCAGCACGAGCCGGCACATCGAATACCTTCCGAAGAGAAGCAACAAAACCGGAAAACTCGGCAACCACCGGATTGTTGTTCTCCCATAAAGGGCTGGCCCAGGCCAAGGCCTTGTCCGAGAGCAGCGAGATCAAGAAGCCCACCTTTGATCTCTCAGTAGGAAAGGCATGTGGCAGCAACTCGAAATAAATGCCCACCTGGTTAAGGAAACCTCGGCACTGAGTTGGCTCTCCCCCAAAGCGCTGTGGAAGAGGGGCAGAACCGGTCATACCCCGAAACACCGCAGGCGCAACAGGTGTCGGGGTAGACTCTGGCGCAACAACCGGAGCGGCAGTAGGAGCGAGCCCAGGAGCGACAACCGACCCATCGGCAACGGGAGCGAAATGAGCCGTGCGTTCAAGCAGGGTTTGCAACGCCACAGCGAACCGACCCAACAGGTGATCCTGCTGATCAAGTCTGGCAACCAGCGTGGGTAGCGAGGATGGCCCTGTACCGTCAGAATTCATGGCTTGGTCCTAATGTCACGGAACCATGAACCAGACGTACAACAAGAGATAAGTGAAAATAAGAAGGCTTTATTGAAAATAAAGCTGTAAAGCAAAAGTCCAAACGGATGGTGAAACCGAGCAGAGTCTTTGCGAAGCCAGAGGTCAGGAACCAGAAGGGTAGTCAGACGAAGCCAGGATCAGGAACCAGCAGGGTAGTCAGACGAAGCCAGGATCAGGAACCAGCAGGGTAGTCAGACGAAGCCAGGATCAGGAACCAGAAGCAGCAGCAGTCTTAGAAGCATGTGAACACAAGAGGACCAAGCAAGGAACTGAAGCCACAGACCTCCTATATATATGAGCTAGGCATCCAGCTCCTCCCAGTGGGAAGGAGGAGCCGTAGGGTGGAAGGCTACAAGAAACCCAGAAACCAAGATGGCCGCCAGCACATGTCAAACGAAGGAGAACAGCAGGAAGGTAAGACCATGACAGAGGCCATACGGAGTACATTCCGTATGTGTTCCGTTTTTTTTGCGGACCCATTGACTTGAATGGAGCCACAGAACGTGATTTGCGAGCAATAATAAAACATGTTCTATCTTTGAACGGAAATGCGGAAACGGAATGCATACGGAATACATTCCATTTTTCTCGCCCAGTTTCCTTGGGGGACACAGAAGACCTTGGGTATAGCTCATCTCCATAGGAGGCGTGACACTAAGTGAAGACTGTTAAGCCCCTCCTCCACAGCTATACCCTCAGCCTGGAGAGAGAGACTGCCAGTTTTTTGCTTAGTGTCCAAGGAGGCAAGACACTCCCTGCTCTGCAGGGCTGGTTTCTCCTTGTTTCAATTTTAGATTTTTACTTTTTTCTTTTTGTTCCAGATCATCAGGGATAACAGAGTCGCACTAGACCTCTCTGTTCTCCCGGGGTTGAGCTGCGCCAGTGCCGGTCACCCGCACTGCTGCCTCCCCCACAGAAGGCAAGGTGGATCAGGGCAGCCCAGCTCCCCTACATCCCGCCAGCGCAAGGGTCGCCCGCACGCCAAGTCCCTCTCCCAGCGTCCTGCCACTACGGTGCCAGTAGCTGAAGGGGCGACCCTGCTGGAATGGACCGAGGGTGAAGACGGCTGTGGTAAGAGAGAGGCTTCTCCAGCCCTACGTCCCACACCCCCCCACCCTGGTCTCCTGCGTGCCTGACCCCCATACTGGGCCTCTAGTCCCCTGCTGGATCTATGCTGGCCCCTGGGGTGCCGCAGAGCGGCAATCTCCTTCTGCTCCCTGCCTGGCCCCCATAGACATGCAGCCAGTGGCTGTCCCCACAGCCAGCTACAGAAGCGGCGACATAGTTTATTTCTCTGGGTCCCCCCCCCCATCTCCTACCGGAGTGTTGCTCAAAGCCTGAGGCTCCTGACGGCTGTAGAGTAAGGCCTCACCTCCGGCCGACATTGGTATCCTGGTGCGGCCGGGCGCCGCAAAAATCTTAGCCCAGGCTTCGCGGCCTGCTAGGCCGCCATTCCGGGTCCCTGACTCTTCCGGCCGCGGGGTGGGCTCCCGCGGCCGGCAAGCCGCCATTCGAGCCCCTGACTCTTCCGGCCGGCGGGGTGGGCTCCCGCGGCCGGCAAGCCGCCATTCGAGCCCCTGACTCTTCCGGCCGGCGGGGTGGGCTCCCGCGGCCGGCTTTGGGCTTGACTTCTATGCAGCAGGCCCCGGCCGACCGTTGGTGCCGGTCGGTGGGGCTCCGCAAATTTTGGCCCAGGCTTCGCGGCCTGCTGGGCCGCAATTCCGACCGGCCCGCGGGGTGGGCACCCGCGGCCGGTTTTGATGCGTCACTCCCCTCAGGTCCCGGCGGTACATACCGGGCGCCGCAAATTTAGACCCCGGCTTCACGGCCTACTAGGCCGCAAAATTCCGGCCTCTGGTGGAGGGGGCGGGAACTTCTCCAGGCGCGAATTCTTCCCGCCGGGAGGTTCCTCCGCCCCCAGGGGATCGCAGTGCCGCCCTCCAGGCCGGATCCATGTTAACCCTTTGGGTACAGGCCGGCTCCCAATGGGCCTGTATGGCTGGCCCCACTTTTCCTGACTATCTGTGCCCCTATAGGTGGCCCCCCTTTAGCCTCAGAGAAGCTGTGTTTTTAATAAAAAAAAAAAAAAAAAAAAAAAAAAAGAGAAATAATAATAACAGATTTCTATTGGACTGCGCAGGACGCTGCAGCCTCATCAGTAGTGCTGCATGTCTGCATGCCCTCTTTCCACAGGTGGCATAGTGTTGCGCTCCCAACCTGCGTCGGTGCTAGGGCATTTCCCCTTTTAGGTGGATATGGCGCTGGCCAAGTGCATGCGGCCCTTCCGTAGGCAGCATTCATCATCTCTCCAGTTATGGTGCCTGCCATGTGCATCCCCCCCCCTCCTAGGCGGGATACTGCACTCTCCCTGGCTGCCGGCTGGCCATGTGCATGACCCCCTTTTAGGCGGAATACTGCACCTTCACCGGATACGGTGCTGGCCATGTGCATGACCCCCTTCCATAGGCGGAATGCTGCACTCTCTATGGATTTGCTGCCGGCCATGTGCGTGACCCCCTTCTCTAGGCGGAACGCTGCACTCTCACTGGATTCACTGCCGGCCATGTGCGTGACCCCCTTCCATGGGCGGAACGCAGCGTTCTCACTGGATTCGCTGTCGGCCATGTGCGTGACCCCCTTCTCTAGGCGGAACGCTGCACTCTCACTGGTTTCACTGCCGGCCATGTGCGTGACCCCCTTCCATGGGCGGAACGCAGCGCTCTCACTGGATTCGCTCTCGGCCATGTGCGTGACCCCCTTCTTAGGCGGAACGCTACACTCTCACTGGATCTGTTGCCGATCATGTGCATGACCCCCCTTTTTAGGCGGAATACTGCACTCTCACCGGATACGGTACTGGCTATGTGCACGACCCCCTTCCATAGGCGGAACGCTGCACTCTCTCTGATGTGCTATGATGTACTTATGTACTATGTTGCTATGCTGCACTCTCACTGGTTTCGCTGCTGGCCATAGGCAGCATACATACATACATCCCTCCGTCTGTGGTTGTTTTCTCGCAGGTACGTTGCTGGCCATGTGCATGTACCCCATACATGGCGGGGTGCTTGCACTCTCGCTGGATCCGCTGTCGGCCATATGCATGACCCCTCTTCCGTGGGCTGTGTACGCACTCTCGCTGGATTCGCTGCCTGCCATGGGCATGCCTTCCTTCCTTCCTCAGGTGACATACACACATTCTCACTGACTGTGTTTGTCTCTCACCAGTACGATGCTGGCCATGTGTATGACTCCCATACATGGCGGGGTGCTCGCACTCTCCCTGGATGAGATGCTGGCCATGTGCATTACCCCCCTTTTTTTCTGAGCGGCATGCTACACTCTCACCGGATACCTTGCTGGCCATGAGCATTGCCCTCTAACATGGGTGGAACGCTTGCACTCCCATTGGATACGGTGCTGGCCTTGGGCGTGGCCACCCCTCATTCCATGGGCAGAATTTGGCACGCTCATGAGATTCACAGCTGTCCTTGATGGCTGTGCTGGACTTGTACATATCCCCCTTCATTGGCAGAGTAGTTGCACTCTCGCTGAGTTCAGTGTTGGGTGTATTATTGCACACTCACTGAATGCTAGGATAACCCTGTGCATGTTCCCCTTTCACTAGGTGGACCTCCTGCGTTCCTGCTGGATTATAGGGTATGTCCTGCTTCTCTGAAGTAGGTACGGCTTTAAGCATCACTCCCCTTTGGGACCGGCCTTTGCACTCTTGCCGACTGCAGTTTGCCTGATACAATTCCCCCCTTTCGGGGCGGACTGCTTGCGTTCCATCGCATGCTATACTAGGCTTGTGCATAACTCCCTTTCAGGTTGCACTTTGCAATTCCGTACATGCTGTGGCACTCTGTGGCGAGCCCCCTTTTTCGCTGAATTAACCTTTTTGCAGTGAGCGGACGTTCTTGTGCGTTGTTTGGGCCGTGTATGCCTTCTCCTCCTGTAGGTGGGTTGGCCTTCTCACTGCTTACGGGCTGCTCGTACGTATGCCTCATCTACTTCCTGCGGCATACTTTTGTTTTCTTGGAAAACGATGCTTGCCGCAAACCTTGCACTCGTCTCTAAGGAGTTCATTCTGTCCACCTGACCCGGACGGGCTCTACTTGCTCTCTGCTGCACGGAGCTGTGTGGTACTCATTCATTTAGTTGGCCCTTCATCCCAGGGAGTGTTCATGGGTCCTAGATGCGTGCCCATTCGTCCTTCCGCGGTATTGCTTCCCTGCGCTAGTGGTCACATGGTCGAGAGTGCGGTTGTCTGGAGCGCCCCTCGGATTCTTCGTTGGCTCTGGCAGGACTGCGGTTCCCTTGCCTGCTGCAATTTCCTCCTCTTCGGATGTAGTGTGGTATGAGTCCTTCCTCTTGGCGCCTCTACGCTTCAGTCTGATCTGCTACCAGGTGCGGGCCGCTTTCTCGGGAAGGTCACCCAAATTCTCTTGGGTGCTCGATTACCCAGGTCCGGAGGACCTCCGCCTTGGGTTCTTCAGGGTATTCGCCTTTTGCGAGGCGGTGAACCGGGCATCTCACAGTGTAGCAGGGTTCTGCTTTTGAGCTGTCCTATGGCTTCCCTGTTGCCACTCCTCCGTTCGGTTGGAGGGTGTTACGCCGGCCTCTGTCTCGACTACCTTATCTCGCCGGCTCTGTTTGGCTCCCGCTCGGTACAGATCACTCCGATGTGGCTTCTGTCCCGCCAGACTTCAGAGGTTGTTCCTTCACTGTCCTCCCCTCTGGGGAGAGCATGGTTGTTCATGTGGATGGTTCCGGTGTTCCTTTTGGCCTCGTACTGTCTCCCTTGTTCACACTGACTGTATTAGCTGTGCCTATTTACCGAGTCTACCGCGTTCTGTCTTCCCGCTGAGTGCAGATTGCGTGGTCCATTCTAAGACAATGGTCCTGCTGTAGACTTACCTTCTCGGTAACTTGGGGAGGACTACCTTTCGGTCCAGATTGTCCTTTGATCTCCTACACCGGGACTGTAGAACATGGCTACATCAGCATGAACTTTAGCCTGTCTTGTCCTGGCATCTGGCGGATGCTGGGCGGACCCTTTGGTTCCTTTCCGTCTGTCCTTCTGCTCCCCCACTTGGGTGGATACGGGACAACGTTGCTCGGGGGCCGACGGGACCAGTTTTGTCGACTTCTGCCCGTGTTACTGGTCTGCGCCTGATCACATTTGGTTTTTAGCCCGCTTGCCAGGCGACTCCAGCGGGTTCGCTACTGTCCGCTCCTGGCTGTATTTCGGCCAGGATCTGTCGTAAGACTTATGATTTTTTTATCTGGGGTTCTGTGGGAAGCTGTGCATTCCCCACTCTGACTTTTTCTCTCCCCATGGTTCTGTCTTTTTTCCAGTCCGGCCTGGACCTGGGACTGGGATTCCTTTACTTGAGGTATCAAGTGTCAGCGCTGTTCTTCCTCTTCCAGCGTTCCCCGGCCCTCTGGGCCTGTCAAGACCTTCTTACTCGAAATGGCTCTTTGGTTCCTCTGTACTGTCCTTCGGTACCGCCCTGGGAACTACATACTGAGTTCTCGGCGCTCCAATCTTGTCCTTTGGAGCCGTTACAGAAGTTCTCTCTACCCCGCCTGTCCTGTACGGTTGTGTTTCCGTATCAGTCGTGTCTCTGACGGGTGCCTGAATGGCCCCTTTTTGTTCTGAGCCTTCTGTCTTTTCCCAGGACAGGGCTGTTCTACATCCCGTTCCTTCCTTCTGAAGGTGGTGTTTGCCTTTCGCTTCAACACTTCACCGATTTGGACGTTGTTTGGGCCTTGCAGTTTTTACTTGGAGATCTCCGACTCTTGTCGACGTTCGGTCTCTTGGGTTTCCTGGAGGTCCGCGCTTAGAGTTGACGGACTCCAGGGTGGTTTTCCTCCGCTTTATCAGATTGGCTATTGCTGAGGTTACCGCACCGTGGGCAGGATTCTGCCTTTGCTGTCACCGTTCATTTCACCAGAGCGGTCGGTGCCTCCTGGGCCGGAGGCATTGGGCTTCGGCCATGCATTTGAGCAATGCGGCCACAGGTCTTCCTTGCACGCTTTACAGAGTTCTACAGGGTGCATACTCTGGCTTCGGCGTATGCTGCCTTGGTCCGCCTGGGTCTGCAGGCGGCGGTTCCTTGATGCCTTCGGGTGCTTCGCCTTGGAGCTGTGGTCCCTCCCCTTTTGGACTGCTTTTGAACGTCCCAAGGTCTTCTGTGTCCCCCAAGGAAACTGGGCGAGAAAACGAGATTTTTGTATAACTTACCAGTAAAATCTCTTTCTCGCTCTTTCCTTGGGGGACACAGCACCCACCCATTCGTTGTTTTTCTCTACACGGTTTCCGAGTTTGTGTTACCCGTTGGGTAGTTGGCTTGTTGGTTCCTTGTTGGACTTTGCCTTTTCTCACTGCTTGGACACGCAACTGGCAGTCTCTCTCTCCAGGCTGAGGGTATAGCTGTGGAGGAGGGGCTTAACAGTCTTCACTTAGTGTCACGCCTCCTATGGAGATGAGCTATACCCAAGGTCTTCTGTGTCCCCCAAGGAAAGAGCGAGAAAGAGATTTTACTGGTAAGTTATACAAAAATCTCGTTTTTTTTGCGGAACCATTTAAATGAATGGTTCCGTATACGGACGGTATACGGAACGCAAAAAACCTTCGTGTGAACGAGCCCTTAGTAGCACAATTCTATAGATTTCAGTTTTTTCCTGCATTAGAGTTCCATCACACCCCGTTCAGACACAGCTCATTTCATTAAAAATGCAGGTCCACAAGTCAAAGCAGCATAATATAGTGAGTCAAATGATTGATGCATCTGAGGAGGAGAAGAGAAAACTTGGCATTCTCTGTGCTGTGAGAATATATGCCGGGATTTATTCTTATGAAAGGATGTAAATAAAGAATTGAAGGTATCGTTTGAACCAAAGGAACTTTGAGTAGCAGTCATTTGACTCACCATATTATGCTGCTTTGACTTGTGGACCTACATTTTTTAATTAAAAAAGGCTTTTAAATAGGACACCATAAAACTGGTGACAAATTCCCTTTAAAGCGGTTAAAATTGTTGGAGTATCCATAGGAGCGGACAACAGTATAAGATTATATGGGGTCCCACTCCCTGCCCTCTCGCCCATAAGCTGTTGAATGGGGCTGTGCCCCTTTCATTGTTTATCGGGCATATCAACTACTTCAAGTAGCAGTTCACCTTCACATGAAAATGGATCCTCTCAGTGCACAAAAGGCCTGGAGAAAATTGGCTAAAGTCCAATGTGAAAAAGGTCCAGCAGGTCAAGAAGGATCCAATAAAATATAAATATTATCCAAAGTGACTCAAGCTTGAGTCACGCTGTAGTCTTAACAGCTATGAACACTACACAGTTACTCAAGCTGGAGTTTTTAACTTTGAATAATAAAGATTGATATTTTATTGGATCCTTCTTGACGTGCTGGACCCTATTCACATTGGACTTTGGCCAGTTTTCTTCAGGTCTTATGTACACTGAGAGGATCCAATTTCATGACCTTGTTCACGTCCCAAATTAATGGAACTGATCTGCAATACCAGGCACAGCCGCCACTAAAAGTACAGAGCTGCGCCTGGTTAAGAACTGGATCCCAGCTGATCTAATATTCATGGCCCATCTTAAGGATAGGCATCAGTATCCTGAAGCCCAAAAACCCATGTAACAATTATCATTATGTGGTAATACAATGATCAGTTTCAAACAAAACAAATTTGCTCATTGGCAGGAGAAAATACAGGACTTGTTTGAAATTTTTCTCAGCTATGATTGTAGTGTTTTACAACATTTTCCACAATACTATTGAATGATATTTGCAGAGGAAACGGTGTACAGATATCTTTCAGTGTATACCCCTTTACCTTCCAGTATCCCAGTGGTACAAAATATCATAACACTAGAGATTAGAGCAAAATTTCCCTATACGCGGGACAACGATCTAGCAGATTCCTTCCCGACAATCTGCTGATCGCTGATGGAGGAGTCCGGTGAATTTACATGCAGCAATCTCCTCTAGAGTATGAGGAGGAGTGATCGCTAATGCCATCGCTCTTCCCCATACTGTCTCGTTGTTTCCCAGCAGCAGATCGTGTTTACACAGCACAATCTGCCACTGGGAAACGATGATCTTTTGTGATGCACATAAGATACAATTACCTTGTGAACAAGCATTTTGCTCGTTTATCGGGTAATTGGCGGTGCATTTACACTTAGTATTAGTAATGCTGGTTAGCGATGATCTGTTCAATTGTCGGGCCCATGTACAGGGGCCTTTTGTGATGCCAGTAATACGTTTATATTCTTCAGCAATGGTCTAATTACTTTGGAAGTGATACAATGATGTGGCTGTAATATTCAGGTTCAACATTTGTCTGACATTCCTGGTTTTGGCAGGTGTATCCCAGGATACAGTAGGATTTATGAATTGTCCCCAAATATAGCTTTAGGATTTCACAGACTGCAGGATATAACAAGCACTAAGGGCTAATAATGGTTGACACAAAGGGTTGTTTCTGATCCGATAATCAGCCTCCTGTGACCATCATGGATGGATAATAAGTGAGTGTAGGATAAGATGATATACCGAAGAGTGATTGTTTTAGCAGTGATGTAAAGACCTGTCAAGCGTGTACACTTGTGGATTTATGCAATACAAAATACATGGATATCCTCAGGAAAACCAAACAGCCTTTATAAACCTGCATTTGGCCTGAGGATTCCCCATTGGACATTAATGACCTAGGAAGAGATCTTACTTCGACTGTGTATTGAGACATATCCCGTAGACCAGGTATGCTCAACCTGCGGCCCTCCAGCTGTTGTAAAACTACAACTCCCAGCATGCCCGAACAGCCTACAGATATTAGCCTACAGTAGGGCATTGTAGGAGTTGTAGTTTTACAACAGCTGGAGGGCCGCAGGTTGAGCATCCCTGCCGTAGACCCTGGCAGTCACACTACTTCTTATCTCTCACAGAAAAAGGTCACTTATGAAGTTGTAATAGGAATATGCAGCAGAATAAAACTGCTTGTCTTCATTGTGCATTTTTTTAACGGTCTGTTTCACAAGACACTTTACTCAGCATCTGCAATTATCTGGTCTAAAAATGTCATGCATATTTACTGTCAGCTTTTGGTGTTTTTACTTGTGGTGACTTTGTTAAAAAAAAAAAAAAAAACTTTCCCCAGAAAGTAATTGGGGGACATTTATCAAGACTGGCGTTCCCATACACCAGTCTTGTTTCCCGGCAGATGCCTCTTAATAAAGTAGTCGCATTTCTGGCAGTCCGTGCGGCAGAAACTGAAGTCTGTGCCAGCTAGGGGCTGACGTAGACATCAGCTATAACTCAAGCCAGTTTCTGGCGTAAGTTACAGTCAATTGGGCGGACAGCGTAAAGCCTACCCCTCACAATAAGTCATGCCCCTTTTCGTGCCACTTTAGAAAAGTGGTGAGAAGCATAAAAAGTTGCAAATTATGTCGGAAATATGACGTACACCATAATTTGTGACTTTTTTTACCCCACAATAGTGACAAACACTTCAGTAAGTGACCCTCATTGAGTTGCCCTCTTCTGCCATATTGATAACTTTTCAGTAGTATTTATTTTTGGAAAAACTAGTTGACACCCACCGTTACTAAGAGCTTCTGCTCTGGTGACCATCCACCTCTGCTGAATGACACATTGGCCTAGTAATGCACTGCAAAACTATATTACTTGTGGAATTGAGAGAAGTGCAGAAAATGGGAAAAGTGAGTTTTCAAACTTCTGGTTTGAGGTCTTTAAACAACGGAGATTTGGCCTGTTGTCTGTAAATGGGGGGGCTTTTGTCTAGGGTCTGTAAAGGGGGGGATGATCTTGAGTATGTATTTTTTTTTAGAGACTATAGGGCCTGTCGTTTTTAGAGGGTCTGTATTTTTAAGGGAGATCTGAAATTTAGGGGGGTCTGATTTGTGTTGTTTATTAGTTTAGAGCAGTGGTGACTAACCTATGGCATGGGTGCCAAAAGCGGCACTCGGAGCCCTCTCTGTAGGCACCCGCACCCTGCAAAAAATATAAGGCATACCAATATGCCTTAGACTTTTCCTGCCATTCATCAGCGCAGGGCGCGCTATGAACAGCACAGGCAGCGCATTGACTGTAGGCAGGCTATTACAGCTAAATTATAAAGTACAACAAGGAAGATATCCTATACTGGACTGTACTATTCAGGTTAAATTGCCGTGTTGGCACTTCGCGATAAATAAGTGTGTTGTACGGTTGCAGTTTGGGCACTCGGTCTTTAAAAAGTTCGTCATCGGTGGTTTAGGGGATCTTGGAGAATCTGTAGTGATTTATGGGTCTATATTTGTATTCCAAGGAGGTGCCAGGCCGGTGGTCTGTATAAAGTTGGGGCCTGGTCAGGATTCTTTATTTGTTCTGTATTCATTTTAGGGTGTGCTGTAAGGGATCATATGAACTATTTTTTATTTAAAATATGATAGTTGGTGGACGTACCCTGTAAAAATGGACGGCGCAAAAAAATAAATATATTTTCTATCCCATCTTTAAAGCGAACCTTTCACCTGCATTTCACTTAATAAACTATCAAAAGTACCTTATAGATCATCCTCATTGTGTTATCATACAGTCTTGTCACGCTTTTCTGGCATGTATATGCATGAAAAAATCGCCTTATAAAGTACTCTTCTCCAGCTCCAGAAGTCACGTTAGAAGTCAAGGGGGTAGCCCTTCCCTCACTCCAGGCTGTAACTCCCCTGCCCTAACCCCGCCTCTATGCAGTCTAATTGACACCCGGCTCAGTCACCGGGACCGCGCTTGTACAGGCGGGGCATGCGCCGTCGGACTCAAGCGCGATCCTGTAACTGAATCGCACATGCGCCGTCCCCGATGCTTGCCTGTCTTCTCTTCCTCACGCGCGCGCGCACCCTGATCTTCACGCTCCAGAGAAGACAGGCAGGCATCGGGGACGGCGCATGCGCGATTCAGTTACAGGATCGCGCTTGAGTCGGATGGCGCATGCGCCGCCTGTACAAGCGCGGTCCCGGTGACTGAGCCGGGTGTCAATTAGATTGCATAGAGGCAGGGTTAGGGCAGGGGAGTTACAGCCTGGAGTTGACTTGTGGAGCTGGAGAAGAGTACTTTATAAGGCGATTTTTTCATGCATATACATGCCAGAAAAGCGGGACAAGACTGTATGATAACACAATGAGGATGATCTATAAGGTACTTTTGATAGTTTATTAAGTGAAATGCAGGTGAAAGGTTCGCTTTAAAGTCTCCCTGGTGCCCCTTTTCACATGAATAATAGCGGGATTCATATAGAACAGAATACCCTTGTCATGCACTGCCCTCTCATTCCATGTGCTAGCCTTAGTCTTGATCTATGTGTTCATTAAAGGACTGACTGGCTCTTAAACAGCACAGAGTATTTCAGGAGATGTGTTTATTATTTCATGTGCCCAAATCAGCATTTGGTGAGCAAAATTGCATCCACTTAGTCTAATTTTCATAAAGCCTTACAAATACCTATTGTAATTTACATAAGTCACATTCTTAGAGGATACATCATAGACCTCATTCATTAAAACCCAGGCATACACATAAATATTCATATTTTTTTTATAATGAACCAAATCAGGTTTATTACGCTCTTCAGGAGTGCGGTAAGATATCAATTCCGCATTCCGCTCACTATCCAGTTGCCTAGCAACTGTTAGTTTCTGTACTGCCAAAGCTGCACCAAGTTGGTCCCTGTCCTGCTTACATGTACTGAAAGTAAGGGAATGGCAGTTCTAGCCCTTTATGCACTCGAATAAATATTTCAGTGAGAATAAATGAAATAAGCAACCTAGTTTTTTTTTTATGGTTCAATCCAGGGCTGCAGAACAGATAAGGATTGAAGGTAACACCAGTTTAATAACGAATGCTTGACTTCTCTATGTGCCCACAGGTATATGTGATGGGTCACGCACCTCCTCCTCCGATGATGATGTGCTAATGAAACCGATAGCACAGGATTTACCGGGACTACACTACAGGACTTGAACGTCAGCTCATCCAGGTACATAAAAGCAGACGGGGATCCCACAGGAGCGCTCGTCAATGTGGCAGAACGCAAATGAACCTCGAAAATACTCTGCGCAGTATTACTTAACACCGCTCGTTTTCACAAGATTTTTGCACAGCAATTAAGCCCTTCTCCTGTTAAATCTATGCACGGCAGCACTTAAAATTTTTCCCAACCAAGCACCTCCCCCCCCCCCCCCCCTTTTATACCCTTTAACTGTCAAAATCCTTTATAGTGTCCCTAAACCATTTCCCTGCCACAATCCTTCATATTCCTCCCTAATTCAAAAAATAATGCAAAATTACATAATACTAATTGTGCTGGAATGCCGCACAGAATCATTTACACACTTTCTTGTTTCCTTTCAAGTTAAAAATTTAATTCAGTCATTTTTTTTGCTTATATCGTTTTCTTTAAATAATTGATTTAGGTTCCATAGGTTTTGTAATAAGCTTTTATAGAAATCCTTTAACAGAATAAGATCTCAGGCCTTTCATTTACTGGTAATTTTCTTATTTTAAGAGAGGATCTTTCATGTTTTTTTTTTAAATTCTAGATAAATACCTTTACTTGCGGGGTAAACCACCTGATGCTACCACCCTGCCGTTTTTTTTTTTAAATATCGCTCGTATGCCCCGCTGTGCCCCCCTGTAGTTTTCCCACTCAGTATGTTAATACTGAGCATTGGTACAGGGAGGAGGAGACGCCAGGGTTTCTCAATGGGCGTCTCCTTCTCCCTGGCTATGCCGCAATAAAATCACAGTGGAGAGCATCACAGCAAGGGAGAAGATGAGATTTCTTTTTTTTAACCCTGGCTGTGACGCTCTCCGCTGTGATTTTATCGCGGCACAGTGAGGGAGAAGGAGACGACCCTTGAAAAACCCTGGCGTCTCCTCCTCCCTGTACAGATGCTTAGTATTAACATACTGAGCGGGAAAACTACAGGTGGGCACAGCGAGGCGTAGGTGCGATATAAAAAAAAAAAAAACAGGCAGGGTGGCAGCATCAGCCTCAAGTAAAGGTATTTATCTAGAATAAAAAAAATATATATGAAAGATCCTCTTTAAGCTTTCACTTGTCTATATACTATCACTGCACTTTAAGAAACTTAGAAATTTATTTTTTTGCTATTTAAAGGGTTATCCAGTTCTGTACAAATGATGGCCTATCATTAGGGTGGGCCTTCAGTATTAGATCAGTGATCACGACACTTCTGCTGATCAGCTGCTTAAAGGGGCTGCAGTGCTCCAGAGAGCAATATGTCTTCTTTATGGTTCACCCGGCACAACTCTGTACGTTTAGTGGAAGCCGTCCCTGGTATTGCAGCTCAGTCACATTCACTTGAATGAGACGAAGCTGTAGTAAACCGTACAACCTGATACAGCCTCTACTAGAAATATAGAGCTCGTCTGGTAATCTGTGTAATCTGTGAAGGGGATGTGAGAGTCAAACCCTACTGAACTAATATTGATGGGACTATCAGATAATCCCTGTAACAGTCAATAAAAATTATACCTGAAGTTAATGACACTGTTAATGTTAGTAATAGCAGAGTCACTGCACAGGGCAATATATAAAGAAGTGGGGTGCTGGGTCAGACCACCGTTTTCGGACAGGAAGGAGGCCCTGTGACTTGGCCTGTCTACCTTTTCCGCTTATGTAGCAGCCTCATGTCTGTTCACGCTCCCAATAGGAAACAGCTCAAAACGCCCATAGCAGCCACAGTGGTTGTCTCTGTGATATCTATGAAACATCTGCTTTAAATACACTAAATAGAAATGTAATGCTGAAATTATATTTACTAAATGGACAGGCCATCGTTACATTGCCACAATTACTTATATAGTGTACTTTAATACATTTCCACCATTCAGAATTATCTAATTTTATTATCAATAATATTAATAAGACTAGATGATTTATCATGATACAAGGTACATTGTTTCTTTACATTTCCCTCAATTTCAATTCAGTAATAATAAAAGAGGAGGGTGCCCCTGCAGGATGTCAGTGGGTACTGCAGGGCACTTGTAACTAAAAGGCCAAACCATTCCTTTGCATCATAATACCTTTACTACATGGGTCAGTAACCAATTGCTCCATTGCCTGGGACACAAATACTCTCAGCTTTGCTGGGATTTGCAGTGCCTCAACTGATGAAGGCTCACAGGCGACCACTTTACACCCTTAGTATTGTACTAATACCATTTCAATGACGTTCCCTGACTCTCCCTTACCTTCATTCCAGGTTATATAATTTACTCATCGGTTCTTGTTCCAATTATGTATTCTCTAGCCTCTTACACAATGGACGCCTGGTATAGTAGATGACAATTAATATAAAATAAACATAATAGAGTGGCTTTTTGTATTGGAAATGATCTCCCAATGATAAATGACGAATAAACATACTTTCTTCTCTTGTTTCTTTTGTTATGTGATGCAACAATGTAGTGAGTAAGGCAGTTAATACAGTATAATTGCAATGGAGATTGCAGACACCCCTGTGTCCAGGTGCTTATCGCGTCCCTTTCACGTAAGTGGGCAAGAATACTACGTTAAAAATGGCATGTGATGTTTGGAAGGTGGTCAAGGAGCTTCAAGTTAAAGGATTGGTTTGACTTTGCAATGGCATCTCAGGTCCTTGCCTCATAATTGCCAGTGTCACCTTAATTTAAAGTGTCGTTGCTTTTAGGCATACCATCCCTTTAAGAAACATGTCACAACTGTAGTCTGATAAATAACTATGCCGATGTGGGATTCGGATATATGAGTTCTGAGTACAGCCATTAAATTGGCAGAGAAAGCCATCTAACCAGTACATTTTGCACATTTAAATGACGTTTCCATCTCATTTGTGCGCCTTTTTATGTCTCAGTGGTAAAATCAGGTGTGAACATTTCCAGGCTAATGACTTATTAATGGGCATTCTTATTAGCTATGATTTAGATGAATGAGCCAGGCCTGCAATATTCCTGAATGATTTAAATGCATAAAAACATTTTTATTGCACAGTGACATTTGCCTAAAACGACTCAAATGCAGATCTCCCATCAGCCTCATAAACAAGAGGCTGAAAGAAATGCTGTATTGAAAAGGTTTACCCAAAGGAGCCCATAGCAAGTACCCCACCCCCCAATCATTGACACCATCCATCCTTCTCCTACAAGGAATGGGAGGAAAGACCCTTGAAGATGGGGCCCTGCAAAGGTGGATATTGCTTATGGAAAAGCTGTGTGGCCCTTTAACATTTGTAGGTACGTGTGCCCTCGGCTGGAGACCCAGTTAAAATCCCCAATAATAAACATATATATTAAACAAGCAGCATGATCCCCCTATTATAGTCCAATAATCATCCATTTATTGTTTGACCTACATAAATTATATTTTCTGAACTTTTGCTATCCTAGCAAAATACCCGTGCAGAGTTCAAACAATTAATAATCTCGACTTCCATCTGGCACAGAGTATCGTAGAAGCTTGAGTCACCAGGTTTTAAAAGGCTTTTGCAATAACATAGTAACTTATACCCTACACAGTGACATCAGATGGCGTGAGATGATCAGCTGACTGATCCTCAATGTCAAAACGGCCCTTCATCTCCATGGGGCAGACAGTGGCTGTCAGCCCCATAACCACTGTCCCAATAGTCTGCCCTTGTATTTGTGAAAAAAATATAGATTTATCAGCTTTTTTGGACAAAAAAAAAGGAAATTTTTGCTAAATAACTATTTCCAGGTCTAAACATTCAGGCTCATGCTGCTACACTTATTGAACCCTCTCTTAGCCTGGGCTATGACTTTCATCTAATGGATTCTACATGTCTTCCTGCAAATTACTCAATAAGTTTTATGTGTCTGGTTTCCTTTTTGTGCTTGTAAGACGTACACTTATAACACTGCAGGGAGTGGTGGTTTATTCTTTTTATTTGTCTGGGACACAGTTGAGCTTTGTTGTGCTGTTTGTATCACATATTGCAATTTCCAGAAGAGAAAAACGGTTTTGTTTTGTCTCATAAAAAAGAAAATGAAAAAAAAAAAAAAGGACAAAACCCTGTTGAATAGACTGCCAACATAGACAAGTCAACATTAGGGTCTATGCACACAGTGCAAATTACACACAGTAGCAGTTAAGTAGATCTACACTGTGTGGAAATTGACCTACAGCGCAGATTTTGAAAGCCGCACCATGTCAATTGTTTTTGTGTTTTCTCAATGCAGATTTCACCCTTTGCAATCCAGAGGGTGAGATCTAAGGGCAAATCTGCGACAAAATTTGCAAGTTAAGCCTGTATTACAGAGGCAGAGTGAGCAAGCGATTGTTCGGAGGGAAGCATTCCCTCCCAGCAAGTGCCTGCTCGCTAGCGGAGGAGACCACTGATATTACATGCAACAATCTCCTCCATAGCATGGCGAGTAGTGATCGCTATGCCATCACTCTTCCCCATGCTGTCTAGTGGTTTCCAGCGGCAGATCGTGGTTAGACAGCGCGATCTGCCGCCAGCAAACAATGATTTTTAAGCGTGCAGACGTTCATTGGGCAGTGAGTAGCAGTATTACACTGCCAGATGATCGCTAACGAGCGTTCATATGAACGCTCGTTAGCGATCATCTGCTGAAAAATCGGTAGGTGTAATACAGCCTTAACACATGGAGACTGTGGTATGGAAATTTAGTGAAAATCCACACAGTCTGCATAAACTACTTCTGTGTGCCACACTTGGCCTTGACTTAACCCCTTCCCTTCTCCCCCCAAAATAGTTGAGCACCAAATCTACTGCCTCTCGTCTATAGGAATTTAACAACTGGAGCACATTGGTTAGCACTGGAGTCCCAGATTTTGAAATAGTAGGATTATTTAAACATAATTAAATCTTGGATACACCTAAATTGCACTATTTGGATAAAGCTTTTTGGCCACAGAGGGGACCTCAAGTATCTAAAAAAAGGAATTCCTCTGTTTTGGTTTTCCCGACTAGAGTATACAACTTGCGTCCAGATGCATAATATGAGGATATACACATCACAATCCTATTGGCTCATTTGTATTTTTAGGTTGTAAGATAAACACCCAGGTTTTTTGCTAATAAAAGGGTCTTCTGCTGTTTGAGAGGAGGGACAGAAAGACTCAAATATCATGTCTTCTCATTCTTTTACCCCTAGACTAAATTTTAAGATTTGGAGCATTGAAGACAACATGGTTAGATCCCTTCTTTAGGGATGAAACAAAAATTCTACCATGACAGTTTGAATCTCACCAAGGACAACATGCATGGATTTTGTATGTGCTTTCCTTGTTTGCGTGGGCTTCATTCACGTACTTTTGTTTCCTCCCACACTCCAAAGACATACTGATAGGGAACTTAGATTGTGAGCTCCACTGGAGACAGCAGGTGATGATAATGTCTGTAAAGCGCTGTGGAATATGTCTGTAAGTAATATAAGTAATACTGCTTCTACATACAAGAATATAAGCACTATAATAATGCTCCTATCTACAAGAATATAACTACTATAATACTGCCTCTATGTACAAGAATATAACTACTATAATACTGCCCCTATGTACAAGAATATAACTACTAAAATACTGCCCCTATGTACAAGAATATAACTACTATAATACTGTCTCCTATGTACAAGAATATAACTACTATAATACTGCTCCTATGTACAAGAATATAACTACTATAATACTGCTCCTATGTACAGAATATAACTACTATAATACTGCTCCTATGTACAAGAATATAACTACTATAATACTGCTCCTATGTACAAGAATATAACTACTATAATACTGCCCCTATGTACAAGAATATAACTGCTATAATACTGCTCCTATGTACAAAAATATAACTACTATAATACTGCTCCTATCTACAAGAATATAACTACTATAATACTGCCTCCTATGTACAAGAATATAACTACTATAATACCGCTCCTATGTACAAGAATATAACTACTATAATACTGCCTCCTATGTACAAGAATATAACTACTATAATACTGCTCCTATGTACAAGAATATAACTACTATAATACTGCCTCCTATGTACAAGAATATAACTACTATAATACTGCCTCCTATGTACAAGAATATAACTACTATAATACTGCTCCTATGTACAAGAATATACCTACTATAATACTGCCTCCTATGTACAAGAATATAACTACTATAATACTGCCTCCCATGTACAAGAATATAACTACTATAATACTGCCTCCTATGTACAAGAATATAACTACTATAATACTGCTCCTATATACAAGAATATAACTACTATAATACTGCTCCTATATACAAGAATATAACTACTATAATACTGCTCCTATGTACAAGAATATAACTACTATAATACTGCTCCTATGTACAAGAATATAACTACTATAATACTGCTCCTATGTACAAGAATATAACTACTATAATACTGCTCCTATGTACAAGAATATAACTACTATAATACTGCCTCCTATGTACAAGAATATAACTACTATAATACTGCTCCTATGTACAAGAATATAACTACTATAATACTGCCTCCTATATACAAGAATATAACTACTATAATACTGCCTCCTATGTACAAGAATATAACTACTATAATTCTGCTCCTATGTACAAGAATATACCTACTATAATACTGCTCCTATGTACAAGAATATAACTACTATAATACTGCTCCTATGTACAAGAATATAACTACTATAATACTGCCCCTGAGTGAAAGAATATAACTACTATAATACTGCTCCTATGTACAAGAATATAACTACTATAATACTGCCTCCTATGTACAAGTATATAACTACTATAATACTGCTCCTATGTACAAGAATATAACTACTATAATACTGCTCCTATGTACAAGAATATAACTACTATAATACTGCCTCCTATGTACAAGAATATAACTACTATGGGGGGGGCGTGGCTAGCTGCAGACCTGAATGGCCACACACTAGGAGAGCTCCAGCAACACCTCAGCTTTTAATCAGCTTATCCCCTTCAGATCGATCCGATTTGTGGATTATTTTATTGGGAACACACCACATGATGACCAGGGGCGAAGAGGGAGCACACTGCGCAAAGCAAGCTGGACTTTTATTTTGACAATGACCGAGAGCATAATTGCGCAGCTGCAGAAGAAGGCGCGAACGCACATACCACGCCACCAGTGCCTCTGTTCCCTGCAAAGCCGACAGAGATAGAGCGCGGGAGTGAAAAACTCCAAGCACCAGCCACCAGGTCTCCGTTTTCCACATAGAGTGGATCCAGATACTGCCCGCTAACCTGGGGATCAGAAATCGCGGGAGAAAATGAGACAGCGGACAGAGAAGCGCCATCTTCTCCTACGGACAGTCCCGCTAAGCAGCAGTCTAGAGCGGCATCACAGAGCTCCAGCAAGAAGGTAAACCCAGCACATGGGGCCCCAACCTCACCACTTCCAGACGCCATTACAGACACCTTTGCCTCCATTCAGACCTCAGACGAACCAGCGTCTGGTTCCCTCATTAAAAACCTGTTACTGGCATTTACCAAATCCCTAGACCAAGACATCATAAAGTTATATACCCCTCTCCCTGCCAAGCTCCAAGATATAACGGGCAGAGTCGACCATATTGAACAAAAAATGGTTGAATTCACAAATTCCCATAATCGTCTTATTCTTTAAAGAAGTGGACGTGCCTAAGGCTCAAGAAAGCGCACAGTAGGGTAGTACGTTCGATTAGATGGTAACAAAGGTGTACACTAAAGGCTCACCTTGTGGGGTTGTGCTAATATAGGCACAACCCTATTGAAGGCTTGTCACACAAGAGTCGGTCCTTGGGTGTGCTGCCGCAGGTCAGTGTTCCTTCAGAAGGGATGTCCATTCCCTCCGGAAAGGTGCTTTAGGTGAAAAGGAAATCCTGCTCCGGCGCTTTAAACCCAATTCAGACAGTCTTGGATGTAGAAAGGTTTCTTTATTCCATAAAAAATGCGCACAAGTAAAAACGTTTAAATGCGCACAAGTAAAAACAACGTGTTTCGGGGAGTTCAGATCTCCTTCATCAGGTTCATCACTGATACAGTGTGGGATATATATACACATAATAACCGCCATAAAACTGCACTAGGGGGGCTACCAACTCATGGGACCACCCACCGGTGCTGTCCAATTAGCATATGTGACAGGTATATAGTTCATGGTTTATATATATTAAAACAACACACGTCTGGAGGAGGAGGGTGGTAGTATAATTATACTACAGATCATGGCAGTGTTTTCCTATTATTTAATATTAGTTTAGTTTAGATTGAACTGCAAAGGACAATGTAATACTGGGTTGGGTCATGTGATCGCAAAGTCAGCAATCACATGACCATCGCCATAGTAATCAGTAATGCTTGGAAGCGTTCTGGCCTATCGCGTGGGGTCACGTCTCCTAAGGTGGTCACGTGACCGGAGAGGAGAAGGGAATGAGTCAAATGACCGGCCGCTCTGGCCAATAAAAATTAGACACGTGTGTGTCACATGATATGTTCCGATCATGTGACTCTGGGACTTGGACGGAGAATATTCTGTATGTAGAAAAGGCTGTGGGTGGTGCCCGGGGTGCTTGGAGTCACGTGATGCGTTGTCATGGAGAGAACAACGCTCATCCTATCTTCTGCCACCGCAGCCAATGTAACTTACATTACTTAGGGGCAAAAGGGTGCAGATATACTAAAACTTAGGAGGGAGGGGCCAATAGAATGTGTAGGCAATACAATAAATACATAAAAATGGGGAACTGAAATAAATAAGTTATATAGACAATCCGTTTAAATGCACGATACAGAAAAAAAGAATGAATGTATAGGTAATACAATATAAATACATAAAAAATGAGGGACTAAAATGAGTAATGTGAACAGTACAACTAAATATATAATACATAAGAGATGATACCAAAAGGAATATACATAAAAAACCTTTTTATATGTAGAAAAGGGGGGGGGGGGGGGATAAATGCATGCGATATATTACTATTGAATATTATAATATGATACTGTCTAGACTTACATGAGTACTCGGTGTTACTATTCGGTGTCATAACCTATATGAAGAGTTGTAGGGTGAAAGGTAGTGTATAGGAGCTAATTTATTGTTAGAAAGAATATATATATATATATATATATATATATATATACAGTTGCAAGAAAAAGCATGTGAACCCTTTGGAATGATATGGATTTCTGCACAAATTGGTCATAAAATGTGATCTGATCTTCATCTAAGTCACAACAATAGACAATCACAGTCTGCTTAAACTAATAACACACAAAGAATTAAATGTTACCATGTTTTTATTGAACACACCATGTAAACATTCACAGTGCAGGTGGAAAAAGTATGTGAACCCCTAGACTAATGACATCTCCAAAAGCTAATTGGAGTGAGGTGTCAGCCAACTGGAGTCCAATCAATGAGATGAGATTGGAGGTGTTGGTTACAGCTGCCCTGCCCTATAAAAAACACCCCCCAGTTCTGGGTTTGCTTTTCACAAGAAGCATTGCCTGATGTGAATGATGCCTTGCACAAAAGAGCTCTCAGAAGACCTACGATTAAGAATTGTTGACTTGCATAAAGCTGGAAAGGGTTATAAAAGTATCTCCAAAAGCCTTGCTGTTCATCAGTCCACGGTAAGACAAATTGTCTATAAATGGAGAAAGTTCAGCACTGCTGCTACTCTCCCTAGGAGTGGCCGTCCTGTAAAGATGACTGCAAGAGCACAGCGCAGACTGCTCAATGAGGTGAAGAAGAATCCTAGAGTGTCAGCTAAAGACTTACAAAAGTCTCTGGCATATGCTAACATCCCTGTTAGCGAATCTACGATACGTAAAACACTGAACAAGAATGGATTTCATGGGAGGATACCACAGAGGAAGCCACTGCTGTCCAAAAAAAACATTGCTGCACGTTTACAGTTTGCACAAGAGCACCTGGATGTTCCACAGCAGTACTGGCAAAATATTCTGTTGACAGATGAAACCAAAGTTGAGTTGTTTGGAAGAAACACACAACACTATGTGTGGAGAAAAAGAGGCACAGCACACCAACCTCAAAACCTCATCCCAACTGTGAAGTATGGTGGTGGGGGCATCATGGTTTGGGGCGGCTTTGCTGTGTCAGGGCCTGGACGGATTGCTACCATCGAAGGAAAAATGAATTCCCAAGTTTATCAAGACATTTTGCAGGAGAACTTAAGGCCATCTGTCCACCAGCTGAAGCTCAACAGAAGATGGGTGTTGCAACAGGACAACGACCCAAAGCATAGAAGTAAATCAACAACAGAATGGCTTAAACAGAAGAAAATCCGCCTTCTGGAGTGGCCCAGTCAGAGTCCTGACCTCAACCCGATTGAGAGGCTGTGGCATGACCTCAAGAAAGCGATTCACACCAGACATCCCAAGAATATTGCTGAACTGAAACAGTTCTGTAAAGAGGAATGGTCAAGAATTACTCCTGACCGTTGTGCACGTCTGATCTGCAACTACAGGAAACGTTTGGTTGAAGTTATTGCTGCCAAAGGAGGTTCAACCAGTTATTAAATCCAAGGGTTCACATACTTTTTCCATCTGCACTGTGAATGTTTACATGGTTTGTTCAATAAAAACATGGTAACATTTAATTCTTTGTGTGTTATTAGTTTAAGCAGACTGTGATTGTCTATTGTTGTGACTTAGATGAAGATCAGATCACATTTTATTACTAATTTGTGCAGAAATCCATATAATTCCAAAGGGTTCACATACTTTTTATTGCAACTGTATATATAGAGGTGGTAGAGAGAGGGAGACACGGGTATAACCTGGAAGCCTATATATGTATAATGGAGGTGGAAGGAAAACTATAAATAACTACAAAAGGACAAGAACTGGATATAAATACATAAAATGGCTAGTAAAAAAAAAAAGCTGAAGGATGAGAATGCTGGTATTGATGAAAATAAATTTTGGGTGGCAATGGAGGGTAACTGTATTGTGGTGATTGGGATGAGGCTTATAAGTTGATTTCAAACACCTCATTAAGTCCGTGTGGATTTAGACTGTTAAATTTAAAGATCCAGTACATTTCTCGTCTTCTTATATATTGGATATCTTCCCGCTGGCATGTGGGTATTTGCTTGATTTGGGTGTTTCTGAAACCTATTGAGCTCCCTCCATGAAAGTCTGCAGCGTGTCTTGAGACGCTATGTTTCAAATATCGTTTTTTGATATTGGATCGGTGTTTATTCAATCTATTTCTTAGCGTTTGTATATCTGTTGCAGGGGCATTCAAGTACATAGATCACATGAGTTGAGTTGCAATCCAGTTTTCCAAGAATGGGGTAAGATGTCCCATCACGTTTGTTCTGGATACATTCTGTTTAGCGGATCATTGGACAACACAGGCACCTTGAATGTCCGCATCTTCTGCTGCCATTTCGTTTCTTCTTATTTCCAATGTCTTTTTGGTTCTCAATGCCCTTCAGCTTACTTGGGGCTAATATGTTTTTTAGGGTACAGGCCCTTCTATACGTCAGTTGGGGTGTGCTTTTTGAGATCAATTTATTGAGAATGGGGTCCTTCCTTAAAATATGCCAATGCTTGGCCAAGATAGATCTGACCACATTGTGTCTTTGGTTGTATGTAGTGATAAAATTACACTGATCTCCAGAGCATTAGTTTGTTCTTGTTTAGGTTCCAGACATTCCAACTGTGTTAGTCCAGTTGCCTTATCCTGTGCCGCAGTGATTATATTTTTCGGATAGCCCTTTTCCTCGAATCTTGTCGATAGTATTTTACTTTGTTGTTTAAAGTCTTCCTCCAGTGTGCAATTTCTTCTTATTCTTTTAAATTGACTGAAGGGTATATTCTGCTTCCATTTTTTGAAATGTGTGCTGGTGTAGTTGAAATAACTGTTGCTATCGACTTTAAAAAAAAAACGTTTTTGTTATAATTTCTTTTCCTTTGGAAGAAAGCTCAAGGTCTAGGTATTCTATTTTTTGGGGATTGTAGCTCCCTGAGAGGGATATTCCCCAGTTGTATTTAGATGTGAGATGAAACCTTCAATGGTTTTTTGGGTCCCCTCTCCAAATGAATAACAAATCACCGACATAGCGCTTGTAGTATACAATGTTTCTTCCCAATAATGTGACATGTATATGTAGAATTCCTCAAAAATACCCATAAAAAGGTTTGCAAAACGAGTCCCCATGGTGGTCCCCCGTATTTGCTTATAGATTTCGCCCTGGAACTGAAACACGTTGTGTGTGAGTATGAAATTGATCCCTCTTATGATGAATTCTTTCTGTGAGAAATGTACAGTATATGTGCATTCCGTCCCAAGTTTATGCGAAATATTTGAATATAGGGCAGATACATATAGGGTGAGCCACTGGTAGCCTTCATCTCATCTGATTTCTTTCAGTTGTTTGATTAGAGTCGTGGAGTCTTTCAGGTAGGATCTTAGGTTGCTTACGTATTTCTGTAAGAAAATGTCTATATAGTGGGATAAATTACGAGTCAGAGAGGATACCCCTGAGATGATGGGTCTGCCTGGGGGATTTTTGAGATCTTTATGTATCTTCAGAAGGTGGTAGAATGTGGATAGAGTGGAATCTTTTACTAGTATATACTCCTTTTCCTTCTTATCCAGCCAATGGTTGGCGGTCTTGATTGGGTACTTTCACACTTGCGGCAGAGTGATCCGGCAAGCAGTTCCGTCGCCTGATTAGTTGTTGTCATGCTGTCACTCCTTGCTTTCTTTTTGCCAGTACCTCCCCTGCAGCCTCTTCTGCATTTTTTCTTTTTACCGATTTCCGGTCTAATGGGTGGAAAAAGTAGGTTATAGTGGTTGTCTTGGGGCTTTTTAAAATCAGATTTGACATAGCAGGTGTTAGTAGGGGAGGTAACGCTAAAAAAGACACCGAGGTGGATGGTGGCGCGTATAGCTTGGATGACTATATCTGAATTAATGATATCATTGTTTGGTGATTGGTAGGTAAAACTTCCTTGTGGGTGTGACCTTGTACCGTTGTCATCGGTTTCTGATACATATAATAATGGCTGTAAGGTAGGTGAAGTGTAGTTTTGGATAAGGGAATCCGCTTCTACATCAGAGGATATGGAGAGTACTGGCGATGTGAGTGTGGATTCAGAAGATAGATCTGGGTAAACGGAAAACTGTGTAGGTGGCAGGTTCAGTGGTGCACACTCAGCTAAGACTTCTAGGCCGAATACTGAGGCAGGGTATTTGCACACGGCCTGGTTAGTGGAAGGTGAAGTGGCTTTAATGGTATCTGGAATGGGTAAAGGAGTGGGATATTCCAGGTTAGACATATTTTTACTTGTGCGCATTTTTAATGCAATAAAGAAACCTTTCTACATCCAAGACTGTCTGAATTGGGTTTGAAGCGCTGGAGCAGGATTTCCTTTTTACATAATCATCTTATTGACTCCCACTATGATTTAACTGAAGAGGTCGAGTCATTGAGGGCTAAAGTTGCTGACCTGAAAGACCGGTCAAGGAGAAATAACATAAAATTCAGGGGCATTGCAGAGGACGTCCCTTCGTCAGAACTGTTCTCATTTTTACAATCTCTGCTAAAGCTGCTTCTACCAGGCTGCGACCCCCGAGAGATAGTGATTGATTGGGCACATTCTGTAGCTAGGCCCAAGCACATTACGGATTTCATGCCCAGAGACGTGCTAGCACGTGTTCATTTTTTCCACGTCAAAGAAAAAGCCAGGGCGGCTGCCAGGTCCTAGAAAGAACTGCCTTCTCAATATCAACAAGTTAAACTATATGCGGACCTCTCAGCCACTACTCTCCGCCTGAGAAAACAGCTGCTACCTATCACTTTTGCATTGAGAGATAACAGCATTGCTTACCGCTGGGGATTCCCTGTAAAACTCCACTGTGGTACTTCTGTTAAGGAAAGCATACACATGCTTCAAGAATGGGGTATCTCTACCCCCAACATCCACTCTCCCCAAGGGCAAGAAAAGCAGAAGCACATGGATCCAGACTGGCAAGTGGTCTCCAGATCACGCCAAAGGGTTGGATGAAGGGTTCCAAATACCTTTAACTATGAGGGGTCATGTAGCTGCTACCTGAAAGACTTCCTATGTTAGGTTGCTGCCCCCCAAAAAAGTGCAACCAGTTGTTGCTGTTGAATGTTAGATCTCAAAGTTGCTTATCCCTTGAAATAAGAGGGATTTCCTGTTTTCTTGGGTTTGTTTTTCAACTTTTTGTTTTCCTTACCTTTATACCGTTCTCCAGGTGCATCCACCGACGCCAGATTGTATTCTACTGTGAGTGTGAGATGATTGTCTTTTTGTTTGCTGTGTGCTGGGATGTCGTCGTCCCAGATCTCCAGGTTGAGGTACCTGCTTCAGTCATCAGCAATGTATTCCTTTATCATGCCGCTTAAATTCGCATCCCTGAACGTCAAGGGACCAAATAGCCCACTTAAGCGTTCACTGATGTCGAAAGAGGCTTTAACCCAGAAAGCAGACATTTTCTGCGCATCGGAGACTCATCTTTTAGCCTCTGATGCCCATAGAATGCATCATCATAAATTTCCACATATCTTTCAGGCCCACTTTACCAAAAAACAAAGAGGCGTACTGATAGCTATCAAAGATACAGTAGCTTTTCACCCAGCAAGAGATCATGGCTGATCCAGGAGGCAGGTACATCATACTTGTGGGTGATTTCAATAACGTCCAGTATACTGTGGTGGCAATATATGCACCACACAGGCGTCAATTGTCCTTTTTCAATAAATTAATGAACAAGGTTGATAAGCTTAAAAGAGGACACTTGGTGGTCTGTGGGGACTTCAACGCGGTGCATGACTATCTTTGGGACACTACCTCTCCTTCAACTTGGAGGTCCCACTCCCTAGCAAAAATGTTATGCAAACAGGACTTATATGATATTTGGAGAATCCTCCATGAATCTGAGAGGGATTTTGCATTCTTTTCTCACGGGCATAAAATGTATTCACGTATAGACCTTTTCCTGGTCTCCAGATCCCCACTGTCCAACTCGGTTTCTGCGGTCATAGACACCATCACGCGGTCAGATCATGCCACTATTACACTGACACTAACAGAAAAATTTAAGCCTAATGTGACCCCTCAAAGGAGAAATAATGAATATCTCACGAAATATACAGAGCAGAGCTTACTAAAGCACTACAAGAATACTTCACTTTAAATGTGGGTTCCTTGGAGAACTCAGCAACATTATGGAATGCTCACAAGGCCTACATCGGAGTTTTTTTTTAATCAAAATAGGAAGTCGCTTCAAAAGAGAAAAAAGGTTCACGGAGATCATGTCTGAGATCAGACGCATCGAATCTCTCAACAAAAAAGATATTTCCCCTACCTTAATAGATAAACTTCGACTGCTACGATCCCAACTAAATGAATGGCTACTACTTACATATGAGAAACTTATACGCTCCTTAAGGGTGCAATATTATTCACAAGATAATAAAGCCAGTAAACTCCTTTCTTACCGATTGAAAGCTAGAATATACAATACTAAAATCCCTTTCCTGCTAAAAGACCAGTCAGGTACAAAAATATATGACCCTAAAGGCATAGTCAACAAATTTAGAGAATATTACTCCTCATTATATAATCTAGCTACAGCCCCTGACCTAACACCAAACCATCGGGATATTAATATGTTCCTGGACTCTATAGCCCTGCCCCGCTTGTCTGAGAACCATTTACGTCTTCTAGAAACCCCCTTTTCCACTGAAGAAATACAAAAAAACATACAGTCACTTCCATCCCACAAGGCCCCAGGTCCTGATGGTTTGTCCACACAATACTACAAAACCTTCATGAAAGAATTACTGCCTTATTTGTGTATCACATTAGAAGGTGCCTGGAATCACGGCTCTCTCCCTAAAGAAATGCTGACTGCCATATTAGTAACCCTTCCAAAACCTGGAAAAGATTCCTGTCTCTCCCCAGAACTTTCGCCCCATATCCCTCTTAAATACTGACACCAAGCTATATGCTAAGCTCCTGGCCAATAGACTAACCTCCATTATCCTACTCTTAATAGCTGATGACCAGGTTGGTTTTGTATATGGACAGCAGGCATTCGACAACATGAGACGCATACTAAACATATTGGATCACATAAATAAGAAACATATCCCTACAGCCTTGGTTGCTTTGGATGTCGAGAAGGCCTTCGACCGTGTTAACTGGTCGTTTGCTTTTTCGGTATTGACTAAGATGGGATTTGGTACGAAGGCCATTACTGCAATCAAGGCTTTATATTCTAGCCCTACCGCCCGAGTTTTTGTAAACGGCACAATGTCTGACGAGTTCGACATTACGAACGGAACTAGACAAGGCTGCCCACTGTCCCACATCATCTTCATTCTCACCATAGAACCTCTAGCTCAGGCGATCAGACAATGTCCAGATATTCGAGGAGTAGGCATAGGGGGCAGAGATCATCGAATATCTTTATATGCTGATGACATCATTTTCTCCCTGACCAAATGGGTGAATAGGACTTTACACTCTCCCTGCTGCCCTGTGCTTTGTGCACACAACAGCAGGGAGCTGACCATGGCAGCCGGCCTCTGATGTGCCCCCCCAGCCTCTGATGTGCCCCCCACCAGCCTCTGATGTGCCCCCCACCAGCCTCTGATGTGCCCCCCACCAGCCTCTGATGTGCCCCCCACCAGCCTCTGATGTGCCCCCCACCAGCCTCTGATGTGCCCCCCACCAGCCTCTGATCTGCCCCCACCAGCCTCTGATCTGCCCCCACCAGCCTCTGATCCGCCCCCTCTGGTAACTCAAACCCACCCCCCTCCCTCCCTCCCCAGTATTAATCATTGGTGGCAGTGGCCACAGGGTCCTCCTCCCCCCCCCCATCATTGGTGGCAGTGGGCAGTTCCGATCGTAGTCCCAGCAGTGTAATGCTGGGGCTCCGATCGGTTACCATGGCAGCCAGGACGCTACTGAAGTCCTGGCTGCGATGGTATGTTAGTGAGCAGCATTATACTCACGTGCGCTGTGGCCGCCGGGCGCTCCTTCTCATAGGTCTGTGCGGCGCATTGCTAATGCTATAAGCATTAGCAATCCGCCGCACAGACAGAAGAAGGAGCGCCCGGCGGCCACAGCGCACGTGAGTATAATGCTGCTCACTAACATACCATCGCAGCCAGGACTTCAGTAGCGTCCTGGCTGCCATGGTAACCGATCGGAGCCCCAGCATTACACTGCTGGGACTCCGATCGGAACTGCCCACTGCCACCAATGATGGGGGGGGGGACCCTGTGGGATATGGCCGGCACATTCATTGGTGGCGCAGTGGCCACAGTCCCTCCCCTCCTCCTCCTACTCTGTCCTCATTGGTGTTCAGCGGCAGCCGCGCACAGTGGGGAGGGAAGGACTCCCTCCTTCTCCCTCCACTGTGCCGGCCGGCTCAGGAGAAAATGGTGCGCGCAGAGAGCGCGATCATATCACGGTCCAGCGATATGGCGAAAATCCATATCGTGGCCCAAATTTCGCATATCGCCTATACCGCCCACCCCTAACTGCTCCTATATACAAGAATATAATTACTATAATACTGCTCTTTATGTACAAGAATATAACTACTATAATACTGCTCCTATGTACAAGAATATAACTACTATAATACTGCCTCCTATGTACAAGAATTTAACTACTATAATACTGCCCCTGAGTACAAGAATATAACTACTATACACTGCGTGCAGAATTATTAGGCAAATGAGTATTTTGACCACATCATCCTCTTTATGCATGTTGTCTTACTCCAAGCTGTATAGGCTCGAAAGCCTACTACCAATTAAGCATATTAGGTGATGTGCATCTCTGTAATGAGAAGGGGTGTGGTCTAATGACATCAACACCCTATATTAGGTGTGCATAATTATTAGGCAACTTCCTTTCCTTTGGCAAAATGGGTCAAAAGAAGGACTTGACAGAGCTCCAGTCCGACTCAGACGCCAGCATGGTGGAGGTGGAGTACTGGTTTGGGCTGGTATCATCAAAGATGAGCTTGTGGGGCCTTTTCGGGTTGAGGATGGAGTCAAGCTCAATGTCACGACTGTGACTGATCCAGACAGGTCTGGGAGGAGAAGGTCGCAGCGACTTGCTACTCGCGATAGCTTGTGAGTTTGCTCCGTGGTTCAGGGTATGTCATCTGGGTTTTGCCTTGTGAACCTTTTTGTCCTGACTGGGAGTTTGTAGGCATCCTCCTCAGGTGAGTCCTGTCTGCCACTCCCAGCTACTATATTAGTTTCACTTTCACTTGCAGTCATTGCCAGATATAGTCCTTACTACCAGTGCTACTCTGACCTTGGAAGGAGATCGTTTGATGGTGTTGCTGTGGAGCTCTTGTCCGGCGTGGACTGTCGTGTTTGGGATCGCCTTCTCTGCTCGTGACTGGATAAGTCTATCACTGCCATAGATTGTTTGTTGCTGTCTTCCCCTGTTGTTTTCCTAGACGTGAGTGATGGTGACTAGCGCTCCCATCGGCCTTTCCCCAGTCCAGTCTAGTTAGGGCGACTGAGGGTTTTAGGCATCCTGCTCGCCGCACGGGTTCACACCCCGTCTAGGGTATCAGGGCAGACAGGTGCCAGCTGAGGGTTAGTCAGGGGTGGCCATTCTATTTCCCATCCGTAGATAAGGGTCCCCCTTCCCCTCTGTCTGGTGCGACACGACTGCTGCTGGGATAGCGGTCGTGACACTCAACTCCCAGTCCTACTGCCAGTTTCTGGAAGACACCTTCTTCAAGCAGTGGTACAGGAAGAAGTCTGCATCCTTCAAGAAAAACATGATTTTCATGCAGGACAATGCTCCATCACACGCGTCCAAGTACTCCACAGCGTGGCTGGCAAGAAAGGGTATAAAAGAAGAAAATCGAATGACATGGCCTCCTTGTTCACCTGATCTGAACCCCATTGAGAACCTGTGGTCCATCATCAAATGTGAGATTTACAAGGAGGGAAAACAGTACACCTCTCTGAACAGTGTCTGGGAGGCTGTGGTTGCTGCTGCACGCAATGTTGATGGTGAACAGATCAAAACACTGACAGAATCCATGGATGGCAGGCTTTAGAGTGTCCTTGCAAAGAAAGGTGGCTATATTGGTCACTGATTTGTTTTTGTTTTGTTTTTGAATGTCAGAAATGTATATTTGTGAATGTTGAGATGTTATATTGGTTTCACTGGTAAAAATAAATAATTGAAATGGGTATATATTAGTTTTTTGTTAAGTTGCCTAATAATTATGCACAGTAATAGTCACCTGCACACACAGATACCCCCCTAAAATAGCTAAAACTAAAAACAAACTAAAAACTACTTCCAAAAATATTCAGCTTTGATATTAATGAGTTTTTTGGGTTTATTGAGAACATGGTTGTTGTTCAATAATAAAATTAATCCTCAAAAATACAACTTGCCTAATAATTCTGCACTCCCTGTAATACTGCTCCTATGTACAAGAATATAACTACTGTAATACTGCCTCCTATGTACAAGAATATAACTACTATAATACTAATTGAATGTGAGGACCGGCACTCTAAATCTGAGGTCATACAGAGTTGTATAGATATATAATATTTAATGAATCATGTAAAAACACAAAAATGAACCAGATGAAATAAATACGATTAAAATTGAAAATAAAAATAAAAATGTACAATCTCCTGTTAAGTTTTGGTTATGGGATCAAATACAATGTAATGCTCCTATGTACAAGACTATAACTACTATAATACTGCTCCTATGTACAAGACTATAACTACTATAATACTGCTCCTATGTACAAGAATATAACTACTATAATACTGCTCCTATGTACAAGAATATAACTACTATAATACTGCCCCTGAGTACAAGAATATAACTACTATACACTGCGTGCAGAATTATTAGGCAAATGAGTATTTTGACCACATCATCCTCTTTATGCATGTTGTCTTACTATAATACTGCTCCTATGTACAAGAATATAACTACTATAATACTGCCTCCTATGTACAAGAATATAACTACTATAATACTGCCCCATGTACAAGAATATAACTACTATAATACTGCCTCCTATGTACAGGAATATAAATACTATAATACTGCTCCTATGTACAAGAATATAACTACTATAATACTGCTCCTATGTACAAGAATATAACTACTATAATACTGCCTCCTATGTACAAGAATATAACTACTATAATACTGCTCCTATGTACAAGAATATAACTACTATAATACTGCTCCTATGTACAAGAATATAACTACTATAATACTGCTCCTATGTACAGGAATATCACTACTATAATACTGCCCCATGTACAAGAATATAACTGCTATAATACTGCTCCTATGTACAATAATATAACTACTATAATACTGCTATGCACAAGAATATAACTACTATAATACTGCTCCTATGTACAAGAATATAACTACTATAATACTGCCTCCTATGTACAAGAATATAACTACTATAATACTGCCTCCTATGTACAAGAATATAACTACTACAATACTGCTCCTATGTACAAGAATATAACTACTATAATACTGCTCCTATGTACAAGAATATAACTACTATAATACTGCTCCTATGTACAAGAATATAACTACTATAATACTGCTCCTATGTACAAGAATATAACTACTATAATACTGCTCCTATGTACAAGAATATAACTACTATAATACTGTCTCCTATGTACAAGAATATAACTAATATAATACTGCCTCCTATGTACAAGAATATAACTACTATAATACTGCTCCTATGTACAAGAATATAACTACTATAGGTACGCGTTCTAGACCATGTCTGAGTCACTGACAAAATAATACCTGTGAATATGAATACATTCAATATGCACTTTAGATATCTAATATGCTGCATACGAACGAGTGTCATGGATGGATTGTTGTTTTTGGTTATTCCTCTTTATCCTTCCCTCCCTCCTATTCCTTGTCCCTATCCCCATATCCTTCCCCTCCCCCTTTTTCCTCTATTTCTGCGTCATTATGTTCACCAGTCATACTACAAGACCTTTATATACTGGTAAGATGCATCTGTAACCTTTGCATAATACTTGTATAATGGGATATGATTATTCTGTCTATATGTGAAAAATGGGAAATTAGTATTGTCCCGTTATTTATATACGGAATTCTGTTTAGGTCCATATCTACAGTCCTTCAAGCTGTTATGTATACTCAAAGCAATGTACGATATCAACCACTTTGTATATGTCACTGCATAATGTTGTAGTATGTATTTTCAATATACTTTTCAATAAAAAGAGAATTTTCAAAGAATATAACTACTATAATACTGCTCCTATGTACAAGAATATAACTACTATAATACTGCCTCCTATGTACAAGACTATAACTACTATAATACTGCTCCTATGTACAAGAATATAACTACTATAATACTGCCCCTATGTACAAGAATATAACTACTATAATACTGCTCCTATGTGCAAGAATATAACTACTATAATACTGCCTCCTATGTGCAAGAATATAACTACTATAATACTGCTCCTATGTACAAGAATATAACTACTATAATACTGCTCCTATATACAAGAATATAACTACTATAATACTGCTCCTATGTACAAGAATATAACTACTATAATACTGCTCCTATGTACAAGAATATAACTACTATAATACGGCTCTTATGTACAAGAATATAACTACTATAATACTGCTCCTATGTACAAGAATATAGCTACTATAATACTGTTCCTATGTACAAGAATATAACTACTATAATACTGCTCCTATGTACAAGAATATAACTACTATAATACTGCTCCTATGCACAAGATTATAACTACTATAATACTGCTCCTATGTACAAGAATATAACTACTATAATACTGCTCCTATGTACAAGAATATAACTGCTATAATACTGCTCCTATGTACAAGAATATAACTACTATAATACTGCTCCTATGCACAAGAATATAACTACTATAATACTACCTCCTATGTACAAGAATATAACTACTATAATACTGCTCCTATGTACAAGAATATAACTACTATACTACTGCTCCTATGTACAAGAATATAACTACTATAATACTGCCTCCTATGTACAAGAATATAACTACTATAATACTGCTCCTATGTACAAGAATATAACTACTATAATACTGCCTCCTATGTACAAGAATATAACTACTATAATACTGCTCCTATGTACAAGAATATAACTGCTATAATACTGCTCCTATGTACAAGAATATAACTACTATAATACTGCTCCTATGCACAAGAATATAACTACTATAATACTGCTCCTATGTACAAGAATATAACTACTATAATACTGCCTCCTATGTACAAGAATATAACTACTATAATACTGCTCCTATGTACAAGAATATAACTACTATAATACTGCCTCCTATGTACAAGAATATAACTACTATAATACTGCTCCTATGTACAAGAATATAACTACTATAATACTGCCTCCTATGTACAAGAATATAACTACTATAATACTGCTCCTATGTACAAGAATATAACTACTATAATACTGCTTCCTATGTACAGGAATATAACTACTATAATACTGCCTCCTATGTACTAGAATATAACTACTATAATACTGCCTCCTATGTACAGGAATATAACTACTATAATACTGCCTCCTATGTACAGGAATATAACTACTATAATACTGCCTCCTATGTACAAGAATATAAATACTATAATACTGCCTCCTATGTACAAGAATATAACTACTATAATACTACCCCTATGTACAAGAATATAACTACTATAATACTGCTCCTATGTACAAGAATATAACTACTATAATACTGCCTCCTATGTACAAGAATATAACTACTATAATACTGCTCCTATGCACAAGAATATAACTACTATAATACTGCTCCTATGTACAAGAATATAACTACTATAATACTGCTCCTATGTACAAGAATATAACTACTATAATACTGCCTCCTATGTACAAGAATATAACTACTATAATACTGCTCCAATGTACAAGAATATAACTACTATAATACTGCTCCTATGTACAAGAATATAACTACTATAATACTGCTCCTATGTACAAGAATATAACTACTATAATACTGCCCCTATGTACAAGAATATAACTACTATAATACTGCTCCTATGTACAAGAATATAACTACTATAATACTGCTCCTATGTACAAGTATATAACTACTATAATACTGCCTCCTGTGTACAAGAATATAACTACTATAATACTGCTCCTATGTACAAGAATATAACTACTATAATACAGCTCCTATGTACAAGAATATAACTACTATAATACTGCCATCTATGTACAAGAATATAACTACTATAATACTGCTCCTATGCACAAGAATATAACTACTATAATACTGCCTCCTATGTACAAGAATATAACTACTATAATACTGCTCCTATGTACAAGAATATAACTACTATTATACTGCCTCCTATGTACAAGAATATAACTACTATAATACTGCTCCTATGTACAAGAATATAACTACTATAATACTGCTCCTATGTACAAGAATATAACTACTATAATACTGCTCCTATGTACAAGAATATAACTACTATAATACTGCCTCCTATGTACAAGAATATAAATACTATAATACTGCTCCTATGTACAAGAATATAACTACTATAATACTGCCTCCTATGTACAAGAATATAACTACTATAATACTGCTCCTATGTACAAGAATATAACTACTATAATACTGCTTCCTATGTACAGGAATATAACTACTATAATACTGCCTCCTATGTACAGGAATATAACTACTATAATACTGCCTCCTATGTACAGGAATATAACTACTATAATACTGCTCCTATGTACAAGAATATAACTACTATAATACTGCCTCCTATGTACAAGAATATAACTACTATAATACTACCCCTATGTACAAGAATATAACTACTATAATACTGCTCCTATGTACAAGAATATAACTACTATAATACTACCCCTTATAACAAAGAATATGTTTCTGATAAGACAATAGAAATGTTGTATCCCACTTTGATGTGCCCACTGTCTCAGCAGTACAGTGATCTTAATGAACCTGTTCTGATGACAGAGGGTACAGACAGAATGGGGCGGCATACTGAGCTTGTAATCATTATGAACTCTCTTCTAAATGAATAATATGAATGTTGGTCAGAGACTTTAAGGGCTGTTTCACATGAGCGAGTCCATTGCGGGAGTGTGATCCTCCGCTCTGGACTTGCAGGAGCGCACGGCATTATCATGATTTATAATGCTTTGTGCCTCTGCTTGACCTTATTTCTACAGAATCATACTGACAGCTTTATGTCACTATGATTCTGTGGAAAAAGGGCCATGCATAGACACATAGCATTATAAATCATGATAATGCCGTGCGCTCCTGCGAGTCCAGAGCGGAGGATCACACTCACACACGGAGCGTGTTTCCCGCAATGGACTCGCTCGTGTGAAACAGCCCTAAATGGTTCTGAGGAGGATCCAGATGGATAGACCCAGTGATTCACTTGTTTTTTTAAATAATTTTTTTTTTCTGCCAAGAACAATTAACCATGAACCACGTACCTTGTTCTGCATTGCATTATGGGAGCTGTAATGAGGCACAGATTGTGGGTTTTAACTTTCTCTTTATTGTATGGTTTATTTCCTCCCTTACTGCCAGGGTACCGGCCTCTGTGGCAGAGTAAGGGTATGCAGTCCAAACTAAAACATATTAACATGCAGATGACATGCAACAGGTCACCCACCCAAAACTAAGTTTGAAGATATGAAGGACATGGAGTGTGAAGAGCAGGTCTGCCGGAGACCCGCTGACTGGTGGGCTTTGCAGTATTAGGTATCAGTCTTGGATACGTTTGCCCAAGAGTTAGTGGAATGTCACCAAGTAGTAAGGTTTTGGTCTTGTCACTTTTATAAAACCAGAAGAAAAGTAGGACACATAGTAAGCAATATCTTGTCTGGGGTCAGTTTCCATGCTGCAAGACAAGGATCTATCTTCAAGTCATTGGTTTGTCCCCAAGGGCCGTCTGTCCCTCTTCCCAGGTCAGGTGTTCTTTTTAGCAAATGTCCGTGCTGAAGTTGCCCACTTACTTTGTCATAAGCAAAACATATGTCTTTGACTGGATCTGGATTTGGTTTGCGTGCGGACGTATGGCTTGAGCGGGCCCTAAGGCGGGCCACCAAGCTCTGGATGCCCAGATGAATGTCCTCCGCAGTCAGCGGTTTGCAGAACTCTGTTGGGATTGCTGTGTTGAGAAGGGGAAGACTGGGGAGAAGGACAAGCGTCCACGGTGACTTCATGGGACACACTCATGGAAGATCTTGGGGTGACGGGAAGGCGTCCAGCTGTGCCTTCGGAAGCTCTCAATCGTTGCATGAAGGTGGTGACTCGTATGGCTTTCTGTAATAGGCAAAGACCATACAAATTGCATACTGGTTACTTACTTTACACCTTCCAGCTATGAGGAACCTTCCAAGGCATCCATTACTCACCCTCCATTTGGCTTTAGCAAAGTTCTTTTCAATTTGGGCGCAGACACCTTCTTTGAGATTCCTCTCAGAAGCTGCGTTTCCTGAAATCCTATGGCAGTTCGTGAGAGAAACAAAAGTTAAGTCATAGCTGTTCTTAACGTGTTCTGCTAACTGCAGATACTTGGCTTTACTTGTACTGATTCTGAGTGACATCCTATATTAGACTCCAGTCACATCAAGAGCTGCTTTCAAGATTCTTCTGAGTTCCTGTTAGAAACGATTGGCGGAAAGCAATTTTCTTGAGCGCTGAGGGCACATATCGGCGATATAAATACCAAAATGTTTTTTGTTTTTTTTTAGCAAAACACAACAAATAAATTCACATTTGTGAATTTGTACTATGCTGCTGAATTCTCTTACTAGCAGCTTGTATCAAATATCTATGTTATGAATCGCAGAGAGATATAAATCCATATTTTTCTACACAAAATGTATCAACCAGGGGTCCTTCTGGTTTTCTACTGGCGTGAATAGAGTTGCAAAGTTCAATGCGTTGGGAGATGCTGTTCAAAGAGCCCCACGTTACTGCAAATGCTTCCTTCTTGCACTGGACAAAATGCGTAGGTGATGACATAAGACACCGTGCTTTTTGATCATGGAGGAGATTGAGCTGCTGACCCTATGTGAGATTTCCACCGCCCGCTCTGTTTTTAGAGCTGCTTGTTGGATGATACTGCTGCTTCATATTCTCCAGTTTAGCCGGCTGCCTGTGTGTGGCTGATTGGAGGTTGCTTACTGCACGGATACAGGGCTCATACTTGAGGGTTATACCTGACCTGCATCTCCTGACACTTTGCAGAGTGCCATGCATTATTCACACTACTGGAAAACTCAAAGGACCCCCCCCCACTTCTCCATAGCATTTATTAAACAGCAGTCATTTCCGTGTCTGTATTGGCAGGTTATAACCTCTGTGGTTGCTGGACCTTTACAGTGGATTATTTCGATATATATCCCCACATGCACTTAGCAGTTTATATTCATGGATTATATTATTCAGCACTGGACAGCTTTATGGGATCCCATTGAATGGATTGAACTCTCCTTCACTCCATCCTCGTGGCCTAATATCTTAATGGTCGATACGTTTGTGCCTGTTACAATGTGGCATTCATTTGCAAAATATAGATTTATACTTCTCTATGATTTGTAACAGTAATTTTTTTCCCCCAAGCTGACGAGCAAGCGTATTCAGCGGCGCTGTACTAGCACCTAGTGATGTGAATGCATTTCTTTGTGTTTTTGTTAAATTCTGTTTAGTGAGTTTTAATATTTCAGCACAATTAAATCATTCATTTTATACTGCAGGCACGTGGCCTGAGTGCACAAGAAATTGTTCTTTCAGTTGTTTGTGTTTTTACTATGTGTATATTTGGTGGTTACTGAGCACCAGCGTGATATTGCTCGCTATATTTATAGTCACAGATAGGATGGAGCTGTTTGTATATGTCCTGTTGGTTTTATGTCTGGATGAAAGATTAAACAGGGGACATGTCACCGCTGAGGTCTGCGATTGGCTGCAGTGGTGCACGTCAACCTGCCCGTGCACAAAGTTTAGAGGCAGGGACTGGAAGTGACAGCCGCATAGACCGAACCTAACGATGGGGAGCAGTTACCTTAAGTATAGATCTCTTCACAGGTCCTGCTGTGTGGAGTGGGGAAAAAAAATAAAAAATTCCAGACAACCTCTTTAAAGAGGACCTGTCCCCTCTCCTGACATGTCTGTTTTAATAGTTTCATGCATTCCCCATGTAATAACAATTCAGCAACATCTATTCTTATGTCTGTATGTTGTGGCATTCCTTTCTTATTTCTACTATAAGTTATGAATGATTGCTAGCAGTCTGCAGTAAGGGTACAGAGGGGTGGTAACGTACCTGCACAATCTGAAAATGGCAGCACTGATTGGATAGAGTGAGTCTGTGCAGGTACACCCCCCCCAGCTGGTTACCCCCCCCCCCCCCTTCCCCCTCTGTACCATTACTGCAGACTGCTAGCAATTCATTCATAACTTCTAGTAGAAATAAGAAAAGAACAGCACAACACAGAGCCATAAGAATAGATGCTCCAGAATTGTTATCACGTGGGGAATGCATAAAGCTATTGAAACAGCCATGTCAGGAGTGGTGAAAGGTCCTCTTTAAAGGGAATCTGACATCCAGCAAGCACAATAAAGTACACTAATATATTTATGTTGTCATGAGGAAGGACCTTGAATATATGATGGTCTGAAACGCGTTGACTTAAGCATCCTGTACTGAAGATTTTAATTACCGCAAATTAGAGATACAGATTTTTCTACCACTATTTTTAGAGCTGGATATCTCTTCGTTTCTTGCTACTAATATATATATATATATATATATATATATATAACACCTGCCATTGACTCTAATTTGTATGTTGATACTCCCCCCTGTTACCCTGCAAACCATCTGTAAAATACATTGAGAGGACTCCTGTACATGCACACATAATGAACGGGAGAAGTTTTTCCTACTCATTCCAGCAATGGTTTGTGGCCGCACAGCAGGTAAATGGGGGTGACATACAAATTACTGATCAGGAGTCAGTGGCAGGTGCTATGTATACAAGTTATACATGTATTACTGTACTTTTTGGGGCTTGTCTGAGGTGACAGATTACCTTTAAGGTGGTCATACACATTAGATTAATGTAGGCCAAACCTGCTGATTTTGGCGGGACAGGCCAGCTATATAATGTGTTTGGGGGCCTCTTAACTTCCCTCTTCCCCAGTAGCAGAAGTCAGGGAAAAGAAGGTTCAGACATGTTGGATGTCAGCATGCCTGCTCCTTTTGTCGTTTGTTCCCAGGGAATAAGCCCCCGTCAGAGGAGTCTAGCAGCGGCTTAGGGCTCTTTCACACTTGCGTTCTTGTCTTCCGGCATAGAGTTCCGTCGTCGGGGCTCTATGCCGGAAGAATCCTGATCAGGATTATCCTAATGCATTCTGAATGGAGAGAAATCCGTTCAGGATGCATCAGGATGTCTTCAGTTCCGGAACGGAACGTTTTTTGGCCGGAGAAAATACCGCAGCATGCTGCGCTTTTTGCTCCGGCCAAAAATCCGGAACACTTGCCGCAAGGCCGGATCCGTAATTAATGCCCATTGAAAGGCATTGATCCGGATCCGGCTTTAAGCTAAACGTCGTTTCGGCGCATTGCCGGACCCGACATTTAGCTTTTTCAGAGTGGTTACCATGGCTGCCAGGACGCTAAAGTCCTGGCAGCCATGGTAAAGTGTAGCGGGGAGCGGGGGAGCAGTATACTTACCGTCTGTGCGGCTCCCCGGGCGCTCCAGAGTGACGTCAGGGCGCCCCAAGCGCATGGATCATGTGATCGCATGGATCACGTCATCCATGCGCATGGGGCGCTCTGACGTCATTCTGGAGCGCCCCGGGAGCCGCACGGACTGTAAGTATACTGCTCCCCCGCTCCTTGCTCCTACTATGGCAACCAGGACTTTAATAGCGTCCTGGCTGCCATAGTAACACTGAACGCATTTGGAAGACGGTTCCGTCTTCAAATGCTTTCAGTACACTTGCGTTTTTCCGGATCCGGAGTGTAATTCCGGCAAGTGGAGTACACGCCGGATCCGGACAACGCAAGTGTGAAAGAGGCCTAACTCCTATTTAAAACGTACGCCCACCCAGCTGAGCATGCATGTACATATATGGGGGGAGCAGAGGAAATAGATGTGACAGTTATCTGTAGGGCCAGGATTGGACTCTACATCAGGGATCAGCAACCTCCAGCTGTTCTCACCTTCAACTCCCAGAATCCTCCTTTCACTTCTATGGGTGTTACAAGAACAGCCAAGTGTGTGTGCATGGTGGGAGTTGTAGTTTCAGGTTGCTGATCCCTGCTCTATATATTATACTCCACTGTACTGTACTGTGGGGAAAAAGTTTACACCAGGCATAGTGGAAAACCTAAATCAGTGTGTTGTTATAGGTTATAGGTCCACCTGTGCTCAAGGCAGTCTCAATTGTGAATGCAGCTCTGGATGTGATTGGCGTGCAAGACATGATGTAGCTCAAGATTAGCACAGGAAAGAAAAATATCTGGAAAGTTACTGAATATCATATGTAGATTGAAAAAATGCCTTTCAAGTTCCAATTTATTTATTATTTTTTAAGAAAGTATAAAGAAAGTGCAACCATTTTGACTTCATTAAAGCTGGACCACATCTGTAGATGCAGCCCTTGGCCTGACCAGATTCTCCTTAGCTAGTGAAGGTAAGAGAAATAAAGCAAGATAGTGAAATTCTATTACTTAGATAAATGAACTTTTTACTGTGAACGCCCTGAACTCTTACCAGATGTGCCCTAATGCCTCTTGTGCCGTGATTCTTTGTTCCTGGTCCATCTCCATCAGACGAGACACAAGATCCTTTGCTGTTGGAGAGAAATCTATGGTGAGTGATTGGGCTATTTAAGAAACAGCAAAACATACAAGTAATAGGGAAGCCTAGCGGCTACATATGTCATTATTTGGCAGTTAATCATACTAGAGCACATATACATATGCCATATACAGCATAACTATAGCAAGAAGCAGTATACATAGAAAATATGCACAAATTATATGACAAAGGTACTCCTACTACCCAACTTACCCCTGAGAATCAGAGACCCGACTAATAGACCCTGCCCATTAGAGGTTATTCCGGGGTGTCTTTGAGGATTTAGCACGTACCTGATACAGAGATGACATCCCAATATGGCGAGTCAAACTCATATTCACCAGCCAGAATTTTGCGGAAAATTTTCCTGTTGTGATTCTCGCTGTTTTCTTCCTCATTTTCATCATAGAAAGGAGGGTTCCCTGAAAGACTGAAAAACGTAGGTGTGATAAAGGGCCAGTCAACAAACTGAAGGACTATTCAATAATGTACCACCACCCTGCAACTCACAGGATATACATAACAACACCAACTGCCCAACAGTCAACCGGACGGCCATATCTGTGCCGGGACACCACCTCAGGGGCTGGCAAGACAAAGGTGATAGCCTGTTATCAGAACATTTATAATAATCCTGTAGTTCAAGATGTCTGAGATCATTGCTATTCCCATATACAGTCAGGTCCATAAATATTGGGACATCAACACAATTCTAACATTTTTGGCTCTATACACCACCACAATGGATTTGAAATGAAACAAACAAGATGTGCTTTACCTGCAGACTGTCAGCTGTAATTTGAGGGTATTTACATCCAAATCAGGTGAACGGTGCAGGAATTACAGCAGTTTGCATATGTGCCTCCCACTTGTTAAGGGACCAAAAGTAATGGGACAGAATAATAATCATAAATCAAACTTTCACTTTTTAATACTTGGTTGCAAATCCTTTGCAGTCAATTACAGCCTGAAGTCTGGAACGCATAGATATCACCAGACGCTGGGTTTCATCCCTGGTGATGCTCTGCCAGGCCTCTACTGCAACTGTCTTCAGTTCCTGCTTGTTCTTGGGGAATTTTCCCTTCAGTTTTGTCTTCAGCAAGTGAAATGCATGCTCAATCGGATTCAGGTCCGGTGATTGGCTTGGCCATTGCAGAACATTCCACTTCTTTCCCTTAAAAAAAACTCTTTGGTTGCTTTTGCAGTATGCTTTGGGTCATTGTCCATCTGCACTGTGAAGCGCCATCCAATGAGTTCTGAAGCATTGGGCTGAATATGAGCAGATAACATTGCCCGAAACACTTCAGATTTCATCCTGCTGCTTTTGTCAGCAGTCACATCATCAATAAATACAAGAGAACCAGTTCCATTGGCAGCCATACAGGGAGTGCAGAATTATTAGGCAAGTTGTATTTTTGAAGATTAATTTTATTATTGAACAACAACCATGTTCTCAATGAACCCAAAAAACTCATTAATATCAAAGCTGAATATTTTTGGAAGTAGTTTTTAGTTTGTTTTTAGTTTTAGCTATTTTAGGGGGATATCTGTGTGTGCAGGTGACTATTACTGTGCATAATTATTAGGCAACTTAACAAAAAACAAATATATACCCATTTCAATTATTTATTTTTACCAGTGAAACCAATATAACATCTCAACATTCACAAATATACATTTCTGAATATTCAAAAACAAAACAAAAACAAATCAGTGACCAATATAGCCACCTTTCTTTGCAAGGACACTCAAAAGCCTGCCATCCATGGATTCTGTCCGTGTTTTGATCTGTTCACCATCAACATTGCGTGCAGCAGCAACCACAGCCTCCCAGACAATGTTCAGAGAGGTGTACTGTTTTCCTTCCTTGTAAATCTCACATTTGATGATGGACCACAGGTTCTCAATGGGGTTCAGATCAGGTGAACAAGGAGGCCATGTCATTAGATTTTCTTCTTTTATACCCTTTCTTGCCAGCCACACTGTGGAGTACTTGGACGCGTGTGATGGAGCATTGTCCTGCATGAAAATCATGTTTTTCTTGAAGGATGCAGACTTCTTCCCGTACCACTGCTTGAAGAAGGTGTCTTCCAGAAACTGGCAGTAGGACTGGGAGTTGAGCTTGACTCCATCCTCAACCCGAAAAGGCCCCACAAGCTCATCTTTGATGATACCAGCCCAAACCAATACTCCACCTCCACCTTGCTGACGTCTGAGTCGGACTGGAGCTCTCTGCCCTTTACCAATCCAGCCACTGGCCCATCAAGACTCACTCTCATTTCATCAGTCCATAAAACCTTAGAAAAATCAGTCTTGAGATATTTCTTGGCCCAGTCTTGACGTTTCAGCTTGTGTGTCTTGTTCAGTGGTGGTCGTCTTTCAGCCTTTCTTACCTTGGCCATGTCTCTGAGTATTGCACACCTTGTGCTTTTGGGCACTCCAGTGATGTTGCAGCTCTGAAATATGGCCAAACTGGTGGCAAGTGGCATTTTGGCAGCTGCACGCTTGACTTTTCTCAGTTCATGGGCAGTTATTTTGCGCCTTGGTTTTTCCACACGCTTCTTGCGACCCTGTTGACTATTTTGAATGAAATGCTTGATTGTTCGATGATCACGCTTCAGAAGCTTTGCAATTTTAAGAGTGCTGCATCCCTCTGCAAGATATCTCACTATTTTTTACTTTTCTGAGCCTGTCAAGTCCTTCTTTTGACCCATTTTGCCAAAGGAAAGGAAGTTGCCTAATAATTATGCACACCTAAAATAGGGTGTTGATGTCATTAGACCACACCCCTTCTCATTACAGAGATGCACATCACCTAATATGCTTAATTGGTAGTAGGCTTTCGAGCCTATACAGCTTGGAGTAAGACAACATGCATAAAGAGGATGATGTGGTCAAAATACTCATTTGCCTAGTAATTCTGCACGCAGTGTACATGCCCACGCCATGACACTACCACCACCATGCTTCACTGATGAGGTGGTATGCTTAGGATCATGAGCAGTTCCTTTCCTTCTCCATACTCTTCTCTTCCCATCACTCTGGTACAAGTTGATCTTGGTCTCATCTGTCCATAGGATGTTGTTCCAGAACTGTGAAGGCTTTTTTAGATGTCGTTTGGCAAACTCTCATCTGGCCTTCCTGTTTTTGAGGCTCACCAATGGTTTACATCTTGTGGTGAACCCTCTGTATTCACTCTGGTGAAGTCTTCTCTTGACTGTTGACTTTGACACACATACACCTACCTCCTGGAGAGTGTTCTTGATCTGGCCAACTATTGTGAAGGGTGTTTTCTTCACCAGGGAAAGAATTCTTCGGTCATCCACCACAGTTGTTTTCCGTGGTCTTCTGGGTCTTTTGGTGTTGCTGAGCTCACCGGTGCGTTCCTTCTTTTTAAGAATGTTCCAAACAGTTGTTTTGGCCAGGCCTAATGTTTTTGCTATCTCTCTGATGGGTTTGTTGTGTTTTTTCAGCCTAATGATGGCTTGCTTCACTGATAGTGACAGCTCTTTGGATCTCACCTTGAGAGTTGACAGCAACAGATTCCAAATGCAAATAGCAGACTGGAAATGAACTCTGGACCTTTTATCTGCTCATCGTATTTGGGATAATGAGGGAATAACACACACCTGGCCATGGAACAGCTGAGAAGCCAATTATCCCATTACTTTTGGTCCCTTAACAAGTGGGAGGCACATATGCAAGTGGGAGGCACATATGCAAACTGCTGTAATTCCTACGCCGTTCACCTGATCTGGATGTAAATACCCTCAAATTAAAGCTGACAGTCTGCAGGTAAAGCACATCTTGTTTGTTTAATTTCAAATCCATTCTGGTGGTGTATAGAGCCAAAAATGTTAGAATTGTGTCGATGTCCCAATATTTATGGACCTGACTGTATGTAATGCTTTACTCTGCAGCCCTTCTTGATCAGGGAAAGTCTAATGTTCTTTGTGAGCTCCCTGGTTCATGACGGTAATGTCAGAACCACAGTGATACAGTACATAAGTAGAGGAGTAGGAGACGGGAAGCAGGGGAAAGAGGAATGTGTGTACTTGCAGAATAGTGTGCTTATATGCCACTCAGGGTCTGTGCAAAGTTGGGTAAAAACCACAGCATTTTTGTTCCCTGGCATTCATATTCTAATTCTGTTTCAAAAATGGAAAACGCTCAAAAATCACATTGGGTTCTACACCTTGAATATAGCTAAATTCACAGAGCATACAAAATGCTAAACCACTGCAGAAATCTCCTGAAGAGGACTATGTGAAACATACAGAGGCAGGCTTCTCAGCCTGCCTCTTATCTACCCCACCCCCGGGATCCATATGTGTGCCCTCTGCCTGTCTCCCTGTCTGTCTGACTTGCTTTGCTTGCAGCTCTGTACAGTTTTCACTTCCCTGTGCTTTTCAGTTACTGAGCTCAAGGACGAGAGAGAAGAACAGAACCTTTTCTGTCAGCGCTGACAATAAGTGTACTATGTCCCAGCATACTTACTGTTAGTGCTAAGCGCTGGCAATCTCGTTCTCTCTTAGCATGAAAGTGAGACAAGAACAGGGTTCCAGCACTTAGCGATGGCAGTAGATATACAGGGACATAGAACACTTAGGCTACTTTCACACTCGCGTTTTGGGCGGATCCGTCATGGATCTGCAAAAACGGATCCGTTACAATAATACAACCGCATGCATCCTGTAACGGTATCTACCGTTGGTGACGTCCTTCTCCCCTGGTCAGTGTGGCGCTGTAGAGCTGCTCCAGAGACTTCCAAGCCGAGATGTGATTTCCAGTAGCTGTGCAGCTCTTACAAGAGCTAGTAGTGATATAGCTGTTCCCTACAACACGAGACGAGGCTGCGAGTTGAGGGTAAGAAGATCAACATTTATTGGTGCCACCCTTGGCCTTATATGCACGTCTCCATGGAAGGGGACTTCCCCTGTGGACCTGATGGAGAACTACGTGACAACCACACAGACCAATGGAAATAATCACACAATCCGGGACATTCCCACACAATGTCTCCCCTCTGCCTGGGAGTTAATCAGGTTAGACACTGCAGGTATCCTAATCATCTCCAGACAGTAAAACCACATTGCGTATAAAGACCCCCATACAGGACACACAATGCCTCCCCTCTGACTAGGAGATAATTAGGTCAGACACTGTAGGTATCCTACTCATCTCCAGACTGTAAAACCACATTGAGTATAAAGACCCCCATACAGGACACACAATGCCTCCCCTCTGACTAGGAGATAATCAGGTCAGACACTGTAGGTATCCTAATCATCTCCAGACTGTAAAACCACATTGTGTATAAAGACCCCATACAGGACATACAATGTCTCCCCCATGACTGGGAGATAATTAGGTCAGACACTGTAGGTAACCCAATCATCTCCAGACAGTAAACCCCATTTTTTTTTTATAACGCATTAAAAAGTACCCCAAAATCCACAATATTCCAACAGACAAACAGAGGGCTTCTGTTACACATCCGTCATGAGCGGATCCGTTTGTGTTATCTGTAACATTGCCAAGACGGATCCCTCATGAACTCCATTGAAAGTCAATGGGAGACGGATCCGTTTTCTATTGTGTCAGAGAAAACAGATCCGTCCCCGTTGACTTACATTGTGTGCCAGGACGGATCCGTTTTGCTCAGTTTTGTCAAGCGGACAGCAAAGCGCTGCAGGCAGCCTCCAGAGCGGAATGGAGACTGACTTACTGTCAGCACTAAGTGCAGTAGTTGTGTTCTCTCTCTTCTCTGCATGTAGTAACTAACCAAGAAGCACAGGGAAGTGAGAAATGTACACAGTTGGCACATACTGTAGGCAGGGACACAGACAGGGAGTGTACACATAGGGAGGCAGGGGCAGTGAGATAAGAGGTAGGCTGGAAGTCTCTGTATGTTTCCTTAGTTATCTTCAGCGCTCAGTAGAACGATGAAGACAGACTCTCTAGCAATGCTCAGACTGTTGCTAAGGAGAGTCTTTTTACTTACTCTAGTAAAAAAGAAACACCTTTCCCTAATAAAGTATATTATAAAATGTTTAACAGTCCTGCCCCTATACTGTACTGAAAACAAAAAAAAAAACATGAAATGACAGCTACACTTTAAACACTGCTAAGTGGAAGACTAAAATACCCCACACATAATGATAACTTAGTACTTATATGTCCATGTGTTTTTCATATATTTCTTTTTAAGGAAATTAATTTTTATGCTAAATAATCCACTCTGCCATTATGACATCTCCAGCCAGATTCTTGCTGCTTACCTAAATACTCAGGGGTTCCACACGGTTCTGTAATTTCTCCACTCTCGAAACACGAAAGGTAGAAGTCTCGCAGGACAACTTTGGAGTGAGTATTGTGATTGTAATACATTAAATTCTCCAGCTGGGGGAAACAGAGACATACATTAGGGTCTGTCAGCATCACTCGTATCTCCCTTCAGTCCCTTTAAACCCCTTTACACTGGAGAGTTTAGCTGCGTGTATTTCTGTGATGCTATTCTTTCTAGAACAGTCAAGACACTGACATCATTCCAATAAATGCACCACATTTTTACCATCATACTCCTCTTTACATATACACTCCATTCTGGATTAAACACTCTATAAAATGGTTGGGATAAGGATCAGTCATTAGTACAAAAGGACTGGCATAGTATATGCTGGTCTTAATTCGCCCTGTGCTGCCATGAGTTGCACCACAAGGACTAAAAGGTGCACACCTTATACTAATTGTGGCACATTTTGGGCCACCCATACACCAGAATTGAGACCTACTCCATCAGAGATCTGGAGTAGATTTTCATTGTAATGTGTGCCAGTTTTCTGGCACACATATTGCTTAATGCGTCAGCAACTGGGGTCCCACCCACAGCTTCACCCACTTGTTGCTCATGATTTACAAAAGTGGCGATGGAGTCGGAAAGAGGGGAAAAGTTGCAACTTTTGGCACAAAATAGGACTTGTGGCAATTTTTCTACTCCTGAAAACTGATATAGAAGTGTTAATTAGTCTGTCCCTCTGTGTTCTCCTGAATACCTTATAATAGCTTGAATCTCCATGTCCCACAACTTAACCAGCAATGCATCACCCCAATGTATGGTCCTATACAGTATCCAATCAATCAACTTTCAATAGAGGAATTTTTTAAGGGTCATTCAGATGGTGCAGTCGAGTTGCAGCTTTAAAAATGAAAAAAATAAAATAAAACATGCCATTTGGCTGCACCGTCTGACTTTACCCTCACTGTCTTTGCGCCAAGTCCTGTCTAATCATAAATATAGCTCTGCCATCTCTCACTAATTAAAACCGTGAAGAGAAGAGCCAATACTTCCGAAATAAAGAGCTCCCGTACTGAACTGAGGTCACCCCCCAGTGCTGTCAATCACAGTATAGCATGACTGATGTTATACCTTTAGGTTTCGATGGATGATATGGAGGTTGTGCAGATAGGCTACAGCCTCCAGAACCTGGCGGATCACATTACTGGCATCTTTCTCAGAGTAATAGCCTTGCTCCAGGATCCAGTCAAATACATCTCCTCCTGTGGCCCTGTGCGACAGAATGCATTACCCTAAGACGCCAAAGCACAAGTTCTGTCCACTTCAATCATTGCAGAAATCTGAAGTATGGCTCTTCCTGTCATAATACACACTGGGTGATAGACACTCAGGGACTGTCATAGAGAAAAGGTTTGGTCTACATATTCTGTAGTATTATGGTTTAACACTGACAAATGTAAAGTTATGCACATGGGAAGGAATAATGCAAGTCACCCGTACATACTAAATGGTAAAACACTGGGTAACACTGACATGGAAAAGGATCTAGGAATTTTAATAAACAGCAAACTAAGCTGTAGAAACCAGTGTCAGGCAGCTGCTGCCAAGGCCAATAAGATAATGGGTTGCATCAAAAGGGGCATAGATGCCCGTGATGAGAACATAGTCCTACCACTTTACAAATCGCTAGTCAGACCACACATGGAGTACGGTGTACAGTTCTGGGTTCCTGTGAACAAGGCAGACATAGCAGAGCTGGAGAGGGTCCAGACTAAAGTAATAACTGGAATGGGGCAACTACAGTATGCTGAAAGATTATCAAAATTAGGGTTATTCACTTTAGAAAAAAGACGACTGAGGGGAGATCTAATTACTATGTATAAATATATCAGGGGTCAGTACAGAGATCTCTCCCATCATCTATTTATCCCCAGGACTGTGACTGTGACGAGGGGACATCCTCTGCGTCTGGAGGAAAGAAGGTTTGTACACAAACATAGAAGAGGATTCTTTACGGTAAGAGCAGTGAGACTATGGAACTCTCTGCCTGAGGAGGTGGTGATGGTGAGTACAATAAAGGAGTTCAGGAGGGGCCTGGATGTATTTCTGGAGTGTAATAATATTACAGGCTATAGCTACTAGAGAGGGGTCGTTGATCCAGGGAGTTATTCTGATTGCCTGATTGGAGTCGGGAAGGAATTTTTTATTCCCCTAAAGTGGGGAAAATTGGCTTCTACCTCACAGGGTTTTGTTTTTTTTGCCTTCCTCTGGATCAACTTGCAGGATGACAGGCCGAACTGGACGGACAAATGTCTTTTTTCGGCCTTATGTAATATGTACTATGTTATGTTACATATAAAGTATATCATAAATATATATTATACTCCGCCTTGAAACGTACAATTCTTGAATAATGTAAAATTCCTTCTTGGTCTCAAAAGTATCGATCAGCTGCAGGATATTTGGATGATTCACCCTAGAGTAGAGGAATAGTAGAGAAGACATAAAACAGCAAAAAAATACCAGAGCATCCTTCGCATCGTCCCCGTCTTTCGGTATACCATTTATCCTTGTTCTCCAACCAGCAGCCCTCTTGTTTTTGAGAAACTAAGACTCTTGTGGCTGCTTGAGCATGCTGGGAGTTGTAGTTTTGCAACAGCTGATGAACCACAGGTTGGAGACCAATTCCATATATGTTAAATTTTGTGTTGTGAAGATTACATAATGTGTGGGATTAACAATGAGCAGCTGTTATGGGGCATACATCTGTCACTGAGAGACAGCAGGTCTCTTTCATTATCCAGTAAAGATATTAAAAACACATAGATATAAAAACGTAGAGATTATAGACTGTAGCGCTCCAGGACAAAGATGGAGGGGTCCCTGAAGCAATAGGAAAACTCTTTTTACAGCATTTTACACTCTAAATCTATATGAAATATTGAGCAACATTCAGCTGGAAGGAACCACTTAGGCGGAGTTCACATCAGCGTTCAGCCTTTCCGTTCTCCTGCTCTGTTATAGGAGCAGGAGAACGGAAAGGACGGATTCGGCACATAACTGAGCCGAACGGAGCCTACGGACCCCATTGACTATAATGGGGGTCCGTTAGGTTTCCGCTCAGAAGATGATTTTGTAGCGGAGACAAAAGTTGAGCGCGCATGACTTTTGTCTCTGCTTCAAAAATCTTCCTCTGAGCGGAAACCTAACGGACCCCAATATATTCTATGGGGTCCGTAGACTCATCATAGTAAAAGCACGTAATGTGATAAAACTGGGGAAATAGTCCACTAAAGATAGCAGCAAACTGCGGTAAAAATAGTACATATAAGCAGCCATAATGCTTGCAAATCCCCTGAAGTGCCTCATGTCCCTGAAGAAGCCACTGGCGAAATGCGTTTGAAGGCCTGGCCTGCAGTTAGCATTACTAACATGGTGTTTGTAATTTTGATGTAACTTGCTCATTCTAAATTCTGGTCACCAGGATTAGTTTATGCTGGTACTTACCGGTTATTTTTTTACTTATTTACTTGCCCTATGTTGACCAGTGTATATGAATTGCAAGCATTATAGCTGCTTATTTGCACTATTTTTTTTTACCCATTTATACTTGTATACTTACCACAGCTTGTTGCAATCTTTAGTTCATTATTTCCACTGTTTTATCATATTACTTGCTTTTCCTATGATAAGTCTAAAAAAATATTATGTTTTATATGTATGTTGGTTGGTTAATGCTGTTTTTGTAGGTGTTGTGTTTACTATTATTTTGCATCACCATGTTATACTTAATTATATCTATGCCCACTGGATAGGTTATTTATCTCAGGAAAATCCGTCACAGGTCTGCTCTTTTTCTGACAGTTCTCTCTGCTCTCCCCCTCCCTTCTCTCAATGTTAAAGCTCTTTTACACAGGCTGATAATCTGCCAAAGAATCATCTATAACAGGGATCTCAAACTGCAGCCCTCCAGCTGTTGCAAAACTACAACTCCCACAATGCCCGGACAGCCTACAGGTATCAGCCTACAGCAGGGCATTGTGGGAGTTGTAGTTTTGCAACAGCTGGAGGGCCGGAGTTTGAGATGCCTGATCTACAGGGAGTGCAGAATTATTAGGCAAGTTGTATTTTTGAGGATTAATTTTATTATTGAACAACAACCATGTTCTCAATGAACCCAAAAAACTCATTAATATCAAAGCTGAATATTTTTGGAAGTAGTTTTTAGTTTGTTTTTAGTTTTAGCTATTTTACGGGGATATCTGTGTGTGCAGGTGACTATTACTGTGCATAATTATTAGGCAACTTAACAAAAAACAAATATATACCCATTTCAATTATTTATTTTTACCAGTGAAACCAATATAACATCTCAACATTCACAAATATACATTTCTGACATTCAAAAACAAAACAAAAACAAATCAGTGACCAATATAGCCACCTTTCTTTGCAAGGACACTCAAAAGCCTGCCATCCATGGATTCTGTCAGTGTTTTGATCTGTTCACCATCAACATTGCGTGCAGCAGCAACCACAGCCTCCCAGACACTGTTCAGAGAGGTGTACTGTTTTCCCTCCTTGTAAATCTCACATTTGATGATGGACCACAGGTTCTCAATGGGGTTCAGATCAGGTGAACAAGGAGGCCATGTCATTAGATTTTCTTCTTTTATACCCTTTCTTGCCAGCCACGCTGTGGAGTACTTGGACGCGTGTGATGGAGCATTGTCCTGCATGAAAATCATGTTTTTCTTGAAGGATGCAGACTTCTTCCTGTACCACTGCTTGAAGAAGGTGTCTTCCAGAAACTGGCAGTAGGACTGGGAGTTGAGCTTGACTCCATCCTCAACCCGAAAAGGCCCCACAAGCTCATCTTTGATGATACCAGCCCAAACCAGTACTCCACCTCCACCTTGCTGGCGTCTGAGTCGGACTGGAGCTCTCTGCCCTTTACCAATCCAGCCACGGGCCCATCCATCTGGCCCATCAAGACTCACTCTCATTTCATCAGTCCATAAAACCTTAGAAAAATCAGTCTTGAGATATTTCTTGGCCCAGTCTTGACGTTTCAGCTTGTGTGTCTTGTTCAGTGGTGGTCGTCTTTCAGCCTTTCTTACCTTGGCCATGTCTCTGAGTATTGCACACCTTGTGCTTTTGGGCACTCCAGTGATGTTGCAGCTCTGAAATATGGCCAAACTGGTGGCAAGTGGCATCTTGGCAGCTGCACGCTTGACTTTTCTCAGTTCATGGGCAGTTATTTTGCGCCTTGGTTTTTCCACACGCTTCTTGCGACCCTGTTGACTATTTTGAATGAAACGCTTGATTGTTCGATGATCACGCTTCAGAAGCTTTGCTATTTTAAGAGTGCTGCATCCCTCTGCAAGATATCTCACTATTTTTGACTTTTCTGAGCCTGTCAAGTCCTTCTTTTGACCCATTTTGCCAAAGGAAAGGAAGTTGCACACCTGATATAGGGTGTTGATGTCATTAGACCACACCCCTTCTCATTACAGAGATGCACATCACCTAATATGCTTAATTGGTAGTAGGCTTTCGAACCTATACAGCTTGGAGTAAGACAACATGCATAAAGAGGATGATGTGGTCAAAATACTCATTTGCCTAATAATTCTGCACGCAGTGTATAAGAACACTCTGTCCCAATCAATGGCCTGTGTAAACATGGCAGTGATTAGGTGACACATGAGCAAATCATAATTTTGAGCAGCACATCGCCCCATGTAATCCAGCTATGTGCTGCTGACAACATGCCGACTGTATGGGGACTGAACAATCTAATTCGCCCCCACACAGCTTGCATCCGGCCCAGTAAAAAATGTCTTAAGCAATAGTCAATCTTCAACCCATGATGATTATGACCACGTGTTAGCCCGTCTAAAAGGATCCTTTGCAATAGCAGCAGGGAGGGGGAGGACGTTGTGCATGGCTGATCAGAGTGGGGAGAGGGGGTAGCACTCAAAGAGTACAGCTCACAGCAGGCAGTCTCCAGAGAGAAAGCAGCAGCATTCTGCACACAGGTATAAGTAGTAATCCTTTGTGAGCAGTCCGTTCGGTTGTTTTCGTAACCCTGGCCGCCACAAACAACTATTCTCTGCCATGGATGACTGCAATGGAATACCCCTTTAATGCTATTATAGGCTCGGTCCTTAATAAAGGCAAAACAGTTTACCAGAACCTAAGCTGACGTCTTCTCTCCACGCAGCCAAGTAATGAACTTCCCATCACAATAAACTTCCAGCTTCTATATAAATCTGCCGTGATATTAAGGGTGGTGCTAAAAATACTCTACTAATGGTGGCACTATATTTTAATGCACATTTATCTGGAGAATGTACTTGTCAGCATGCGAGCAGCCTCAATGTATAAATGGGAGCACCTGTGTGACAGTCGCTGAGATGCGCTCATTAACAGCGCGTAAACCTGCCGGGAATATCATCCATGGCGCAGCGGCTTTCATACAGGGCGTCCCACTTCACTATTGTTCTGTATTTTTAAAACTGCTGACGTCAGCAAATTGTGCCGCAAACAAAAACACAAGTGGCCATTGTGTCAGAGGAAACTGGGACAAACAGCTGATAAATATGCATGAAAGAGACGATCCCTGCTGATCTCTGCGGTCTGTCAGAGTGATACATCGAAGGCGGTCACTGCGCCCAGAATAGCCAACACATTGCTCATTGGGTACGGGAAATTGGAACTGGAAGTGTAAGGCCCCCCCCCATAAATGTTGGTTAAAGGGGTTCTCTGGGACTTTGATATCGATGTCCTATCCTCAGGATAGGTCATTGATATCAGATTCCCAGCATCCCTGATGATTAGCTTGCACTGCAGTCTTCTAACAGCTTACCAAGAGCAGCGCCGTACTTTGTATAGTGGCTATGCTTGGTATTGCAGCTCAGGCACATTCACTTGAATGGGACTGAGCTGCGCCCCGGCCACTTGGCCAATGTATGGTGACAGCACTGGCCTAGGAAGAAGCCTATGTACTCACAGAGCGCCGGGGTCTCTTCAAAAAGCTTGGTCCTACGGACGCCCACCAATTAGATATTGATGACCTATCCTGAGGATAGGCCATCAATATCAAAGTCCTGGATAATCCCTTTAACTTACACATTTTTTAGGTTTGATGAAAGGAGGCAACACTTGAAGGACCCAAAAAGGTCCCCGTTCTGTCCCACACAGAAGATGGTTTCATATGAAACGGTCAGTGGACTGGATGTGGATTATTTAACGCCTAAACTCATCAACGCCTCACACTACATCAATAAATTGCCTGAAATTATCCCTCAGGGTGGTTCCACGAAGCCTTTTTTTTTTTGGCGTTTCTTAAGGAATTTTGTGTTTTTCTTGCAAAAAAAACTGCCTTCAGAGACTGGCTGTAAGTCTAAGGGAATTATCAAATGCAGCGCAAACATGTTTTTATTAAGTTGCGTTTTTTCTTCATTTGCATTGTGTTTTTTGGAAACAATGGCCTTTTTTTTTTTTATCGCAGAATGCTTTGGGTGTGTCTTTTTTGGACCATTTTCTGGAGTTTTTCTCCCATAAACACCCATTGTTTTAAGTGTTTTGTTGCACTTTCTATAGAAAAACACATAGCTTGAAAAAATGTCATAAAAAGGTGTTGCTCAAGCACACTATTTTCAAAAAAAATGCAACGAAAAATAAAAACTGTGGATGTTTATAGACGCCATGAAATAAACAAATAGGCGTAAGGTGCTTTATTAGAAATCTACCTCTAACATAATCGTCAAAAGAGGTTGTTCTGCTTTTAGGGCACAGGTAACAGGTGATGTCATTGTGCCGAACATAGTGATGTCATCCATGCTGTTACTAGAATCACCCTACTCTATGGGGTTTAACAGTAGGTGTTGCAGTCGCACATGAGGCCCCTAAGCAGTGTAAGAGCATAGCAATAATATAAAAGTCACAGGAGAGATGGAGGTGGGCTCCGGTACAGATTTTGCTTCTGGCAAGGTCTCTAATGATTGATGCATAAAGTAGGCCGTCCGCAGTGACTTTGGGTCATGCCACCGCGCAGAATGAGGCAGAGTTGCCATTCAGGAGCCTGGGAAAGCTGAGTGACACCAGAGGAAGCTGTAGTAGCAGCCATAATGGGTGTCACTCAACTTTTCCAGAAGGTGTTAATCTTGAAAAATAAAATAAATTTAATTCATTTTTTTTTTTTACAGGCAAATGCCCTTTAATTCAGGGGGCGGCATGTATCAGGAGTGGCATGACTCTCCATGTACGGACCCGATGGGAACCCGTTTTTATCATTTATATTCCATTGCTTACAGACCTATAAAACATGCAACTGATATTCCCCTACCCCAGGTTCTCCGCGCTGCCTGCACATGCACACGCTTGTATCTAGGGAGCCAATAAATGTGTTTACAGCTGCAGAAATAAAATGATCTTTGCTGCTTCTAGAATAATTCAGCAGAAGGAGGGGGGGGGGGTTAAATCGAAAAACAGGAATAAGCCTAAGATGAGATGCAGCGTGCCGCCATTACTGACGTATCCTGGCCTTCCGCTGTGTGATAACTAGATTACAGGCACCATAAAGAATGTTGCGTAGATTTTCACAGACCCTGAATAGCAAGTGACACTGCATTTGCATGTCCCTCTGCTCCCCCTAGGTGAGTGTCAGTCTTCACTGGAATTCTATTCATTAAACAGAAAGCTCAGGATGAACAAGGATCCTTATCGTAATTGCTGTTCTACATGGAGCTGTGGGATGACACATGAAAAACTTAATTTAAATGAGTTTTTAGTATCCACTGCTGTATCTCTCGAAAATGATGTCGTTTGGTGCTGATATAATGCAGAATAAACTGATGCAAGCAGTGAAAGCATAAACCTGCACGTAGTAGACATAAGGAGGAAGCAAGTGTGGGCAGGCAAATGGCCAAGATTACTTTCCCCGAATTAGAAAACAAACGACGGGAGCCAGAATAGAGTAAAATATTAATGGATTTCTAGCTGTGCGGGGTTTGATTGATAGCCCTGTTCTGTACTAATAAATATGTACAAGTCCTAGAAGAAATTTACTAACTGCAAAAACGGGGAAGCCCTCGGGAGCTCAATTACTAGAAATCTGAATAGAAAACCCAACCTCTAAGATAATCATCAAAAGCAGAGACCTTAGTAAGCGTCTGCAGACGGGCCCATCTGGGGAGTAACCCAAATTGACATATCGCTGCATAAACTGTTGAATGGCTTGGCATATATTTTGCTTATCTAATTTTAAGTCATCATGTTTTCTCTTCTCTCTTCACATCCAAAGTGGAATAAAAAAAAATGTTGCTGTGGGAAACAGACAACTTCACACCGTGCGCAGACAGGTGACAGCTTTATCTGTGTGGCTGTTTTCTAAACTCCCATGATGCTCTGCTCTCTGGCAAGAGCAATGATGACTGTGACTTTGAAGGCAAAATGACGGTTCGCTGCCATAGCCCTGTATCTAAACACCCTGGCCAAAGCAATGTTAGTATAGGTGCCCAGTGAGTATCTGGAGCTCCATTTTCCCTTGTATTTACTGACAGAAGCTGGCCACACACATCAGATGTAGGGTGAACTGACAATTTAGGCAGATCTAATATGCTCAGGGAATTCTTAAATGGGTTGTCTCACTTCAGCAAATGGCAATTATCATGTAGACACGGTTAATACAAGGCACTTACTAATGTATTGTGATTGCCCATATCGCCTCCTTTGCATTGTATTAAACACTGCTCATATGCAGGGGTTTACGACCACCCTGAAATCCAGCAGCAGTGGTCGTGCTTGCACACTATAGGAGAATGCAGCGGCCTCTCTGGTGGGTGGGACCATGAAATCGTGCATAGGTAAGCATGCCCGGGAGCTCCCATCCCGACCACCTCATATATGCGCTGCAGCGGTGGCCGTAACCCCAGAAAACGAGCAGTGTACAATACGATGGAAAAATTAATCAAGCCAGCAGAGGCAATATGGAGAATCACAGTACATTAGCAAGCACCTTGTACAGTATTAACTTTCTCTACATGATAAATGCCATTTGCTGAAGTGAGACATTCCCTTTAACCGCTTAAGGACTTTGCCGAGTCCTTAAGGACCCAAAGCGTACCGGTACGTCCTAAGTTTAAAATTACATAGCGGCGGGGGTTAATCGGGACAGGATGTCTGCTGAAATCAATCACACAACGCCGGGGGCGATCGCGGCAAACCGCAGGTCAATTCAGACCTGCGGTTTGCGGTTTTACCTTATCCAGCGGGCGGCGGTGCCATCGGGTCCCCATGCGGCTGTAGGGGGGACCCGATGGCATGGAAGGCAGCGCGATGCCTTCCTTAGGCATCTGCGCTGCCTTCCGGTGACGAGCCTGTGAGATTCAGCCCCCTGGATCTCACAGGCCGGAAGCTGTATGAGTAATACACACAGTATTACTCATACAGCCAATGCATTCCAATACAGAAGTATTGGAATGCATTGTAAAAGGGATTAGACCCCCAAAAGTTGAAGTCCCAAAGTGGGATAAAAAATAAAGTTAAAAAAAAGTTGAAAAAATAAAGTTTCCCCCCCCAAAAAACTAAAAGTTTCAAGTAAAAATAAACAAAAACTTAATTTTCCCCAAATAAAGTAAAAAAAAAAAAGGTAAAAAATAGGGGGGGGGGGGGGGGAGTAGACATATTAGGTATCTAAACATATCACATGACCTAACCCCTCAGATGAACACCATAAAAAATAAAAACTGTGCTAAATAAACAATTTTTTTGTCACCTTACATCACAAAAAGTACAACAGCAAGCGATCAAAAAGGCGTTTGCCCACCAAAATAGTACCAACCTAACCGACACCTCATCCCGCAAAAAATGAGCCCCTACCTGGGACAATCGCCTAAAAAATAAAAAAACTATGGCTCAGAATATGGAGACACTAAAACATCTTTTTTTTGTTTTAAAAAAGCGGTTATTGTGTAAAACTTACGTAAATAAAAAAAAGTATACATATTAGGTATCGCCGCGTCCATATCGACCGGCTCTATAAAAATATAACATGACCTAACCCCTCAGATGAACACCGTAAAAAATAAAAACTGTGCTAAATAAACCATTTTTTGTCACCTTACATCACAAAAAGTTTAATAGCAAGCGTTCAAAAAGTCATATGCACCCCAAAATAGTGCCAATCAAACCGTCATCTCATCCCGCAAAAAAGGAGACCCTACCTAAGATAATCGCCCAAAACTGAAAAAACTATGGCTCTCAGAATATGGAGACACTAAAACATGATTTTCTTTTTGTTTCAAAAATGATATTATTGTGTAAAACTTACATAATTAAAAAAAAAAGTATACATATTAAGTATCGCCGCATCCGTATCGACCGGCTCTATAAAAAAAATCACATGACCTAACCCCTCAGATGAACACCGTAAAAAATTTAAAATAAAAACTGTGCTAAATAAACCATTTTTTGTCACCTTACAACACAAAAAGTGTAATAGCAAGCGATCAAAAAGTCACACGCAGCCCAAAATAGTGCCAATAAAACCGTCATCTCATCCCGCAAAAATCATACCCTACCCAAGGTAATCGCCCAAGAACTGAAAAAATTTGGGCTCTCAGACTATGGAAACACTAAAACATGATTTTTTTTGCTTCAAAAATGAAATCATTGTGTAAAACTTACATAAATAAAAAAAAAAGTATACATATTAGGTATCGCAGCGTCCGTAATAACTTGCTCTATAAAAATATCGCATGACCTAACCCCTCAGGTGAATACCGTAAAAAAATAAAAATAAAAACGGTGTAAAAAAAGCAATTTTTTGTCACCTTACATCACAAAAAGTGTAATAGCAAGCGACGGTTCCTCAGGTGGGTCGCCTGGCGAAGGCCACTACCCTTCCCCTGGCTGATGCGGCTTCCTTGTCGGATCCTGCTGACAAACGGGTCGAGTCCTTGGCCAAGTCCGTGTTCGTAGCAGCGGGTGCCGCCATCCATCCTGCTTTTGCCGCTTCCTGGGTGGCCAAGGCCTGCGCGATCTGGGCCAAACAGCTCATCCGAGCCTTACCTCCAGGCTCGGTCCAGGGGGAACTGGCAGTGCTTGCCTCTCAGATCTACCAGGCATCCAAGTTTCTTTGTGATGCCTTTATGGAATCGGCTCGCCGCTCCGGCCGTGCGGCCGCTAACTCTGTGGCCATACGCCGCACCATCTGGCTTCGTTTTTGGGGGGCGGATTCCGCCTCCAAGAAGGCTCTAATTTCCCTTCCTCGGTGGGAAGCGTTTGGAGGAGCTCATCTCTGAGGCCACTGGCGGTAAGAGTTTCCTCGGGCGCAGACCTATCGTTCCTTTCGGGCCCCTTCAGCCCGACCAGACAAGAAGTCCACTAGGCCTTCCTTTAAGGCCAAGCCCTCCTGGCATGCCAAGCCCAAACCTGCTCGCCCCCAGTCCACTAAGCCACCTTCCGCATGACTCGGCCCCGGTCAAGGTGGGGGGGGCGCTTGCTCGCTTTTCAGAATATCTGGCAAGCAAGTGTGGAGGACGCTTGGGTTCTGGAGGTAGTCTCCTCCGGATACAAGATCAAATTTTCAGGTCTTCCGTCGGGACGGTTCTTCCTGACGTCGCCCCCCCAAGTCCCCCGCCAGGGCAGATGAGTTTTTCCGGGCCATTCGTTCCCTTCGCTCTCTAGGGGTCATCATTTCGGTTCCGGAATCAGAACGCTTTCAGGGGTTCTACTCGAACCTGTTTACGGTTCCCAAGAAGGACGGTTCGCTCCACCCAATCCTGGACCTGAAGGCGCTCAAACACTTCGTCCGTGTCCGTCATTTTCACATGGAATCCTTCCGGTCGGTGATCGCCTCCTTGGAGGCGGACGAGTTCCTGTCGTCCATAGACATTCAGGACGCTTATTTACATGTCCCCATTGCCCTCTCCCATCAAAGGTTCCTTCGCTTCACGGTGGGTTCTCTTCATTTTCAGTTCGTCGCCCTGCCCTTCGGCCTGGCCTCTGCCCCGAGGGTTTTCACAAAGGTTCTAGAGCCTCTCGTGGCACTTCTCCGTGCCAGGGGGGTTGCATTGGTGCCTTACCTGGACGACCTTCTGATCCGGGCTCCGTCCTTGGAGGACAACCCTCTTGGCTCTTGCCCAATTCTGCTGGCTCATCAACCAATCCAAGTCCTCTCTCGTCCCATGCTGGAGGATGCCCTTTCTGGGCATGATCTTCGATACTCGCCTCGGGCGGGTGTTCCTTCCCCCAGAGTAGATTGCCTCTCCTCAGTCGGGGGTGACTCGTCTCCGCGACCCGTCTCCCTTGACCATCGAGATGTGTATGCGTGTCCTGGGCAGGATGGTGGCCTCCTTTGAGGCCATTCCCAATTCCACTCCCGGGACCTTCAGTTGTTCATCCTATCCAGGTGGGACAAGTCCCCGGCAGGCCTCGATCGCTGGACCCATCTCCCTCCCGAGCTTTGCCAGGATCTCTCCTGGTGGCTGAATCCTCGGACTGTGTCCCTGGGCCGGTCTTTCCTCCCCCCAGTTGGCGGGTGATCACCACAGATGCCAGCCTCTCGGTTGGGGGGCGGTCTTCGAGTCCCGCACTGTCCAGGGTCTTTGGTCTGTTCAGGAGTCTTCCCTGCAGATCAACGTCCTCGAACTCGGGGCAATTTTCCTGACACTCTCTCACTGGTCTCCCCATCTCCACGGTCTCCCGATCCGAGTTCAGATGGACAATTCCACCGCTGTGGCCTATCTGAACCACCAAGGGGGCACCAGGAGTGTGATGGCCCTTCAGGAAGCCTCCCGTATCCTGCGGTGGGCGGAGACGCACGTTCCAGTCCTCTCCGCCGTACACATTCCCGGGGTCGACAATTGGGCGGCAGATTTTCTCAGTCGTCAGCTCATCGACCCGGGCGAATGGTCTCTCCACACAGAGGTGTTCCTCCAACTTTGTCACTGTTGGGGAACCCCGGACGTGGATCTCTTCGCGTCGCGCCTCAACCGCAGGCTCCCGTGCTATGTTGCGCGGTCCAGGGACCCTCAGGCTCTCGCGGTCGACGCCCTAGTTCTGCCTTGGTCTCAGTTCGACCTTCTGTATCTTTTTCGTTCCATTCCTCTCCTTCCCCGAGTGCTCAAGCGTCTGAAGGCAGCCCGAGTTCCGGCGATCCTGGTGGCTCCGGATTGGCCCCGCAGGGCGTGGTACGCAGATCTGGTGTTTCTGCTCGCCGACATCCCGTGGCGACTTCCTCCGCGCCACGATCTCCTTTCCCAGGGCCCTCTGTTCCACCCGAATTTACCTCAGCTTCGTTTGACGGCATGGCTGTTGAGACTGCGGTCCTGAAGTCCCGTGGTCTCTCAGACTCGGTCATCCGGACGATGCTTCACACTCGCAAGCCCCAGTCGGCCCACATTTACTATGGGACCTGGAGAGCGTATTTTGCCTGGTGCGAATCTGGTCTTTTTCGCCCTCTCCGTTTCTCCGTCCCTAACATTCTGGCTTCTCTCAGGGGGCAGATTTCGGCCCTCTCGGTCCTCTTTCAGCGTCCTGTGGCCTCGCGGGCCCAGGTTAGGACTTTTCTCCAGGGTGTTGCTCGCCGAGCCACTCCCTTTCGCTTTCCGGTGGAGCCGTGGGACCTGAATCGCGTCCTGGACGCCCTTCAGTCATCGCCCTTCGAGCCCTTGGCAGAGATCTCTCTCTCGTTTGTCTCGTTTAAGGTGGCCTTCCTCGTGGCTGTCACCTGCATCCGCCGGGTTTCCGAACTTGCGGCGCTTTCTTGCCGTTCGCCTGGTGTTCCATCAGGACAAGGTGGTTTTGCGTCCTGTTCCCTCCTTTCTCCCGAAGGTGGTTTCCTCGTTTCATATTAATGAGGAAATCGTCCTTCCTTCCTTCTGCCCCAATCCTTCTCACTCTAAGGAGAAATCCCTCCATTGCCTGGATGTGGTTCGGGCTCTTCGCCTGTATCTTCGCCTCACGGAACCCTTCTGTCGTTCAGACTCTCTTTTTGTGGTCCCGGTGGGCCCTCGTAAAGGTTTGCCTGCCTCCAAGGCCACCATTTCTCGCTGGGTTCGGTCGGCCGTCAAGGAGGCCTATGTCGCGAAGGGCCGGGCTCCCCCTTCCAGGTTGACCGCACATTCAACTAGGGCGGTTGGGGCTTCTTGGGCGGTGCGTCATCAGGCATCAGCTTCCCAGGTCTGCCGGGCCGCCACCTGGGCGTCGGTTCACACTTTTTCTAAGTTCTACCATATTCATTCCTTGGCTTCTGCTGATGCCATTCTGGGATGCAAGGTTCTGCAAGCAGCTGTGCTTTAGATTGGTGGCATGGCACTTTTTTCTTCCCTCCCTCGGGGACTGCTTTTGGACGTCCCATGGTGCTGTGTCCCCCAATGCCATGCACGAGAAAATTTGTTTTTTTATACTCACCGTAAAATCCTTTTCTCGTAGTAGGCATTGGGGGAAACAGATCCCCCCCTTCTTGAGTTTCTTCTTGTTTGAGGTTCCGGCTTTTGCCTAGTTTGGTTGTCGGGTTTGCCCAGTTGAAGACTTGTTGTTGGCTTTCAGTTTTTTTTGGTTCAGGTGTGACGTTCCTACTGCTTTTGTACCGACTGATCTCTCTCGGCTCTGGCAGAGGGGTATAGCCCACCTGGGTGGAGCCAACTTTTTATGTTTCTAGTGTCAGCCTCTTAGTGGCAGCTGGGCATATACCCATGGTGCTGTGTCCCCCAATGCCTACTACGAGAAAAGGATTTTACGGTGAGTACAAAAAATCCAATTTTCTTGTTACCTTGCCTCACAAAAAGTGTAATATAGGGCAAACAAAAATCATATGTACCCTAAACTAGTACCAACAATACTGCCACCCTATCCTGTAGTTTCTAAAATAGGGTCACTTTTTTGGAGTTTCTACTTTTTTTTTACACCATGTCCCATTTGAAGCCCCCCTGAGCACCCCGCTCAGGGGGGCTTCAAATGGGACATGGTGTAAAAAAAAAAAACAGTCCAGCAAGATCTGCCTTCCAAAAACCGTATGGCATTCCTTTCCTTCTGCGCCCTGCCGTGTGCCCGTACAGCAGTTTACGACCACATATGGGGTGTTTCTGTAAACTACAGAATTAGGGCCATAAATATTGGAAAAAAATTATTAAAATAGAAAATCTGCCAAAAAAGTGAAATTTTTAAATTGTATCTCTATTTTCCATTAATTCTTGTGGAACACTTAAAGGGTTAACAAAGTTTGTAAAATCAGTTTTGAATACCTTGAGGGGTGTAGTTTATAGAATGGGGTCATTTTTGGGTGGTTTCTATTATGTAAGCCTCGCAAAGTGACTTCAGACCTGAACTGGTCCCTAAAAATTGGGTTTTTGAAAATTTCTGAAAAATTTCAAGATTTTCTTCTAAACTTCTAAGCCTTGTAACATCCCCAAAAAATTAAATATCATTCCCAAAATGATCCAAACATGAAGTAGACATATGGGGAATGCAAAGTAATAACTATTTTTGGAGGTATTACTATGTATTATAGAAGTAAAGAAATTGAAACTTGGAAATTTGCAATTTTTTACAAATTTTTGGTAAATTTTGTATTTTTTTATAAATAAAAATGAATTTTTTTTACTTCATTTTACCAGTGTCATGAAGTACAATATGTGACGAAAAAACTATCTCAGAATGGCCTGGATAAGTCAAAGCGTTTTAAAGTTATCAGCACTTAAAGTGACACTGGTCAGATTTGCAAAAAATGGCCAAGTCCTTAAGGTGAAATAGGCCTGAGTCTTTAAGGGGTTAAAGAGGAGTTGTCACCTCTCCTGACATGTCCGTTTTAGTAACTACTTGCATTCCCCATGTAATACCAATTCAAAGGCATCTATTCTTATTACTCTGTGTTGTGACATTCCTATAATATTCCTGCTAATAGTTGACAAATTGCCAGCAGTTTGCACTAAAGGTATTGTTGGGTGTTACTAGTAGGGAGTCTGACTCTGTCCAATCAGTGCTGCTGGTGTCGGACTGTGCAAGGACACCCCCCCCCCCCCTCCACACACACACACACTGGTAACACCCATCTGTACCCTTACTGCAAGCTGCTGGTAATCCATTCATAAACTTCTAGCAGAAATAACAAAGCAATGGCATAACCAAAGAGCAATAAGAATAGAGCCTCCAGAATCGTTATTACATGGGGAAGACATGTCTGGAGAGGTGACAGGTCCTCTTTAACACTCCTCCACTGGGAGGTGTCGGGCATGTTGGATTTCAACATGCCTGATTTTTTTTGTTCTCAGGAAGATAAGCTGCTGCCAGAGATGTGTGGCAGCTGCTTTCTGTCCTCTCCCCATAGATTAAGAAGTCTTAGAGGGGCTATCCGGGTTGCACCACGATCCCGTGCAGCAACCACCTCTGGGATCATGTGCCATACACTGGACACGTGATCCTAGTCTGGGGTTAGAATCCACAGCGCTAACAAGGGATTCACACTCACGCATGCACTACGGATACTAACGCCAGGCACGTAATCTCGGAAGTGGTCACCTTACAGGATCGCAGTGCAACCTGGATACCCCTTTGAGTGTATGGCCAGCATTAGTCTGTACATTGTGTACTCCACTGTACTGGATTGTGGAAAAAGTACAGTTCACACCAGGCACAGCACATTCTGATGCATGCAGCGCTATTTTTTTTCTGTATTTTCTGCAACGAAGGCTTGTAACACAGATGTGAACACAGCCCCATCCTCATAAACTGGGCATAAAAAGACAATCACCCTCATCTTCTAACATGCATGCAAGGACCGCCGGGTGTAGTCCACATGATTTCTTTCTTCTTAGAAGATTCACAATTTGTCATAAAAAAATAATCTCAATAAAACTGCTTACTGAGAGAAGATGGCTGTACATTATTAAAGCTGGAAGGCTTATGAGATTCATAGCCACTAACTCTGGGGACGCCAGTGACTCATAATGATGCAGCCTAGCTTCTCATTGACCGTAATCCAATCAAGTTGTTATATATTGACTCAAGTAGAACCCAAGATAATGTTGTTTCGTTTTTCCTTTCCCAGCTTAGAGCTTATCTCACAGTCACAACCATAAAGGCTAAGCCATATTCAAGATAGTCTATGGCAGGGGTCGCCAACCCGCGGCTCTTTGCCTCTTCAAGTGCGGCTCTAGCGGTGGAGCTGGGAAGAAGTCAGGCCAGTGCACTCTACACCCCACCCATTCTCAAATCTTTTTTCCTGATCAGGCACCGTTGCTACTCTGCAGCTCCAGCTCGCTGGCCACTACGTCCTGATGCGCACGTAGTACGTGGAGACGCACACTATGACCTGACGCTGTGCGCATCAGGTTGCAGTGGAGACCGTCTCAGACCTGCAGAGTAGCAGGTGCCTGATCAGAAGCCCAGTGCCCGATCAGGAGAGGTAGGCGATTTCTTTAAATTATAGTACTGAGCATGGGGGATACTGATCTAAGCATGGGGGTGGTCTTATCTGAGCATGGGGGGGGTCTTATCTGAGCAATGGGGGTCTGATCTGAGCAATGGGGGTCTGATCTGAGCAATGGGGGTCTGATCTGAGCATGGGAGTCTGGTCTGAGCATGGGGAGGTCAGATCTGAGCATGGGGAGGTCAGATCTGAGCATGGGGAGGTCAGATCTGAGCATGGGGAGGTCAGATCTGAGCATGGGGAGGTCATATCTGAGCATGGGGAGGTCAGATCTGAGCATGGGAAGGTCAGATCTGAGCATGGGGAGGTCAGATCTGAGTACGGGGGAGTCTGATTTGAGCATGGGAGTCTGGTCTGAGCATGGGGGTCAGATTTGAGCATGGGAGGTCAGATCTGAGCATGGGGGGCCAAATCTGAGTACGGAGGGTCAGATCTGAGCATGGGGGGTCTGATCTGAGCATGGGGGGTCTGGTCTGAGCATGGGAGTCTGGTCTGAGCATGGGAGTCTGGTCTGAGCATGGGAGTCGTCTGATCTGAGCACGGTGGGGCAGATTTGAGCATGGGGGGTCTGATCTTAGCATGGGGGGGCCAAATCTGAGTACAGGGGAGTCTGATCTGAGCATGGGGGGGGTCCTATCTCAACATGGAGGGTCAGATCTGAGCATGGGGGGGTCTGATCTGAGCATGGGAGTCTGGTCTGAGCATGGGAGTCTGGTCTGAGCATGGGAGTCTGGTCTGAGCATGGGGGGGTCTGATCTGAGCATGGGGGGGTCTGATCTGAGCATGGGGGGGTCTGATCTGAGCATGGGGGGGTCTGATCTGAGCATGGGGGGCTGACACTGGGAGTCTGATTTGTGTTGTCTGATCTGAGCATTGGGGTCTAATTTGGAGGTCTGATGAGGATCTGGGATCTTATCTTAGGTCAGATGAGTATTGGGGGTCTGATGAAAAATATTTTTTTTCTTTTCTTCTCTGCTAATGAAAAATAAGAAAAAACCTCAGATCAGATGAAAAAAATTTTTTTTTCTTATTTTCCTCCGCTAAAACCTAGGTGCATCTTATAGGGCGAAAAATACGGTGACTCGTGTGTGGCTCCTGGTAGTTATACATTTATTTTTTTCTAGCTCTTTATGTCTATGGTATCCCAAGTCTCCAGTAAAGGGGTTATCCACCATTTACAAATGCCTTTCTAGTAGACATAAACTAGTCACAGAGTGTTCTGCTGAATGGACCTCAGCGATTAGCTGTAATCTGCCAGAAAACCTGGGAGTAAGTGTTTCATTTCCACCACTACAGGAGAAACTAAGTATTACATGATGACCATTGAAATCAATGTACTATCTTCATAATGTATGGACATTTTGGGTCCTCTAAAGACATTCTTTCCTGCTAATTGATGGGGGTTCCAAATATCCTGATAGGGTAGTCAAATGATGGCATACTAAGCTTCGAATACATCCAAATCACCAGCTGAATGTGCATCTGGGTCTGTGGGTATCGAGACTTAAGTCAGCGGTATAGCATCTTTACCTTGGTCAGGGTATTTAGAGGCAGAGTTAGAACAAAAAAGTGAACCTTTGCCGCAGGGTAAATGAAAACCTGGTTCTGGTTCTTCTAAGGTTAATTGTTTAGGACATTCATCAAGCTGTAGTACTTCATGCTGACTAGCAATCGTTTGACTTCCTCCCTGGGTGACCACTATTTGGGTACATGTATAGAGGTAGTCACAGGGCTTTCTGTACCTCTACACAGACCTATTTAGGCTGATACAACATAAGTAACAGAGGCATAAGACACCATTGTGGTCCCCCATTGTGAGAGCAGCTAATCCAGTATCATTGGATAGCTTTGCCCTTAATGAGCACAGCTATCCCACTTGTTCTGGTGAGCCTCGGGTGGTCTTGTTCTTGAACAAGGGAGCCGATCTAAGCAAGCAGAGCTGTAGGGGGAAGAACAAATGAGCACCTCGGATGAGGCAGGAGGTGTATTTGAGACAATAGACCATGCAGGTAAGCTAGAGTCACTGATTATAGCTGATAAAGAGATAATTAGCAACCGATTAAAAGGAATAGCGTATGTGTGTGTGTGTGTATATATATATATATATATATATATATATATATATATATATATGTGTATGTATGAAGCTGTTTTCTTACATTTTTAGTATCATTATCTCATTCTTTGCTGCTCTTCTCACTTTTCGGCCATCTTTTTTCAGGAACTTTTTGCAGACGTAGACACGGTCAGTCTGCATCTCTCGGGCGAGGCATATTTCACAAAACTCCTTCCTGTGGGGCACAGGTATAGTGAATAGATACCCAATGTTAAATCAACCAGTGAAAAAGAAGTGATGAAAGTCGCCAGAGGCACGATACTCACGAACAGAGGAGCTGGCCAATCTCATACTTGTCTGTGATATCCGAGAAGCAGTTGTATGTTTTCTCATTGCGGACACTGATACATCCAAAAGGCATGGCCACTACAAGAGACGATAGAGAAGGTAGGTGAGAGCAGAACAGAGGGACAAGACACACATAATACCGAGCCCCCTCAATTCAGGGGAGCAGATACCGATCCAGAAAAAAACACAGTCAAAACTCTTAAACTGAATCTATCCCTTTTACCACCATGTTGCTTAAAGGGCCATCAATCTATATTCATTCATTTCTTAATATATCTTTATAGTGATCAGAGCTTTACAGCAAGTAAGAATTAGATGATGCAGTTTCTGCTGCCACCACCAGAGGGAGCCTGTGTACTTTCTGCACTATTGATCTCCGTGTGTGTATGCACTAAGCTCCCCCTAGTGGTGGCTAGAAATAATAATTTCAATAGGGGCCTGTCACCACTCCTGACATGTTTTAGTAAATACTGGAAAATGTGTGAATGAATTGCCAAGTGGATGTTACTGGTTTAAGGGGGGGGGGGGGGGGGGGGTCTCTGCAGTCTCATACTGTCTAATCAATGCTGTGTAGAGTCCCCCATTGTTAACACCCAGCTGGCGATTCATTCCTAAACTTCTAGTAAGAATAATATACAGTCATAAGTCATACAACATACAGTCATAAGAATAGATGCTCCAGCATGTTAATGTGGAATACATGTAGTTACTAAAACAGACATGTCAGGAGAGGGGACAGGTCCTTTTTAACTGATTTCCTGTAGCAACCACCAGGGGCAGCTTACTGCATACTATTAATACACTGGTATCAGTACTGAGGTAGGTTACCAAGATCCCTCTAGTGGTGGCTGCATTTCATTTAAAGGGACTATCCATTTTTTTTCCAAGCAATAGTCTATCCTCAGGATAGATCGTCACTATGTGATTGGTGGGGGTATGACACCCTGTCAATCAGTTTCTTCAGTGTAGCTCCGGCGACATAGCTGGTTACTACAGTGCTGCTCCCGTTGGTCACTACACAGGGCACAGAGCTATGTAGTTCAGGTGCCGAGCTACTCTGAATCAGCTAATTGGCAGGTGTGCAGGGTTGTCAGACCACCACCGATCAGATTGTGGGATAGGCCATCAGTTGTCAAAATCTGGACTGTCCTTTTAATTCTCTGGCAGTGCAGGGGATATGGAGCTCTGTATCGGAGAAAGGATAGTTATCTACTCATCAGACTCATTTTAGGGCATCTCCAAGGTGCACATATGGCAATGAGTTAATGGCGAGTACATGTGTACTATCTGACATTGGAGGCATATCCCGGCGATATGCCACTAGTGTATGAGATCAGTGTAACCCTTTAATGTGACATCAGGTCTGATGAGAGGAAGCTTCTAACTGGTACAGCCATGTCCCTGCTCCCCTACAGAGTTATGCAGGTGAAACCCCTTTCACGTCACGATAAAAAAAAAAAAAGATATTGGAATACTGGTTAAATGTTAGGACTTCTTTATCATCCTACAGAATAGCAAGACTTAATTTTACAAAGACGGTATCAATATCCTTTCATGTAAATGCAGAGTGTACAACGACATCTCAATAATTTATCTTCCGACCGTGCGGGGGATCGGTAGGGGGAGGGACAGATCCGAAAGTATAATCCTAACCTTATCAAAGTCTTCACTCTTACAAAATGCCACTTTCTACCGACTGATACCCATTAAAATCCAGCCCCGAGATATCTCTTTCCAAAGTAAAAAGCTGTCATTAAAAATGTATACGTGATATCAAAAAGACAGATAACTATGATCATAATGAATCCTGAATAACTGATTCTTACCACAGATAATGTTATCCTGCCCTAATCGTATCAAAGTGCAAATTTAATGTTATAATGGACTCTTTTTAAAGGGATATTCTACTAACATGTCACAAGAGTCGAATGGGTTGGGGGGGTTCAGCAGGAGGTGTCCCAGCTCCAAAACCCTTATACTTTCTTCCAATTAATAAATTCCTCCTTTGCATATATTTTTTAGGGTTGGACTTATTAATACCTCTACAGGGATTGAGGCTTGTTACCTTCACACAATTGTGACTGCCGGCAGCCGCCACTAGAGGGAGCTCACTGCATACAGATTTATACAACATCCATTGAACTTCGTCATGAGTCTGTCTTCAGTAAGCTTCCCCTAGTGGCTGCCGCAGGCACAGACAACAATGCATTATATAACGCTATAGCGGTGTGAAGGGAAGCAGGAGATTTGGAGATCGGCAGCTATGTATATTCCCTATAAAGACATATTATGAAGTTAATCAGCACAGAATTTTAGAACCTAAAAACAAAATGAGATGTTCTAATGTTCAGCGTGCTACACTGCAGTTGGGTCATGGGATATGTGCAGCGGCGCTGGTTAGATCACTGACTTCCATATTGTTCAATCACGGGTGTATGGCTCCTTTTAGATGTAGGTGTGTGTGGCTGAAGAATGCACCGAACATCAGCTTTCATAATATTTACTGCTGCTTCAAATCTGGTGCTGTAACCTGAGCTTCAGAGGGCGTCAATATGAGCAAGTCCGGAACAGATGGACCAAGTACAGATCACTGCACATCACGTCCACATCTTGCCCTGCGCTGTCACTGCACACATGGGATGTGTCCCGTTCTGACGCTGCACACAGTCTGTTCTGTAAAGCAACAGCGGACAAGTATTCCTTTTAACCAACCTTTCAACATCCATTAGTTCAGCAATTCCAGTAGACTGCAACTTGTTTAAAGGAGAGCGGGCGTAATCAGTACGCCAAATGCCTTTAAATTAGAGCATGTTGGCTGGAATATCAGGCTAATCTGAAAGCGACTTTTACAGGCAGGACTGGAGGGATTGGCTGACAAAAAGGAAAAGAGCCAAAGCCCTACACTACAGTGTGAGCCATAATGCCCTCCATTACAGTGTCAGCCATAATGCCCTTCTAACAATGCCAGCCAATGCTCGGCATTGCCATAACTGCCATCCAATGCCCCCTGCTAGTTCCAGCCAATGCTCACCATTAGTGTGAGCCCCAATGCCCAAATAAGTGCCAGCCACTGCCCTCCATTACAGTTTGAGCCAAAATTTCCCCCTATCAGTTTCAGCAGATGCTCTCCAGAACAGTGTGATTTCTAATGCCCTGCATTACCGTATGGCCCTGCTAACTGCAATCCAATGCCCCTGCTGGTACCAGCCAATGCCCTCCATTACAAAGTAAGAAATAATGTCCCCACTACTAGTGCCAATCAATGCCCTCCATTACAGAGTAAGAAATAATGTCCCCCTACTAGTGCCAATCAATGCCCTCCATTACAGAGTAAGAAATAATGTCCCCCTACTAGTGCCAGCCAATGCCCTCCATTACAGAGTAAGAAATAATGTCCCCACTACTAGTGCCAATCGATGCCCTCCATTACAGAGTAAGAAATAATGTCCCCCTACTAGTGCCAATCAATGCCCTCCATTACAGAGTAAGAAATAATGTCCCCCTACTAGTGCCAGCCAATGCCCTCCATTACAGAGTAAGAAATAATGTCCCCCTACTAGTGCCAGCCAATGCCCTCCATTACAGAGTAAGAAATAATGTCCCCACTACTAGTGCCAATGCCCTCCATTACAGAGTAAGAAATAATGTCCCTCTACTAGTGCCAGCCAGTGCCCTCCATTACAGAGTAAGAAATAATGTCCCCCTACTAGTGCCAGCCAATGCCTCCATTACAGAGTAAGAAATAATGTCCCCCTACTAGTGCCAGCCAATGCCTCCATTACAGAGTAAGAAATAATGTCCCCCTACTAGTGACAGCCAGTGCCCTCCATTACAGAGTAAGAAATAATGTCCCCCTACTAGTGCCAGCCAATGCCTCCATTACAGAGTAAGAAATAATGTCCCACTACTAGTGCCAATCAATGCCTCCATTACAGAGTAAGAAATAATGTCCCCCTACTAGTGCCAGCCAGTGCCCTCCATTACAGAGTAAGAAATAATGTCCCCCTACTAGTGCCAGCCAATGCCTCCATTACAGAGTAAGAAATAATGTCCCCCTACTAGTGCCAATCAATGCCCTCCATTACAGAGTAAGAAATAATGTCCCCCTACTAGTGCCAGCCAATGCCCTCCATTACAGAGTAAGAAATAATGTCCCCACTACTAGTGCCAATGCCCTCCATTACAGAGTAAGAAATAATGTCCCTCTACTAGTGCCAGCCAGTGCCCTCCATTACAGAGTAAGAAATAATGTCCCCCTACTAGTGCCAGCCAATGCCTCCATTACAGAGTAAGAAATAATGTCCCCCTACTAGTGGCAGCCAGTGCCCTCCATTACAGAGTAAGAAATAATGTCCCCCTACTAGTGCCAGCCAGTGCCCTCATTACAGAGTAAGAAATAATGTCCCCCTACTAGTGCCAGCCAATGCCTCCATTACAGAGTAAGAAATAATGTCCCCCTACTAGTGCCAGCCAATGCCTCCATTACAGAGTAAGAAATAATGTCCCCCTACTAGTGCCAGCCAGTGCCCTCCATTACAGAGTAAGAAATAATGTCCCCCTACTAGTGCCAGCCAATGCCTCCATTACAGAGTAAGAAATAATGTCCCCCTACTAGTGCCAGCCAATGCCCTCCATTACAGAGTAAGAAATAATGTCCCCCTACTAGTGCCAGCCAATGCCCTCCATTACAGAGTAAGAAATAATGTCCCGCTACTAGTGCCAGCCAATGCCCTCCATTACAGAGTAAGAAATAATGCCCCACTACTAGTGCCAATCAATGCCCTCCATTACAGAGTAAGAAATAATGTCCCTCTACTAGTGCCAGCCAGTGCCCTCCATTACAGAGTAAGAAATAATGTCCCCCTACTAGTGCCAGCCAGTGCCCTCCATTACAGAGTAAGAAATAATGTCCCCCTACTAGTGCCAGCCAGTGCCCTCCATTACAGAGTAAGAAATAATGTCCCCCTACTAGTGCCAGCCAATGCCCTCCATTACAGAGTAAGAAATAATGCCCCACTACTAGTGCCAATCAATGCCCTCCATTACAGAGTAAGAAATAATGTCCCTCTACTAGTGCCAGCCAATGCCCTCCATTACAGAGTAAGAAATAATGTCCCCCTACTAGTGCCAGCCAATGCCCTCCATTACAGAGTAAGAAATAATGTCCCCTACTAGTGCCAATCAATGCCCTCCATTACAGAGTAAGAAAGAATGTCCCTCTACTAGTGCCAGCCAGTGCCCTCCATTACAGAGTAAGAAATAATGTCCCCCTACTAGTGCCAGCCAATGCCTCCATTACAGAGTAAGAAATAATGTCCCCCTACTAGTGCCAGCCAATGCCCTCCATTACAGAGTAAGAAATAATGCCCCCTACTAGTGCCAGCCAATGCCTCCATTACAGAGTAAGAAATAATGCCCTCCATTACCGTGGGCCAAGAACAGACCCTGAAGAAGCGCCCATGCTTTTAGAAAGTGATTACCCAGTTCCCCCTTCTGACTCCTAAAAGTAAGAACTCGCTTTATCTGTATCATCTCTCTGCTTTATTAGCTTCAATCCTCCTGTTTTCTTATATCGGGTTGACATTTTTAAGCTTTGGAACCAATTACCAGTTTCAACATATAAATAATAAGGGTGCTGACACACGTCGGGGCCGGGCGGCGTTTTTGGTCCGGCAAAAAAAAAACAACACGTGGTTTTTGCGACAACAGACCTGCATTTACGGTGCAATTTTTTCCATTAAAGGGAAATCACACAGCAGACGTAAATGACTATAAACGCAGCCTTAATACTTTTCATTTCAATGCCTTTAATGGGGGGGGGGGGGGGGGGTGCACTAACTACTTTAGATTCATTGGGCTACAGTGTAGCAATTCTTCCGGAAAATACAGAAACATAAAATGATAATATAGCAAACAAATACCACTCAGTGCACATAAAATAACCGACATACACTGTCAAAACTGCCTACGTAATACCACCAGCGAGTCTGTAGAATCTGACTGCCATGTATAATACGTAAGCGCTTCATTAATACTACCATAATAACAGTATTTTATAGTGCCAAATAACATAATACTGCCGTATATATAACCACTGTGATACACTGCCCAATACCACTACACACTTCCTAAATAATACCGTACAGTTATATATAGTGCCATACAGCACCAACTGCTTAGTGCCTGCTCATATGGCGGGTGATGGAGGCGGTTGCTATCATTTGGCCCAGGTGTATTAAGAGGTTAAATTACTTCTACCGTTTCTATCACAGGAAAAAAAAGACTTGTTTTATCCATTATATTTGATGAAATTGCTTAAAATCAGTCTAACATGAAAAGTTTCTGTGAGCAGCGTAGCTTCTAATTAAATCAGAGAACGCTCTCAGTTGAATGAAATATGTTAAATATGTCACTCGCCAGAACGCAACAATTAAACCCGCAGTGAAATGTCTCTTTCCAGGTGACAAAAATGAGACCTAAAAAGCAATTAAAATGGGATTCTGGGGATGGGAAGTGCCTTGTATAAATGCATAGGGTCATATACTGGGGGGGGGAGTGATGTTGATAGCAACCAATCACGTGCCACATCTAACGAGGCGGTCATAGACCTGATAATCACTAATGATCTCACTGTGAGCACTGACAATCGATCTATGCACAGTAACTATATCTTATCAGTTTCCACTGGTTGAAATGACTGATCTGATCTGCTGGCAATGAATCAGGTTACAGACAAGAAATGGCGACGGTAGAAGTGACTTCTCACATGTGAATGTGTTTCATTACTCCAGAAACTAGTTTTATATTACATATATTGGACATTGGACATTTCTTTTTTCAAATAGATTGCTACACACATGGCCCATCCCTTGCAGTCACTGCACACACGGCCCATCCCCTGCAGTCACTGCACACGCGGCCCATCCCCTGCAGTCACTGCACACGCGGCCCATTCCCTGCAGTCACTGCACACGCGGCCCATTCCCTGCAGTCACTGCACACACGGCCCATCCCCTGCAGTCACTGCACACACGGCCCATCCCCTGCAGTCACTGCACACACGGCCCATCCCCTGCAGTCACTACACACGGCCCATCCCCTGCAGTCACTACACACATGGCCCATCCCCTGCAGTCACTACACACGGCCCATCCCCTGCAGTCACTACACACATGGCCCATCCCCTGCAGTCACTGCACACGCGGCCCGTCCCCTGCAGTCACTACACACACGGCCCATCCCCTGCAGTCACTGCACACGCGGCCCATCCCCTGCAGTCACTGCACACATGGCCTATCCCCTGCAGTCACTGCACACGCGGCCCGTCCCCTGCAGTCACTACACACGGCCCGTCCCCTGCAGTCACTACACACACGGCCCATCCCCTGTAGTCACTAGGCACACGGCCCATCCCCTGCAGTCACTACACACGGCCTATCCCCTGCAGTCACTGCACATACGGCCCATCCCCTGCAGTCACTGCACACGGCCTATCCCCTGCAGTCACTGCACATACGGCCCATCCCCTGCAGTCACTGCACACGCGGCCCATCCCCTGCAGTCACTGCACACGCGGCCCATTCCCTGCAGTCACTGCACACATGGCCCATCCCCTGCAGTCACTGCACACACGGCCCATCCCCTGCAGTCACTACACACGGCCCATCCCCTGCAGTCACTGCACACGGCCCATCCCCTGCAGTCACTACACACATGGCCCATCCCCTGCAGTCACTGCACACGCGGCCCGTCCCCTGCAGTCACTACACACACGGCCCATCCCCTGCAGTCACTGCACACGCGGCCCATCCCCTGCAGTCACTGCACACATGGCCTATCCCCTGCAGTCACTGCACACGCGGCCCGTCCCCTGCAGTCACTACACACGGCCCGTCCCCTGCAGTCACTACACACACGGCCCATCCCCTGTAGTCACTAGGCACACGGCCCATCCCCTGCAGTCACTACACACGGCCTATCCCCTGCAGTCACTGCACATACGGCCCATCCCCTGCAGTCACTGCACACGGCCTATCCCCTGCAGTCACTGCACATACGGCCCATCCCCTGCAGTCACTGCACACGCAGCCCGTCCCCTGCAGTCACTGCACACACGGCCCATCCCCTGCAGTCACTGCACACATGGCCCATCCCCTGCAGTCACTGCACACGCGGCCTATCCCCTGCAGTCACTGCACACACGGCCCATCCCCTGCAGTCACTGCACACGCGGCCCGTCCCCTGCAGTCACTACACACGCGGCCCGTCCCCTGCAGTCACTACACACGCGGCCCGTCCCCTGCAGTCACTACACACACGGCCCGTCCCCTGCAGTCACTGCACACGGCCCATCCCCTGCAGTCACTGCACACGCGGCCCGTCCCCTGCAGTCATTGCACACACGGCCCGTCCCCTGCAGTCACTAGACACACGGCCCGTCCTCTCCGGTCACTAAGCACGGTCCGTCCTCTCCGGTCACTACGCACACGGTCCGTCCTCTCCGGTCACTACGCACGGTCCGTCCTCTCAGGTCACTACGCACACGGCCCGTCCTCTCAGGTCACTACGCACACGGCCCGTCCTCTCAGGTCACTACGCACACGGTCCGTCCTCTCAGGTCACTACGCACACGGTCCGTCCTCTCAGGTCACTACGCACACGGTCCGTCCTCTCCGGTCACTACGCACACGGCCCGTCCTCTCAGGTCACTACGCACACGGCCCGTCCTCTCCGGTCACTACGCACGGTCCGTCCTCTCCGGTCACTACGCACGGTCCGTCCTCTCCGGTCACTACGCACGGTCCGTCCTCTCCGGTCACTACGCACGGTCCGTCCTCTCCGGTCACTACGCACGGTCCGTCCTCTCCGGTCACTACGAACGGTCCGTCCTCTCCGGTCACTACGCACACGGCCCGTCCTCTCCGGTCACTACGCACACGGTCCGTCCTCTCCGGTCACTACGAACGGTCCGTCCTCTCCGGTCACTACGCACACGGCCCGTCCTCTCCGGTCACTACGCACACGGTCCGTCCTCTCCGGTCACTACACACACGGTCCGTCCTCTCCGGTCACTACACACACGGTCCGTCCTCTCCGGTCACTACGCACACGGTCCGTCCTCTCCGGTCACTACGCACAGTCCGTCCTCTCCGGTCACTACACGCACACGGTCCATGCTCTCTGTCTTCACATATTCCACTGCCACTCTCCTGTGCTGAGTACCTACTAGCTGATGCACAATTAATGCAGATAGACAGACATGTGCATAAATAAACACATTTAAACATTTACAAACACTCTGCTACACACATGCTGGCATTGCTTCCTTGCCATCTGCCCTGGCAGCTTCAGGAAGGCTGACTGAGAGGGGGGCGGGGGTGACATCGCTGTGCGTTCTTGTGAGGAGTTCAAAAGGCATAAAAGATGCAAAAAGCGGCATTGAGCAAAGATCAGCTGTGTGCTTAGCAGATAGTATTGCACATGATGGGCTTAGATACAGCCGGCAGTATCACACATGCTATGTGTTACATATAGGTCCAGGCCAGTTCTATGTACACTCAGCATCACTTCTCAGATTACTGCAGGCAGTCCGGGCATCTCACTGAGGTCTTCTTGTTCCCAGCATTGGCTCCTCAGCCTCCCCAATCAATTTCACAAATCCCCGAGTAAAACCTCCACCAGCTGCACATTGCTTCCAATTAGCAGTAAAGGAAGTGATTTACCCTCCGCTACAATCTCCCACTTTATAGTTTCCGTCCACGTTATTATTTCTTCCACGTTCCGTGTCAGTACTGACGTCTGCCCACGAGGCTGTCCGGCTGCGACTGTAAATCCGGTGTGAAGTGTTCACAGCCACTCACATTGGTATTTATTGTCACGGTCATTTCTTTTACTATGTTTTATTGACTTCTTGGGGTCTGCAGGAAACGTTATCCTCCTTGGCTGATGAAAAATTAACGTGAAATTGGAAGTATTGAATCTGAGCTGCACATTTTATTACGGGGGTTGTCCATGATTAGAGAAAGATGGCTGCTATGGGTTATGAATGGTCCATTCACTGAAGTGAATGGACCTACGCCGCAGTACCACATCCAACCTGTGGCGAGGGTGGTGCTGTTACTGGAAAAAAAAGCAGCCGTGTATTTGTAATCCTGTATTAACCCTGGGCAATGCGCTCAGTGCTGGACATCCAGCTAATGAAACCCAAGGTGATCATCAGGTACCGACAGGAATCAGAAAGGGCGGACTGGCCTTCGAGAGAGATTTCTTGGTGGGCCGCTCAAGCCCTCTTCATGGCCGCCAGCCAGGTACATAAATGATCCAATGTTCTCAGCCTTAATTAATGCTAGGAGCATCAGGTACTTAAGCACCTGGCCAGCAGCCGCAGGTGTGATCTGTGAAGGAGCCTAGAAGCAAGTGTTTAATTTCCCTAGAGCGCCACCACAGGAGAAATGAAGCATTACACAAATAAGGTATTGGTGTTCATGGAAGGTTAGTGGCCCTTTAAGAAATGTTCTTAAGAGGATGACAAGAATATTACAAGCCATTCCTCAAAGGGGGCCATTATAATAAATGCTTGCTCCTGAAGGATCTATAAACGCGTGAGATATTGCGAACAGAACGGCAGCGCAGAATTAGGTTTCGTCACAATTTATTTTTCAATGAACAGTGTTAAAAGCGCGCTGCCTTGAGCGAGACCATCAATATTCTGGATATTGTCGCGCGTTTCATATGGAAGATTCTTGGCAGATATTGCTCAGTGTAATGCAATATCAGGCTGGTGGAGGGAGCGGGCGGCTTATGTCAGAGACAATTTGCTTGTTTCCACCATGTACAATGTGATCGAGACCCTTAAAAAGAGCAAAGTGGAGTGATCACGTGGTTAAACAACAAAATGGTCTACAGTTTACATTCTGATTGTAAAAGACAAACACAATGGAGCAGACTTTTTTACAGTAAGAGCATCTAATGCAGATACATTTCTCTTCTCTAAAATTACACAGTCGAGTCACATTATTATCACCACCACCACGTGGATATTAATCCAGAGTAACCGCCGCGTGGAGCACAGATAGCAGCTAGACGAGTTGGGGGTGACTCAAAAAGGTCCTGGTAGGTTGTCACAGGTATCTGGAGCCATGCTGACCGTATCCCCCATCTCCTTGAGGTTGTGTGGGGGGATCCATAGAGAAAACACGACCATCGAGGTGTTCCCACAGATGCTCAAATGGGTTCAAGTCTGGGGAATTACTGGGCCTAGGTTGTACTTGGAGCTCTTGGTCCTGCTCTTCTAACCAATGTCGGACATTTCTAGCCGTGTGACATGTCACATTGTCTTGCTGGAAGATCCCATCCGCCCCAGGGAAGACAATCAGCATGTATGGGTGTACGTTATCTGCAAGGATGGATTCAGACCCAAATCATGTCAAAGCGCCTTCCACATGGATGAGAGAATGCCCCGCAAACCTTCCCCAGAACATAACGCTGCTACCCCTAGCAATGGCTGCAGAGTGTTATCTAATGTTTCTCATCTGACACGCCAACGTCCATCCGTTCCATGAAGCAGAAGACGTGACTCATCTGAGAAGACAACCTTTTACCAATCAGCGGGGGTCTAATTCCAATACTGCCACAAAAATGTAAGCTTTTTCTGCCGATTAGAAGTGCAGTGACCATCCTTCTGCTTCAGAACCCCATATGAGTAGGGTTCTCCAAACTGTTGTGTTACACACGTCTGGTAGCCCCTGGTTCATTTTAGCAATGAGCTGCTCCACTGTAGTGTGTTGGTTCGCCCTGGCGCACCCGTGTAGCCGACGTTCACCTCTAACTTCAATGGCACGTGGTACCTGCAGTCGCTTATTCACAATGGGTTTACAGACTTTCACCACAGCAGCACAAGAATAGTTCACAAACTGCGCAGTTTCAGAAAGCCCTTTTTGCAACTATGAAAAAATCACCCATTTACCCATGAAAGGAACAAGGGATATGTGTGCAGACCGCCTATCACACCTTATATACCCACCAAGCAGGCTGAGGACTGCTTCCTACATGAGCTACCCGCTGCTGATATCGAAAGTGGTCATAATAATGTGACTGGAATCTGTATATTATAGTAGTTATATACATTTACATATGGGACAGTATTATAGTAGTTATATTCTTGTACATAGGAGCAGTATTATAGTAGTTATATTCTTGTACATAGGAGGCAGTATTATAGTAGTTATATTCCTGTACATAGGAGCAGTATTATAGTAGTTATATTCCTGTACATAGGAGCAGTATTATAGTAGTTATATTCTTGTACATAGGAGCAGTATTATAGTAGTTATATTCTTGTACATAGGAGTAGTATTATAGTAGTTATATTCTTGTACATAGGAGCAGTATTATAGTAGTTATATTCTTGTACATAGGAGGCAGTATTATAGTAGTTATATTATTGTACATAGGAGCAGTATTATAGTAGTTATATTCCTGTACATAGGAGCAGTATTATAGTAGTTATATTCTTGTACAAAGGAGCAGTATTATAGTAGTTATATTCTTGTACATAGGAGCAGTATTATAGTAGTTATATTCTTGTACATAGGAGCAGTATTATAGTAGTTATATTCCTGTACATAGGAGCAGTTTTATAGTAGTTATATTCTTATACATAGGAGCAGTATTATAGTAGTTATATTCTTGTACATAGGAGCAGTATTATAGTAGTTATATTCTTGTACATAGAAGCAGTATTATAGTAGTTATATTCCTGTACATAGGAGGCAGTATTATAGTAGTTATATTCTTGTACATAGGAGCAGTATTATAGTAGTTATATTCTTGCACATAGGAGCAGTATTATAGTAGTTATATTCCTGTACATAGGAGCAGTATTATAGTAGTTATATTCTTGTACATAGGAGCAGTATTATAGTAGTTATAGTCTTGTACATAAGAGCAGTATTATATTAGTTATATTCTTGTACATAGAAGCAGTATTATAGTAGTTATATTCCTGTACATAGGAGGCAGTATTATAGTAGTTATATTCTTGTACATAGGAGCAGTATTATAGTAGTTATATTCTTGCACATAGGAGCAGTATTATAGTAGTTATATTCCTGTACATAGGAGCAGTATTATAGTAGTTATATTCTTGTACATAGGAGCAGTATTATAGTAGTTATATTCTTGTACATAGGAGGCAGTATTATAGTAGTTATATTCTTGTACATAGGAGCAGTATTATAGTAGTTATATTCTTGTACATAGGAGCAGTATTATAGTAGTTATATTCTTGTACATAGGAGCAGTATTATAGTAGTTATATTCTTGTACATAGGAGCAGTATTATAGTAGTTATATTCTTGTACATAGGAGGCAGTATTATAGTAGTTATATTCTTGTACATAGGAGCAGTATTATAGTAGTTATATTCTTGTACATAGGAGGCAGTATTATAGTAGTTATATTATTGTACATAGGAGCAGTATTATAGTAGTTATATTCCTGTACATAGGAGCAGTATTATAGTAGTTATATTCTTGTACAAAGGAGCAGTATTATAGTAGTTATATTCTTGTACATAGGAGCAGTATTATAGTAGTTATATTCTTGTACATAGAAGCAGTATTATAGTAGTTATATTCCTGTACATAGGAGGCAGTATTATAGTAGTTATATTCTTGTACATAGGAGCAGTATTATAGTAGTTATATTCTTGCACATAGGAGCAGTATTATAGTAGTTATATTCCTGTACATAGGAGCAGTATTATAGTAGTTATATTCTTGTACATAGGAGCAGTATTATAGTAGTTATAGTCTTGTACATAAGAGCAGTATTATATTAGTTATATTCTTGTACATAGAAGCAGTATTATAGTAGTTATATTCCTGTACATAGGAGGCAGTATTATAGTAGTTATATTCTTGTACATAGGAGCAGTATTATAGTAGTTATATTCTTGCACATAGGAGCAGTATTATAGTAGTTATATTCCTGTACATAGGAGCAGTATTATAGTAGTTATATTCTTGTACATAGGAGCAGTATTATAGTAGTTATATTCTTGTACATAGGAGGCAGTATTATAGTAGTTATATTCTTGTACATAGGAGCAGTATTATAGTAGTTATATTCTTGTACATAGGAGCAGTATTATAGTAGTTAAATTCTTGTACATAGGAGCAGTATTAGAGTAGTTATATTCTTGTACATAGGAGCAGTATTATAGTAGTTATATTCTTGTACATAGGAGCAGTATTATAGTAGTTATATTCTTGTACATAGGAGGCAGTATTATAGTAGTTATATTCTTGTACATAGGAGCAGTATTATAGTAGTTATATTCTTGTACATAGGAGCAGTATTATAGTAGTTATATTCCTGTACATAGGAGCAGTATTATAGTAGTTATATTCTTGTACATAAGAGCAGTATTATATTAGTTATATTCTTGTACATAGAAGCAGTATTATAGTAGTTATAGTCTTGTACATAGGAGGCAGTATTATAGTAGTTATATTCTTGTACAAAGGAGGCAGTATTATAGTAGTTATATTCTTGTACATAGGAGCAGTATTATAGTAGTTATATTCTTGCACATAGGAGCAGTATTATAGTAGTTATAGTCTTGTACATAAGAGCAGTATTATAGTAGTTATATTCTTGTACATAGGAGGCAGTATTATAGTAGTTATAGTCTTGCACATAGGAGCAGTATTATAGTAGTTATATTCTTGTACATAGGAGCAGTATTATAGTAGTTATAGTCTTGCACATAGGAGCAGTATTATAGTAGTTATATTCTTCTACATAGGAGCAGTATTATAGCAGTTATATTCTTGTACATAGGAGCAGTATTATAGTAGTTATATTCTTGTACATAGGAGCAGTATTATAGTAGTTATATTCTTGTACATAGGAGGCAGTATTATAGTAGAGAAAGATCCAGCCACCGGTAATAGTAAAAACATACAATATTTATTCCATTATTTTTAAAATCAGCCACATACAGATGGATACAAACAGGACAGTGTTCATCTAACTGATGCGTGTGTCCTCTTTACACCCTTCGTCATAGAATGGTGAGACACACAGCCAAACTAAATAGCAGCCATAGTGGAAGGGGAACAGCCAAACCACATGTGCGCACATTGAAAAGAATAAATTACCAATTAACAAATAACAAGGTTATACAATGTTACAATCAAAAATACAATCATTAATGCAAAATCAAATCTTGCCTCCTGTTCTGACCATGGGGGATGCGGGTATTGAGTATAAACATCCAAAACGCTGCAGGTCCCCGCCTCTTTCTATACCCTGCACCATTACATGGGTAACATTGTGCTGGCGCAGGATATGATGAGAGACCGCTCAGCGTGACTTCTGTGTTATTTTTGTACATTGCTTTCAGCAAGTCCATGCCTAAGAAGTTGCACATTTTGTTCTTATAAATTCTGTGTTGTGAGACAGGACGTAAAAGTTGCTGATCAAAAGACACAACATGAATAAATGAAAGATGGCAGAATGTCTATGTGTCCACTTAATGTTCATAAGTTCATGGTCCAGCTGTAGCTATGGGCTCTGTAAGGTAACAAGATGCTACTGCATCTCTGAGAGCTGTAACTTTTTTGCTGTAGGCAGTATACACTCTCCTGGGAAGGAGCTGAGCTGTCAGACAGGATAGACGGGGGAACAGAGGAGCAATAACGGATACTGGGAAAGAAAGGAGCAAATGAAATTAATATGGGGAAGAAATAAAGTGGGGGATGGGAGATGTTGCACAGACAAACCATACACTACATACAAGTCTGTGAGCATAACCTGTGTATATAGTGACTGCATAAATACAGCTTCAGTGTACCCAATGCAACCTCTCAGCCTATATATCAGGAGTATTTAGTCACCCCAGGAGCAGTAATCCTTCTGACAGTTAAAATTTGTGAAGCTGCAGGCCAGTCAGTTGTCACCCACCCATGGCACAACTGAGCCTATCCGCTCGGCTAGTACCTACCTACCATGACACAACTGAGCCTATCCGCTCGGCTAGTACCTACCTACCATGACACAACTGAGCCTATCCGCTCGGCTAGTACCTACCTACCATGACACAACTGAGCCTATCCGCTCGGCTAGTACCTACCTAACATGACACAACTGAGCCTATCCGCTCGGCTAGTACCTACCATGACACAACTGAGCCTATCCGCTCGGCTAGTACCTACCTACCATAAACTGAGCCTATCCGCTTGGCTAGTACCTACCTACCATGACACAACTGAGCCTATCCGCTTGGCTAGTACCTACCTACCATGAACTGAGCCTATCCGCTCGGCTAGTACTTACCTAACATGACACAACTGAGCCTATCCGCTCGGCTAGTACCTACCTACCTACCATGACACAACAGCCTATCCACTCAGCTAGTACCTACCTACCATGACACAACTGAGCCTATCTGCTCGGCTAGTACCTACCTAACATGACACAACTGAGCCTATCCGCTCGGCTAGTACCTACCTACCATGAACTGAGCCTATCCGCTCGGCTAGTACCTATCTACCATGACACAACTGAGCCTATCCGCTTGGCTAGTACCTACCTACCATGAACTGAGCCTATCCGCTCGGCTAGTACCTACCTACCATGACACAACTTGACAAGAGTAAACTAAAAGTGTATATTAATCCTGACAGAGCAGAATGGAGTTGCGGCTAACAGCTATCTCTGGCACCACTTATCTTGGGGATGGAAGCAATGGGAATGGCTATAAGGATACCTGGCAATTTTACATTCTTCAATTCTCCCCTAAAATCTATTGTGTATGGGACTACTGTTTGCTTTTTCTGGACTGCCAGCTTTGGGGTATTAATTATATATGTGGCCAGGTTAAAAAATAAATTATAATCAGAAATATATGATTCCCTCCAACTCACATAATAGCATTATTATATTCCCCTCCTTCATACAGTACAGACCAAAAGTTTGGACACACCTTCTCATTCAAAGAGTTTTCTTTATTTTCATGACTATGAAGGCATCAAAACTATGAATTAACACATGTGGAATTATATACATAACAAACAAGTGTGAAACAACTGAAAATATATCATATTCTAGGTTCTTCAAAGTAGCCACCTTTTGCTTTGATTACTGCTTTGCACACTCTTGGCATTCTCTTGATGAGCTTCAAGAGGTAGTCACCTGAAATGGTCTTCCAACAGTCTTGAAGGAGTTCCCAGAGATGCTTAGCACTTGTTGGCCCTTTTGCCTTCACTCTGCAGTCCAGCTCACCCCAAACCATCTCGATTGGGTTTAGGTCCGGTGACTGTGGAGGCCAGGTCATCTGGCGCAGCACCCCATCACTCTCCTTCATGGTCAAATAGCCCTTACTTTCAAAGTTTTCCCAATTTTTCGGCTGACTGACTGACCTTCATTTCTTAAAGTATTGATGGCCACTCGTTTTTCTTTACTTAGCTGCTTTTTTCTTGCCATAATACAAATTCTAACAGTCTATTCAGTAGGACTATCAGCTGTGTATCCACCTGACTTCTCCTCAACGCCACTGATGGTCCCAACCCCATTTATAAGGCAAGAAATCCCACTTATTAAACCTGACAGGGCACACCTGTGAAGTGAAAACCATTTCAGGGGACTACCTCTTGAAGCTCATCAAGAGAATGCCAAGAGTGTGCAAAGCAGTAATCAAAGCAAAAGGTGGCTACTTTAAAGAACCTAGAATATGACATATTTTCAGTTGTTTCACACTTGTTTGTTATGTATATAATTCCACATGTGTTAACTCATAGTTTTGATGCCTTCAGATTGAATCTACAATTTTCGTAGTCATGAAAATAAAGAAAACTCTTTGAATGAGAAGGTGTGTCCAAACTTTTGGTCTGTACTGTATATAGCTATTAACTACATGTCCCATGAGGTCTTACTCAGGCATCATTTAGGGATCTATGGCCAGATCACATGTTTAAAGAGGACCTTTCATCGTTTCTGACATGCCTCTTAATAGCTTCATGCAATACCAATTCCGGAACATCTATTCTTATGGCTCTATGTTGTGACGTTCTTTTATTATTTCAACTAGAAGTTATGAATGAATTGCTAGCAGTCTGCAGTAAGGGTACAAAGGGGTGGTAAGCAGTTGGGGGGTGTACCTGCAGAGTCTGTAAATGGCAGCACTGATTGGATAGAGTGAGACGGTGCAGGGCACCCCCCCCCCAACTGGTTACCTCCCCTCTGTACCCTTACTGCAGACTGCTAGCAATTCATTCCTAACTTCTAGTGGAAATAGTAAAGGAATGGCACAACACAGAGCCATAAGAATAGATGCTCCAGAATTGTTATTACATGGGGAATGCATGAAGCTATTAAAAGAGGCATGTCAGGAGAGGGGGCAGGTCCTCTTTAAGAAGCTATAGATATCTAGCTCATTCCAAATTGTTATCAAGATGTTGTAGAGTCACATTTGCAGTTCTATTGCACAGGAGAGGCAGCAGACTGTGCTCTGAGCAGCAGCATGCGTGTCACAGGCAGTATCCAAACTCCGACCCGCTGCAGGGAAGGGAAGAGATGATTTACTGGCAATATCCTTATATCACCTAAAGGAAGCAGGCTGGAGGAGATTCAGTCAGATTTGATGTACAACAGCACAGGGACATTTTGGCCGATACTGTATTATTTTCGAAGTTACAAGAGATGGCATTGACAATACCCACAATGCACTGCTTTAATACTCTTTCGTACAAAAGACACATATTATTAGCACCAAGAAGGGCAAAGCTGCAAGACAATAACTATTTGGGCCATAAAAAAAATAATATGGTAGAGATCCATGTTCAGTCATATTGCTATGTCTCTAAAGCGGAATATTTTCCTCGATCTTAGTGAATGGGCCTAACATGGTGCTCTGAATATAGTAACATACATATATAAACTACAGTGACTTTCCAATTCCCAATTGTTCTAATTAGTTGAATGTTTTCAGCTCCAGTTGAAAAGAAACTTCACTTTTACATTCATGATTTACGTAAAGTCACAGGGGAGCAATTAGTGTGCGCAGGACTGTCTACTCTGCAGCCACAAAATGAATAAAATTCCTTGTCTAGAAATATACCCTGTATCATCTCACCATCTATAATTAGAGCATTGCCGATTAGAGACACTTCTATCTGTGGGGGCCAAGAACCAGCAAAAACATCACCTAACATATTCTCCAATAATAATCTGAAGATCAGTATCCAAATTACGGAGGTGAGAAACTGAAATACAGTAATTGGACAGTGAGCAATTTATCAGGCAAACAGACTCCTTTCGTGTCAATCATCAACCACTCATGGAAGAGAGTGTATTCTTCTGTAATGATCAGCTGTGGGACATTATCTATGTAGAAGGCAGCATTATAGTAGTTATATTCTTGTACATAGGAGCAGTATTATAGTAGTTATATTCTTGCACATAGGAGCAGTATTATAGTAGTTATATTCTTGTACATAGGAGCAGTATTATAGTAGTTATATTCTGTACATAGGAGCAGTATTATAGTAGTTATATTCTTGTACATAGGGGGCAGTATTATAGTAGTTATATTCTTATACATAGGAGCAGTATTATAGTAGTTATATTCTTGTACATAGGAGGCAGTATTATAGTAGTTATATTCTTGTACATAGGAGCAGTATTATAGTAGTTATATTCTTGTACATAGGAGCAGTATTATAGTAGTTATATTCTTGTACATAGGAGGCAGTATTATAGTAGTTATATTCTTGTACATAGGAGCAGTATTATAGTAGTTATATTTTTGTACATAGGAGCAGTATTATAGTAGTTATATTCTTGTACATAGGAGCAGTATTATAGTAGTTATATTTTTCTACATAGGAGCAGTATTATAGTAGTTATATTCTTGTACATAGGAGCAGTATTATAGTAGTTATATTCTTGTACATAGGAGCAGTATTATAGTAGTTATATTCTTGTACATAGGAGCAGTATTATAGTAGTTATATTTTTGTACATAGGAGCAGTATTATAGTAGTTATATTCTTGTACATAGGAGCAGTATTATAGTAGTTATATTCTTGTACATAGGAGCAGTATTATAGTAGTTATATTCTTGTACATAGATGGCAGTATTATAGTAGTTATATTCTTGTACATAGATGGCAGTATTATAGTAGTTATATTCTTGTACATAGGAGGCAGTATTATAGTAGTTATATTCTTGTACATAGGAGCAGTATTATAGTAGTTATATTCTTGTACATAGGAGGCAGTATTATAGTAGTTATATTCTTGTACATAGGAGCAGTATTATAGTAGTTATATTCTTGTACATAGGAGGCAGTATTATAGTAGTTATATTCTTGTACATAGGAGCAGTATTATAGTAGTTATATTCTTGTACATAGGAGGCAGTATTATAGTAGTTATATTCCTGTACATAGGAGGCAGTATTATAGTAGTTATATTCTTGTACATAGGAGCAGTATTATAATAGTTATATTCTTGTACATAGAGCAGTATTATAGTAGTTATATTCTTGTACATAGGAGCAGTATTATAGTAGTTATAATCTTGTACATAGGTGCAGTATTATAGTAGTTATATTCTTGTACATAGGAGCAGTATTATAGTAGTTATATTCTTCTACATAGGAGCAGTATTATAGCAGTTATATTCTTGTACATAGGAGGCAGTATTATAGTAGTTATATTCTTGTACATAGGAGCAGTATTATAGTAGTTATATTCTTGTACATAGGAGCAGTATTATAGTAGTTATATTCTTGTACATAGGAGGCAGTATTATAGTAGTTATATTCTTGTACATAGGAGCAGTATTATAATAGTTATATTCTTGCACATAGGAGCAGTATTATAGTAGTTATATTCTTGCACATAGAGCAGTATTATAGTAGTTATATTCTTGCACATAGAGCAGTATTATAGTAGTTATATTCTTGTACATAGGAGCAGTATTATAGTAGTTATATTCTTGTACATAGGAGCAGTATTATAGTAGTTATATTCTTGTACATAGAGCAGTATTATAGTAGTTATATTCTTGTACATAGGAGCAGTATTATAGTAGTTATATTCGTGTACATAGGAGCAGTATTATAGTAGTTATATTCTTGTACATAGAGCAGTATTATAGTAGTTATATTCTTGTACATAGGAGCAGTATTATAGTAGTTATAATCTTGTACATAGGTGCAGTATTATAGTAGTTATATTCTTGTACATAGGAGCAGTATTATAGTAGTTATATTCTTGTACAGAGGAGCAGTATTATAGTAGTTATATTCTTGTACAGAGGAGGCAGTATTATAGTAGTTATATTCTTGTACATAGGAGCAGTATTATAGTAGTTATATTCTTGTACATAGGAGGCAGTATTATAGTAGTTATATTCTTGTACATAGGAGGTAGTATTATAGTAGTTATATTCTTGTACATAGGAGCAGTATTATAGTAGTTATATTCTTGTACATAGGAGCAGTATTATAGTAGTTATATTCTTGTACATAGGAGGCAGTATTATAGTAGGTATATATTCTTGTACATAGGAGGCAGTATTATAGTAGTTATATTCTTAACCAAATTTCTTTTTATTGGTCATATCATGTGCAAACATAAGTATACTGACAAAAATTCCATTTTACATCAATACATGTACAGTATGAGTCAAAGAAAGCAGAAGTAAAACACATCTCTTCAGATACATTCAGCAATCTGCTCGAAGCAGTGATGAACAAAGACATCATCTTTACGTGAGCACATGGACCATAACTCAAGTATCTAAATAGATATTAGTCAAAATAAATGATAATAAAAGGACGGGGAGACAAACACGAGGAAAGAGGGGGATAGGGGGTGGGGGGAAAGGGGAAGATGCTCTAGCTGGCAGGATATCTGAAGTTTCTCCAGGGACGCCATGTTCTCAGAAACCTTGCACGAGTATGTGATTCCCAATGGGCCAGCTCCTCAAACCTGTATAGCTGATCTATCTTTCCCATCCATCTCAGGACATTAGGAGGATCAGTTTGTCTCCATAGAAGAGGAATTAAGAGTTTGGCTGCTGTAATCAGTATGGTAGGTAAATCTGATTTAGCCGGGGTAAGCGACGCGTTTGGGCACCAAAGTAGGATTAGCTTTTGATACAGTACAATGGAGGTAGAGCAGATCTTGTTCAGCTCATTTTCTATCTGTCTCCAAAAGGAGCAAATAATAGGGCAATTCCACCATATATGCGAGAGAGAGCCGATGCCCGCTCCACACCTCCAGCAGACCTCAGGAACCTCCGGATTGAGTCTATGAAGGAACTCAGGTGTCTTATACCAGCGGGTAAGCAGTTTATACGAGTTCTCCTGGATTTTAATGCAACGGCTAAAGCCGTGTGAATGGGTCAATATAAAGGCTTTCTCTGGGTCAGACAACTTGAGGGATAATTCTTTTTCCCAAGAGCCTATGAAGTGAGGTTCAGAATATGCGGAAGATAGTAGTTCTTTATACATCACAGAGAAGGGTCTGCTAGAGGGTCGAGCGGACCTCAGCCTCCGTTCCAGCCAAGTGGGTGAGGTGAGAGGTCTGTAGCTGCAAAAGCTTTATATCCCTCTTAAAACTATTAAGATGAAGAAATGCTATTGATTGAACCCTAGGCAATCCGAGTATCCCCTCCCAATCCAACCCTCCCCCTGTAGACATCACCTCCTGTAAAGTGTGATTTCTGAGCAAAGCCCATACTCCGGTAGCATTCGGTACTGTAGGATTAATAAAGGACTGCAGGAGATGCAATGGGAGATCGGGGCTAGGGAAGTTAAGTGTCTTGGATCTATATAGCATAGACCAGGTGTGTAGCACCCCTCTCCACAGCAAAGGTAATTTAGAGGCAGTAGGGGAGCATGAGCGAATACCCCACAATATTAATCTTTCACGGTCGGTGAGCAATGCTCGCTCTAAGTGTGAGCAAATGTTACCAGAATGGTCTGAAAGGAGGCTCATGCCTCTACACATAAGGTTTGCCTTATAGTACTCATGGACATCAGGCAATCCAAATCCCCCGAACCTCTTCTCCCTAGTCAAAATGTTACAGGCTATTCTAGGGGACCGACCTCTCCAAAGAAAGAGGGACACCGTCCGACGGACCTCTATGAAGTAGGACTGCGGAATCCATATTGGTAATGTCTGTAAAAGATACAAAAACCTGGGAATTATATAAGTTTTTAAGTAATTTTTCCTCCCTATCCAGGAAATAAATGGCATTTTTAAGGATTGAAGCTGCGCCTTGACAGACTTCAGTAAATGCAGGTAATTAGATGGGAACAGCTCCCTGGGATCCGCTGTTACACGAATGCCAAGGAATGTTATTTCTTTCGGGGCCCACTTGAAGGGGGTGGAGTTTTTCAGGTGTTGCACCACATTAGTAGGGCAGGAGATATTAAGGGCCATGGATTTGGAGTAATTTATTTTAAAATTGGAGACAAAGCCAAAATCTTCAAAAATAGCCAGCAGTTTGGGGAAAGACGCCTTAGGATTTGAGGTCATCACCAGGAGGTCGTCCGCGAAGGCAGCTGTCAGGTGTCTCTGAGAACCTATGGTGATTCCCTCAATCCCAGGTGATTGGCGAATTTTGCTTAATAGTGTTTCCATCACCATTACAAATAGTGCAGGAGAAAGTGGGCATCCCTGGCGCGTGCCATTTGTGATGCCAAATGATGGGGAAAGGGTTCCATTGACTTTGACCCTGGCAGAGGGGGCCATATATAGTGAGAAAACGGCAGAGATAAAATTCTCTGGTATTCCAAATTTTGACAGCGTCTTGGACATGAAAGACCAACTCACCCTGTCAAAAGCTTTTTCTGCATCAGTACTCAGCAATGCTACCGGCACTGCTTTAGTTCTCGCCCAAGACATCAAATGCATTAGACGAATGGTGTTCTCCGTGCCCCGTCTGCCAGGGACAAAGCCAACCTGCTCTCCATAGATTATATCTGGAAGTATCAGTTGAAGGCGCTGGGCCAATATTTTCGCCCACCACTTGACATCTACATTCAATAATGAAATGGGCCTGTAACTACCGCATTCAAGGGGGTCCTTATTCTCCTTAGGGAGAATGGTCACATGGGCCATTAGGGATTGTGGGGGCAAAGAACCACCATTTAGTAAATAGTTGCATAAAGAATTAAAATAGGGGAGCAGTGTGTCTTTAAAGGTCTTGTAGTATGAGATATTTAGACCGTCAGGGCCGGGGCTTTTCCCAGAAGGGATAGAAGATAACACTTTTAATATTTCTGCGTCTGTGATTGGAGAAGTGAGTTGTGAGGCCTGGGAGGAGTTCAGTGACGGGAGGTTAATTGAGCTAAGGAAAGCATCTGACGCCTTGGCTATCATATCAGGGGTCGCCTGGTTTGGGGGAGGCAAATTGTATAAGTCAGAGTAAAAGGTGCAAAAGGCCTTTGCTATTTCAGGTGTGGTCTTACGTTTAATACCTGCTGCGTCCTTAATGGCAGGAATAAAGGAGTCTGTCTGCTGCTTCTTACTGAGCGCTGTCATCAGCTTATTGCCTTTATCACCATGAGCGTAAGCTTTAAACTTTGCTCTAAACAGTAATTTGGCAGAAGTGACATTTAGAAGATTCTTTAAATCATTCCTGGCCTCATATAGCTCAGCAGCTACTTGGGCAGCCTGGGATTGCTTGTGGGAAAGCTCAAGAGCCGAGATTCGGGACACTAACAGGTTCTGGGCTTGGGAACGCTTCTTCTTGATATAGGAGCCAAGTGCAATCAACTCTCCTCTTATCACAGCTTTGTGTGTCTCCCATATAATGGGAATAGTTGGAGCAGATGGACCGGATGAGTTTATTTTAAAAAACTCTGACAGTTTGGCTGACAGTTTGGAGATACTATCAGGGTCCTGAATAAGGGTGTCATTTAGTCGCCATGTCCAATCTTTCTTTGGGAGGTCGGTCAGAGAGAGGGTCAAGGAGATTGGTGCATGGTCAGATAATACAATATTCCCAATTTTAGCACCGGAGACCAGCGGGGCATTAGCTGATGAGAGAAAGAGATAATCAATCCTATGATACGATGTTTTTGCATGAGAATAAAATGAATAGTCCCTTCCAGAGGGGTTCAATGTGCGCCACACATCCAGTACACCCAGTCTCCTCAAAGAAATCTTGAGACGTCTCAAGAGTCTGTGTGCAATGGACGATCTGCCTGAAGAGGAATCCAGAGACGGCTCCAGGGCCACATTAAAATCCCCGCCTAAAATAAGCATTCCTTCCTTGAAGGAGCTCAATTGTCTGAGGGTCCGAACGAGCCAAGGGACCTGACCCCTATTAGGGGCGTATACATTCGCCAGTGTAACAGAGGTATCAGCAATCAGGCCTTTGAGGAATAGAAAGCGCCCCTCAGGATCTATGGAGGTCGCAGTAAGCTTAAACGGAAGACTCTTGTGCACTGCAATACTGACCCCTCTGTTAGCTGATGAATGGGTGCTATGATACCACTGGGAGAATCTTGCAGTGGATAACTTGGGGATCTTCCCAGTTTTAAAATGCGTTTCTTGAAAGTAAGCTATAGAAGTTTTATCTTTTTGCAAAAGCGACAGTACCTGAGATCTCTTACATGGCTCGTTCAGACCCCGGACATTTAGTGAGGATACGACAAAGGTAGTCATGGCAACTTAGAGTAGAGTGGAGAGAAGAGCATATGCCACCTGAAAAACACGTATTGCAAATATATAGTAAATCTTGACAGAGCATGGAAGGAGAACACAAGGGAAAAGACAGACAGACAGACAGGGGAGGACAACACATGGATGATAAAGCAAAATGAGGACAAATAAATGATCAGTTGAATCAAACATTTGAACTTGTACTGTGGAAGTCCCATGAAACATCTGACGCGTGCTGGACTCTTTCTCATCACGACGTCAAGCCGGGATCCAACATCAGAGGGGGGCTTCCATGGGACAACTGAGAGCCGCTGAGAGGCTTTCAGAGGGGGAATGAACCTCATATGATGAGGAACTGGTGAAACCCCATAACTGGACTAGCTGGGATGGAACATATTTCAGCTATAGCAACAGTCCGAACCAGGACGTAGCAACATGGACTTATGTGAACAGTAGGCCACATATTCAGCCAGATAACTAGGCCACTATGAACCGCATAACAGGATAGCTTCCATAACTTTGAACAAAACTTCTCCATTCGGGAGCAATTGCAAGATCTGGAGACACGGGCACACAGCCCGGTATCATGCTGCACAGCTGCAACTGCTGTACAAAATGGGCTGAGGAGCCCTATGAGGATAGCAGAAGATTAATACTTGCAGCTCAGGTAACTTGGCGGCTTTTCTTGCTTCTTTCAGCTTTCCCTGGGGAGACATCAGACCAGGTCTCGACGCTTGGGGGAGCAGGTAGGGGATCTCCTTGGTCCGCAGGCATCCAGGACGGAACATCAATAGGCGCCAGGCCCAGCGGGCCCCAGATGGATTTTAAATCTGCCGGCGTACGGACCGTAAGCTGCCTGCCATTCTTTAAAATGGCTAGGCCAAATGGGTATAGCCACCGGAACTGTGTAGCAGATGCCTTTAAGGCCTCCAGTAATGGCCTGAGTATGCGCCGCTTTGCTAGCGTAGTAGGCGCCAGATCTTGAAAAAATAATACAGAGGAATCTGCATACCTCAGGTTTTCAGCTTCTCTGCCAGCTCGTAGCAGGTCTGCTGTATCCACATAGCTCAGCAGACCGCAGATCACATCACGCGGTGGGTCTGATGGCTTTGGCTTCGGTCGCAATGCGCGGTGGATGCGCTCCACTACCACCGTGGCTGCCCGATCTGGGCCTAGTAGCTGGGCGAAAATTTCAGACTCTACCTTGCGGAGGGCCTCGTGCGCAATGGATTCAGGCAAGCCTCTAATCCTCAGGTTCCGGCGTCTGCTCCGGTTCTCCTGGTCCTCTATACGAAGCAGGGCTTCATTAATCAGGTCCCGTGGCGCTTGTAGGGCTTGACAGGTCTTCCCCTCGTGCAGGAGGATCGTTTCTTGCGTATTTTCGAGCGCCATTACTCTATGGCCCAGGCCCCTGAGGTCTTCTTTAATATCCTCCAGATCCCTTTTCAGGGGAGCTAGAGCGGCTTCCAGAAGCTCTTTGAGAACCTCCTTTGATAGGTTTGAGCGCCTCCGCGGCAGTCTGCATACCGATGCCTCCGATGCGCTTCCCGCTTCAGACGGGTCTTCAGCATCTGATGGCTGTGGTGCCCGCGGCGCCATCTTGGAGCTTTCGGTGGGACGCAGCCTTGCCTGTTTTGTAAGGTACTGCTCCATATCAGGCTGCTTTGAACGAGCAGGAGTCAGCTCCAGATGTTCCCTGGGTCGGTCTTTGCTAGTTTTCCCCATTAGTGTGCGTTTTTATAGCAGATAAAGGGGATTAATCACCAGTATAAGTGAGGAGCTCAGGAAGCTGCTGCCATTCAGCTTCAAGGTCAAGCTCCGCCCCCCATAGTAGGTATATTCTTGTACATAGGAGCAGTATTATAGTAGTTATATTCTTGTACATAGGAGGCAGTATTATAGTAGTTATATTCTTGTACATAGAGGCAGTATTATAGTAGTTATATTCTTGTACATAGGAGCAGTATTATAGTAGTTATATTCTTGTACATAGGAGGCAGTATTATAGTAGTTATATTCTTGTACATAGGAGCAGTATTATAGTAGTTATATCCTTGTACATAGGAGCAGTATTATAGTAGTTATATTCTTGTACATAGGAGGCAGTATTATAGTAGTTCTATTCTTGTACATAGGAGGCAGTATTATAGTAGTTATATTCTTATACATAGAGGCAGTATTATAGTAGTTATATTCTTGTACATAGGAGCAGTATTATAGCAGTTATATTCTTGTACATAGGAGGCAGTATTATAGTAGTTATATTCTTGTACATAGGAGCAGTATTATAGTAGTTATATTCTTGTACATAGGAGGCAGTATTATAGTAGTTATATTCTTGTACATAGGAGCAGTATTATAGTAGTTATATTCTTGTACATAGGAGGCAGTATTATAGTAGTTATATTCTTGTACATAGGAGCAGTATTATAGTAGTTATATCCTTGTACATAGGAGCAGTATTATAGTAGTTATATTCTTGTACATAGGAGGCAGTATTATAGTAGTTCTATTCTTGTACATAGGAGGCAGTATTATAGTAGTTATATTCTTGTACATAGGAGCAGTATTATAGTAGTTATATTCTTGTACATAGGAGGCAGTATTATAGTAGTTATATTCTTGTACATAGCAGGCAGTATTATAGTAGTTATATTCTTGTACATAGGAGCAGTATTATAGCAGTTATATTCTTGTACATAGGAGGCAGTATTATAGTAGTTATATTCTTGTACATAGGAGCAGTATTATAGTAGTTTGGAGGGGGTAATCAGTAAAAACAATTACAGTGTAACTAACATTTAACAAGCTGATTCTTAATCACTGGTCAAGTATTTACAAAATCGTTATGTACCCACCATAGAGAAGGATCAGTACTATGTATGCACTTTTCTCCCCCTGTCGGTGGCTGCAGGCGGCCATGAATATATCACCATATGAAGGGCAGCAGGGAACTTGTAGCTCTGTATTAGAAAATGGTAGCTCTAACTCTTCTAAAGACATAGAGGGGAATTTATTATACACTAGCGTTTTTTTGCTGGTCTATGACATTTCCTGCATTGCCGGTGGAGGCGCCTAAGTTATGATGAGATGCACACCTTTTCATAAAGTAGGCGCATCCTATGGTAGTTCATGCACCTAAACTGAAATGTACGCCAACTTAGAGAAAACTGACGTAAAGGAAGATAGCTATCCTGGGTCTCTGGCCCCGTCCCCTCCCTTCTTACACCGCCAGAAATCTAGTGTGGGTGGAATGATAAATTCCCCCCATAGTATGAAAATAATCAGAATTTTTATGTTCAGCTTCAACAGAATAAATAGACCAAATTTGTCATATACGTTCATCACTTAAAGGACATTATTACTCCTCCACGGGATCCTTCAGATTATTACCCCTCTCATAATGATAATTCACAAATCATTATCTGTCTCCTCTAGTTTGGGAACCTGATGACTGTTCCCATTTTTTTTTTCATTCTCTGGAGAACACAGATGTTCAGAAAATCCAGTTTTTCTTCAATGATTACCTTCCGGCCGTTGTGGGGCTGCAGGATATGATCTACCGTAATTTTTCTGTGACTTTCACCCTGCCTAGATTAGGAACCTGTGGATACATATAATATCCAGGCTTGTATCAAACAGTTTATCACCCTACAGAAGTAGCCTATTGTTATTAAATCCTGAAGATCAACCACTTAGTACTCAGGAGAATTGGACCTGCAACATTATCAGTATTTTCAGGGCAAAAGTGACAAATTTTACTTGAATGGTCCTCAGTTAATTACTATGTAGTCAATGACTTATCTCAGTCTATAAAGATCATCCAAAGACCATTATGTACCCAACTCAGACCTTCATATGTAATTGGCCTTTACTCCATTACTGACTATCTAGACCCAGAACCTAAGAATAGCACTTTTTATCTCAATCATCTACAGATCATTAACCATCCACATATTGGAATATTTTCTAATTTGGCTGAAAGAATTACCTAGGGCTCATTATCCATCCTTTCTACATGAGGACCTTATAGGAGACATTCTAAACTATAGCACTGTAAAAAAATAAATATAAAAAATTATAACGATCTCATCTCAACCAAGAACGTATCATTGCTGAACTCCTATATAACAGCCATCATCTGTAGAATATGATCCCGAGAACGTAACCTAAATTCCACAATATTCAGCTAAGGACCATCATCTTCTCTAGAACATGGTCTTTGGAACATAATCTACTTCTGTAAAAACAATCTGTCGATCATCATCAATACTCTCATATACTTCAGATAATGATTATGTAATTATATATAATCATCAGACAGACTCTCTAGAATATGATCTTCAGAATTGATATTCTAATTCTATACTAATGAGCTAATGATCATCCTCAAGAACTTCTCAATGTAATATAGTCTTATCATATATTAGTCAATCATCACCATCCATTGTATCTAAAGGAACTGCAGGTTTTAATCTAATTAAAGACCTGATGATCATCATCCATCATCTCTACATAAATGAAATATTGTTTAATTTCCTATCATTGGTAAATATTACATGAGATGATATTCTAAGTTATTTCTAAAAGTGGACTTTTATGATATCACCGTTTTATAATAATTTTTTTCTAGATACAGAATGTTACCTAATTGTATCACAATTATCCTTACCTGGAACACAATCTACAGAATATCATCTCCTTCATGATTGATCACCATCTATCTTCTCTGGGTCTTCATTGGATTATCGAATTCTAAAATGTTCTAATAATTCTATAGAACTAGCCGTAATTAATATAATTAGAGATGAGCAAAGTTATTAAAAATTCGGGACCTACTAGGATGGAAGAACCCTTCAGTCATACACTATCAACCACCCTACCACCCACCACCTAAATAAAACACAGGACAACTTCTTGATGGAAAAATGGCCTTCGCTGCCCCATTTATTTAAACAACATATTAACCAATATATATACCATGTAAAATAACACAGAACATAACAAAATACAGGTGATAGGATCCTAGAAGGCAACCAGGCAAGCTGTTTCGTCACTCTCCACACCTCGATTCCTCGTTCCACCTTACCCTTGGCCGCGGTCACCGACCCAAGGGCACCAAATCCATAAATACCATATACCCCTGCAGGCCTTTTTGCCCAACAGGAGCCTAAACCACCAGCTTGCCGAACTTCCTGAGATGCACACTCCAACTTGTCATGCACCTCTTAAACCTTGCAGTGCCTTCCAGGACCCTCCATTAACATGCCTCAATCACAAACAAAGTGATCCTAACCGAAATTCCAAAAATGAAATAAAATAAATAAATAAATAGACTAAAATACATACAGTCAGGTCCATAAATATTGGGACATCCACACAATTCTAACATTTTTGGCTCTATACACCACCACAATGGATTTGAAATGAAACAAGATGTGCTTTACCTGCAGACTGTCAGCTTTAATTTGAGGGTATTTACATCCAATTCAGGTGAACGGTGCAGGAATTACAACAGTTTGCATATGTGCCTCCCACTTGTTAAGGGACCAAAAGTAATGGGACAGAATAATAATCATAAATCAAACTTTCACCTTTTAATACTTGGTTGCAAATCCTTTGCAGTCAATTACAGCCTGAAGTCTGGAACGCATAGACATCACCAGACGCTGGGTTTCATCCCTGGTGATGCTCTGCCAGGCCTCTACTGCAACCGTCTTCAGTTCCTGCTTGTTCTTGGGGCATTTTCCCTTCAGTTTTGTCTTCAGCAAGTGAAATGCTCAATCGGATTCAGGTCCGGTGATTGACTTGGCCATTGCATAATATTCCACTTCTTTCCCTTAAAAAACTCTTTGGTTGCTTTTGCAGTATGCTTTGGGTCATTGTCCATCTGCACTGTGAAGCGCCATCTAATGAGTTCTGAAGCATTTGGCTGAATATGAGCAAATAATATTGACCGAAACACTTCAGAATTCATCCTGCTGCTTTTGTCAGCAGTCACATCATCAATAAATACAAGAGAACCAGTTCCATTGGCAGCCATACATGCCCACGCCATGACACTACCACCACCATGCTTCACTGATGAGGTGGTGTGCTTAGGATCATGAGCAGTTCCTTTCCTTCTCCATACTCTTCTCTTCCCATCACTCTGGTACAAGTTGATCTTGGTCTCATGCGTGAAGGCTTTTTTAGATGTCGTTTGGCAAACTCTAATCCGGCCTTTCTGGTTTTGAGGCTCACCAATGGTTTACATCTTGTGGTGAACCCTCTGTATTCACTCTGGTGAAGTCTTCTCCTGATTGTTGACTTTGACACACATACACCTACCTCCTGGAGAGTGTTCTTGATCTGGCCAACTGTTGTGAAGGGGGTTTTCTTCACCAGGGAAAGAATTCTTTGTCATCCACCACAGTTGTTTTCCGTGGTCTTCCGGGTCTTTTGGTGTTGCTGAGCTGACCGGTGCATTCCTTCTTTTTAAGGATGTTCCAAGCAGTTGTTTTGGCCACGCCTAATGTTTTTGCTATCTCTCTGATGGGTTTGTTGTGTTTTTTCAGCCTAATGATGGCTTGCTTCACTGATAGTGACAGCTCTTTGGATCTCATCTTGAGAGTTGACAGCAACAGATTCCAAATGCAAATAGCAGACTGGAAATGACCTCTGGATCTTTTATCTGCTCATTGTAATTGGGATAATGAGGGAATAACGCATACCTGGCCATGGAACAGCTGAGACGCTAATTGTCCCATTACTTTTGGTCCCTTAAACAAGTGGGAGGCACATATGCAAACTGTTGTAATTCCTGCACCGTTCACCTGATTTGGATGTAAATACACTCAAATTAAAGCTGACAGTCTGCAGGTAAAGCACATCTTGTTTGTTTCATTTCAATGAAATGGACCTGACTGTAGGGTGGGTGGGTGGGAAACTTCACCTATTCACACTGAATGCTGGTGGGGGGTCCCTCCCCAGGCTATATACAGCAGGCGAATCCCCAGATCCACCCCTTTTCCTCCCCCTTATCCTATTTATCCACAATCCGCTTTTAACCCTTCCTGACTTCAACTTCCCCCTAAGTCAAGCTACACTACACTATGGCTGTGCCCCGCTCCGTTGCACTCAATCTGGCTGCTTCGCCGAATTTCACAAAGAAATTCTATTAATTCGTCACAAAGCACATTTCTTTGTATGTAGTGAATCCCTCAGATGCCACATTTATCACTGATCTCGGCATCTGAGGCTACCATAATCAGGGTATAGAAAAATAGTTATTTTATCAATTTGCTTGCGTACAGGCCGTCACGTCAATCTTGTTTGAAGACACCATGCAAATTCTTACGTGGTGACGTGTTGATGTCATCACGCTGGCCGGGCACGGTAACGTCATATGTCACCCCGTGCAAGATTTTGCACTGTATCTTCAATCAAGATGGCCATGAGGGCAAATGGATGAGGTGAGTATGTATTATTTTTGTTTTTACCGCCATTTCAGCGAAAATTGATTCGTTACCACGAAGCACAAGGAAATTTATTTTCACGGCGAATCGAATTCAATTTGTTTGACTTTGATTCGCTAAATACAATCCAAATTCATAACAAAGAAAGCATCGTCCTTTTTCTGTAGACCGATATCTACAGTACAGTCCCTCATTCTATATTAATGTAGAACAATATCTACGGTATAATCCATCATTCTATAATAATGTATTAAACATCCATCATCTTTAGACCAATATCTACAATATAATCCCTCATTCTATAATAGTCATTTACTAATTATTATCCATGTTCTGTAGACAAATATCTACAGTACAGTCCATTATTATATAATAGTTATTAATCCTCCCCCTTATCTAGACCTATATCCACAGTATAGTCACCCATTTTATAATGCAATACTCACCCACTATCTCCAGACAAATCTACAGTATAATTCCTCATTCTATAATAGTAATTTATGAATCATCATCCATCTTCTCTAGACCAATATGTACATGTGGTCCCACGTTCTATAATAGTAATCTAATAATCATCATCCACAATCTCTAGACCAATATCTATAGTAAAGTCCTTCATTCAATAATACAGTAATGTAATAAAGTTCCACTTTTTTCTAGATTAATATCTACAGCAGTCCCTCATTGTATAACTGTAATTGACTAATTACCCATTTTCTGTAGACTAATATCTACGGTACAGTCCCTCATTCTATAACAGTAACCTACTAATCATCATCCGTCTTCTGTAGATAAATATGTACAATCCCTCATTCTATAGTAATTTAATAATCATCCACTATCTCTAGACCAATATTTTCAGTATAGTCTTTCATTCTATCATAGTAATTTACTAATCATCCATCTTCTCTAGACCACTATCTACAGTATATCAACCTCATTCTATAATAGCAATGTAATCATCATCATCCCTCTTCTCTGGAACAGGATCTTTAGAATATAACTGTATAATTTTCTAATCATCATCTTTCTTCTCTAGCACTCGCCTTTGGGGTACAAGCTTACTCTATAAGAATTATCTAATAGTCATCTCCTCTCTAGAACAGGGTCTTACAATATAATCTACCTGTATAATAGTTTAATCATCATCATCCATCTTCTGTAAAATATGGGTTTCAGGAGAATTTTATTCTGTAATTATAATCTAATCACCATCATCCCTCCTCTACCGAACATAATCTAATCATCTATCCTCTACTTAACATATTCTAATCATCATCCATCCTCTACCGAACATAATCTAATCATCTATCCTCTACTTAACATATTCAAATCATCATCCCTCCTCAACCGAACATATTCTAATCATTCATCCTCTACCGAACATATTCTAATCATCCATCCTCTACCGAACATATTCTAAACATCCATCCTCTACCGAACATATTCTAATCATCATCCCTCCTCTTCCGAACATATTCAAATCATCATCCCTCCTCAACCGAACATATTCTAATCATTCATCCTCTACCGAACATATTCTAATCATCCATCCTCTACCGAACATATTCTAAACATCCATCCTCTACCGAACATATTCTAATCATCATCCCTCCTCTTCCGAACATATTCAAATCATCATCCCTCCTCAACCGAACATATTCTAATCATTCATCCTCTACCGAACATATTCTAATCATCCATCCTCTACCGAACATATTCTAAACATCCATCCTCTACCGAACATATTCTAATCATCTTGCCTCGTCTACCGAACATATTCTAATCATCCATCCTCTACCAAACATATTCTAATCATCTTCCATCCTCTACAGAACATAGTCAGGTCCATTAATATTGGGACAGACACAATTCTAAAATTTTTGGCTCTATACACCACCACAATGGATTTGAAATGAAACGAACAAGATGTGCTTTACCTGCAGACTGTCAGCTTTAATTTGAGGGCATTTACATCCAAATTAGGTGAACGGTGCAGGAATTACAGCAGTTTGCATATGTGCCTCCTACTTGTTAAGGTGCCAAAAGTAATGGGACAATTGTCTTCTCAGCTGTTCCATGGCCAGGTGTGTGTTATTCCCTCATTATCCCAATTACAATGAGCAGATAAAAGGTCCAGAGGTCATTTCACGTCTTCTATTTGCATTTGGAATCTGTTGCTGTCAACTCTCAAGATGAGATCCAAAGAGCTGTCACTATCAGTGAAGCAAGCCATCATTAGGCTGAAAAAAACACAACAAACCCATCAGACAGATAGCAAAAACATTAGGCCTGGCCAAAACAACTGTTTGGAACATTCTTAAAAAGAAGGAACGCACTGGTGAGCTCAGCAACACCAAAAGACCCGGAAGACCACGGAAAACAACTGTGGTGGATGACCGAAGATCAAGAACACTCTCCAGGAGGTAGGTGTATGTGTGTCAAAGTTAACAATCAAGAGAAGACTTCACCAGAGTGAATACAGAGGGTTCACCACAAGATGGAAACCATTGGTGAGCCTCAAAAACAGGAAGGCCAGATTAGAGTTTGCCAAACGACATCTAAAAAAGCCTTCACAGTTCTGGAACAACATCCTATGGACGGATGAGACCAACATCAACTTGTACCAGAGTGATGGGAAGAGAAGAGTATGGAGAAGGAAAGGAACTGCTCATGAGCCTAAGCATACCACCTCATCAGTGAAGCATGGTGGTGGTAGTGTCATGGCGTGGGCATGTATGGCTGCCAATGGAACTGGTTCTCTTGTATTTATTGATGATGTGACTGCTGACAAAAGCAGCAGGATGAATTCTGAAGTGTTTCGGGCAACATTATCTGCTCATATTCAGCCAAATGCTTCAGAACTCATTGGACGGCGCTTCACAGTGCAGATGGACAAAGACCCAAAGCATACTGCAAAAGCAACCAAAGAGTTTTTTAAGGGAAAGAAGTGGAATGTTATGCAATGGCCAAGTCAATCACTGGACCTGAATCCGATTGAGCATTTCACTTGCTGAAGACAAAACTGAAGGGAAAATGCCCCAAGAACAAACAGGAACTGAAGACAGTTGCAGTAGAGGCCTGGCAGAGCATTACCAGGGATGAAACCCAGCGTCTGGTGATGTCTATGCGTTCCAGACTTCAGGCTGTAATTGACTGCAAACGATTTGCAACCAAGTATTAAAAAGTGAAAGTTTGATTTATGATTATTATTCTGTCCCATTACTTTTGGTTCCTTAACAAGTGGGAGGCACATATGCAAACTGTTGTAATTCCTGCACCGTTCACCTGATTTGGATGTAAATACCCTCAAATTAAAGCTGACAGTCTGCAGGTAAAGCACATCTTGTTCGTTTCATTTCAAATCCATTGTGGTGGTGTATAGAGCCAAAAATGTTAGAATTGTGTCGATGTCCCAATATTTATGGACCTGACTGTATTTTAATCATCATCCATCCTCTAAGGAACATAATCTAATCATCCTCTGTCCGATCATCATACATCTCTAAATCCTCTTCTTCCCTAACAATATGTCAGTCTCTTTCCTTCAGCAGAGCAGAGTCCTTTGATGGTTAAATATCAGGTCTTTGGATTAAGGAGCAATCGCTGTATATATATATATATATATATATATATATACCTGGACAGCACCAGGTATCCGAAATAACCTAACGAGGGAACATACAGGATGCAGGGTCTGGTAAACACATGATAGCTGTATGAAAACCTGCAGGCGATTTTTTCACTATCAAAAAGTATCTCCATCGAATAGATCAGAAAACCACAAAGCATTATGTGTAGCAGAGCAGGGTTTCAAAGCGTTAGACAATTCCCAGTCAAAGCCGAACTGGGACGAGCAGATCCACCAGCTACAAAGCCCCACCATGGAGATGAAAGCCAAATATTCTGCGTCGCTCGCAGATATTTATAGTATGGGTTATATGCAAGGTGGATATGTTTGGTTAATGGTTTCGCTAGCAGCTGGCTTCTCCTTGAAGCAAACACTGATGTCTGCTCGCTATATCCCTGCTTGCTTTACAAACACAACTTTGTCTGGCTAATTAACGGTGTCATAGACAATTACATAATGAAGCGCCTCTACATCCAAATATTAATTATTCTGCACAGTATTTCACTTGCTAATGATATGACTTGTGTCAGGAAGCTGCAACGGTTGTCAGCCATCTTGGTGACCATGGAGAACTGTCACCTGGTCACCCAGCCGCCTCTCACTTCTGGTTTCCACCAACCACTGTCTGATTTAGGTAATTACAAAAAATCCTGATTGAGGAACTCCCTCTAATAACTCAAAATTTCCAAATAGGGTGTTCTCTAATTCAGATAACCCTCCTTTGAGGGGGGAAAAAAAAAAAAAAAAAAAAAAGGACACACTCCCCTTTGTCTAAAAGACTACTATGGCCACGAAATATCCACGTTCTTTACAATATATAATTACCCTTTTTTCAGTTTTTACTGTATTGTGAAGGAAATCATACATACTCCATTTTGTTCCTGTCTCCTCACAGTGGGCTCTTTGCCTCCTTAATGCCCCCCTAATGCCAGGGCCCCTCATATAGAATATACTTACCCTGCTCCCCATCCCCGCACGGGGGAAACACATCTCCCTGTGTCTCTGTGATCATTTCTTTCCTGATCCGCTCGACTTAACCCTTGATTTGGTCTTCTCATCACATCGGTAGAGATGATTTCGCTCACAGTAAATGGAAACAGTCATCATGCCGATTTCCACAGATCTCCCTCCTATTATGTGGCCTAAAGTAGTATGGTGCTCAGGAATAGGCTGTGGGTTTGATTGGCTCATGCTCAATGCCTACGTTAGATATCCATATGAAAAACAGACCATAATAATAATATTCAGCAGCACTGCAGCAGCTAGCCTACTTGCTGATGGTTTCCAGAAAGCCACATAAACGTGAAGAATAATTCAGTGTGACTTAGTGTCTCTCCTGTATATAATGTTAGCTTCAAGAACAGAAGTAGGGTCCCAAAATGGGATGGGGCTTGTTAAAATAGGGCGCATGTTTCAGAAAAGAAATGGATGGGCACAGTGCAGTTTGGGAGGATCCTAATAGAGCACATTCACAAAGCGCCAAGATGTAACATGGCTGAGCCCCCTCTCAGTGGACACCTCCACTACGTGTGACGGGTGCCTTCTAAAATCTCCGCCTGACATTGCCGCAGGCTGGATGAATTCATTAAACGATAAAAGTGCCATTTTTAAACATCAGTAAATTAATTCATGTCAGATAATTGCAAGAGGAGAAAAGGAGGGAATATAAAGACCCTGGATAACAGACTGTCTAGGAAAGAAGCTTTGATAATTACCGTAAAGATAGATAGATAGATAGATCGGATAGATAACCGTATTTTTCATACTATAGGATGCACTTTTTTCACCCAAAAGTGGGGTTGGAAATGGCAATGCGTCTTATAGTGTGAATGCTAATGACCGCTTCCATTATGGAAGTATACAGGAGGTGCAGGGAGTGGTGAGTGAAGCACTGTGCTGGTTGTATTCACCCTCCCTGGTCTTCTGGGCCCTGCTCTGCACTGTGTATAGCAGGGATGGCCAACCTGCGGCTCTCCAGCTGTTGCAAAACTACAACTCCCAGCATGCCCAGACTGCCTATAGCTATCAGCCTACAGAAGTGCATGTTGGGAATTGTAGTTTTACAACAGCTGGTTGGCCATCCCTGGCGTATAGTGTTACGACGCTGTGCAACGTCAGGTCACAGTGCAGAGCTGGGCCCAGCAGAAGACCAGCGGCGAGTGTCAGAATGGTCCGGAACAGTAGAGGTAAGTTTAGTTTTTTTGTCTGATGGAGCTTGGGGAGGGGGTGGTCTGAGGAGGAATGGGGGTCTGATACAGCGATCTTATGGGGTCTGATCTGAGGAGGAATGGAATAAATAATTATTATTATTTTAATACTTCAGGCATTTTGGAACGCAGCGACGCCCATGATCTTTATTTTTTTTATTGTTTATTTATTTTTAATGTAATTATTGGAAGTTATTTGAATTTTAAGATTTTTTTAAATATTGTGAAAAAATTATTATTCATTTTTTTTTTTACATTTTCTTTAACATTTTTTTTTTTAGGTCATCCTAGTTAACTATGAGAAGTTTCTTCCTTACATTGCAATTGCAGATTCGCTATGTTCCTATGGAGCCATGCCACCTCCAGGGCTCCATAGGAACTATAACTGCAATAGCATGGGTTTCTTCAGAGAGACCAGGCTATCACAGATAGTGAACAATGAGACTCCCGATCAATGTATGTGGCAGGAGAGCAATGTTCCTGGAGGAAGCCGCCTCAGATGCCGTGGTTACAATTAACCATGGCATATGAGGGGCTAAATGTCTGCGATCGGCGACATCAACAATTTACAGACATTAGCCCCGGGTGTCTGCTGTTTATGGTTCAATCAATTTTTATTGATAAAATGCATATAATGACAAGCATTGCAGTTAAGATAAAACAAGCAAAATGCTGAGTACATTAGGGTATATCATAGCCTTATGTGAATAAGAATCTGGAACGACAGACACACAAAGACTAGGGACAGGAGGGGGGGTGAGAGGGAAGGGAGTAGGTTAGGGGTCAAGGGTAAGGGACAAGTGGTAATCCTTTATTTCTCAGCTACCAAAAAATTATAGTTCAGGAGCTAGGAGCCAGAGGGGCTAGGGGCCTCAATCCTGCCGGTGTCCAGCCAGCTAGCAAAACGGGCTGAGTTTCTAAATTGGAACCAAGGTTCCCAAGAGCGTAAGAAAACCTGGGCCTGATTATAGGATTCTGATCAGAGTTCCTCCATACGGATTAGGGTGTCCATGGCTGATATCCAGTGTATCCTCTGCAAGCTGTCTGTGGACCTCCATCTTCGTGGAATAATTTGTTGCATGGCTTGTACGAAAATTCTAAGGGCACCCCTCTTTACCATCCAGGGGCGTCCTGGATAGACAGATAGCAGGGCAATCAATGGCGAGGGCGACACATTAGAGTAGTATAGAGCATTGTGTAGGGCGAAGACATCTGCCCACAAAGAAGACACTGCTGAGTTACACCGCCAGCATGTATCTGGGACGGATGGATAATAGCGGTGGACCCTCACTGGGGTTCTATACCATCTCAGAAGAATCTTGTAGTTAAGTTCCTGTAGTCGACATGACACCGTGTATTTATGTGTGAACAGGAGTGCCCTGTTCCATTGATCATCGGATAGAGAAATGTTTAATTCCTTCTCCCATTCTGGTGCGAACTTAGCATTTGCAATTTGAGCTTCGAGAGGCCCGTCCCCAATCTCCCCAATGCCCAACAAGCCGTAGACTAAAGAGATGGCGTGTCCTGGGCCAGAGTCTGCAAGGCAGAGCTTCGTCAGTCAGGGGGGCCGACAACTGTGATCCGGGGGCCAGAGTGCGGAGGAAATTGCGGAGCTGGAAGTAGAGAAACGGATTATTGGAATCTAGCATTTGTTTCTGGTGTGCTAGTGGCAACCAGAAGATCCCAGTCGCCAGGGAGGGATCCAAATCATGGACTATATCCACCCATAACTTACTCTCCCGATGATGGAAAAGATCCAGGACGCAGTTTGCCAGCGCTGCTCTATAGTTAGAATTAAAATTGGGTAAGCCCGCTCCTCCCATGTTTTTGGGACGGGATAGGGTAGCATAACTAATCCTTGCTCGGGACCCAGCCCATATAAATTGTGAAGCCAGCCTGCGGAGCTGACCAAAAAATGTATGTGGGAGGGTACATGGAACCGTCTGGAACAAGTATAAGAGTTTAGGAAGGATATCCATTTTAAGGGCATTGATCCGTCTAAACCACGAGATCGAAGGACCGAGGAGGTCATCCGCAAACAAAGAGAGTTTATGTTCAGTTCGCCCTACTTGTATGCCTTTGATGGACTGGTTAGATCAGAGGGCGTTAGCCAAGGATTCCATACATAGGATGTACAGAAAGGGGGAGAGGGGACATCCCTGGCGGGTCCCGTTTCGTATCTCAAATGGGCTAGAGAGCAATCCGTTAACCCGTACCTGGGCTGAGGTGGAGGCATATAACACCATAATCCTGCTTATCATTTTAGACCCCAGTCCTATGTGTTCCAACGTCCTGGACAGAAACTGCCAATTCACCCTATCAAATGCCTTCTCTGCATCGACCGAGAGAAGACACAGAGGGGTTCTAGACTGTCTCGCTTTGCTAATGATACCGGGTGTCTGCTGTTTAGAACAGCAGACACCAGGGGGCTATGGCACCTGCTGCACTCGTGAGAGGATGCCATCTTTAAACACCTGAAGGGGTTAAACATTTGTGAAAGAATGGATTGTGCTAAAGAGCTCACTGAATTAGAGCGTGGCAAATGAAATTTGTGAAATGTCTTCCCTCCTTGATAGTGGAAGAGTTTAGGTAAAACAGCAACTCAGCCACGAAACGGAGACCACGTAAAGTTACAGAGCGGGGTCTACAAGTGATGGGGCACATAGAGGGGCATTTATAAAAAAAAATTGTAAATTATAGCGCCTGCCATATTTGAGCCATAACATTTTGAGCTTCTCTCCACTTACTGAAGTGGCGTGAAGAGGTGCGGGGCTTATCGCGGCCTGTCGGATTTACTAAAACTCTGGCCAGAAACGGGCCTAAGTTATAGCTCAAGTCTATGTCAGCCCCTACCTGGTATAGATGTAAGTTTCTGGGGCATGGAGAGATGCTCCTAATTTATGAAGAGGCATCTTACTCCAGAACAGAAGGATGAAGACTGGTGTATGGGAACGCCAGCCTTGATAAATCTCCCCCATAGAGCATAAAAGTCACCAACGCTCTGCTGACTCTATAAGTGCGGAGTCCAAACCTCCTCTGGCATTAACATCAGCCTGGAGCTTCATGGCTTGGGTTTCCATGGCCGAGCAGCTGCATGCAAGCGTTATATCACCAAGTACAATGCCAGGCGTGGGATGGAGTGGTGTTAAGCATGCTGCCACGGACTTTGGAGCAGTGGAAACGTCTTCTGTGCAGTAACCAATCACGCTTCTCTATCTGGCGGTCTGGTCTTGGAGTCTTTGGCATGCCTGGAGAAAGTTACCTGCCGGACTGCATTGTGCCAGCTGTAAAAAAGGGATAATACTATGGGGAGGTGAGGTTTTCAGGGGGTCGGCCCCAGCCCATTAGTTCCAGCGAAGGGAAATGTTAATGCTTCAGCAGACTAAGGCTTCTTGCACATGACCGTATGGCTTTTTCAGTATTTTGCGGTCCTCAAAACCGCAAAATATGGATGACGTCCGTGTGCATTCCGTTTTTTGCGGAACGGAACAGCTCGCCCCTGATAGAAAAGTACTATCCTTGTCCGTTATGCAGACAATAATAGGACATGTTCTATCTTTGAACGGAAATACAGAAACGAAAGCATATGGAGTACCTTCAGTTTTTTTTTTGCGGATCCGTTGAAATGAATGGTTCCGTATACAGAACGCAAAAAAACAGAACATAAAACGGAAAAAGAGTGTGCAAGAGGCATAAGACATTTTGAACAATTGTAGGCTTCAAACTTTATGGGAACAGTTTGAGGAAGGCTGTTTTTTGGTCCAGCATGACTGTGCCCCTTTGCACAAAGCGAGGTCCATATCGGCATGGATGGGGGAGTCTAATGTGGAAGAACTTGACCGGCCGCACAAAGCCCTGACCTCAACCCCATCAAACACCACAGCGGAGACTGTGAGCCAGGCCCTCTGCTCCAACATCAGCGTCCTCACAAACCCCGCAAATATTCTTCTGGATAAAAGGTACACTCCAAAATCTTGTAGAAAGCCTTTCCAGAAGAGCAATGGGGGACCAACTGCATATTAACGCCTATGGATTTTTACGCCCCAATGCTCCCACTGAATTGCGCAGGACAAGGGAATTTTCTTGAAATCCAGTGACATACCGGGCTTTCCATGGGTAAGCTAGGCAGAGGCTTCCACCCAGCAGTGAGCCCGGTGACGTCATTGCCACTAATGGGCGGTCTTTAGCAGGCAAGGGCAGCAGTAAAATCTGCCCATTAGAGCCGGTGATGTCACTGGGAACACTGCTAGGCGGAAGCCTCCACCTAGCAGTGTGAAAATGTAAACAAACAGCCCAGGGCAAGGGGGAGCATCGGAGCATAAAAAGGTCAGAAAGCAGAGATAATGAACCGTCAGATGAGCTGCCTGACGGAACAGAGTGAAAAGTCAGACCCTGCTATTAGAGAACCTCAAAGCTGCGCAGAGACAGAGCTTTGAAAGGTGTCCATAGCCTTTAAGGGCCTTTTCTGTGAGCAGCAGGAGGCTGTAGTATCACTACATGGCAGATAGCGGCTACAATGGAAATCGTCTGAATCAAATTAATTAAGGGAGCAGAATCTGTGCCATCAACAAGCCACACCTTGGCGCTGTGTACACACCCACAGAGAACAGTCATCATGTATGTAATCAGGACTCCACCCTGGGGGGCACATGCTTTGCATCACATTTATTATTTTAGACAATTTTTGTGCCTTGCTTGACATTCGGTGTGGCTTAGTGTATTCTCAGGCAAGTCCCTTTCATGTCAACACCGGCGCATGTGTAGTATTGGTTGTTTTTAATTACTCGGGCTGCCCTGCACATGCGCCACTGTGAAAATGAACACATGCAAGAGAACACAGGCCCAGACCAGATAATGGGGGTCATTTATTAAGGGACTTGCAACTATTTTAGTCAGAAAATAGTCACAAGTCCCTTTTGTAACCGGCCGTGCGACAATAGTTAGTTGCACAGCTGTCTTCCTGATGTATTCACCAGTTGGGAGGGATCGGGGGTGGAGTGGGAGCCAGGCGTAAATGTTGGCGAAAAAACTACGTGAAGTATTTATTTCACCGGGTGCAAGGACAGCCATAAATGTGCCTAATTTATGACAAGGCACCCACCTCGTCATCTTATGGCAGTGTAGGGGGAATCTAAGGCCTTTGTAAAAAGCCGGTCTCAGTACATGTGTCCCAATGTGTATGAAGCCTGTGCCTGTCAATAGGCGGTCAGGGGGAGGGGCTGCAAATAAAAAGGGGTGGAGATTGGTTACACTGAGGGGATCGGGCCTGCCCCCTGTGCACTTAAGAGCTAATTTGCATAAAGATTACAAAATTATTTTCTCAGCCATGGATTTGCTAAAGAAAAAGCTTTGTTTTCATCGGGTGAGCAAGTCCTGCTTGACTGAATAGACATTTTGCTGCTGACAGACACCCTTTAATATACAGTGCCTTGCAAAAGTATTCACCCCCCTTGACTTTTTTCGTATTTTGGTGCCTCACAACCCGGAATTATCGTGGATTGAGGATTTGCATCATATAATTTACAGAACATTCCGACAACTCTGAAGATTTTTTTTTCTTTTTTATTGTGAAGCAAACAACAAATAGGACAAAATAACAGAAAAAGTCAATGTGCAGAACTATTCACCCCCCTAAAGTCAGTACTTTGTAGAGCCGCCTTTTGCGGCAATCACAGCTCCAAGTTGCTTTGGATAAGTCTCTATGAGCAGTCGCCACATCTTACCACTGGGATTTTTGCCCATTCTTCCAGAACTGCTCCGGCTCCTTCAGGTCGGATGTTTGCGCTTGTGAACAGCAATCTTTAAGTCTGACCACAGATCTTCTATTGGATTGAGATCTGGGATGTGACTCGGCCATTCCAACACATTTACATGTTTCCCCTTAAACCACTGTGTTTGCTTTAGCCGTGTGTTTGGGGTCATTGTCCTGCTGGAAGGTGAACCTCCGTCCGAGCCTCAGATCACAGAGTGGGACAGGTTTTGCTCAGGAATATCCCTGTATTTAGCACAATCCATCTTTCCCTCAACTCTGACCAGTTTCCCAGTCCCCCCAGCACAATGCTGCCACCACCATGTCTCACTGTGGGGATGGCGTTCTTTGGGTGATGTGATGTGTTGGGTTTGCGCCAGACATAGCGTTTTCTTTCATGGCCGAAAAGTTCAATTTTGGTCTCCTCAGACCAGAGCACCTTCCTCCATACATTTTGGGAGTCTCCTACAGGCCTTTTCGTAAACTCACAACGTGCCTTGTTGTTTTTAGCTGACAGTAATGGCTTTCTTCTGGCCACTCTGCCATAAAGCCCAACTCTATGGAACGTACGGCTAATTGTCGTCCTATATACAGGTCCTCCAGTCTCTGCTGTGGAACTCTGCAGCTCCTCCAGGGTTACCTCAGGTCTCTGTGCTGCCTCTCGGATTAATGCCCTCCTTTGCCCGGTCCGTGAGTTTTGGTGGGCGGCCGTCTCTTGGCAGGTTTGCTGTTGTGCCATGTTCTTTCCATTTGGTTATGATAGATTTGATGCTGCTCCTGGGGATCATCAAAGATTGGGATATTTTTTTTATAACCTAACCCTGACTTGTCCTTCTCAACAACATTGTCCCTTACTTGTTTGGAGAGTTCCTTGGTCTCCATGGCAGTGTTTGGTTAGTGATGCCTCTTGCTTAGGTGTTGTAGCCTCTGGGGCCTTTCAAAAATGACAGATCATGTGACACTCACATTGCACACAGGTGACATCATGTCACAAATTATGTGACTTCTGAAGGTAATTGGTTGCAACAGAGCTTTTTATGGTCTTCCTAACAAAGGGGGTGAATACATACGCACAGGGCAATTTTCTGTTTTCTATTTCTAAACAATAGTTTTATTTAAATATTTTTCTCATTTCACTTCACCAACTTAGACTATTGTGTTCTGATCCATCACATAAGATTCAGATTAACAAAACATTGAACTTAAGGCTGTAATGTAACAAAATACGAAAAAAGTCAAGGGGGAGAATACTTTTGCAAGGCACTGTAAAAATAATCAAAAAGAAATAGACAGAAAATAAAATACAGTTTAAAAGGGGTTAGCCACATTTTGCAAACCCCCTCCGGGCCAGATTTGCAAAAGGGAAGCATACATCTGGCTTCCGGTCCCTACACTGACTAGCCTCGCTCAGGTCCTCGGCTGTCAACATCCGCTTTGATGCTGCTGCAGCCAATGATTGGCTGCAGCAGTGACCTGACCCCCTTGAATCACGTGACCAATTGACATGACACAATGGTAGCAGGTCACCGCTGCAGTAAGTCATTGGCTGCAGCAGTGTTAAAGTGCATGTTGCCAGCGAAGGACCCGAGCAAGGGAGACGAAGGGATCAGGTATGGATGCCATCTTTTTGCAGGTCTGGCCAGGAGGGTGGTGGCATATTAAAATGGAGCAGATTATAAATTAATGAGATAGAAAAAGTAAATTAAAATGCAATTACATTTTCATGAAATAAAATATTTTAAACATAATCCTAACATATTCCCAGCTCGGCAGAGCACTTAGAGGCCACGGCTTTAAGTGTGTCCCGCCGGTGACCGGCGATAATTGGTGATGGATTCAGGCAGCGTGTCATGCCTTCCAGTAAAGCTCCTCTCTATATCTCCGAGATAACCCACAGCCAATAATCTCCCTCATCAAGTCGCTTTCATCGTGCCCAGGAGAGGACGCATCACTCGCTTCAATCAATCACAAGTTGGTCAAGAAACCTTTTAGGTGGAATTTGTATTGATCAGACGCATCCATAAAGCCTGGCAGGAGAACACAGGAGTGCTGACCTACAGCGAGGCTCCACCTGCAGGCTGATGGGGGCATTACATCATGAAATTCCTAATTTGGATGTTTTTGAGGTCAACTACCAGATGCCTGTAAAGGGTTAAGGCAATAGGTTGTAGGAGTGACTACAACCCCCAAACTGTGGTGTGCCCACAGGCCAGAATAAAAGTAGGTGTTCACCTACCCGTGTAAGCTGGATTTTAACTTGCTGCAGGGGATAAGCTGCAGCCAGAGGTGTCCTACAGCTGCCTACCACCCTCATCATCAGGAAAGAATAGCTGTCGACTGAGCGAGCTTACGGCCTGCAGTCATTAAAGGTGTATGGGCACTTTAAGAAATGACAAAAGTGACCCCACGCAAAGTGCACCCCTATCTACCAAAAGGTCCTGCAGAGCACCCTCTGGTTCCTGTAGAGCAGTCTGCAGAGCATTGCATATCCCATGTAGACCTAACAAGTGTAGACAATACAGCAGTCTTTAACCGGTGGCTCTCCAGCTGTTGCAAGACTACAACTCCCAGCAGCTAGGAGTCCGTTTTGCAATACCTGGAGAGGCACAGATTGCAAGCCCTTGAGAGAGAGAAAGGCTCAGACGATGGTGGCCACTGTCAGGAGCTTCTGTGCCTTATCCATCTGACAGAACATCCACCCACAACGGCAAAGCGTTTTCTGTGTGGATCTAGAATCTGCAGAGCATTACATAATCGGTGTCTAGAACCCACCAAAAGATAGCAGAGTATTATCCAACCTCTGATGTCCAGGAATCATCAGATCATTATCGATCAAGCACGAGGCTTGCAGAGCATTGCTTATGTGCTGTGGATCCAGAGATTTATTTTTATAGTGTAGCCCTGCAGAGTATTGAGTCTTGAGTGGATTAAGAACATGCAGAGCTATATCTACCTAATCTGGAATTGGCAGGACATTTATCTATCCAATGTTGATCTGGACCCTACAGAGCAACGTCTATCAAATGTGGATCCAGACCAGAACCTAGATGGTCGGTCTACACCTTGCTGAAGATTCTCTGTGCATTCAGAATTTGCAGAACGTTATCTCATATTGATCCAAACCTTAAAGGGGATCTCTTGTCAAATGTGGATCTAGCAGAGCAGCAAATATCCACAACTGGGCCAGCAAACAGCAGCACATAATATGGATCCAGAACTTGCAGAGCATTATCTATTCCCCCTGTTAACCAATACCCTTGCAAAGCATGTCCTACTAAGTGTGGACCATTACACCGCAGAACATTATCTGAAGAAATCTGTAAGTATAATCACACAACTTTCAGAGCATCATCTACGTGGCCAGTACATAAGTTGCAGAGCATTTTCCAGTCAATAAGCAAAAAACCTGCAGAGCATTATCTGTACAGTGTGGAGTGAGAACATGCAGCAGAACATTTTCTTTCCACTTCTCACCTAGTCTTCTATTTAGCTAGACTTTGCAGAGCAACTGACTAGTATAGATCCCTAACATCTCATTTCTAATCTGGTCCAGATCAGGCACCTGCAGAGCATTTTAGAGCGAATACAGAACTTATTGAGCATTTCATAGTTTGGATGCAGAGCATTATCTCTCTAGACTTTGCAAAGCATTATCTGTCTAGTGCAAATCAAGAAAGCATTGTCTAGATGCAGAACATTGTAGGTCTGGAGTTGCAGAGCATTGTCTAGTTTACATGCAGAACACTGTCTATCTCCAGTAGGTACAGAAGTTGCAGAGCATTGTCTAGATGCAGAACATTGTAGGTCTGGAGTCGCAGAGCATTGTATAGTTCACATGCAGAACACTGTCAGAGCACTACACCAATCTAGTGCTCCTAGAAACATGTTATCTAATCCCCCGGCACAGACTATTTTGCAGGCAGAGTCCTGACCCACCAACCTGCAGAGCATTATCTGTTCACATCTGCAATAAAGATGCAGCCATGACCCAGCCCCAGTGCAGAGCACATGTTACTTGAACCTGACGGAAAGTCACTACCTCTGCAGAACACCCCAACCCCCTGGAGAGAGACTTAAAGCGCCCTCCTCCACAGCAGCCAGGTGACCTACCTGTGCCCAGGTCCTGGCAAGTGAAGATGCCAGCCTGATGGCTGAGGGTACAGCAGAAATTGGCAGGCTGAATCTCAGAGAGGAACAGGTGATGGGATGTCAGAGCAGGAGACAGGAGCACAGCTGCATAGTGCAGGTGGAGTGAGACCTGGTGCCACTGAGACAGAGGTAAGAGATGCAGGAGGGAGGAGAGCCAGAGGATGCGTGCACTCAGCTCTAACCCACGGGAGGCTGCCCCCTGCAGAGAGCCTGCGGTACCCGCCTCCCCCACAGGGCGGCAGCAGAGAGCAGGCACCGTCTACCAGAGGCGCTCTCCAGGGTGCTGAACCAGGGGTTAAGTGGCGCTGAGCTGAGGCAGGAGGTGAGGACTGACACTCGGATGCCTTTCACACCTCTCTGCAGGCTGCATGCTGGAATAAGGCACAGGGATGCGCACTGTGCAAGTGCTAACTGGCAGAAGATGGGATAAGGGAGGTGGCAAATGGCTAAGGCAGGGTTTACTGAAATCACACTTGGCTGTGGCAAGGAATAGGTTAAACCATGCATTTCAATGAAGCTGGCAAGCAGACAGGCTTAAGGAGGTGGTTATGGAAAGAGTTAATGCTGCACATCATTCTGGCAGAAAGGGGTTAAATCATAGCAGAAGAGGAATGCAGCATGCGATACTGGTAGGGGAAGGGTTACCGGATGTAGAAGAGGGCCATTTCTACGATCCCAGCAGTGTAAGGGTTAAGGGATGCTATTATACAATTCTGAAAGTGCCAAGGGATGTACAGAGGGGTCAAAAGGATGTTATTACTCTGGATGGGAAAGGGTTAAGGAAGGCTATATATGATTTTGGGGGGTAAAGAGATACAGGACGCTGTGTGTGACTATTAGGAAGAGGAAGGGTTAAGAAATGCCACATTAATCCTGACGGGAAGGGTTAAGTAATGCTATATATTATTAAGGGATGCAATATATGATCCAGGAAGGGTTAACGACTGCTATATATGACTCTGGCAGGGTAAGGGTTAATAGATGCTATATGTTATTTTGAGAGTTACAAGGGTTAAAGATATTACATAAGCTTCAGACAGGAGTTAGGCGGGGTTTAAATGGTTAATGTGGGGGGTTTCCATCTGGCATGGTAAGGGTTAAGGCTCCCGTCAGCCACGTACACAGGACGAGGTGACACGATGCCAAGAACGACACCGGCACAAGAAGAGCTGACCGACTGTGTCCCGGAATGGGTTAAACACAGCTGGGTTTGTTATCCTATTAATCTCATAAAGGGGGGGGGGGGGGGGTTAAAGCCCATCAGGATCCACATTTTGTGAAGGGTTAACAGGTGGCACACGCGGGGTTACATTCTGCAGCAGTGTTTGGGTGTTGCGCTAATGATGTCTGGCATGGGAGGGGTTAAGTGATGTTCAGATGCAGAATGGTTAGAGACGTTACCATGGCAACACCCCAACCATCTCCCCAAGTCCAGCACCTGTCACTGCGCTCGTCGTCCTTGAGAATTTGATAAAGCCGTGGATGATGAGAGTGAATTCCATAGGAGAGCGCCCCCCACGGGGGTGCCAGGGTCAGGCAGCGCCCAGTGGCAGGGTGGGCCGAGGTCACGGGCAGGTGTAGTGAGGTAGAAGGAGGCACCATGCTGGGAGTCGTTCTGCCGCAGCCGCCCCCCCCCCTCCTCACGGATTACAGGAGCTCTTAGCCTTTTTAACCCACAGATTTAAACTCAAATCCCCGGCCGCTCAGTAACCCTTTCCTTGCCAGCCTGCCGCGAGGACGCCAGGAAACACGACGCTGAGCTCAGAACGGCAGGAGGCGTCTCTCCTCACAGGATCAGGAGAAACGGCCGACTTGTGGAACTACTACTCCCAGCAATGCCAATGACATATCGTAACCATTGCTGGAAGGAGTAGTTCGACAACCGTATAACTAAATCAATCATTCGCCTTGGTTGAGCTGTGGTCCGCCTCTCGTGGAACTACAAGTTCCAGCAATGCTTTGTAGGTCATCACTGAGCGAAAAAACTCAAGCTGCTAATGCTGTGAGTAGTAGTCCCACAACAGACAGACTATGTCTCCAGTGTGCCGTTCTGCCCTCTCCACGAGGGGTGGCATCCTTTCAATCCTGCAGGATGTATGTACATGGCCCCCTGGTGTCACCATCTATAAGCTCAAAATGAACAGGGAGTTGCAAATGTCTACACCCCCCCCCCCCTCGGACCTTCACCCCCCCACTGCAAAGTGTGTACAGCAGGTGACCTCACTGGGCTGGGGGGCACCCAATATGGCCGCCTTCCCTTCCCTGTGCGCAGTGATGACAGCGGATACAGTCGTGTTTTAATCTCCCCGCAGATTACCACATAGGCCGAGGATGACGTTACCTTCTATAAACTCCAGAGGCGTCGCTCAGATTTATGGCACGAGATTAAACCCTGCTGTCGAAAGCTCATCCCCCGCCGCGTAATACTCCCCAGCCATCAGCAGCATTACTACACCGGCCGTGCCCTGTCTGCGGGTAACGAGGTGACGTCCAGAGTGGGACGCCAATTAAAGGGCATCTGTCAGCAGTTTTGTCCCTATGACACTGGCTGACCTGTTACATGTGCACTTGGCAGCTGAAGACGTCTGTGTTGGTCCCATGTTCATGTTTCCTGCATTGCTGAGAAAAATTATGTTTTATTATATGCAAATGAGCCTCTAGGAGCAACGGGGGCGTTACCATTACACCTAGAGGATCTGCTCTCTCTGCAGAAGGCAAGGCCAGGCTTGATAACATTTTCACAGCAGTTGCAGAGAGAGCAGAGCCTCTAGGTGTAATGGTAACGCCCCCGTTGCTCCTAGAGGCTCATTTGCATATAATAAAACATAGTTTTTCTCAGCAATGTGGGCACAGATGAACATGGGAAAAACACAGATGTCTTCAGCTGCCAAGTGCACATGTAACAGGTCAGCCAGTGTCATAGGTACAAAACTGCTGACAGATGCCCTTGAAGGAGTGTTATGGAATGAAAGCTGCTGTATGGTGGCCATATTGGTTGTCACGCTTTATAATGAACACAAGAACAGCAGACTGTACAGGTAACATATACTTTATTGAAGTAGAGCAGAGACAATATGGGAGGGGGGGGTCACTATTTGTCTTCGGGGGGCAGCACCAGGCTCTCCGGGTCATAGTAGTTCACTTCAATGAGAGGTAGACCCAGCGCCTCTTTCCTCTTTATCTGCCGCTCGGCCTCCTTGCGAGCCCAGTCCCTCATCCTGCAGGAAGACAGCGGAGAGACAGGGTGTGAAAATTAGAGAAGAAGCAAATACAAAAGAGACAGGCCATGAGGGAAAGAGACCGCATACTAGAAGAGAGGGATGACAGCGACATAGAAGGGGGGGGGGGAAGGGGGATTTGTGGCCAAAGGAGGAGAAGAGGAGTATATGAGATGTAAGGGGAGGGGGTGGAAAAAGTTGTCAATGGGGGTGAGTAAAGTTGTCAGTGGGGGGAGGGTGTAAGAAGGTAAAAGATGGGGGGGGTCCTGCTGCCTCCTATATGTCACAGGTCTCCTGTAGCGTTGAGAGAGTTCTTAAGCGGAGCCGCTATTTCTGGCAGCTGCTCATTAAAGCGAATTAGCAGCTTCCTCACCTCCGATCGAGCCTCAGCCACAACACGTCGAACTCCCACGGAGAGGCAGAAAACAGCAGCCCCCCTGACACCTCGCTGTCCCTCCCCCAGCATCGCTCTGATATCAGGCAGCTCTCGCCCCCAGCCTCGGGGTGTGCGGAGGGCAACCCTGCAAATTAGTGGATCCAGCTGTGGTGCCAGTACAGATCAGTTACCAATACCAGGGCCATAATGCAAAGGGTAGCGGGCACTGCCGGCATGTCCTGGGTGGTGTGATGTGGACCTAGAAGATGCATGCCTTCCTTGGCATTTGGCCTGGCGCAGAGCTGGTGCCCATGAAGCGACAGGGCACGAGGCAGGCACCTAATGTGCGGCTTCACGCAGACGAGCAGGGTGGCACACAGTCTTTTAAGATGAAAGGTGCCAGAGTTCAAGAGATCGGGCACCATCTGGGCATACTGGTCAACGTGCAGCAGCTGCTGTCGTGCATGGGTGGAGGGTTCAGCAAGAAGTGCAGTGGTTAGGGGACGATGCCTCTCTGGTGTTGGAGGCGCGAGGTTGGGAGGAGGTGGGGGGGGCTGCTGTTTTCTTCCATCTCAGCGTGAAAATAAATAATTGATTTGTGCTCATTAGACGTCTCCCTCAGGAAGTGTGGACGGCTGTACAGCCATTTCCTGCCGGCGAGAGGCTGCCCTCGCACTAATCACTCCGCCGGCCCGAGGACGTCTGCACCAGGTGACAGGACCCCACGGCTGTCCTCATCCCACTTATCAGACCCTTCTCCGGTACAGGCAATTAGCAGCTATATCTAGTCGCTCCGCAGCCCATAGGGGGTTTGCTTCCAATCTACCCCCCCAATGGCGGCAGTGGGGGGGGGTGTCACTTCAGCCATGGATGGAGCATCATCTGCACGCTCCTGTCAGAAGAAGACTTATAACTGCAATCTACTCTGCCCCTCAGAGATGACGAAGTGATGGGAATACGACAGCTGAGGGTGCAATGGCCACTGCGAGAGTGCATTTAGAGTGCGGCGGGGAGGGGGAGGCGCAACGCAGCCGGGTTGTAAGGAGAGACCAGGAGAAAAGCGATAGGGCACTCACCCCCTCTCCGGAGAGTAGTAGATATATACGGTTCCCATCACAAGACAGACTGAAACACCAAAGAAGAAGACCAGCCGCATGTTCCGGAGATCTTGGGTCGGGTCGTCGCTGAATCCGTGCCAGTCCGGGTTCTGGAAAGGAAAAAATATATATATATTATTAATTGGCGGTAATGCCACCATTGTAGGGTGAAAGAACATGGCCGACAGTTGGGCCCTAAAGTCATGGGAAGGATTAAAATAACCAGGGGAACCATTGTGTACAGTGCGGTTAACCGGTCGCGGCTTTCACGTTGCGCCCATGTGTCTCAAAGAGAGTCAGCTCTTGGGGGGCAGCAGCGGATAAACAGGAGAGATGAAAGCGCCAGGTGCTATTGTATGTTCTCATCACACGGGGGCTGAGAGCAGGGGTGAGCCGAGCCGCTGCAGCCCCCGAACAAAGGGAGAGCCGCTAATGAGGAGGCAGCATACAATGGAGGCTCACTGCAGAGAAAGAGCGCGCCGCTAAAGAAAGAAGAAACCAAGAACTAAAGAAGAAGAAAAAAAAACTACGGGGGGGGGGAACTGGCGGAGGAATGAGACAGCCGCATCAACCGCTCCACCACCGCCACAGGATACCATGGACACACACTGCCCCCTGCTGCTGCATGAGGGAACAGCACCCTGCACACGGTACAGGGACGTATTAAAAAGTCATACCCTCAGGGGCCCTATAACGTTCCGGCTGGTTGCACTGTCCTCTGCCCGATGGCTCCATGGGTTCAGAAACAGGATCACCTACTGACGGAGACTGATCAGAGCAGATGTCCCAGGTTCTTGAAGGTTCAGGGGGGAATGTCAGTGACAACGGGGCGTGACACAAACTATTGACATACAACTGTGTGCATGACCGGATCCGAAATGTTCTGTGGCCTCTCAGGGGTTAATCACGACCAGTCTGCTGCTTGTGATCGAAGGGGCTCAACTTGTTATACCCCCAAAAAGTCACATGACATAGCCCTAAATCCCCGATCCCCTATTTGCGGCTTGCAAAACTACAACTCCCAGCATGCCCTGCCAGCCTGAGGTGGGTCCTTTTGAAAATTCAAACATAGTAACAGAATTCTGCTGTAGTGATTATTCGAAGGCAATGCTGTCACATGACAGTGGAGGCCAACGACTACTACCCGTGGTGCCGGCGGAAGGGACCAGAGAAAGAAAGCTGTATAATCAGTATGCAGTGAGCTCCCCCTAGTGGTGGCTGTATAATCAGTATGCAGTGAGCTCCCCCTAGTGGTGGCTGTATAATCTGTATGCAGTGAGCTCCCCCTAGTGGTGGCTGTATAATCTGTATGCAGTGAGCGCCCCCTAGTGGTGGCTGTATAATCTGTATGCAGTGAGCGCCCCCTAGTGGTGGCTGTATAATCTGTATGCAGTGAGCTCCCCCTAGTGGTGGCTGTATAATCTGTATGCAGTGAGCTCCCCCTAGTGGTGGCTGTAAAATCTGTATGCAGTGAGCTCCCCCTAGTGGTGGCTGTATAATCTGTATGCAGTGAGCTCCCCCTAGTAAAGGCTGTATAATCTGTATGCAGTGAGCTCCCCCTAGTAAAGGCTGTATAATCTGTATGCAGTGAGCTCCCCCTAGTGGTGGCTGTATAATCTGTATGCAGTGAGCTCCCCCTAGTGGTGGCTGTATAATCTGTATGCAGTGAGCTCCCCCTAGTGGTGGCTGCATTTATTATTACATTCAATATGTGCTGTATAATCAGTATGCAGTGAGCTCCCCCTAGTGGTGGTTGCATATATTACATTCCATAGGAGCTGTATAATCTGTATACAGAGAGCTCCCCCTAGTGGTGGCTGTATTTATTATTACATTCCATAGTAACTGTATAATCTGTATGCAGAGAGCTCCCCCTAGTGGTGGTTGTATTTATTATTACATTCTATAGGAGCTGTATAATCTGTATGCAGTGAGCTCCCCCTAGTGGTGGCTGCATTTATTATTACATTCGATAGGAGCAGAATAATCTGTATGCAGTGAGCTCCCCCTAGTGGTGGCTGCATTTATTATTACATTCGATAGGAGCAGAATAATCTGTATGCAGTGAGCTCCCCCTAGTGGTGGCTGCATTTATTATTACATTCAATATGTGCTGTATAATCAGTATGCAGTGAGCTCCCCCTAGTGGTGGTTGCATATATTACATTCCATAGGAGCTGTATAATCTGTATGCAGTGAGCTCCCCCTAATGGTGGTTGTATTTATTATTACATTCCATAGGAGCTGTATAATCTGTATACAGAGAGCTCCCCCTAGTGGTGGCTGTATTTATTATTACATTCCATAGTAACTGTATAATCTGTATGCAGAGAGCTCCCCCTAGTGGTGGTTGTATTTATTATTACATTCTATAGGAGCTGTATAATCTGTATGCAGTGAGCTCCCCCTAGTGGTGGCTGTATTTATTATTACATTCCATAGGAGCTGTATAATCTGTATGCAGAGAGCTCCCTCTAGTGGTGGTTGTATTTTTTATTACATTCGATAGGAGCAGAATAATCTGTATGCAGTGAGCTCCCCCTAGTGGTGGCTGCATTTATTACTACATTCAATAGGAGCTGTATAATCTGTATGCAGTGAGCACCCCCTAGTGGTGGCTGCATTTATTATTAAATCCAATAGGAGCTGAATAATATGTATGCAGTGAGCTCCCCCTAGTGGTGGCTACATTTATTATTACATTCCATAGGAGCTTTGTAAACTGTAAGATCCCCTAGGGTTGGCTGCATTTGTATAAACCTGTATTAATTTAGCTCCCCCTATTGGTTGCTGTATTTATTACAATAAAAGTTCCCTGGTGTGCCCATCCTCTCCCCGCTATGGTGCCAGCCTCCCCCTCACAGTCTCAGGTGTAATAACCAGCAGAAACAGAAGTTACAGCTGTTGTCTGCAGCAACCAATCAGATTCCAGCTTGTATTTTCCAGTAGCAGATATTAAAGCTGGAATCTGATTGGTTGATATGAGCACCTGCTCACAAGTCATATTTATCAGGGTATGACAGGTAGGGGGCGCCATCTAGTTAGACATCAGTTTAGGTGAAGTTACCTTGTCGTACACATTAATCTCATCGTGGTCGTCGTGCTGGTGGTTGGGCGGGGCGCTATGACTGACAGAGACCGGGGTAGTGGACTCCGCCCGAGGACCAGTATGAAGTCTGTACACCGGGGCTGTCCTTAGTAGCCTCGTAGCCCCGGACAACCTCAGCGCCCGCAGACACAAGGGCATCGCCATGTTAGCTCTGCCCGGAGAGCAGACGCAGAACACGCCGGAAGAGGCGGGCTCCTGTCAGGCTCCCCCCCAATCAACGCTCGGGAAACAGTAACCGGCTGGCGAAAAATGACCAATCAAAAGCTTTATCTAGACAGCGCAAAGCACGCTAAAGGGGCGGAACCCCTGTCTCCCTTGACCAATGAGCGTCCGCGGTTCTATTTGGCTGACGGATTGACCAATAGGATTCGCGATTTTTGTGAGCGCCATTTTTACTGTGCCCGTATAAAAGGAGGGTGACAGCGTACGTTACCATGGAAACGTTGCCGGGCCGATTAAGATGGCGGAGCTGAACGAGCATCACCGCGGAGAGGTTCTCAGTTATATGCGATTCGCTCAGTCCAAGCGACTGCTCCGGCTTAAGAGCGTGGCCTCCTGCTTCCAGGATGTGCGGGAGAGCCGGCTGGTGGAGGACACGTACACGGCGGAGGAGGTAGCCGAGCTCCTGAGCGGCCTGCAGGCTGTGGTGCAGAGCGAGCTGGAACTGGAGCTCATCAACTCGGCCCATACCAATGTGCTTCTCTTACAGCAGCTCTTCTCCCAGGCCCAGCACTGGCACCTCCGGCTGCACACCGACATCTCCGAGCTGGAGAACCGCCAGCTCCTGGAGCAGGTGGCCGAGCTGGAGAAGAGCCAGGAGCTGGGGCCCTCTACTAAGGGCCCCCAGGCCAACAAGCCTAGACTGGTCCCATTGAGCGAGGGCGGTTCTTCCTCGGACCTTCTCCACAGTCAGATCACCCGTCTCCAGGAAGAGAACGACAAGCTGCGCTCCCGGCTCCGCACTCTGGAAGGCCAAGCGACCGCCGCCCTGGACGACAAACGCAGCGTCGAGCAAACCCTCAAAGATCTGAAGATCCAGTTCCAGGCCAAGCAGAACTCCCAGGCTACACAAGGGGTCAGTCACCTGGAGGACACCGTGACCAACCTCAAGCTGGAGTTCCAGAAGACCCTAGGCGACCACACGAGCAGCCAGAAGAACCTGGAGGAGAACCTGACCACGACCAAACATGAGCTCCTGAGGGTCAATGAGCAGCTGACCATGGCGGAGAAAGAGCTGGAAAAGAAGTTCCAGGAGACCGGCGCCTACCGTAACATGAAGGACATCCTGACCCGGAAAAACGAGCAGATCAAGGACCTCCGCAGGAAGTTGTCAAAGTATGAAGCGGAAGACTGAGCTGCAGCCGGCCGAGTCCCATGTTCTTGGTTGACCTGTTCTATAACTTTGATAAACCCAAAGATTTGGCTCCAGCCTGAACCCATAATCCGGATTATCAGAATAAATTACACCAGTTTAGTTTTTCCCCACCATTAAACTAGTCGTCATTGACATTTCTTAACCCAGCTGAACTTCCTGACCACACAGCCAGTCTCAAGGTGGAGTTACAGAAGATCCTAGGTAGTGATCTTCGAACCTGTAGCTCTCAGCTGTTGTAAAACTACAACTCCCATCATGCCCTGATAGCCTGCCGCTGGCAATTCAGCAGCTGGAGAGACACAGGTTTGGAGACCTCATCCTCAAGCACCTGACCACCAGTAGACGAGAACTCTCCATCCATGACCGAAAAGAAGCTGAAGAATCTCCAAGTGTAGTGAAACATGAGCAGGACCTGAAGATTGCTGCCACCACAAATCCAAGGGGGACATTTCTTATGATATCAGAGGTGGATCATCTTCTCACACTCTGTAGTTTCTGGCCTGAAACACAAGCCCATCCCCTATATCTGGAAGTTTGGATTCTTAGATGATGATAGAACAAGCCTTCTTCCACCCCCCCCCCCCAGAGTTGGACTCCTTGACATGGCGGGGTCAAGTCTCTGATATTAGGGGCCCTATTCTCCAAGCGTGTTGACCTCAGTATAATCCCAGTGCTACAGGGACACGCGGCAGCTGAAATCACACAATGTTTGGGTACACAGTGACCACCACAAATAAGGCTCTGTTCACATCAAGTTTCAGATTTTATCATAAGTGGCAGCAAAATATTGCAATCTGCTGCGCTATGTTCTCCGGTAAAATGCTGGACACCTTGATGGAAACCTAGTGGAGTCAATGGAGCCCATTGGGTAATGTTGGCATTTGTTGTGTCTATCAATCGAGCAGAACAATGGAATTGATGAATGCAGATGTGAACAGAGCCTTAGTCGCCTACAATTTTTTTTTTTGGGGCCATGTTGGGTTACATGTATTGTATGTTTCCGCCTGTTGTGACTTTGGATTCCTCGTGTCGAAGGCCATCAGATGGCCCTGACCTACAACCCGATCAACTTCCGGTATTCGGGTACTTCCAGATGGGACATAAAAAGCGGTGGCTTTTGTTGCAGGGTGAAATCCGCTGCAGCCTTCGTGTCTGCACCGCAGGTCAATTTCTGCACAAAATTATTATTATTTTTTTTTTACGCAACATGAAAATTTGATGCTTCTGCAAAATCCTGCAGATTTTCCGTCCCAACTGAAGTGGCAGAAAATCTGCAGTGTGTCTGCCCCTACTGATCAGCTACTTCCTCAGAAGGCGCTCATTCCTGCTCTATCCTTCCATCCAGTGATACGGGAACCAACTGGAAAATTTTAATGTTTTTTTTTTTTTTCCACTTCATTAAAACTGTAGAAGCGTTGCCTACTTTATCCACTGGAGATTCACGCAATAGGTTTAAAAAAAATAGCAGGCCCTAAAAAGCAGGCGTCCTCAAACTGCGGCCCTCCAGCTGTTGCAAAACTACAACTCCCAGTATGCCCGAACAGCATACAGGTATCAGCCTACAGCAGGGCATTGTGGGAGTTGTAGTTTTACAACAGCTGGAGGGCCGCAGTTTGAGGATGCCTGCCCTAAAGGGAGGGGTGCTATCTACAGAGCTAGAAAATGCCTAGATAGCTGCTGCAGAACTTCAGGTTATATTTTATTGAGGTGCATGGAAGTATTCGTGTGACTACCAAAATATCTGATTTAATATATGCAAATGAGCCCTAGGAGCAACAGGGGCGTTGCCTTTACTCCTAGAGGCTCTGCTCTCTTCATTTTGATTGACAGGTCCAGGTGTGATGATTTTTACACTGCCTGGTCCTGTCAAAGTGCAGAGGGCGCATCTGTTTCAGAGAAAGCTCAGCCTCTAGGTGTAATGGTAACGCCCCCGTTGCTCCTAGAGGCTCATTTGCATATAATAAAACATCCGTTTTCTCAGCAATGTGGGCACATAGGAACATGGGACCAACACAGATGCCTTCAGCTGCCAACAGGTCAGCCAGTGTCATAGGGACAAAACTGCTGACAGATGCCCTAAAATTCACACCCCTAGAGCGGTTGTCTCACTCTGTGGCTCCCCAGCTGTTTCAAATCTACAACAGCCAGCATGCTCTGATAGTTGCAGGTTGTCAGGGCATGCTAGGAGTAGTAGTTATGCAATAGCCCCGTGGCTGAGTTTCCTTCATTACTCTGTGCAGTGCTCAGTTTCCTAAAAACAGTTTATTCACACACAACACGGGGCCAGGGAAACTGTACAAAGCGGAAATACAGCGATTCTTCAGGTGTCGTCCTCATTCCAGGGGTTTAGCACGAGAGGCTTCAGCGTTGGCCCTCAGCACGGCTCCTGGACTGGGATACGGTCTCTGCTGAAACAAGGGTCCTGCAGCCGTGGTGTCTGCCCCAGTTTTGGCCTCGTTTCTTTTGGGAAGTCCTGTAGACCAGGTGCCCCTAACAACAGCAAAGCAAACAATCAGCTATATTATCTTACTGGATAACTCCAGCTTGTAAAGGAGGAGGGTCCCTGCTTGTTCAGTGTCTGCAGAGAATGTGGAAAGTTGCACTCTGGAGATAGGGAAATGTCAGGGGTAAAGACAAAGCTGGAAAAAAACTGATGCCTGACTGCACCAGCAGAATAGTGAGTGCAGCTCTGCAGTATAATACAGGATGTAACTCAGGATCAGTACAGGATAAGTAATGTATGTACACAGTGACCACACCAGCAGAATAGTGAGTGCAGCTCTGGAGTATAATACAGGATGTAACTCAGGATAAGTAATGTATGTACACTGACTACACCAGCAGAACAGTGAGTGCAGCTCTGGAGTATAGTGCAGTATGTAACTCAGGATCAGTACAGGATAAGTAATGTATGTACACAGTGACTGCACCAGCAGAATAGTGAGTGCAGCTCTGGGGTATAATACAGGATGTAACTCAGGATCAGTACAGGATAAGTAATGTATGTACACAGTGACTCCACCAGCAGAATAGTGAGTGCAGCTCTGCAGTATAATACAGGATGTAACTCAGGATCAGTAATGTCAGGGCTCCAGATGGCGACCAAAACGGTCGCCAATGCGCCTTAAAATTTGCAGATGGCGACAAGACTTTTTAGTCTTGTCGCCATTTGCGACTGTACCGCCGCGATCCTGCGCAGCCTAAGTTCAGTAGCACACTGCACAGTGGAGAAGGAAGGAGTCCCTCCCTCTCCACTGTGACGCTGCCGCCACTACCACCAATGGGGAGATAGCAGGGAGGAGCTGTCGCCACTGCGCCGCCAATGAAATGAATGTAAAACATAAGTGTCTGCGACTCTGCAGCGGTATCACAGACCCGGCACCCGGCCTCAATAACAGGGCAGGCGATCCGCGGCCATTAACCCCTCAGGTGCCCCAGATCGCATGCCCTGTTATTGAGGCCGGGTGCCCGGTCTGCGATACCGCTGCAGACAATTGTATGGAGTCAAAGAGGACCTTTCGTGGGTCCAAAGAATCTGAACTTATCAGCAGGCTGCATAGAGCGGCGCCCAGGGATCTAAGTGCACTTACTATTATTCCTGGGCGCCGCTCCGTTCGTCCGCTGTGGCCCCCGGTCTTTTCAGCATTCAGAGGAAGGAGGAGGAGACGCCAGTGTCTGTCCTTCTCCCTGACAGCAGCGCTGTCCAATCACAGCGCAGAACTCAGAGCCAGGGAGGTTTTTTCTCCCTGGCTTTGAGCTCTGCGCTGTGATTGGACAGCGCTGCTGTCATGGAGACGGAGACACACTGGCGTCTCCTCCTCCTTCCTCTGAATGCTGAAAATACCGGGGGCCACAGCGGACGAACGGAGCGGCGCCCAGGAATAATAGTAAGTGCACTTAGATCCCTGGGCGCCGCTCTATGCAGCCTGCTGATAAGTTCAGATTCTTTGGACCCATGAAAGGTCCTCTAGTGCGCTCTCCCAAAGCCTCTTCCCCCCCCCCCCCCCCCCCCCCCCCATTATCACTGGCCACAAGTCGTCCCCGTCTCCCTCCCATTGTTATATGGTGGCCACAGGGTCCCATCCCCTTCATTGGTGGCAGTGGCAGATTACACTGCTGGGGCTCAGATAGTTACCATGGCAGCCAGGAAGCTACTGAAGCCCTGGCTGCCATGTTCAGCTCCCTGCTGCTGTGTGTACTATGCACAGGGCAGCAGGGAGAGTGTGAGGTCCTATTCACCCTGATAGAGATCTATCAGGGTGAATAGGACAAGGGATGAAAAGATCCAGGTTCTAGTCCCTAATGGGAGAAATGGTTGTCAAATAAAAAGTAAAAAAAAAACTAAAAAAATACTAAAAGTTTAAATGGCCCCCTTCCCAGTTTTACATATAAAATTTACAAACAAAGAACATATTACATATCGCCACGTCCCAAAAAGTGTGAGCTATTAAAATATTAAAAAATATTCCCGCTCGGTGAAGGCCGTAACAGAAAAAAAAAAACTCTAAACCACGCAATTCGCCATTTTTAGTCACCTTGTTCCCCAGAAAATGTCCCTGGATGTGAGAGGCATGTGGTGCTGTTTTCTCCTATATGTAGTGCACCTGCGTCTCATCTTCTCAAAGTCCTTTTTTTTAAAATGATATGCATTTTAAATTTGGCGACTAAAAAATGTAATTTGGCTCCTAAATTTTTTAGTTTAGGAGCCAATGGCTCCTGGTCATTTTTTTTTGTCTGGAGCACTGAATGTATGTATACAGTGACTCCACCAGCAGAATAGTGAGTGCAGCTCTGCAGTATAATACAGGATGTAACTCAGGATCAGTAATGTATGTATACAGTGACTGCACCAGCAGAATAGTGAGTGCAGCTCTGCAGTATAATACAGGATGTAACTCAGGATAGGTAACACAGGGACTCGCCTCATGCACATGTAGTGTATCCCATAGTATATAGAGTTATACATCAGTTTAGATTCCTATTTTGTGCAGGTTGGAGATAAGAATAGGGAGGACTTTACCTTGGAGCATCAGAATAAGCACTTGGATCCATGGGATCGATCTCTTCTTCTTTCCTCCCTGTGAAGATAGAAGCTTTGGTCATACTGACGTCTACCTATCGTTCTAGCAGAGAACCTGCACATCACCTCCTGCTCAGACACCTTTTTTTGGTTTTGGATATGGAGCGATTTCCTCCCTTCGAATGTGTCTTCTCTCCTTTACCTCCTCCCTCTCCGGCCACTCTGGTTTCTCCGGCCGCTCCTCCGGCTCTACAAACAGCAGTTCAACTATGAATACACGGGGTGTAGTAGAGAAGAAGAATGCAAAAGGAGGAGTGTGGTTACCTTTCTGTTTGGAGGTGCATTTGGTGATGACAGCGTTGGGGTCATGTGGGGACAACCAGGACACCATGTCCGTCTCCACATTCCAGTAATACGGCAGGCCGCTGAGCAGAGAGAAAAAACAATGTAATCCACATATCCTGACAGACGGGGGAAACGACGCCGACCCAAAAAACCTATAGACATGACTAATAGCAAGATCATAAGACAGCCTGCAAACATCGAGATCACTATTATCACCAGACATGAGCCGTACATCACTGCCGAGATCACTATTATCACCAACCACAATATATACATCAGTACAGAGATCACCATCGCCAGAGGCGATCCGTACATCATTTCCAAGATCACTATCATCACGAGACACGATCCGTACATCACTGCTGAGATCACTATTATCACCAGACACAATCCGTACATCACTGCTGAGATCACTATAATCACCAGCCACAATATATACATCATTGATGAGATCACTATTATCACCAGACACTATCGGTACATCACTGCTGAGATCACTATTATCACCAGACACGATCCACACATCACTGCTGAGATCACTATTATCACCAGACACGATCCACACATCACTGCTGAGATCACTATTATCACCAGACACGATCAGTACATCACTGCTGAGATCACCATTATCACCAGACACGATCCGTACATCACTGCTGAGATCACTATTACAAGACACTATCAGTACATCACTGCCGAGATCACTATAATCACCAGACACGATCAGTACATCACTGCTGAGATCACTATTATCACCAGACACAATCCGTACATCACTGCTGAGATCACTATAATCACCAGCCACAATATATACATCATTGCTGAGATCACTATTATCACCAGACACGATCAGTACATCACTGCTGAGATCACTATTATCACCAGACACGATCCTTACATCACTGCTGAGATCACTATTATCACCAGACACGATCCACACATCACTGCTGAGATCACTATTATCACCAGACACGATCCACACATCACTGCTGAGATCACTATTATCACCAGACACGATCAGTACATCACTGCTGAGATCACTATCACCAGACACGATCAGTACATCACTGCTGAGATCACTATTATCACCAGACACGATCCTTACATCACTGCTGAGATCACTATTATCACCAGACACGATCCACACATCACTGCTGAGATCACTATTATCACCAGACACGATCCTTACATCACTGCTGAGATCACTATTATCACCAGACACGATCCACACATCACTGCTGAGATCACTATTATCACCAGACACGATCCACACATCACTGCTGAGATCACTATTATCACCAGACACGATCAGTACATCACTGCTGAGATCACCATTATCACCAGACACGATCCGTACATCACTGCTGAGATCACTATTATTACAAGACACTATCAGTACATCACTGCCGAGATCACTATAATCACCAGACATGATCAGTACATCACTGCTGAGATCACTATTATCACCAGACACAATCCGTACATCACTGCTGAGATCACTATAATCACCAGCCACAATATATACATCATTGCTGAGATCACTATTATCACCAGACACGATCAGTACATCACTGCTGAGATCACCATTATCACCAGACACAATCCGTACATCACTGCTGAGATCACTATAATCACCAGCCACAATATATACATCATTGCTGAGATCACTATTATCACCAGACACGATCAGTACATCACTGCTGAGATCACTATTATCACCAGACACGATCCGTACATCACTGCTGAGATCACTATTATCATTCCACTTGACATGTTTATTAGTAAAATAGCAATTCTATAATGTGCAGACTGACCGGACCCTACATCAGCCCAATGGGGTTACTGAACGTTACTAGGCCTCCTCTATGCAGGAGCATGAAGCAGCTGCCGTCTCCTCCATAAACACGGTGGACGCCTATCCCAGCCCTCACACATTCTCCAGGCGTCCACGTACGAAGCCTGTGTTACCTGCAGATCCTCACCATATTGGGTCAAACACCTTGTACCAGTTGGGGGGGAGATTCTCTAGCCGCGTAGCCTCATAGTCCACGTTGTTATCATCATAGTCCTCGGCAATGACCTCTTCTGCTGCCTCTGGGAGAAGCATAAAAAGAGGCATGAACAGGGGAAAGGGTCCAGGTCCAGATGAATAATGGGATAAACCGTTTGTTTGTGGTTTATCTCTGCTTGCTGTCAGTGAGTGTTAACATTCTCTCTAGTTACTACCTTTGTATCTGGATTAAGTTGGATGTGATCAGGAGAACTTTTCAGGTCAAGAACGCTTCCATTCACTGACAGCAGACAAAGAGGCGGCAAATATTGCATAGCCGGATGTTGCAGAAATAGCTTTACATAAAATATAACATGTGCAACAGCAAGTGCTGATCAGTGGTGTGAGGGGTGCAGGAAGCTGATGGAGTCAGGTGCACCAGTCGTTTGCAGATCTCCCGTACTGACCAGACGAGCACCTACCTGCTTCAAAATGCTTCAAGATCCCTCTTTTCGCCAATCGGGCTTGAAGGGCCGATGGCAGTGGCATTGTGAGTCACCAACCTGCAGGTAGATACACACAGGTAAACTGGTATGCACGAATACCCTAACCAAAACGTAGCCCGGGGGCCCCTCGGCCATCGCAATGCTAATATAAACTGCTAAAGCTTGGAAGCAACTGCAGCCTCCACTAGCTCCACCACTGCCCCCTGCTGGTGTTTTTGGGGTAAGACAGCCAGCAGAACATATAAGTCACTGACAACACACCAGACCAGACTATGCATATATTGAATTACTGGGGTCACATATCAAGACTAAGAGGCCAAACAGTGAGATTACAGCTCTCAAACAAAAGCAGCATTCTGATTGGTTTAGGCATGAGCGAATCGATTCATACAAATCAAATTTGTTCCAAATTTAGTCTCCATGAGCAGTGAGGGGTTGGCCCCCCTTCCCCTTGATTAACGGGGCCAGACATCTCACCTGGCCCTGTCTATTTTGCGCATGCACCATTGCTCCGAGTAGTGCTCCAAGAGCTGAGGCTTTGCTGCTGCAGACTGTGCATGCTCTGGATACTCCTAGAAGTGTGGCGGCCCATCCACGTTGCTCAGGTAGCAGGAAAGCCTCAGAGCTTGCAGCACTACTCGGAGCAATGGCTGCACGCAGGAGACATCTCACCTGGCCATGTCAATCGTGCGGCTTCGCCATTGCTCCTAATAGCTGTGCAAGCGCAGAGGTTCATGTCTAAGTACTCCTGGACGTCTAGAGGCTCATGTCTAAGTACTCCTGGACGTCTAGAGGCTCATGTCTAAGTACTCCTGGACGTCTAGAGGCTCATGTCTAAGTACTCCTGGACGTCTAGAGGCTCATGTCTAAGTACTCCTGGACGTCTAGAGGCATGTGCACAGTCAGCATCTTCACTGTTCAGCCTCTGTGCTTGCGCTGCTACTCAGAACAGCGCAGGCGCAAGACTGACAGGGGCAAGTGAAATGTCTGGTCCTGTCAAATCAACGGGGAGTATCTTGAGCAGTGGGGTCACCTCCTTCTCTGCTCCAGGAGGATGATTTCTGAACAAATCCGAGTCACTCATCTCTAGATTGGTTGCCATTAACAACCCTAAGTGGACATACGAGTGGTGGGCATTGTCTATGGAAGAAATCCTAGTACTGCACGAACCCCGGCCGCATCTGAACCCCCACAACTGTGTGGGCAGTCGCATGTGTCAGGCTATGGTCGCAGGGGGCTGATCTGCACAGTCTGCATTGCAAAGGGTGAAATGCAAGATGCTAATATATTGACAGGCCGTGGATTTAAAATGTGCGCCACGTGCGCTGAGGATTTTCCTCCTGCAATTCTGCGGCGGAGAATCGGCAGTGTATACACCCCATGTGGACGTACACTTAAAGGGGTATTCCCATCTGATAAAATGGCGGCATATCAGTAGAATATGCCACTGCTGATGGCAGAGGGCCCCGAGCTCTGATCCTGCACTGTGGCCCTTTCACAGTCTTTCCTGCAGGTCCCATTCACTTGAACAGAGCTGGCCGGTCTCCACTGTACCTGGGAACACAGTGAAGGGGCCACAATGGTGACTCGCTTTAGGTTGTTGGGACTACCCCTTTAAGGGATAATAACCCTTTAAGAACCCTTCCCTTTAAGGGGGAGCTTATAAACTGGTCTAGTAAACCAGCATCCCAGGAACAGTCGTCCTATAATGCCTGATGCTGGTTCTTGTAGTACTTCACGCTGCTGGCAGTCCTATAAGCGATGGAAGTTGACAGACGCCTAGGGGCAGACATAAATCCTGTCACGATGACCCGGAGAGTGTAGAAATAAAGCTCATACACACCCAGCTACGCGGACCCGGCTCTCTGCTTCTCGCCTCCTGGCTGTGGGGGTCGCAGGTGGATGGCGTCACTGACACGCAAAGCCCTGCGTTCCACGGCTCGTTTCCAGCCTGTTCTTTGGCCAATGGGAAGTGGGTTTATTCACCACGTGATCTAATGGACTTTAAGCAGTCGACGTCACTTCCGCTGCTGTCCAGACGGAATGGAGGAATATGTGCGGGAACCATGGTAACGCGGGGCATGACGGGAATGTCTGGCTGACTACCTAAACACCCCATTTACGGGGGGTAGGGAGGAATGACTATAGCTGTGTGACACACCCCGTGAGCGAAAGTGGTGGGAAATGTGATAGGTGTCAACACCGCAGTGCATTCTGGGAGGTTGCCTTACACATAACGCCTAGCCTATCAACACTCCCTTACAGATGCCTTGTTGCTAGTGGCAACCAGTCAGAGCTTAGCTTACGTTTCTTAACTGCAGTGGGAAAATGAAAGGAGGGCTGTGATTGGTTGCTATGGCTAACACACTCCCTTTCCCCTTAGAGACGGCTTTATTGTCCTAGAGATCTCTAATCAGACGACCGATCACAGTTTTACCTGATTCCCCCTTAAATGTTTACATCCGTGAACCTATAGAGTTCCCCAAATGTGAGCCAGTTCCTCACCGCCTCAAGAGCTCTGCTTACTGTCAGTGAACGCAGCATTCCTGTGCTGACTCTGACCATGTCCATATGACACAGGAGCGGAACTTGTTGCAGTTTATTACCGAGCACATTCTCTATTGTCCGTAGACAGCCGGGGACCGTTTCCATTTACTGACAGCAATTTTCATCCACGTTTGATGCTTTATCTCTCCATAGACTTCTCCTGACATTTAAAGGGCTCTCTCTTTTTTTGGACAGCCCATTGCGTCTCCTTTCGACAGCGGTCACCAGTCTGTGGCTTTCCACCAGAGGTTGCAAAACTACAACTCCCAGCATGCTTTGACCTGTTGGAGAGCCCTCGCGTCTATTCGCTGCACGTCTTCTTTCTGCTGGGGGTGTTTTGTTAGAAGACCCTGGGGTACATTGCTGGGCACAGTGGTGGCATCACTAGGGATGAAACACCAGTGCTGGGGGCGCTGTGGTAAAAATTGTGTTCAATTACGTAAACTGTTGTCTGTTTCCGGGGGCATCCGGCAGGATTTAAAGGCTGTGTACACTTTTGGGGGCAGTTTTGTTTTATCATTGTATTGTATTCTTTTTTAGCTAAAAATAATTTTTTCAATTGGTCTTTATTAAGAATTTTGAGCCCTTCTCTCTGTACAGCCTTGAGATTCTCTATTAGCCACCTGTCTGTTTTCACTCTGTTCCATCAGGCAGCTCAGCTGACGGCTCCTGATCTCTGACATTAGAAACACTCATTGTAGCTCAGTCCTTATCTTACTGATAATCTAAGGAGTTTAGAGATAAGGGTTATCTAAGTGAAAGTACCAGTCACACAGCTAGAAAAACAGTTAACCCTTTGTCACAAAACGGCTAAATATTTTTGATAAAGACCAATTGAAAAAAGATTTTTAGCTCAAAGTGAGTAAAATGCAATCATTAAAAAATAATTGTCCCGGAAGGAGTACATAGCCTTTAAATGGGTTTTCCCATTGGCAGCAGGATAGGGGATAAAGGTATGAACACTGAGGGACCGTGGGGACCCACACTGATTACGTGGTCCCCGAGTCCCCTTCATGAATAAAGCGGTAGTGTACATGCGACGACCGCTGTAGTATGGGATGACGAGTACAGCGGTCTGCTGTCTCCGGCCGCCCCATGGAGTTGCAGTGCACATGCTCGACCACCCCTCCATTCATTTAGGGGCTCTTGTGATCATTGGGGGTCCCATTGGTCAGACCTCCACTGATCTAATAGTTATCCCCCATCCACAACGTAATAGAACCACAATACCCCTTTAAAGGAGTTTTCTGAGACTTATCCTCTGAAAAGGTCATCACCAGTATCTGATCAGTGGGGGTCCGACACCCAGGACCCCCGCCAATCATCCGTGTGAGAAGACCCTCACTAATCAGATACTGATGATCTATACAGTGGATAGGTCATCAGTATAAAAGTCTCATAAAACCCTGTTAACAGCAGCACTGACCAGCGTAAGAAAGCTTTGCTTCCACACAGCGGGATCAACCCTACCACACACCACTCCTGGTTCAATAGGGTTGATACTGCTGACAGATGCTCTTTAAACGTGAACTTCCATAATGCTCGTCATTTCTTTTTCACAGTCCCTGGAGGATTGTCGATGACTGCGGAGGAGCCTTTACAATGGGGATCATCGGGGGCGGGGTGTTTCAGTCAATTAAAGGGTTCAGAAATGCTCCAGTGGTGAGTATTGCGGTTTATTCTGCAGTATCTTGTACCGATCCTCGAGTATTACATTTTATATCTGTCTCTAGGAGAGCTGAGTGATGAGGTTATAGCTGTGATAGGTCTACCATCAGTCGGTCCATTATGTCGACTCCTCTTTGTTTCCTCCCTAGGGAATGAAGCACCGTCTGCGGGGCAGTGTGAGCGCCGTGAAAATCCGCGCTCCACAGATTGGAGGTGAGGTCTGTTATTGGGGCGCCTCATTGGATACCACTCCCCCATTATGCCCTCTCACAGTCTCTCTGTATCCATACAGGCAGTTTTGCTGTGTGGGGGGGCTTGTTCTCCACTATTGACTGTGGTTTGGTACGGCTTCGTGGGAAAGAAGACCCCTGGAATTCCATCACCAGTGGAGCTCTTACCGGGGCGGTCCTGGCATCTCGCAGTAAGGAACCCCCTCCCAGATATACGAAGGTGTAAAGTGTCATTGTAGAGGGATCAGATCCAGTCATGGAACTAGTCCCAACACAACAGGCGGTTTCTTGGCTGGATTTTAGGGCCAGGAGGTATGTGACTAGCAGATTGGGAGGCAGAGGCATCTCTATGGCTCAATTACTTATGGAGCTGCTAGGGAAAAATAGTACTGCATGCCCCGTACTCTTAATATTGATTTATTTGAGTTATCAAAGATCGTCCCTGGACACGGCCTATTTGTGACATATTCAATCACTCATTGGTCTGGCTGGCATACTATACTGTATTTCCCTAATAGCAGCTCCATAAGTGCAGGCCACAAAGATGCCCCTGCCTCCCAATCTGCGAGTTACACACATAGCCCTAAAATCCAGCTGGAAAACTACTACTGGGTTACATCGTGGAAGCAGCTGCATTTGTTGTAAGTCTCCCTATAATAAACATGACCATGCTGCCATTTCTCATCCCTTAGGTGGACCTCTGGCCATGGTGGGCTCAGCGCTGATGGGGGGGATTTTATTAGCTCTCATAGAAGGGGTTGGAATCCTCCTGACCCGCTACACAGCACAGCAGTTTCAGAACCGTAAGTAACCATAGAGCAAAAAGTTATTTTATTTAAAGGGGGTCCTACACCTTAAAAGTGATGCACTGGGGTACCTGCTGTTGGGTTGTCCAGGCATACTCTCCTGCCCAACCTGACATCAGGTGCAGAGAGATGCCACTGAGGCAACCATCCGACACCCAGTGGAAATCGTGTCTTGCACCCATTATTTAAATAGAGACCTTGCAAGATGCTGTCACACTTCGTTGTGGGAGGGAAACACCACACCGAGCATAGGAGGGAAGGGGGGAACAGGCAATCAGGCCTGAGGACTAGGGAAGGAAGATGGACACCTCCTAGTGAAAACCCTAACCAAAATCCTGACTGACTACCAGTATGAACAGACCCCAAAGGTAGGTGAGTTCATACGCAGGAATACCTAGAGTCCTATCTAGCCCTATTGGACCCTGGTACTAATGGCAGGGACAAGACTACCTGTTCCTCCAAAAGGAAGGACGAACAGGAGTCTACTTCAGGCCTAATACAAACAATAGGGAAATGCAACACACAGAACCCAAACAAAATACAAAAGGGAAAGGAAAGACTTAACATCAAAGAGGCTATGGAAGCACCAGGAACTCAGCCGAGATCCAACCACAAACAATCCACAGGCACAGAAACTATAAACCGCACAGCATTGTGGGAGAAGCAACTATAAATAAGGAAGGTGAAATGACCACATAAGCAACACCTGAGGCAAGGAGTGTGGCCATTACAGAAACACAGACGCCTATTGATCCACAAGGAAAACCTGTCAGATCAAACCACGCGTTGCCAGTCTCACAGATCTCCTGCCACCTACTGTCACCGGGACATCCGTACGTCCGTGACAGATACTTGCAGATCGGATAAGAAATTATGTCTGTACAAACCCTTTAATTGACACTTAAAGGGGTATTCCAATTGTGAGAGGTTAGCCACACAATCAGGGATAACTATAATTAGATCAACATAACCTGGTCTCTGTACCTTTTGGGGCCCCACAAATTGAGCGCTCCATTCATCTGTACGAGAGTCCTGGAGACAGCTGAATACAGCACTTGGATGAATGGAGCAGCAGTGCGCATGTCCAACCTGCCACTCCGTTCATTTCGGGAGGCCGAGGGGTCTCAGTTCTCTTGATCAATGGGGGTCCTACTGCTGGACAACCCCTTCTTAGATTCAGCTGCTGAATTAGGAGAAATAAAATGGCCGCTGTCCTATTAGTGCACACAAAACCTGTCCTAATCACACAGCAGGACAAGATACTTCGCAACACTGAGATAATGAGCTGCCCCAGCCTCCGCTCTGCTTGTCAGGGATTACACCATTACACCTAGAGGCTCTGCTCTCTCTGCAACTGCCAGGTCCTCTGCAATTTGATTGATAGGGCCGGTAGTGATGACATTTTCTTTTTTTTATTGTAATCACTGGTGAAAGGAAAGCTACAGGCAGCCATTGCAGGGGACATATAGTATAGCATTTCTGCAGCAGCTCCTTCCGTGGCTGTTGGGGGTCGTCTCAGGGTACCCCCAATCCATATAGACAGCGGTTGCCCAGTTGGAACCTGCACCCTAAAAGTTGATATGTCGCAGTCGGTTCTGTGAAGGAAAACAGGGAACCCAGTTTATAGCTACACCTGGCCTGGTGAGGGCATCACTGAGGCATGAACATGCGGCTCCTTGACCCCGCTTTCTTATTTTGCAGCAAGTCCATTTGGAGAAGAGCCAAGTAACGTACCTCACTGACGCTGGAGATGAGAAGGTCGACAGCTCAGGCTTTTTACTTCAGTCGTAATGAATGTAAAGACCTACAGGTGAAGGCAGAATACGGGATTTGTATAAGCTAAACCTTCTTATCCTTCTGTATAGAAATAAACGTGTTGATTGTACAGTGTGTGTGATGTCTGGTCGCTCTGAGCACCCATCATGCAGGGCAGTGAGGGGGCTTGCGATGGCATGTTCTCTGTGAGACTGTTAGACACATTAATTAGGTTTATTTCCAATTGTCCAGTGAGTATCCCTCATACAAACAGCAGCGACTACTTCCCCATGCCACATTCTTCCATAGACTGCGCCAAGGGTGGAAGGTTTCCAGAACCGCCATCTTTTAGTTTGACATAATTCCTCCAGTATTCAGTATCTTGGGTGAATCTGAAAAGACAAAGAAGACAATGCTATTAATCACTGCTCCGTGGTCTCCCGCCGGCTGGCACCGCGCTGCACTGTATCCCGACACACACACACATGGTCAGGTTGTAGTGCACGTAAGTTTGCACTATGTGTGACGTCAGGAGGACAGTGCAGAGCGTGAACAAGAGGCTGGAAGAGCTGTGGAGTGTCGGCGGCGCCCCTAGCAGGAAAGGTAAGTATTTCACTGGCGCTGGGGACTGATGACTAGGAGGGGGAGATGGTGGCACTGGGGTAGCTGATGGCGGAGAGGTCTGATTGCATGGGGGTGGATAGAGTTTTTATAAAGAAAAACATTATTTGAATTACTTTTTTTCTTATGATAGTACTCGATTAATCGGTAGAATACTTGATTACTAAAATAATGGATAGCTGCAGCCGTACTCTGTACATCCATGCATCCCTTAGCGGAAATCTGCTGCATTGTTAAAGGAGTTCTCTGGGAATTAAGAAAATGAAAATACGTAAATATTACTTTATTATAAATATATTCCCAAATACCTTTCATTAGTTTTTTTTAAAACTCGTTTTATTGAAAAAAAAAGAGTAACAAGGCATGTTTGTGGTACAATCAGATGGACATGAAACAATAGTATGCAGTACAAAAGTATCATTTGTACTTGGGCAATTCGGTGCAAAAGGAAAAAAAAAAACAAATCAAATAAATTGAGCTAAAACAGTAAAATCGTGTGAGGTTTGAGTGTTCTGGCACATTTAAGGATCAATGGAGACCGCGGATCCAGCTGAAGTGGTTAAATATGAATCACACCAGAGACCCCATACTTTCTGGAGTTTGTATATTACATTTTCAAAAGGTATCACTTGATTCACTAGTCTTTTCCAAATCCCCAATGTAGGTGGATCATCTGCCATCCAGTTAAGAGCTATTACCTTACGGGCTAGAAACAGAGTTTCGCTCAGGAAATTTTTATTGTAGTGAGACCAACCATCATTGTCCAAAATACCCAATAAGCATACCTTGGGGCAAAATGGTACTGGACCTATACCCAATGATGAAAGTACCCCAAGCACTTCCTGCCAATATGTTCTAATCTGTTTGCATTCCCACATCATGTGCCAAAAATCGGCACTATTATGGGAGCATCTTAGGCAGCTGGGTTGGGGCATTTTCCCCATCTTGTGCAGTCTGGTGGGGGTTAGGTAACTGCGATGCTGCATAAATAACTGGATGAGTCTATTATTGACCGAGGGAGACACATTAGTCACAGCCTCCATCGCCTCTGTCCAATCCTCTGCCGTAAGATGGGGAATGTTCCCTTTCCACCTGGCCTCGGCTAATGTGGGTTGTAGTGACATATGATTACCTAAAAGGTAAGTGTAGAGTGCAGATATTATACCTCTAGGTCCCTGTGACTTAATGACCCCAATTAAAGGATAAGAGGAAATGGCCCTGTTTCCATCCCTAAATTGTTCCTGAAGGGCGTGTCTGATCTGTAAGTATTTAAAAAACTGGGTGCGTATTATCCCAAATTGCTCTCGAATTTGGGAAAAGGAGCGTAAGATTCCACCTTGATATAGATCTCTCAATACAGTGATCCCAGATGTTTCCCAGGTATGTGTCCCCTCTTTACCTTGTAAGTGGGGGAATAATGGGTTATCCCACAGAGGTATGGTGTCAGCCCAATCCTGATATTGTCGTAGTTTGGCATCTCTCCAGACCTGTTGCGTCAACCTGTGAATCTGCAACATTTGTCCCGGTAGGGATCCGACCTTTTCTAGCACTGGCCATAAATTGGATAGACCTAGGTACTGTTGCAGATAATACTCCATATTCTGAAGGGGTTCACCATTGACCCAATTAGCTAGGAACCTCAGCTGTCCTGCGAGGAAATACAAATGAAAGTTTGGTAACGCCGCACCTCCCTGTACCTTGGATCGCTGCAGTGTGTTCAAGGCCAGCTTGTGTCTGGCCTTTCCCCAGATAAATTGAACCATTAGAGAATGAAGGCGGTCAAAGAAGCTCTGGGATATTGGGGTGCAAGCGTGTTCCAGCATGTATAGTCCTTTGGGTAATAGGATCATTTTTATTAGGTTGATCCTGCCCATGATGGACAGAGGTAGGGTTTTCCACACCTTCAATTTGTCCATAAAAATGGCTTCTAAAGGGGCAATGTTTTTGGAATAGGAGTCTTTCGGTTCTCTGGTGATAAAAATCCCTAGATATTTAAAATGGTCCACTACTCTGAGGTTGTGATGAATCTCGGGCCAGTCGGATCGCCACAGCGGCATCAAGGCCGACTTAGCCCAATTGATATGTAACCCTGAGTAGTGCCCACATTTTTCTATGATGGCGATCGCTCGTGGCAGAGAAACATCCATCTCACTCATAAATAATATAAGGTCATCTGCATACAGGCTTACTCTGTCCTCTCTCCCCCCTAGCGCCACCCCCTTAAATGTCGAATCTTGCCGAATTTGTAAAGCCAGGTGTTCAATGGCAAATTCAAACAATAGGGGAGAGAGAGGGCAACCTTGCCTCGTACCCCTTTGCAGAGTAAAGGAAGAAGAGGCCGTACCATTGACCAGAATACTGGCCTTAGGATCCCTATATATTATCCGTACCAATTGCAAAAATCTAGGTCCAAAGCCAAACCTCTCCAACGATTTTATTAGCCATCGCCCATTGTCTGTCGTGCTGGGTTCCAATTTGGGCTATGACTTGTGTCCTACGGATATTATTGGAGGTCGACCTTCCTGGTATAAACCCAGTTTGATCACTGTGTATTATGCTAGTTATTATTTTGTTCAACCTATTGGCCAAGATTTTTGTCAGGATTTTGTCATCTAAGTTTAATAAGGATATCGGCCAATATGAGGCACAATCCAGCGGATCTTTGTCCGGTTTTAGAATTAAACCCAGTTTCGTATAGGGAGTCCGGTAATTTGCCCATCCGCCATGCCTCTTTGAACATCTCCTTCAGCTGAGGGCCAAGGATATCTACATACTTGGAATATATCTCCAGGGGCAGCCCATCAGGACCTGGAGACTTCCAGTTCGCCAGACCATTAATTGCCTCCTGTATCTCCTCCAGGGTTATATCCTCTAACAAATTGCTGTCTTCTACCGATAGTGTTGGGTAGGCTATCTCATCTAGATAATGCTCAAGCTCCAACTCTGAGTATGCCACTCGTGATTGGTATAGATCACGATAGAAGTCAGCAAAGCCCGATACAATGCCTGGGACAGAGTCTCTGACCTCACCACTTGGGATCTGTATACGTAAGACTGGTGGAGCAGATGTATTTCTGTGGACTATGTGGGCTAGCACTCTTCCTGCCTTATCCCCCACCTCAAAGGCCTGTTGTTTTTCATGTAGATGTACCATATACATCCTACCCTTCTGTAACCAATCCTGTCTATTTGCCTTCAGAAGGAACCGAGAAAAACCTTGCCTCGGCTTCCTTGACACAGACATTAAGGGAGTCCTCTTTTTTCCGGGCGTCCCTTTTAATAAAGGAGATGGATGATTTAAGGCACCCCCTAAGATAAGCCTTCAACGTATCCCACAGTAGCAAGGTATTCGTATCTACGTCCTGTACCTCTAGGAATATTTGCAATTGGTCTGGGATCCTGTCTTCATCCTTCAGGAGGGTGAGCCAGAATGGGTGTATTTTCGTTTTTCAAACGAGGGCTTAATGCCTGTGGAGCATTAAACTGTGCTATTAAGGGTGCATGGTCAGACACACTTTGGGGGCCATGAGAAATAGTTGATAATTCTAAGTATACATCAGGGGAGCCAAATATGTAATCGATCCTGGATAATGCTCCGCAGGAGGGAGTGAAACAGGAGTATTCCACAGACCCTGGATGTTTCTCTCTCCACAAATCTAGCCACCCCATTTCCTCGATCCAGGCTGACAGTAAAGTGGGTGGGCTGTGGACCGAGGAAGTCGGGCAAGCATGAAAGCGATCCATATGTGGATTCATGACCATGTTCAGGTACCCCTACACATATTAGCTTAGCATGCGGATACTGAGCCGCAAAGATGGCCGCAGTCTGCAAAAGCGCCAAATTAGCAGGAGGGGGATAGAAATGTTTAGAATCACAAATGGAGTACAATTCACGTGTGCATAAACAAAAATATACCTCCCATCCGGATCAGTCTCAACCATGTGCGGTTCCCATCTAATGGAGCGGTTAATTAGAAGAGACACTCCCCTAGAGTGTGAGGTGCCATATGAGTGACTTGACCACTGAACCCATGTTTTCTGAAGCCTAGCGGCCGTTTCGGCTGTCAAGTGGGTCTCTTGTAAGCTGAGTATATGTGGGTTATATCTGCGGACATGTGCAAAAACAGACATTCTTTTACCCGAGGTTACCCAGTCCCCTCACATTCCAGGACATTAACGATAGGGCGGCCATATTGTATGCGACTTATATCTAGAAACAAGTCTGTCTTTCTGCTGTAGCTCCGGATAACTCTTCCATACCGAATCTCCCAGCACACATGTAAGGCTGCCTACAGGTAATGATCCACCACATTGTGCCCAAACAGAGTATATAAACTTAAAATGGAACAAATAATGCCATAAATTAACATTGCAATAAAGTAAGTAATGCCAAGTGCGGGAAAGTAACCTCCCTGTGGCTGAGTAGTCAGGGACCTGCATATTACAAGGTGGCGAGAGTCTATGCAGGTATCTAACCAGCTCCCTCTACATGATACACATCGTGCTGACATCTAACCAATGGTGTACACACTAAACAATGAAACTCACTCCGGATTAGCTGTGCGCAATTATTATGGAGTCAATAACGATATAACGGTGCCTGGTTCAGATGACGAATCTCCTCCGACATCACTGATATTGTGCCCTGGTAGTAGAGTCCTCAGGCAAAGAGTGAGGTAATGGTGCTGTACCGCACCTCAAGATGGCGACAGTCTGCGCGACTTCTTAGCGATCCAATCATCCGCTTCTTTGGGATCGGTGAAGAAATGCGATTTTTCCCCTTCTACCACATGCAGCCTGGCGGGGTAAGCCATAGAGTATGGTAAGTTCATGTCGCGGAGCCTTCTCTTAACAGAAACTAAAGTCGCCCTTTTCTTTTGAAGCTCGGCGGAGAAGTCGGGGGAACAAGGATACTTTGGCGTTTTCGTACGTGATGGACTGCATCCGTCTTGCTTGGGTAAGGATAATGTCCCGTTCTTTCCAGTTTAGCATGCAAGCTAAAAGAGGCCTAGGTGGTGCCCCAGGTGGTGGTGGACGAGCTGGAACCCTGTGGGCTCGCTCTACTGCATATGCCATAGAAAAGGCTGCCTCGGGGAAAGTAGACTTGAACCAGACCTCCAGGAAGGCGGCAGGATCCGAACCCTCTGTTCTTTCAGGCAAGCCCAATATGCGTACATTATTCCTCCTGGCCCTGTTCTCCAGGTCGTCACATTTTTGTTTCCATAAGGAGACCGAGTCTTCCAGGGCATGGATCTTGGCAGGTATGGGACTGGTGAGGTCCTCTAGCTCATAGATCCTCTCTTCCGCTCCCCGCACCCGCTCTCTAAGATGCTGGACATCTTGTCTGAGGAGGCCCAAATCCACACGTACCTCATCAATCTTGGTAGTGAGAGAAGTTTGGCAGGCCAGGATCGCTGACATAAGCTGCTCATGCGCCTCTTTCGGTGTAAGCTCAGACACCTCCGACTCATCACTAACTGCTTGTTGTGCCGCTTGTCCGCCGGTATGCTGAGTGAGAGGTGTACTGGCTGTCGCGGCGCCATGTTGGTTGTCTTGGTGCGCAAATTATTTAAGGCGTTCTGCTGCTGCTTGAGCCTTGCTGGGTCCCGTTATTAGGTACCGTGGGGTCTCGTGATGTTTTACACCTTGTATTTTGTCAAGTTAACCGTATCAGCACTCAGGATTGATCAAGATGATAATCGGGAGCCGGAGAGCAGATCAGATGCGGCCGTTCATGCCGGCAGTTAGCCACGTCCCCCTACCTTTCATTAGTTATAATGGCTCGTTTTGTCTGGGGAGCAATCATTAGGAGAAATAAAATGGCTGCTGTCCTATTAGTGCACACAAAACCTGTCCTAATCACACAGCAGGACAAGATACTTTGCAACACTGAGATAATGAGCTGCCCCAGCCTCCGCTCTGCTTGTCAGGGATTACACCATTACACCTAGAGGCTCTGCTCTCTCTGCAACTGCCAAGTCCTCTGCAATTTTATTGATAGGGCCGGTAGTGATGACATTTTCTTTTTTCTTTTGTAATTCTTTATTTATTGAAGTAAGCTTTAAACAGTAACAGTGTGTGTAATCTCTTTGCAGCATGGATACAACGATTCAGCCAAAGACAGATGTTTTGACTGTAAAGAATGTACACACAAGTGGAAAAACATAGGATCATTCAAGTATGTAAATACACATAAAATAATTGGAATGGAAAGGCAGGGCTAGGGAGTGGGGGGGTGGGTTAGGATGTGGTAAGATGGATATCTAGATGAGTGACTAGCCTATTCAATGGTTGGCATTGTCCCTGGAACTGTCGCCAGGGGGACCACACTTGAAGATAACTGTCTCTAGTCCTATTAGCTAGGCTGGTGAGTTCCTCAAATTGACAGATCTGGTCCACCTTCGCTACCCGTTCCTGGAAGGATGGAGGTATTAAGGTATGGAGGTATTAAGGCCTTAGCTGCTGTCAGTAGATGTGTGATTAAGTTTCTCTTAGACGGCTTATAGGCCGAGTTTGCTCTAGCTAAAATGATTTGGTCAATCCCAACGGGGGGTGTCACAAATTTTCTGAATGGTCTCCTCGATCTTCTTCCAGTAAGCAGCGATAAGGGGGCATTCATACCAGATGTGGGAGAGGGAGCCGACATGTTTCCCACATCTCCAGCAGGTTTTGGATTGAGAGAGTTTGTGAGTGAAAAGAAACTCGGGGGTTTTTATACCAACGAGTTAATAACTTATTGTCACAACCAGACAGTTGAGAAGCTCTGACAGGAGCTTTCCAGATCCTCCTCCTTGAGTTTCTTTGTTTTGGTTAAGTTCCTTATCTCGTTAGTCTATCTCAGCTGTCATGCAGTTGGACTGATTGCTTCCCTTTAAGTTCCTCCCCATGATGCATTAGGTTGCGGCTTATACAACTTCCTGGAGTGTGTGTGCTTGCTGTTTCTATTTCCCAGTCCTCTGCAAGATAAGTGCTGTTCCTTTATTTGTGATTTTCTGTCTGCTGGATTTTCAGGTGACCCTGACTCCCTCCGTGTCTAGTGTAGGGAGCCGGTGGTCGTGTCCCCTCACTATTGTAGGGTCTTCAGGTATTAGATAGCCGAGGTACGTGGATATGCGCCCATCCACCTTTGGGGTGTTCGCATAGGCTGAGCAATTAGGGAGAGTGGCAGGTCTCATGTAGGGGTCTCCCTTTTGTTCCTTAGTTGTGGATCCAGTGAGTCATTATTGTATTGCATTGTCTTGTTTCCTGTACACCATCCGTGACACTTATAGTGGTTCTCCTGTAATCTTACACATGAGGAAAAACCATGAGATGTACGTAGAATTGTCTGAACTTCTTCATCTGAAGAGATATGTTCAGCTTCCTCTCCCAGGAGGAAATGAAGGTGGGTCTAGGCTGGGTCTGGGGAGTGAAGATTAGGGAATAGAGTCTTTCCACCTTCCTAGGCAATGGTAAAACAGTGGACAGAGTAACTGCAAATGGGGTAAGTTGTCTTTTAAAGGGAAAGGCCTTAATGCATCTCTCTGCCACTCTCTGGAAATGTGCCAGGTGGAGTAATTTGTACAGGCCTCAATATATCTTGAAGTACCTCTTGTGATGGTATCTTGTCTGAGTGAAAAAGGTCAGCTATGGGGATGGAGTTAAATTTCTCCCAGAAGTCTGGGTAGGGAGAGTCTATTTTAGTAAGGGCTATCGGTGTTAGGCTTGAGGGGAGTAATGGAGATGGAAAGGGTGCCAGGGTGCTTGTCAGGGAGAGCGAGACTGCGCATGTCAGGACACTTAATGACATCTGCGTCTGGCAACCAAAGGGCTTTAGATAACGAGGAGCCCAGAGATTGCTGCGCTAGAACATCTAGGTCCAGCTGTTTGCTAGGTTTGAGTAGTTCTAGCCTTCTGTTGAGGTGTATGGCTTTGTAGTATGACATGATATCTGGTAATCCCATTCCCCCATGCTCTCGTATTTTCATAAGCATGGTGTAGGGTAGCCTGGGTCTACGCCGCTTCCAGAGGAATTGAGAGAGTAGGGATCTAATGGAGCTAAAGTAAGTTGCTGGTAAGTAAACAGGAATCATTGAGAGGGCATATAGCAGATTCCTGCGACCCATCCACGAGATATAAGGGAAGTCATAATCTTGTAAGAGACGCTTGAGTTCTGTTAAAAGGGGGAGAAAATTAAGTCTATATAGTTCTGTGAGCCGGTTCAGGAGTTGGTTCCCTAAGTATTTTAGGGAGGTAGAAACCCATGGGTAAGGGGAGTGTTGTTTGGTTGTGGAGACTTCTCGTGCAGCGGTGGTGATGTTAAGCACTTCTGACTTTGTCACATTTACCTTGAAGTTGGATAGAAGGCCGAAGTCTTCCAGAATTTTCGTAAGAAGTGGGAGGTCAGAGGCAGGGTTAGAGAGCAGGAATAAAAGATCGTCTGCGAAACGACACATTTGAGCTGTAGAGGGCCAGTTCTGAAGCCGATAATGGAGGACGCTCTGAAGGAGCGTTTCTACTACTAGAATAGAGAGGGGGCAGCCCTGCCTCGTCCCATTCGTGATTTAAAAGGAGGGAGACAGGGTGCCATGTATTTTGATACGGGCGGAGGCTTGTGCGTAGAGGGTAAATATGGCAGCGATCAATTCAAGGGGGAAGTTAAACTTGTGCAGAATGGCCTCCATGAAAGTCCAACTGACCCGCTCAAATGCTTTTTCAACATCTATTCCCAATAGTGCAAGGGGTAGTTGTCTCTGCCTTCCCTGCCCTTGACAAAGCCTGCTTGTTCTTTTCCAATGAGACGAGGGAGTAAGGAGCTAATGCGGATAGCTAATAGTTTAGCCCAGACTTTTAAGTCAAGGTTCAGTAGTGAGATGGGGCGATAATTTCCACATAGTTGGGGGTCCTTCCCAGTTTTATGTATTAATGTGATATGTGCCTCTTGTGCTTGCGGGTAGAGAGTGCTTCCTTGGAGTAGATGGTTACAGAGGGTAGTTAGATGTGGCAACAATACGTCTTCAAACTTCTTGAAGTAGAGAAGGGGAAGTCCGTCCAGGGCTTTTCCCGCGGGGACTACCCAGTATAGCTCTCAGTTCATCCTCGGTGACCGGAGTCAAGAGGTTGGAGGCTTCAACTGGGGAGATGGTAGGCAGTTGTAGGAAATCTAAAAAGGACTGAATATGCAGCATAAGGGAGGGATTTGAGGTGGTTTGTAGATTGTATAACCCTGAGTAATACGAATGGAAGGCCTTGGTGATGTCGGATGTCTGGGTATACAGGGATACCAGGCTCTCCTTAATTTTGTGGATGTAAGACCTAGCTATTGTCTTTTTGATGAAGGAGGACATGAGTTTGCCTCCCTTATCTCCATGGGCATATAATTTATGTTTAAAATATAAGTGTTGTTTGGCATGTCCAAGGTCAAGGATTTGTTTAAGCTTTTGCCTAAGGGTTACTAGTTTTTCTTGTCTAGCCTGTGAGAAAGAAGTCGTATTAAGTTGTTCAGCTGTGGCTATTTGGTCCAGAAGCAGATCTATCTTCTGTTGTCTCTCGTCTCTACTGCGACAAACACTCCTCGTACATAGGCCTTATGGGACTCCCATAGTAATGAGGGTGAGATCTGTGGAGATGAGTTATTTTCAAAGAACGATTGAAGATGTTGTCTGACATATGCACCGTGAGCGTCCGAGCCAAGCAAGGACTTGTTTAGTCGCCATATCCACTCCCCACGGGGGGAGCTGGGAGAGATGACATGTCACAAAACAGGGAGCATGATCTGAAATAGTGATTGAGCCTACTTGAGACGAGGAGAAGAGGGAGAGAGCAGGTGCTGAGACATATATAATCCAAACTCTGAAAAGTGCCCAGGGGCGGCGTTCACCTCGTTGGTGCCCAGGCTGTTCTGCCTCTTTTCGTCATATCCCCGCCCCAGCCTCTTCCTCTGCCCGCCCTGCTCTTCCTTTGCATCCTTCCCTTGCTGCCATGGTTCCTGTGTCGGTAACGAAGGTATAGTGCAGGAGTGGCCAACCCGCGGCTCTCGAGCCACTTTCGGCTCTTTGTCGCTTCAAGTGCGGCTCTTGTGGTGAAGATGGGAAGCAGCTGCGCAGCCTAATAGAGCACATGGCATGCGCCGCTCTCAGAGCGTACCATGTTCTCTTCACTAGCACAGTGGAGAAGGAGGGAGTCTCTCCCTCTCCACTGTGACGCGGCTGCCGCTGCCACCAGTGGGGAGATAGCAGGGAGGAGAAGGGGAGCGGCTGTGGCCACTGCGCCACCAATGAATGTAATTAACACATTAATTCAAGTATAGGAGGCAGCGGTATCACATACCCGCCACCCGACCTCAATAACAGGGCATGCGATCCGTCGAAATTAACCCCTCAGGTGCCGCACCTGATTGGTTAATTGCCACGGTTCGGCGGATCGCATGCCCTGTTATTGAGGCCGGGTATGTGATACTGCCGCTGCCACCCGCTGCCTCCTATACTTGAATTAATGTGTTAATTACATTCATTGGTGGCGCAGTGCTCCCCCCCACCAGTATTATAAATTCTAACCATTGTTGGCACAGTGCCCCCCCCCCCCCAAGTATTAGTATCATTGGTGGCAGTGGCCACAGGGTCCCCTCCCCCCTCTTCATTGGTGGCAGTTCTGATCGAAGCCCTAGCAGTGTAATCCTGGGGCTCTGATCGGTTACCATGCCAGCCAGGACGCTACTGAAGCCCTGGCTGCCATGGTAAGCTCCCTGCTGCTGTGTGCACAAAGCACAGGGCAGCAGGGACAGTGTGAGATCCTATTCACCCTAATAGGACAAGGGTTCTAGCCCCTAAGGGGGCTAATAGTAAATAGAAAAACACCAAAATACTAAAAGTTTAAATCGCTCCCTTTCCCAATTTTACATATAAAATTTACAAACAATAAAAAATAAACATATTACATATCGCCATGCCTGAAAAAGTGTGAACTATTATCATTTAAAAAAATATTTCCTATGCGGTGAACGCCGTAATGTGTTTTTTTTCCTTTCCTTCTGCGCCCTGCCGTGTGCCCGTACAGCGGTTTACGACCACATATGGGGTGTTTCTGTAAACTACAGAATCAGGGCCATAAATATTGAGTTTTGTTTGGCTGTTAACCCTTGCTTTGTAACTGGAAAAAAATTATTAAAATGGAAAATCTGGCAAAAAAGTGAAATTTTGAAATTGTATCTCTATTTTCCATTAATTCTTGTGGAACACCTAAAGGGTTATCAAAGTTTGTAAAATCAGTTTTAAATACCTTGAGGGGTGTAGTTTCTAGAATGGGGTCATTTGTGACCTGAACTGGTCCCTAAAAATTGGGTTTTTGAACATTTCTGAAAAATTTCTTCTAAACTTCTAAGCCATGTAACATCCCCAAAAAATTAAATATCATTCCCAAAATGATCCAAACATGAAGTAGACATATGGGGAATGTAAAGTAATCACTATTTTTGGAGGTATTACTATGTATTATAGAAGTAGAGAAATTGAAACTTGGAAATTTGCAATTTTTTACAAATTTTGGGTAAATTTGGTAATTTTTTATAAATAAAAATGATTTTTTTTTACTTCATTTTACCAGTGTCATGAAGTACAATATGTGCCGAAAAACTATCTCAGAATGGCCTGGATAAGTCAAAGCGTTTTAAAGTTATCAGCACTTAAATTGACACTGGTCAGATTTGCAAAAAATGGCCAAGTCCTTAAGGTGAAATAGGGCTGAGTCCTTAAGGGGTTAAGGTCCAGATATCGGCCATAAGCACCTTTTACGATACTACTCTCGCAGAGCACAGATGGATAAGGAGATTTATTAGGGCGGCGTCTAGGTTAAGACCAACCGTAAGATCTAGGATTCCTCAGTAGGATCTTAATACAGTATTAGAGGGGCTAACTAGACCCCCCTTTTCTCCCTTATCTGAGATCTCTATTAAACATCTGTCCTTCAAGACTGCTTTTCTGATAGCCATCACTTCCGCCAGACGACTAAGTAAGATCGGCCCTCTCCTGTAGACAACAGTATCTAGATGCAGTTAACAATTTCAGGAAAGATGACAACCTCCTAATTCAGTTTGGTGGCCGAAATAAGGGAAAAAAAGCTTTCTAAAACGTCAATAGCTAGGTGGATCAGATCCACTATAGAATGCTGCTACTCCCCTCAGAACAAACCTTATCCGGAGGGTATAAAAGCCCATTCTACCAGGGCTACAGCCTCTTCTTGGGCAGAAAGAACTGGTGTTTCATTAGACCAAATTTGCAAGGCTGCTACCTGGTCAAGTCTCAACACTTTAGTAAATTACTATCACCTTAATCTTTCTACCTCCGCAGATGTAGCTTTTGGACAAAAGATTCTGCAGGCGGCGTCCCACCTGTGGCGAAACCAGGATTATGGGCCCTCTCATCAGCCCATGCTAAACTTAAACCCCATGGCGATTTGACTGTGTTTGTGGCATCTGAGCGCTGTTTGGATATATTGAGCGCTCAGATCAAAGCCATCTGGGGATATGTTAAATGTCTATATTTACTGTAATGGTTGGGACATTGTATATTTGAATAGTGCTGTCTGTCCTATTGTCCCCACGGGTGTATTGGCGATTTCCCTTTGTCCTGAGAGATAATTGAATTACTCCTCAGTTGTCTCCAGGACAGAAGACATTGTTTAAAACGATGTATTCTCCTGCCTGTGATAATTACATCAACCCATTGTGTAAGGTAATTGTATCACCGGCAGAGGGAAGGATTTTGTATGGGAGTGTTTAAACTGTAAAGCTGTAAAGGATTGGCTGCTAGGTCATGTCCTCAGTTCCCAACCAGGTCCACGGGGTGGTAACCTTGTTGGAAAATGTGTATAAGTCAATGCTTGTGTGTTCAATAAAGAGTTCCTGTTTTACATTCAACATAGAGCCTCGTCTCATGTGTGTGGGGATTGCTATACGCTGTATACTCCCCGGGCTATAACTCCTAACTCTTGTAAAAGCTGTTCCTGCTCTCTGGATTTAGGAGAGGTTCACCCACTGGAGCTTGGAGCCTTGTCGTAGGTCCAGGGTGGGTAGGAGACGGTGAGACCTCAACCAAGCTTCGGCGGTTCGTGGGGTCTGCAGTGCTGACGGTGTCAAGTGGAGTGCTTGGGGACCTCTGGAAGCACTAGGAGCACCTATCGACGGAGGTACCGGGTCGGGGTGCCAGGAGATCCGTTACACCACCCTATTTAAATATTTGTTAGTTTTCATTGTGGCCGTCATGGTGGATGGAATGGAAAACCGTAATTAGTCTTACCGGTAATTCCGTTTCCTTGAATCCACCATGACGGCCCATATATTTTCCTTCCCTTACAAAATATATACAGTACAGACCAAAAGTTTGGACACACCTTCTCATTCAAAGAGTTTTCTTTATTTTCATGACTATGAAAATTTTAGATTCACACTGAAGGCATCAAAACTATGAATTAACACATGTGGAATTATATACATAACAAACAAGTGTGAAACAACAGAAAATATGTCATATTCTAGGTTCTTCAAAGTAGCCACCTTTTGCTTTGATTACTGCTTTGCACACTCTTGGCATTCTCTTGATGAGCTTCAAGAGGTAGTCCCCTGAAATGGTTTTCACTTCACAGGTGTGCCCTGTCAGGTTTAATAAGTGGGATTTCTTGCCTTATAAATGGGGTTGGGACCATCAGTTGCGTTGAGGAGAAGTCAGGTGGATACACAGCTGATAGTCCTACTGAATAGACTGTTAGAATTTGTATTATCACTCTGCATCCAGCATTCTGCCCTGCCTCCATGCTGGATGAGGCATTGGTGTACATTTTGGCCAAAGCGTAATAAGCCACTCACCACGTCAAGGTCGCCTCTATTTAGTGGTCCCTAACACTAGTACCTACCTGTTCATGGGCCATGACAGCCACACAAAGTCCAGGGAATGCAGGTCAGCATGCACGCCAAGCACACTCTGCTTTTAACCCCGTCCGGTGCCATTACAGCTTTCATCGGATCCAGGGATGCAAGTACCAACATGCACGCTGAGCCCACCATATACTTCTCCTGGAGCCAAATGGCTACTGGTAGGTTCTATATAAGCAGACTCAGTTTTATACTGACTTTAAAACCAGCCTCCGGGACAGATTGACTGGTCAGGTGTGCATGACTCCAAGGAGATCGCCACGCCTCCAATATATACTACAAAGAAAAAATGTGGGGGATTGAGTCAGCACAACCCGTATGTAGGTGCACATCACCATGGCGAAATACATATACAAACGGAAAATACAAATGTGATAGAACTCTGCATGTTAGGGACCACTCAATAGAGGCGACCTTGACGTGGTGAGTGGCTTATTACGCTTTGGCCAAAATGTACACCAATGCCTCATCCAGCATGGAGGCAGGGCAGAATGATGGATGCAGAGTGCTATCACATTTGTATTTAAAGTCAGTATAAAACTGAGTCTGCTTATATAGAACCTACCAGTAGCCATTTGGCTCCAGGAGAAGTATATGGTGGGCTCAGCGTGCATGTTGGTACTTGGATCCGATGAAAGCTGTAATGGCACCGGACGGGGTTAAAAGCAGAGTGTGCTTGGCGTGCATGCTGACCGCATTCCCTGGACTTTGTGTGGCTGTCATGGCCCATGAACAGGTAGGAACTAGTGTTAGGGACCACTCAATAGAGGCGACCTTGACGTGGTGAGTGGCTTATTACGCTTTGGCCAAAATGTACACCAATGCCTCATCCAGCATGGAGGCAGGGCAGAATGCTGGATGCAGAGTGCTATCACATTTGTATTTTCCATTTGTATATGTATTTCGCCATAGTGATGTGCACCTACATACAGGTTGTGCTGACTCAATCCCCCACAGAATTTGTATTATGGCAAGAAAAAAGCAGCTAAGTAAAGAAAAACTAGTGGCCATCATTACTTTAAGAAATAAAGGTCAGTCAGTCAGCCGAAAAATTGGGAAAACTTTGAAAGTAAGGGCTATTTGACCATGAAGGAGAGTGATGGGGTGCTGCGCCAGATGACCTGGCCTCCACAGTCACCGGACCTGAACCCAATCGAGATGGTTTGGGGTGAGCTGGACCGCAGAGTGAAGGCAAAAGGGCCAACAAGTGCTAAGCATCTCTGGGAACTCCTTCAAGACTGTTGGAAGACCATTTCAGGGGACTACCTCTTGAAGCTCATCAAGAGAATGCCAAGAGTGTGCAAAGCAGTAATCAAAGCAAAAGGTGGCTACTTTGAAGAACCTAGAATATGACATATTTTCAGTTGTTTCACACTTGTTTGTTATGTATATAATTCCACATGTGTTAATTCATAGTTTTGATGCCTTCATAGTCATGAAAATAAAGAAAACTCTTTGAATGAGAAGGTGTGTCCAAACTTTTGGTCTGTACTGTGTATATATATATATATATATATATTTATTTATTTATTTAATTTTTTTCCTTATATATTAAACTAATATAGGTCTTTATTTGGGTATGAAGTAATACTCAAAGGGGACACACACAAAATTGCTCATCTACTCGGGGTCATTTGTAAAAGCACTGAGGGGGAGGAGGGGTGGGGGCAATTTAAACTCTGTGTATTCCTGCCCCTACAGAGGTCAAGGGTCATCTCTCATTGTGGCCGTCATGGTGGATTCAATGAAATGGAGTTACCAGTAAGACTAATTATGTTTTTCATATACAGTATGGTATTGCAGATCACTCCTATTCACTTCAGTGTAACTTAGCTGCAGTACAAGACAAACCCCATGGTCAGGTTTCTGAAAGACAGCAGACATACCTTTTTAGTCTGTACTAAGATTCCGGGGACCAGATGCGCAGGGGCGACTTATGATTTGCTTTATACATAGATTAGTCTATGCACACTGTATACAAGGACGCAGCGTTGGACTGAAGTCCCTGGACTGAAGACCCACCAGAGACAATGACTCTGAGGGCCCATCCTCTCTGTATATAGGACCTTAAGGGCCCTGTTTTAATAGGGGTCCATTATAGTCAGAGCTTGGTCCTCTGGTGGGCCAGTCCGACCCTGCAAGGATGGTCTATAGAATAAAGCCGGCCATTGTCACGACCAGTGTGGGGGGAAACTCCACACTGATCACAGGAGGGAAGGGGAACAGTAACTGGGCCTGGAAATTAGGGAAGAAACCGGTCACCTCCTAGACAACCCTAATTTGGGCCCTGACTACCTATCAATATGAATAGACCTTGAAGGTAGGAATATTCATAAGCAGTATACCTAGGCCCTTATATCCCTATAAGACCCTGGAATAAGTATAGGACCAGAGACAACCCATTCCTCCCCAGATGGACGAATGGAAGTCTCTGTCTCAGGCCCAGATACAACAACAGGGAATAACAAATACAAACAAACGCGACACTTAACTTCTGTAGAGATGGAAGAACAGGAACACCAGAGAGGATCTCACACCACCTCAGCCAAACCCAAATGAAGCTATCAACCGCATAGTCAGAAGGGTGGGGTGAGACTATAAAGGGTAGAAGGGATGACCACTGGGCAACGACTGAGAAAAGGGAAGTGGTCATTAACCCTATCAACACTAAATCAAGGAGGCTGTTAGATTCCTCCATGCTCATCTCCTTGATTTCCTGACATCAGTCACCTGAGGGACCGTGACAGCCATATGCGTTAGATGTATGTCTGCTGAAGCCAATGATTGTGGGAGGATGAGGCAGCCATGTAATGTGGATTGGGGTCTCCTGATGTCAGATGTCGTTGGATATAAGGATCGGCAGTTGGATTTCAACATGCCTGATCCTTTTGATCTCTGAAAGACCAGCAGCTTTCTCTCCTTTCCCATTTTCAACACGTGCACACTTAGCTGAGCCAAGCACGCATGTCTATGGGAAGATCAGGAGAGACTTCTGTCGACCTAACGAGCAGTTACCTGATGTGTTGTAGGGAAAGCGCATGTACAGCACAACTCATGCCCCCAGTACGGCTCCGCTGCAATGAATCCTATAGATTTTCCTTCATAACATATATACTTGACAGAACTAACCCCCACACTTCACGCTCCACATTATCGGTAGGTTGTTAAATAGATGTCAGTGTTTCTTATATGTAATTAAAGCTTTTCCAAACCAATCATGTTATAGCGCAGCACAGGCTAACGAGACATCACGTCTAATTAGTGTTGCACACCTTCATCAGGAGCCAGGTGCAGATTTCACTGTTACAATACACGTGGGCGTTGGTTGCGTAAAGCGTGTAGGAAAGGTGAGTGACAGATACTAGTATGGGGGGGGGGGGGGGGGGGCGCTCAGCCTTCACAGACTCCTGACTGGAGGAGCAACCATTTAGGATTTTGGAAAGAGTGCTATAACAGCCATATTGGTGCTATCACACATCATTCTGCAGTGTCCGTCTGGGGTACACGGTGGGAGGTTCAGTGCATGAGGAGGAAGGTCCTACAGCTGTACTGAAAGGAAATTAAAACTCCAAGTACAGCTTAAGGACCTTTGATGATGTCAATGGGAGGACAGAAGAACTATACAGCCGGAACTAGTGCAGGGAAATTTTATTAAAGATGATAAGTGTGTGTGTATATATGTGTAGCAGTGCTGTATGTGTGTACCAGAACTTTATGGGTGTAGGAGAGCTGTATGTGTGTACCAGAACTTTATGGGTGTAGGAGAGCTGTATGGGTGTAGCAAAGCTGTATGGGTGTAGGAGAGCTGTATGGGTGTAGCAAAGCTGTATGGGTGTAGGAGAGCTGTATGGGTGTAGCAAAGCTGTATGGGTGTAGCAGAGCTGTTTCTATGTAGCAGAACTGTGTAGTAGGGCCCTGTGTGTGTAGCAGAAGTCCGCTCCGGCCCCATTGACTATAATGGGGGCGGGCCCAAGGTCTGACATGTCGTAGTTTTATTCCGGCCGCCTCTCGGCATGTTAGCCATGCTGCGGCCGGACCTCCCCCATTATAGTCAATGGGGCCGGAGTGGACTTCCGGCGGCACGGTGCACTAGCGGTAGCACTGATCCGGCAGGCTGTTCCCCCGCTGGAACAGCCTGCCGGAGAAGGCTGCCGATAGTGTGAAAGTAGAATTAGGCCATCAGGAGCTGACCAGAACTATTTCCCCCACGCTACACGCTAAAGTTACTGACCTTGACCCTTCCACTTCAGTAAACCACATTCCCTTCAAAGAGGACCTAGAAAATATTTTGTCTAAACCTGGGGTGCGTCTTATAAAGAGAAAAATACGGTATATATATGTATACCACTGTACTGCAAAGTACACTTTTTATGGGATACCTCTGTATGGATTGTGTATTTCCATACAGCATTAAAAAAGGTATACCAATGTACAGTCGTGGCCAAAAGTTTTGAGAATTACATAAATATTGGAAATTGGAAAAGTTGCTGCTTAAGTTTTTATAATAGCAATTTGCATATACTCCAGAATGTTATGAAGAGTAATCAGATGAATTGCATAGTCCTTCTTTGCCATGAAAATTAACTTAATCCCAAAAAAACCTTTCCACTGCATTTCATTGCTGTCATTAAAGGACCTGCTGAGATCATTTCAGTAATCGTCGTGTTAACTCAGGTGAGAATGTTGACGAGCACAAGGCTGGAGATCATTATGTCAGGCTGATTGGGTTAAAATGGCAGACTTGACATGTTAAAAGGAGGGTGATGCTTGAAATCATTGTTCTTCCATTGTTAACCATGGTGACCTGCAAAGAAACGCGTGCAGCCATCATTGCGTTGCATAAAAATGGCTTCACAGGCAAGGATATTGTGGCTACTAAGATTGCACCTCAATCAACAATTTATAGGATCATCAAGAACTTCAAGGAAAGAGGTTCAATTCTTGTTAAGAAGGCTTCAGGGCGTCCAAGAAAGTCCAGCAAGCGCCAGGATCGTCTCCTAAAGAGGATTCAGCTGCGGGATCGGAGTGCCACCAGTGCAGAGCTTGCTCATGAATGGCAGCAGGCAGGTGTGAGCGCATCTGCACGCACAGTGAGGCGAAGACTTTTGGAAGATGGCCTGGTTTCAAGAAGGGCAGCAAAGAAGCCACTTCTCTAAAAAAAAAACATCAGGGACAGATTGATCTTCTGCAGAAAGTCTGGTGAATGGACTGCTGAGGACTGGGGCAAAGTCATATTCTCCGATGAAGCCTCTTTCCGATTGTTTGGGGCATCTGGAAAAAGGCTTGTCCGGAGAAGAAAAGGTGAGCGCTACCATCAGTCCTGTGTCATGCCAACAGTAAAGCATCCTGAGACCATTCATGTGTGGGGTTGCTTCTCATCCAAGGGAGTGGGCTCACTCACAATTTTGCCCAAAAACACAGCCATGAATAAAGAATGGCACCAAAACACCCTCCAACAGCAACTTCTTCCAACAATCCAACAACAGTTTGGTGAAGAACAATGCATTTTCCAGCACGATGGAGCACCGTGCCATAAGGCAAAAGTGATAACTAAGTGGCTCGGGGACCAAAACGTTGACATTTTGGGTCCATGGCCTGGAAACTCCCCAGATCTTAATCCCATTGAGAACTTGTGGCCAATCCTCAAGAGGCGGGTGGACAAACAAAAACCCACTAATTCTGAAAAACTCCAAGAAGTGATTATGAAAGAATGGGTTGCATCAGTCAGGAATTGGCCCAGAAGTTGATTGAGAGCATGCCCAGTCGGATTGCAGAGGTCCTGAAAAAGAAGGGCCAACACTGCAAATACTGACTCTTTGCATAAATGTCATGTAATTGTCGATAAAAGCCTTTGAAACGTATGAAGTGCGTGTAATTATATTTCACTACATCACAGAAACAACTGAAACAAAGATCTAAAAGCAGTTTAGCAGAAAACTTTGTGAAAACTAATATTTGTGTCATTCTCAAAACTTTTGGCCACGACTGTACACCGGCCCAAAAGGCAACGTTGATGTACGCACCAGGAAATGTGGCACACGGACACTTCAAAACGCAGTCAGCCGGGCAGCAAGCTATTGGCTATCCTGCGCAAGGATAAAAGGTAGGGATGGCAGGACTCTGCACCAGCAGGGGGCCCCCACGGATTTGGTAGTACATACTGACCCTCAGCAGCTATCGGCTGCATAGATGTGTGAGCATTAGATGAGATTACACACTGCTTCCTCCTGTATCGGTAGCACTTTGTTGCTCTTACCTTGGTGGTCTTTACGCGGCCCCCCTGGAAACAGATCCAGCCAGAGTTGTCAGGAAGGGTCTGACATTCTTCCTCCTGCAGACAAGGTTCCATGTCACACCACCACTTCCCCATCACGATAGAAGCTGTGGATATGATCAGAACACCATGTATGTAAAACAATCTGCTCTTCTGCCGCGTGCAGCGTACAGTGCCATGCTGGACACCCGAAGCCTCTTTATGGACCCTTATTCACACCCCAATACTCCGGCAAAAGTAATGTTCTGCCCTGAGTGGATGAAGCAAGACACATGGAGTCTAGAATCACAAAAGAGAGAATCCCTGTGCCATGCCCCACTCCTTGGGCCTTGCAGTAGGCACAATATATTAGGTTTGCCCGGAGTGCTCCTTCAACCCAGCCTTCAAACTGCAGTGTGATCAAGAAGACCTTATGTTGAGGCTGATGGCCAACCAAACCGAGTGCTCTTCAGTTACAACAATTCATAAAACATTTTCCATAAGGGGGCGCTATTCCATTGGCATTTACAGGCCATAAGCTGAGCTTGGGACACAGGGTAAAAGATATTATAACATCAGCCTTGATGAAATAGAACTAATTAAAGGGGTTCCTCAAACAGCGCCCCACCTGTCTACAGGTTATGTGCAGTACTAAGGTTCAGCCCCATTCACTTTAATAGTGCTGAGCTGCCATACCATGAACAGCCATGTTTTTTCTAGTCCTGGACAGCCCCTTTAAGGCTGGGTTCACACAATGTAGTTGTTGCAGCTTCTGTGTTATATATTTGCATATCTACTCTTGTCTGTATTGCATCTGCATGACTTACCGTCCACGCAAGAAGGTTTGTCCCGGGTTGTCCCAGCCACTTTTCCCGGCAGGCAGGAGCACTGCACCGTCTGAGATCGCTCCTCAATACGGTTCCTGTTACAGCAACGATGGGCCGAAACCACCCGACAGGTACCCCCAGCTGCATCGTACAGAGAGAGTCACAGGGTCACATTGGTCAAGACAAAAGCAGTGGTTTGTGTTGATGCAAGCAAAATGACAGCCTGTAGGGGGCACGTGCCAATAATGTTATCACTACTGGGTCCATTACAATGGGAAAGGGATTGTAAGAGATCAGGAAACAGCGCCACTTTTATTTCTATTGGCTATGTCGGGTATTGCAGCTCAACCTCACTCGGCATTATCCCCAGCAATGGCTCAAAGTCCTAAACTGATCATGAATCAGGGATTATTAGGTGCAGGATCTGCATAGGGTTATCACCTAGAGAAAGAGAAGCATCTTACTAGCGCCACCTTGTGGAAGTGGATTCCTATAAGTCAACATTCGGGTTTTTTTTTAATAGACCTTGCAAATTAATGATTGTTTCCTAAAGGTAAAGAAAGCTGCGCTCCCGATTCCGTCAGTTCTCAATGTTTGACCATTTTCCATTTTTGTGTTTTAGTTTTTTTACTCTCTGCCTTCCCAGAGACATAACTTTTTTATTTTTCCGTTCACATAGCGGTGTGAGGCCTTGTTGTTTGCAGGACAAGTTGTAACTTTTAAAAATTGTACCATTTACTGTTACATACAATGTAGTGGGAAGCTGGAAAAAAAATTCCAAATGGGGTGGAATTGGAAAAAAAAAATGCAATTGTGCCATAGTTTAATGGGTTTAGTTTTTACAGAGTTCCCCCGTGCTCTTCATTCTCTGGGTCAGTACGATTACAGAAATACCACATTTATACCGTTTTTCTTATGTCTTAAAGGGGTATTCTGGTTTTGCAATTTTCAGCATCAATTGACAGGAAACAACACATACTATCAATTACTCATAGTGGTGGTTTATCTGTAGTTCCCCGTTTTCCTGCACATCCTGGTCACGTGACATTATCCCGATGACATCACGTCTATATTTGACGCATGGCAAGGCTTGTAAGGCTCTGCCCTGTAGACACATGATCAGTGACCTTGCCTCTCAGAGCGGTGTTCTGCTCATTCTCCTGGACCTTGCCCCGAAGATGTGATGTCAGCAATGGCTCCATTCCTACGTCCGTAGAATGTGTCCGCACCCGTTCCGCAATTATCCAGAACGGCTGCGGACCCATTCATTCTCTATAGGGCAGTGTGCTGTTCGCATCCGCATTTCCGGAGCGCGGCTCCGGAAAAAAAAAATAGAACATGTCCTATTCTTGTCCACAATAGGCAGTTCTACGGGGGTGACAGCCGGGTGTATTGCGGACGTGTGAATGGACCCCTAGGGCTCACGCACACGAACGTATTTTCTTTCCGTGTCCGTTTCGTTTTTTTGCGGACCGTATATGGAACCATTCATTGGGTAGGCATTGGGTTTCCGTATGTCCGTATTTCCGTTCTGCAAAAAAATAGAACATGTCCTATTATTGTCCGCATTACGAACAAGGATAGGACTGTTCTATTAGGGGCCAGCTGTTCCATTCCGCCAAATAAGGAATGAACACTGACGTCATCCTTATTTTTGCGGATCCGTTTTTTGCGGACTGCAAAATACATACGGTCGTGTGCATGAGCCCTTATGGTGGGTTTTTTTTCCAGCAGGGCTCCATACAAGCAAACCATGTGGCCCACCGCCTCATTTCTATTGACACTGTTTACCAATCACCATAAATAATAAGTTCACTGTGTTGTATGGGTTATTATGATTTTACAGGGACACCAAATACTGTTTTGTGATATTTAACAGTAAAACTATGTGACATACAAAATCCCATTTTGACAGCAGAGGAGTGGGTACGGCAGCTGCTCGCTGTACAGAAGGTCCGGGGTTCAAATCTCACTGAAACTTGTACAATAATCTCTCCAGCTTTTTTTTTTTCTATTATGGTAAAAGTTACAATTTTCTACAAAAGTTATTGTTATTAAAAGAAATCAACAAAGCAAAAACCATTAAAGTTTTTGTAACATCCTTAGTATGAAATATCTCAAAACAGTATCTGGTATCCCTGTGATGGTTATAACCCATACAATATAGTAAACATATTATTTATGGTGATTAGTAAATTGCATTATTTTTTTCCTTTCATTTCAGTAATACACTATTTCGTGTGATGCCTGTGAAGAAAATAGCTTTTTGAGTACAGGAAATTCATCCCTTCCAGCAGAGCAGGTCAGTAGAGTAGTGGTATCTCTTCTGCCTGACATACAGAAGGTCCGGAGTTCAAGTTCTGATGAATACCTGTCAATCTATTTCTTTAGTAAAAGTATTTGTGCTGGAAGAGGGCCCCTCCCCCAACCCATATGCAACACAGCTTCGTTAGTATTCACTGCATTAAAGTGAATACTAATTAGGCAGCAGACACTGCTTGGATCTGTGATGTTCCAGCTGGAAGAAGAGGCAGAGACCTGATGCTACAGACACTCCTCATAAACCTTGATCTGGGATGTAAACATAGGGTGTGGGTCACAGATCCCAATTAAGGCCTCATGCACACGACAGTATTTTTTCACGGTCCGCAAAACGGGGTTCCGTTGTTCCGTGATCGGTTTCCGTTTTTGTTTCCGTGTGTCGTCCTTGATTTTTGGAGGACCACCAGACATGTTAAGTAAAGTGGAAAAAAAATCGAAGTCAAGTTTGCCATGCAAATGATAGGAAAAAAACGGACGCGGATGACAATCTTGTGTGCCTCCGTGTTTTTTCACGGACCCATTGACTTGAATGGGTCCGCGAACCGTTGTCCGTGAAAAAATAGGACAGATCATATTTTTTTGACGGACTGGAAACACGGATCACGGACGTGGATGACAAACGGTGCATTATCCGAGTTTTCAACGGACCCATTGAAAGTCAATGGGTCCGCAGAAAATCACGGAAAACGGAACGACGGACACGGAACACAACAACGGTCTAAGCCAGAGGAGTAAAAATGCACTCAGAACATCATCATCTGACTTATATGATACAGTAATTATTTTTTTTGTGTAACTGGAAAACCCCTTTAATACTGGGGAAAAAAATTTAAACTTTGAGACAATTTTTTTTTTCTTTGCATCGCCATATCTAACCCCCATAACTTTTTTATAGTTACAGAGCTGTGTGAGGGCTCATTGCTTTGCGCGGCAATCTTTAGTTTTTATTGATACCATTTTGGAGTGCGTATGACTTTTTGATGAGGTGCAGCTATGAAAAAACGGCAAAATGGACGTTTTGACTTTTTTTTTTTTTTCCTTTACGCTGTTTACCATATGGGGTAAATAGATTTATATTTTAATAGTTCAGGCATTCTGAGGTGTGGCGATGCCTATGATCTTTATTTTTTATTTTTAATGTGGGGAAAGGGGGGTGATTTGAATTGCTATATTTAAAAAATATATATATTTGAAAACTTTCTTTAACTTTTTTTTTTAACAGATATTTAAAGTCCTCCTAGGGGACTTTAACAAGCAATTGTTAGATCACTTGTCCCATAGACTGCAATGAATTCTCATTGCAGCCTTTGGGAAATTCATTGTGTTCCTATGGAGCCCTGCCACCTGTAGGCCTCCATAGGAGCTACTGCTGTGATAGCCTCTTCAAGCAACTGAGGCTATCAGAAGAAATGAACAGCTCCCCTGGCTACTGCATGGTGGAGCCATTTGGGCCCCGGGAGCGCAATGCTTCTAGGGAAAGCCACCTCAGAAGATGTGGTCACAATTGACCACAGCATCTGTGATCGGCATTATCGCCAATCGTAGACATTAGCTCCTGGTGTCTGCTGTGGCGGGCACCATCTTTAAAGGCACAACATGCACCGTACATGTACAGCACATGTTGTCAAGGGGTAGGAGTAGGATTCTGGCCGGCTGAGTGAGACTGTTTGGACGCTGCATAGGGAAAATACGGAGATCAGCCATGTATGGAGACTTAGTGGCAATGGTCCATGGGAATATAATAGGCAAAGAGGTATCTCCCAAAGAAAGAGAACCGTTTGGTTCCAGGTGTCAGACCCCCACCAATCTGATGTGCATGATCTATCCCAGGGATGGGCAAACTCGGCCCTCCAGCTGTTTTAAAACTACAAATCCCATCATGCCCTGCTTTAGGCTGATAGCTGTAGGCAGACTGGGAATGATGGGATTTGTAGTTTTGCAACAGCTGAAAGGGCCGAGTTTGTCCATCACTGATCTATCCTACGAATAGATCATCATTTGGAAATCCCCTTTAAGAACTGTGTCATACTTAAATTTCCCCTGTGGGGGCGCTGCTGGGAATTTGAACACTTACTATTATCCTCCACAACAGATTGCTGCTGATCACTGGGGGTCTCCTCAGCATCGGTGTGATCAACTTATCATTTTGTCTATATATTAGATGCTGGTTCCTGACAACATACAGTATTCATTTAAAGGGGTAGTCCACATCCAATCAAAGACCTGTTGATGACCAGCGCTTAAAATTGCAAAGAAAAAATTGCATTTTAAAGGGGAGGCCCACTTAAAAAAGGGAATTAATGTACAACCGACTCCTATTCTTGCACCGTAGACCATCCGTGGTCTGGCATCCATGCCTCGTACGTTCCGTCCCTTGTAAATCCCTTGCATGTGGCTTGCACCCCTCTGCTATCCCTCGCACTTGTTTCTCTTATCTCTCTCCATCTGTCTCCCCCACATCCCTCGTAGTCTCTGCTGCAGCCCTGCTCCTCTCTTGCTAGCAGATGGCATGTGCACACCCGGCCCTGATTTCTTAAGAGACTGTGCCAGGATCTGGGAACATATCTGGCAAGAATAACAGTGAATGATTTTTTTTTTTCTTCTTTCCTGGCAATGGTCAGGGCAGGAAGGCATGCGATGGGCGGCTGCGGGTATCCATGCGCTGGAGAAGCGCTGCAGAGTAGGGCACGGTGATCAGGGAAATTTCGTGTTTGGATGGCAATGTGGTTTGGAAGAAGAGGCATGATTTGGCACGGCGTTAGAGGGGGTGAAGACAGAGAGCAAGATGGTTAGTGGGATATGAACAACTACTTACAGATGACTGGCAGCTGGCTGCTGTCTGTGAAGTATTGGTAGTGCGGAGGCCACAGCGGAGACAGGTCGGGAATCTGAACATTGTGCTTGGCATAAGAGGCCGTGATCGCTAACCAGAGGCAGGACATGGAGAGGAGGACACCGAAGCTAGCAGAGGAGATCAGAGAGCACAGGTTATAGGTCTATACATAGGCCAGGGCTGCCAAGCAACATCAGACATGGACGGTAGAACATTGAGGTATAAGGAGCTTTACAGGATGAGCCTCCAGCAAACCCCTCCCCACCCCCGCCACTTCTTAACCGCAGTGAACCAGGGAATGATCCGGGATCACAGCCACTGAACCGAACCTGAAAGTTCAGTTTTGGCTTTGCATGTCAGGTGACTGTAGGTACAAAGAACTAAAGAACTAGCACCTTTTGCCCTTTAGTACGTTCAGGATGATGAATACAGGTTAAATGATGAGGATCAAGATGATGAATGCAGGCTGGAGGAGGAGGAGGAGGAGGAGATGATGAGCACAACAGGCTGGATGATGAGGAGCAGGATGATGAATACAGGTTGGATGACGAGGAGCACGATGGTGATTACGGGTTGGATGATGAGGAGCAGGATCATGAATACAGGCTGGATGATGAGGAGCAGGATGGTGATTACAGGTTGGATGACGAGCAACAGAATGATGAATACAGACTGATGATGAGGAGCAGGATGGTGATTACAGGTTGGATGACGAGCAGCAGAATGATGAATACAGACTGGATGATGAGGAACAGGATAATGAATACAGGTTGGATGACGAGGAGCACGATGGTGATTACAGGTTGGATGATGAGGAGCAGGATCATGAATACAGGTTGGATGATGAGGAGCAGGATGATGAATACAGGTTGGATGACGAGGAGCACGATGGTGATTACAGGTTGGATGATGAGGAGCAGGATCATGAATACAGGCTGGATGATGAGGAACAGGATAATGAATACAGGTTGGATGACGAGGAGCAGGATCATGAATACAGGCTGGATGATGAGGAGCAGGATGGTGATTACAGGTTGGATGATGAGGAGCAGGATAATCAATACAGGTTGGATGATATGAAGCAGGATAATGAATACAGGCTGGATGATGAGGAGCAGGATGATGAATACAGGTTGGATGACGAGCAGCAGAATGATGAATACAGACTGGATGATGAGCACGATGGTGATTACAGGTTGGATGATGAATAGAGGTTGGATGATGAGAATCAGGATGAATCCAGGCTGGATGAAGATGAGCAGGATGATGAATACGGGTTGGATGATGAACAGCAAGATGAATATGGGCTGGATGATGATGAGAGGCAAGGTGATGAGTATAGCCTAGATGATGATGATAAGAGGTTGATCATACAGGCTGGAGGATGATAAGAAGCAGGATGATGGATGCTGACTAGATAGTTTGTTATGATGAAGCAGGATGATGAATATAGGGTTGATGATGATGAGAAGAAAGATGGTGAGTACAGTCTGGATGATGATGATGATGATGATAAGATGTAGGATTATGGATAGTGTGAAGCAAGCTGATGAGTACAAGCTGTAGGGCGATAAGAAGCAGGATGATGAGTACAGGCTGGATGGTTCCCAATGATGAGGTGTAGGATCATGGATACATGATGGATGATGAGACGCAAGATAATGAGTACAGGCTGGAGGATGATGAGAAGCAAGATGATGAGTACAGGCTGGAGGATGATGAGACGCAGGATGATGAGTACAGGCTGGAGGATGATGAGACGCAGGATGATGAGTACAGGCTGGATGGTTCCCAATGATGAGGTGTAGGATCATGGATACATGATGGATGATGAGACGCAAGATAATGAGTACAGGCTGGAGGATGATGAGAAGCAAGATGATGAGTACAGGCTGGAGGATGATGAGACGCAGGATGATGAGTACTGGTTCCTGATAACGAGCTGGATGACATATACATGATGGATGATGAGTACAGGCTGGATGATTCCTGATGATGAGGAGAAGGATTATGAATAATGGATACATGATGGACGATGAGAAGCAGGATGATGGATTCAGTCCATATGGTTCCTGGTGGGTTTAGCCAGGGTGGTGAGTAAAGACAGACAATAAAGTAACTGCAGCCAGATGGCTCCTAGGAGGCAGAAATGAAGATACATGGGCCCCCGGATGAGGCAGATTACAGACCTGCTGGTCTAGGGAAATTCTTTAGGTTAGAAATAAAACTAGAAATACTTCCTGGGAGGAGAATGGGCATACTGGGAGTTGTAGTTCCTCCTGAAAGATAGACAGAAGGGCGAGATCACATAAAACCATTATAGGAATTTTCCTCTTTACAAGCAGAAGCAATCTGATATTAGAGCAGAATACAGGCACCATAAGTGACAGCCTGCAGTCTGCTAAACCCCATGGAGCAATGGTGGAAAATGTGAGCACCCCACAGTTCTGTTATCTTAAAGGGATCGGTTCTAATAAAAGGGGTCGTTATATGGGGCCCGAATTGAAGGGCGAGGAAAGCAACCAGCAGGACAAGCAGCTGGAGCCAAAAATGATAGGGTAAAGGAGGAACAAACAAGCCCTATTCCATCCTTATCGTATCAAGAGCGTATAGCAGAGGCAGACGGCTACTGGGGGCCCATGGATAGAGGGGGCCCATGCTTCTGCTGCTAAGTATTGAGAGGCTGTGCAGAATTAAACAGGTACATGAGGATTGGCCCTATGGAAACAGCCTGGGTGAGGAAACAAGCACTAAGCCCTTTGTCCGTCTGTTTTGATCTTTCGCTTCTCTTTTACACCACATCATGGCATCAATTACGCCAATTAGCAGGTCAGATCCCGACCGATCCAGCGGGTCCAGCAGCGTCGCCCCTTTACCCGTAGAGATTAATGGACCATTTTCTGTCTAACTGCAGTCACCCCCGACCCCTTGCTGCATGTAAATCCAGGCTGACAATGAAGGGACGGTGTGTGAGCGGGTGAGGAAGAGGCACGCTGCGCACTGAGCGGGGCAGCAGAGGGCTCCGCGCCATCCGCCCGCTCTGCGCTCTCATCCACTTTTCTGATCATATATAAAAGCAGATGAAAAGCTTATTTTTAGATTAGACGTCCGAGCCTCGTATAGCGGACTTAACCCTTCCTCCTCCAGATTTGTACCGAGCTTTACACCGCTGACGTAACCATTCTATTCTAATATCTCCTCTGATATTCTACCACCGGGCTTAACCCTACATCTTCCAGGCCCTTTACAATTTACTTAACCCTACCTCTTCCAAAGCAATAACAAATGACTTTTAGAACCTTAGGCCCAGTTCACACTTCAGGTATTTGGTCAGTTATTTCCATCAGGTGCCGGTCATAAACACAGAACAGGTGCAGCTCTTTCCATTACATCTGCTTTTAGAGCCCATACAACGTACTTAACCCTTCCTCTTCCAGAGCCATAACAATTGACTTAACCCTTTTAGAGCCCATACAACGTACTTAACCCTTCCTCTTCCAGAGCCATAACAATTGACTTAACCCTTTTAAAGCCCATACAACGTACTTAACCCTTCCTCTTCCAGAGCCATAACAATTGACTTAACCCTTTTAGAGCCCACACAACTTACTTAACCCTTCCTCTTCCAGAGCCATAACAATTGATTTAACCCTTTTAGAGCCTCATACAACTTACTTAACCCCTACTCTTCCAGAGCCATAACAGTTGACTTAACCCTTTTAGAGCCCACTCAACTTACTTAACCCTTCCTCTTCCTGAGCCATAACAATTTACTTAACCCTTTTAGAGCCCATAAAACTTATTTAACCCCTCCTCTTCCTGAGCCATAACAATTGACTTAACCCTTTTAGAGCCTCATACAGCTTACTTAACCCCTCCTCTTCCAGAGCCATAACAATTGACTTAACCCTTTTAGAGCCCACACAACTTACTTAACCCCTCCTCTTCCAGAGCCATAACAATTGACTTAACCCTTTTAGAGACCTATACAGCTTACTAAACCCTTCCGTACTTTCCGAACCTTCACAATTGACTTAACCCTTCCTCTTCTGAACCCTTGTGTAGCTAATTAACCCTTAACTTTTTCTTCTTCTTCTCCGTTTCCTCTTTGCTGCTTGTGCACCATTGAGTTAACCCTTCCTCTTCCTTTAACTTACCCTATTCACGCAGAGCCCTAATGTAGGTAAATGGGTTAACCCTTCCTCACCCAGAGCCCTGTACAGAGCTGATTTAACACCTGCTACCCATTAGATTTAACACTTTAATTTCCACACCTGTGTGGCTCCATGTCCCAGTACTAAACAGCTGGCAAACTTTCCTTGGCTGGAGCCGTGCACGCACACGGTCATGTTCATGTATGGTGTGTTGCTCTCTTTTAACCCTTTCTACCCCTTAACTTTTTCAGCCATACACGCAAAGCCTTACCTTGCCTCCATCCCTAGTGTTGCACCTGATTGAAGTTCTCCAGCAGCATCCCTCGTACCTATTCCCTTGGATCAATACCTGCTCTCCTCTTTAACCACTGGCTAACTGAAACCTCTCCCCGCCATCGCAGCCTCCCCTTCTATAGGTCATGCTCACCTACCTTGTGCGTAGCCTACAGCCCATGGAATCGGGTGTAATGACAGAGCTTGGAGGAGAGCTTCTTCTCATCCTGTGAGGCTGTAATCCATCTGGGAAGTGTGAGTGAGGGGGAGGAGGGCTGGGTGCCATGTGTGATAACAGAGAGTGGGGAGTGATGGAGAGGAGGCAGCAGGGGGTCCATGGTGCCCTGTATGAGAAATGCCAGCTGGGTGTGAAGGAGGAGAGGGTACCTCCTGCCCCTCACTCCACCTTGTGCATCGCACAGCCCACGATTCTCTTTCCTACTTTGACTTTCACACTCTCCTCTTTGCATTTGCAGCTTTCTTACCACATTGTTGCAGACGTGCATCCCACGGTTCCTCCTGTTGATTTGCCCACTCTCACTTATTTCCCACCATATGATACACTCTTTCCATCTAACACATCTCTACACAATACATACTGTCGATACTGGGCAAATTCGGAGATGACGCTCTCCAACAAGGACGTCTAGAGCAGCCGTCACCAACCTGTGGCTCTCCAGCTGTCCTTTAACTACAACTCTCAGCATGCCCTGACAATTGAAGGCTGTTAAAAAAAAAAAAAAAGTGCCTCCAAGCAATTATCTGCTCATCATATTATAATATCGCCTGGGAAGCAGTGACCAGCTGGCAATTGTGAGACACATGGTCCCGATAAGATCCCCCCTATGGATGGCATATTGCCACTATAGGCATTACATAATTTAGGATGGTTTGCGGGGGCACAAGACTGCAATCTAAAGTGTCCAGAGGGAATCCGTGGCCAATCTGCAGATTCACATTCAAGAGTTACAATCCGCGGTCAGGAGTGCATCACCAAGGAGGCGATTGCCTCAGGTAGCGGCAAGATGGGGGCAGCAGTAGGGGGATTGTCTGTAGTATAGTATTGGGAAGCACAGTATGTGGCGGTGTATTACCCCGTATGTTTTGTAGCTCTGTATGTAATGTTTTCCAAGTATGTCTTTAACAGTAGGGATGGAGGGAAGGGGTTAGGTTAAGAAATTGGCATTGCGGGGTTGGGGCGCCATTTTATTTTTTGCCTCAGGCAGCAGAAAGGCTAGGTGCACCCCTGTCCACTGTAAAAATCTGCAGCATTTCCGCAATGGAGTGAGCATGTTGCGAATTTGAAAATCTGCAGCCTGTAAATGGCGTCTTCGAGAATAAATTTGAATCACAAATCCGCCACAGAGGTCACAGGAACAAGGCACTTCTGGTCTAGTTGGGAATGGGGGGCAGCGGTGCAGGACAGTTGTTATCTTTTTTATTTTAATGGGCATCAGTTGCACCCATTACGGTTGTCAGCTCCCAGGTCGAGAGAGAGATGCCCACATGCTACTTCCTCCCCGAAACAAACTATGGACAAGAGGGGCGCTGTTTCTGGGTGGGAAAAAATGACCTTTTCATTTCTAATCCTGTATATCAAGGATCAGCAACCTCCAGATGTTGTGAAACTACATCTCCCATCATGCACACTTGTGTGACTGTTCTCTGAACTCCCACAGAAGTGAAAGGAGCATACTGGGAGTTGTAGTTTCACAACAGCTGGAGTGCCGAAGGTTGCTGATCTCTGCTGTATAACAAGAGATTTCCAGCTCACCGCATCCGCGTGGTGCACGGAACAGACCGGACCTGTCCTCCAATGCAACAATGAAAAAAGAGGTTCCAGCATCCAATTCATCCAAAAGTAGCTCCGTCTTTATTCAGGTTTCTTTAAAACATCAACTTTAGTAGACACCTCCACCACCGCAAGTTAACCTGTTTCGACACCTCCACCCACCACCGCAGGTTAACCTGTTTCGACACCTCCACCCACCACCGCAGGTTAACCTGTTTTGACACCTCCACCCACCACCGCAGGTTAACCTGTTTCGACACCTCTACCCACCACCGCAAGTTAACCTGTTTCGACACCTCCACCCACCACCGCAGGTTAGCCTGTTTCGACACCTCCACCCACCACCGCAGGTTAACCTGTTTCGACACCTCCACCCACCACCGCAGGTTAACCTGTTTCGACACCTCCACCCACCACCGCAGGTTAACCTGTTTTGACACCTCCACCCACCACCGCAAGTTAACCTGTTTCGACACCTCCACCCACCACCGCAGGTTAACCTGTTTCGACACCTCCACCCACCACCGAGGTTAACCTGTTTCGACACCTCCACCCACCACCGCAGGTTAACCTGTTTCGACACCTCCACCCACCACCGCAGGTTAACCTGTTTCGACACCTCCACCCACCACTGCAGGTTAACCTGTTTCGAACCTCAGCGGTTCTTACTCATAACCTCAAGTGGTGTCCAGCGTCAGGGTTAGAAAAAGACAACCCCTTCCAATCATAGGAGGGGGGGGGGAATGAAAACACACAAAAAAAAGAAACAGAAGAAATGAGTATCAGGTAGGTAAGGAGAAAATTTAAATACAAGACCCTAATCGACATGGACACCACTTGATCCATCACTTGTCACAAATGTATAAAAACCAAAACAGCGTGTATCACCAATTTCCACATTAAATGAAAGTAAATACATTACTGTATGTGCGAATAAAACATACCAAATTCATATCAAAAAGTAAGAGCACAGAGAGAAGATAGAACCTTACAAAAAAAAGGATAGGGGAAAAGAAAACATATAATGAGTTCACCTTATGAGCTTTAAACAACGCATAGTGTGAATATGCTCAAAATTTTAAATAAGATTACATTTTCCTTCAGGTTCTTGTGACTAGAACAATGGCCTCCAAGCTGAGAATACCCGGACAATATTACATATGATCTAATGATGTTATAAATGTGTTTTCATAGAAAGTATATAATGCTATATACATAAGAAAATACAGAGATGTACCTCTCTGCAATTCTCATATCAAGCATTATGCATAGCAACACATAAGTTCCTTTTTTAGGTTTAATCCCGATGGATAGCGGGTATTTAATTTAAAGAACCAAAACGCTTCACGTAAGAGTATTTTATTTTTTATATTGATGATATAATGATCACCTTCTCAATGGCTTATGTGCGGAAACTCTCTACACTTCTATTATGTTGTTTGATGAAATGATTTGCTGCGTTAGAAATGCCAGTTGCCTCTAATAAAGGCTTTTGTGGGCCTCCCAAACTGTGGTCCGGGAAGTATCAGCTATGGTGTTATCTTGGAAGTATAGACTTAGTTTATCAGAAATGTTTTTTAAAAACTTCTTCTGAATCTAGTAAAGTCTCATTTCGTCACCATGACCATTCTCTGGGCGGGAGAGACCTGACAGATATAGATGTTGAAACCGGAGCATGGTCCGAAATCGTTGTAGAACCTATAACGGATCTTTTGAGCAGATCTAGGTGATGATTATCGGAAATGAAAACATAGTCCAGTCTCTGATATGTGTGATGTACTGGTGAATAGAATGTAAAATCTTTAGTGGAGATATTTAAGGTTCTCCATGATTTTTTTGGATTTTCCCTATGGGTTTTTGAGAAATATTTGAGGTTCCCCTAGATGTGTCTATTTTGGGATCTAGAGAGACATTTAAATCTCCACCAACCACGCGGATGTCTTCGGCAAAGGCTTGGAATTTGGCTTACGTGCTTTTAATCCAAATGTGCTGGCTACTGTTGGGGGCATAAAGGTTAGCTAGCGAGATCATAACATCTCCAATTGTTGTCCATCACCTACTTACACCCCCCACATCCCCACACCCGCTTCCCTTCTCTGCCCCCTCCTTGCAAACTCCGCAAATTACTCTGCTGGGAGTTTGACTTGTTACGTTTCCCACTAGTTATGCTGCATGTTATAACATGAGTTGATTTTATGGAGGCGATGTGTTTTTGCTGCCTACACCCCAGAAGGGTCGCGATCCTAACCTTCCAGCCGTAGGTAGCTCTTACGATTCTACTTCCCATGTTCAATATTTTACGGTATTTGCAATACCTGGTTTGTTAATATCTTGTTTGTGAAAACTCAACAATAATACTAAATAACAAAATATATTTGATAAAAAAAATAAAAAAATAAATGCCAGTTGCTCCGGGGTTAGCAATATTCACGTAATCTGACCTTAAATTGTCTGCTCGCACTACCCACGTACATAACATCACAGGTGATACATTTGATCACATAAATAACACCCGCACTATTACAGTTAATGTAACTTTTTATGGAGAAACATTCTGTGTGATTTGAGTTGTCAAAATTTGTAGTGGGATAAGCATATCTGCATGTTTGGCAGGGATGACCCCCGCATTTGCTAAACCCCAGATACTTCATCCAGGTATTCTGCTGTATATAATGGTGATGTGGTTTTCCATAGAAACAGCTCTAGACGCATCTCTTAGAAATGCTCCATTAATGGTTAATAACATGCAGTACTGCCAAATGCGAATGGGGCCTTAGAGGGATTCAAAAATTGATGGACCTTTAAAGCGTGTTTGTTTTTCTGTCCTGCTCCCTCCCATTCGGCTCAGACAAGACAAACATTCCTTACTCCTTAATTTCTCTCTCCTTACTTTGTCTGAATTAGGACTTGACAACTGGGAATTTATAAAAGTGCAATCTGCCTGCAGAACCTAAATGAGCAAGAGCAGCGTAAGGCAAATTCTCTACACGGGTATTTCTCCGGGGACTGAGACGGTTCTAAGGGGCAAGGAAGCTTCATGGTCCTCAAACCAGGCTTTTATCTCACTTCATATATAGAGGTTCATCTCCTGTATATAGTGTAAGAAGGTACAAGGAATCATCGTGGATGATAGGTACGTGTCACCCAGGTTCCTGGCCTCGGTGGAGTAAGAGCCGGTTTTTATGTGTCAGCAGCAGTTGCTGTTTGACACCTTGATACTTAGTATGGCTGTAATAGCTGATCCAGGACGGCTCTTACTGGGAGTAGTCAAAGGTCTGGGTGGGTGACTACTCCCCACGTTCCAGGCCGGGTTTTGCCAGGCAAAAAAAAACTGCCAGCACTGCCAGGTGAGGAGGATTACCTCCGTCTGACAGTGGAGTTCAGGTCTGTGTGCTGTGATCTGAGGGCTGTGTTGGGACCTGCAGCTTGAGACAGGCTGGCCGGCTCAGACCCCTGTGAGGGCGAACAAGCCGCCTAACGCCTGCCTGTGGACATGACAAAGCAGAACTTCCAACAGGGTGTGAAGTAACACCCAGGAGAAAAGGTGACTGTTTTGTATATGAACTTTTCATGTGTGTGAACGATCACCAAGCAACTTGTGTTTTTGTTTTGCTTTCACGTGTGAATAAACACTGATGTTTTGAACCAAGAACTCTCTGTGCTGCACCAGCTAATCCTAACTACCAGAGCGAATGACCACAATAATTATATATGTACAGCTGGTATAAGTTATACATCTTCTTGTATATAGTGATATGGAGCATGCTGGTATAACCTGGGTATCTCCTGTATATAATTATATATGTACAGCTGGTATAACCTGGGTATCTCCTGTATATAATTATATATGTACAGCTGGTATAACCTGGGCATCTCCTGTATATAATTATATATGTACAGCTGGTATAACCTGGGTGTCTCCTGTATATAATTATATATGTACAGCTGGTATAACCTGGGCATCTCCTGTATATAATTATATATGTACAGCTGGTATACGTTATACATCTTCTGTATATAGTGATATGGAGCATGCTGGTATAACCTGGGTATCTCCTGTATATAATTATATATGTACAGCTGGTATAAGTTATACGTCGTCTTGTGTATATAGTGATATGGACCATGCTGGTATAACCCGGGCATCTCCTGTATATAATTATATATGTACAGCTGGTATAAGTTATACATCTTCTTGTATATAGTGATATGGAGCATGCTGGTATAACCTGGGTATCTCCTGTATATAATTATATATGTACAGCTGGTATAACCTGGGTATCTCCTGTATATAATTATATATGTACAGCTGGTATAACCTGGGCATCTCCTGTATATAATTATATATGTACAGCTGGTATAACCTGGGCATCTCCTGTATATAATTATATATGTACAGCTGGTATACGTTATACATCTTCTGTATATAGTGATATGGAGCATGCTGGTATAACCTGGGTATCTCCTGTATATAATTATATATGTACAGCTGGTATAAGTTATACGTCGTCTTGTGTATATAGTGATATGGACCATGCTGGTATAACCCGGGCATCTCCTGTATATAATTATATATGTACAGCTGGTATAAGTTATACATCTTCTTGTATATAGTGATATGGACCATGCTGGTATAACCTGGGTATCTCCTGTATATAATTATGTATGTATAGCTGGTATAAGTTATACATCTTCTTGTATATAGTGATATGGACCATGCTGGTATAACCTGGGCATCTCCTGTATATAATTATATATGTATCGATTGGCACATCGGTGATACACCTTGCAGCAGGTTGTCCTATTAAATGTACACACTTTGGGTGATTTTCTTTTTCATAGAGAAGCCGGTGAAGAAAGATTTCACCGCACTTTAAAAACACGTCAAGCCTCCCATGAAAGGCATTTCCTTGTTTGCACTTTAGACTGTGTTAATTGGATGCTTGAAATGTGAGAAATACCTTTTTTGCAATGAATTTATTTTAATCGAGGACTCTTAATGAAGGACAATGACTTGTAGCAGCCGATGAGATCATTGCCTCCTCAGATGTGCTGCCCGGTCCTCACCCTGTGGTTTTAAAAGGAGGAAGGCAGCTTATTAGCTGAATCTATAGATTATCCACCCATAGACTATCTATGGTTTCTGTGGGGTAATCCCAGGTTAGGATGACCTTAACTCCCAAAGGCAAATCTGAATTTATTTTCACCTATCCATTCACGCATCCTATAGCATTTCACACTCAATCACCTATACAGTGCTTTGCTCAGCAGGGGGCCACAGTGAGCACAGGATGGAACATACAGAATACAAAAAAAGATATTTCCTCATGATATATAGTAATTTAGGATAATGCAGTCTATTGTGATTTATTACCGAGAAAGCGTATTATTATTCCTAATATTCGGACGCAGTAATAAATGAGTTAAGTGTTTTGACGTCTGGTTCCTGCCTCCTTCGCACCTTGCCCTGCGTGGGATCTTTGTTAGTGACGCGCATCTTTAAGTGTTCCTAGTCTGTCACCGCTGTTCTGCCATGTCTCTCCGGTCACCAGTTTTGTTTTAGTTTTCTCTCCTTTTATTTTAGGCCATTTCCGGATACAGTGATATCCACTTGGTCTTTTCTGCAATCTTTAGCAACTCCCATTCCGTGCAAGCAGAGGCATAATACCGAAAGTCAGGTAAAGTAATGGAAAATACCCCTGTACCTGGGCAATCCCATAGCAGAAGATACAGATACGTAATTTCATGCTAATCCACCGTGGGACTCATTTGGATGTCCACACCATCAGCCTTAAAGGGGACATAACCCCTTCTTTACCCATTCAGCCCGTACGAGTGGAGTATTTCATGCTCCGATGCTCCCCCTTGCACACTGCTAGGCAGAGGCTTCCACCTAGCAGTAATCCCGGCACAAATGGCCAGTCTTATAGTGCTGCCCTAGGCTGTTTTACAGGCCGTCCATTAGTGCCGGTGGTGTGATTGGGATCACTGCTAGGCGAAAGCCTCTGCCTAGCATTGCCATACAGAGACCCAATACGTCACCGGGTCTAAAGAAAAAGCCCTTGCCCTGCGCGATACAGCGCACGGAAAGGGTGAGCATCGGAGCAAGAAATGCGCCAATGCTCTACTCATACGGGCTGAAGAAGGGGTTATGTCCGGGTTCAGCTCTCAACCCGGACAACCCCTTTAAAAGAGTGCAGGGTCCACCAAAGTACCAGAAAGTATTGATTTGATGCTATCCCATCACCCATATTTTAACTGACGATGACAAGGACAGTCCTAAACCCATATTTACCAACACTGTAGCTGGTAAATTTTGGATATGTAATCCCCATCCTCGGGATGGCTTAAACCCAGCTGGGCATGCCAATTTATGGGTAAGGCTTACATAAGCCCCGCTCATTTTCAGTCTGGAATAGCCCAGCTGTATCTGAAAATTAGGGATAACTTTTATTTCTTGATATTACACTTTATGACACCAGATATTCCTTGCTAAATACGTATGTCCAAAATTCATCCTTTTATTCTACAATTTTCAAATCATTGGCCTCCAAACAACATCATGCATTGGTCACAGCAGGTGATTTCAACATGATACTAGATTCCACCGTAGACAGATCCCGTAGATTTCCCTTGAGGCTACCTGCACACGGGTGTGGGTTGTCTTGCAGAAATTCTGCACGAATTTCCATGCAGATTTTGGCGCGTTTCCACACCAAAAACCCACGTGTGTTACTTGCAGTTTTTGGTGCGGATTTGTTGTTGCTTTGCAGCGGCGCTCACCCTTTGGCATTGAAGAAGCCAAAATACACACAAAGAATTGACAAAATCCACACAGTGGGTCAACTTCGGAATGGAACGAGAAAGCAAAGTGAACGCGAGAGTTGTCTAATCTCGTACACTTTGCTGGTACTGTATTACGCTGCAGGTTTACCGCACAGAAAAACCATGCGTAATCCGCTACGTGTGCAGGCGGCCAACTGTCTCTATGTGATCCATGGCATCTTTTAACTACAACATCCAGACAATACATGTTCTTTTCCGCAGTGCATAATTCCTTTTTGAGAATGGATAACTTTTTAATACCTTCTTCAATGTTTCTTCTAATATCTCAGATTATGCAATCAGTTGACCTGCATTCTAGTTCCAAATTGGACAGGAACTGGCGTTTTCAAACATTCTTTGCAGACTCGGATGACTTTAGACAGTTTTTGACTCAGAAATGTGCCGATTAGGTAGATGACAACCTTGCGCACATAAATGATGTTAGCCTAAAACAATCTGAAAAGTACACTAACGCAATCTTAGTGAGTCACATTTACATTACCTCAGCGCCAACTCTCTCTGGAAGCTAAACATACACATATAGAAGCATGACACATTGGTGGGTCAAGTGCAATGGACTGTAGACTCTACAGGGTGACTTTTGGCCAACCTCGCTACTTTGCTCAATACTTCGGTCTTCCTCCACCACCTCATTTATGTCCACCACAGAGGACATCTCCAAAACTTTCACAAACTATTACTCCGCATTACATATGGCGGCACCTCGTAACTCACAAGAATCTTGGTCTTTCCTACATAAGGTCAACCCTCCCAAATTAAGTTCCGATCAAAAATAATTTCTCTCTGCCCTTATAATCGAAGATGAACTTCTCTTGGTGATTAAAAAGGTAAAACTCCTGGTCCAGATGGTCTGTCTGGGGAACACTTTAAAATTCTTCAACAATCTATTACTCATCCACACTTTTCTTTATACAACACTATATATATATATAGATATAGAGACAGCCTACACATTCATGATTTTTTGTGAATCCTGCACAATCTTCCCAAAGTAGACAAAGAAAGATAAAACTTTAGTGCAAATTTACTACCGACCCATCTCCCTCCTCAATCAAGATTACAAAATATTAACTAAAATAATTGCTAATCGATTGCAAACCTAACTCTTCCCTTCATTGCTCACTTACTTTCAACTGGGTTTCATTCGTAAGAGCTACTCTACACGGGGAATTAGACCCCATAGCGGAAACATGGAAGGCACAATCTAAAGGATGCCCTCAAACTCCGCTTCTAGGCTTAGACATTGATAAAACCTTTGACGCTGTTTCATGACCATACCTTAATATGGATATGTTAGACAGACACTTTGGAGACATCTTCCTACACTTCTGGACTTGCTTTACAGTGAATGGCTTAAATTTGGACCACCATCTCCTTGTTTCGTGGGGTGCCCTCTCTCGCCCTCAGTCTTTAATCTTTCGTTAGAACCTCTACATAGGCTCATACACTCAGACCTTCATTTCCAGGGTATCCGTTTTGGGTCTCAGGAGGTTCGGATGTCCACTTTCACAGAACTCTTTATTTCGAACCCTCGTCAAACACCAGGACAGCTTTGCAGTTAATAACTAAATATGGGACTTACTCTTGCTAGATCTAGAACGTGAGTCAATGATTTTGAAGGAACCCTCAGTTCCCATTTAGGTGGGAGATCATCCCATCAAGTTGGTAAACACATCGCTTAAATACTTGTCACAAGAAATTCACAAAAACTATATACCACTAAGGCTACTTTCACACTGGCGTTTTGGCTTTCCGTTTGTAAGATCCGTTCAGGGCTCTCACAATCGGTCAAAAACGGATCAGTTTTGCCCTAATGCATTCTGAATGGAAAAGGATCCGCTCAGAAGGCATCAGTTTCCCTCCGTTCAGTCACCATTCCGCTCTGGAGGCCGCTTGCAGCGTCTTTATGTCCGCCATGTGGTGCGGAGCAAGACGGATCCGTTCTGACACACAATGTAAGTCAATGGGGACGGAACCGTTTTCTCTGACACAATAGAAAACGTATCCGCCCCCATTGACTTTTTCAATGGTGTTCATGACAGATCCATCATGGCTATAGAAGACATAATACAACCGGATCCGTTCACGACGGATGCAAGCGTTTTTGCAGATCCATGACGAATCCGCAAAAAACGCTAATTTGAAAGTAGCCTAACATAAAAGACCACCTCTGACAACTGACTGCACTAATACTTTCTTATTCAGGTAGAGCAAATTTAAAAATGGTCGCCTTTCCGAAATTACTCTATTTAATGCAGGCTCTTTCGCTATATACACTCCCCTAAAGAATTATTAGGAACACCTGTTCTATTTCTCATTAATGCAATTATCTAGTCAACCAATCACATGGCAGTTGCTTCAATGCATTTAGGGGGGTGCTCCTGGTCAAGACAATCTCCTGAACTCCAAACTGAATGTCAGAATGGGAAAGAAAGGTGATTTAAGCCATTTTGAGCGTGGCTTGGTTGTTGGTGCCAGACGGGTCGGTCTGAGTATTTCACAATCTGCTCAGTTACTGGGATTTTCACGCACAACCATTTCTAGGGTTTACAAAGAATGGTGTGAAAAGGGAAAAACATCCAGTATGCGGCAGTCCTGTGGGCGAAAATGCCTTGTGGATGCTGGAGGTCAGAGGAGAATGGGCCGACTGATTCAAGCTGATAGAAGAGCAACGTGGACTGAAATAACCACTCGTTACAACTGAGGTCTGCAGCAAAGCATTTGTGAAGCCACAACACGCACAACCTTGAGGCGGATGGGCTACAACAGCAGAAGACCCCACCGGGCACCACTCATCTCCACTACAAATAGGAAAAAGAGGCTACAATTTGCACGAGCTCACCAAAATTGGACTGTTGAAGACTGGAAAAATGTTGCCTGGTCTGATGAGTCTCGATTTCTGTTGAGACATTCAAATGGTAGAGTCCGAATTTGGCGTAAACAGAATGAGAACATGTATCCATCCTCTGATGGCTACTTCCAGCAGGATAATGCACCATGTCACAAAGCTCCAATCATTTCACATTGGTTTCTTGAACATGACATTGAGTTCACTGTACTAAAATGGCCCCACAGTCACCAGATCTCAACCCAATAGAGCATCTTTGGGATGTGGTGGAACGGGAGCTTCGTGCCCTGGATGTGCATCCCTCAAATCTCCATCAACTACAAGATGCTATCCTATCAATATGGGCCAACATTTCTAAAGAATGCCATCAGCACCTTGTGGCATCAATGCCACGTAGAATTAAGGCAGTTCTGAAGGCAAAAGGGGGTCCAACACCGTATTAGTATGGGGGCACTAATAATTCTTTAGGTGAGTGTATATTGATATATCGCATTATAAGGAATTTAAGTTGCCAAAAAAAAAAAAAAAAAAAAAAAAAAAAAATTTGGTGGGGTGACAGAAGCCCTTTAAGCCAGCCAGGCCCAGACTAGAGACTGTGAGACAGACAGTGTGTGGCGTGGCCCTACCGATACCGAACAGACTGGACTGAGACTGACTGAGCCAGTTAAATGAAAGTGCAGAACCTCTTTAAAGTTACTGTCAGTGCAGCCTGGATGATCGCAGTGTTTACTACTTTACCGTATAGAGAAATCATGTTCAAATGTGAGCGGTGGGAGGGTGATCTGTGGATGTCATGAGTCATTACACTGTTATAGGGGGGAGGGATCTGTGGATGATACTCTTATAGTGTTATAGGGAGGGGGGGTCTGTGGATGTCATGACACTGTTACGTGGGGGGGGATCTGTAGATGACACGGTTATGGGGGGGGGGGATCTGTGCCACTCTGTGGATGACACTGTTAGGCTCCATTCAGACGTCTGTAACAGCGGCAATGTGCGGGTCCGCATTTTATTTTTTTCGGGAACAGAATTGCGGACCCGGAAGTGCGGGTCCGCATTTCCGTATAAAGCAGCACGTCGTGCTGCCCTATAGAAATGAATGGGTCCGCAATTCCGTTACGCAAGTTTCGGATGTGTGAATGGGGCCTTATAGGGAGAGGGATCCCGGTATGACACTGATATGGGGTGGATCTGTGGATGACACATAGCATAAGATGCTATATACGGCATGTGTCATCCACAGATCCCCAGGCAGCTAGGACATGTTGAAATCTGAGTGATTGGGGTTTTTCTTCCCCGTTGCGGTTTTAGGTATTGGGTAAAGTATCGCAGCATTTGTAAGCGTACTTGTGTAAATGTATCGTTGTTATAGCTGCCCCCCCTACTTTTGTCCTGGGCCCCCCCCCCCCCCCATCCCCCCAAAATTTGAAAGCTAGAGACGCCACTGTGGGTATGTGAACGGAAAAATAAAAAAGTTATGGCTCCGGAAACAAAAATTAAAAAACCTCCGGTATCCTAAGTGTATATTTTCCATGGACACTAAGGGTACTTTCACACTTGCGGCAGGACGGATCCGACATGCTGTTCACCATGTCGGATCCGTCCTGCGGCTATTTCGCCGTGCCCCCGCTCCGTCCCCATTGACTATAATGGGGACGGGGGTAGAGCTCCGGCGCAGCACGGAGAAAGCCACCGGACTAAAAAACCTGACATGCGGTAATTTTAGTCCGGCGGCTTTCGCCGTGCACCGCCGTGCTGCGCCCCCGTCCCCATTATAGTCAATGGGGACGGAGCGGCGGCCCGGCGAAATAGCCGCAGGACGGATCCGACATGGTGAACAGCATGTCGGATCCGTCCTGCCGCAAGTGTGAAACTAGCCTAAGGCTGGTAATATTCACAGGGGCCTCCTGTTGGGGTGCAGTTTGTGGGAGCATGCTTTTCATTGGGCCCCAACTTTCTGAGGTATTTATGAAATGATGTAGTAGGCACCATTTTAGTATTGATATATCATGATGAGAAGCCAATGGCGTCATTGTATTTAATACCAGCAGACTCTGACCAAGAACATGGCACCCCGAGAGGAAGATGGAGGAGCGGACAAAAGCCGCCTCAGCTCCGTCCTGTCAGCGCCGCGGCAGCGCTTTGTTTTTCCCGCCTCCCCACTCTGCACAGGGAAAAGGGGCGTTCCGGCCGCGGTCACGTGATGTTCGATGATCCGCTCTCCTGTTGCCAGGCAACACGTAGAAGCGTTCCGACCTCCTGCTGCTGCACCCTGGGCCCTGTATGTTGGGATCGGGCGGATGGAGCAGTACAGCTTGCTCGGTCGGATCGGAGAAGGGGCTCACGGCATCGTGTTCAAAGCCAAACACATCGAGGTAGGCGGCCATGTCATAGGGAAGGTGAAATGGGGTGTGTCGCCAATTTAAATGGGCCCCCCCAGTCACGTGATAGGGGTATGTATGACATAGTAGGGGGCGCACATACAAATATGGACTGTGGCAGCTGATGATCAAACCACCCTAACATCTTACTGCTAGGCTGAGATAGGGCTTCTTAATGGTACAGGCCCAAAGCCTGCGGCTGCACCACTGACACATTCTGATGACATCACTTCTCCTGATTCCTGCAGTGTTGTCATGGGAACCACTAAATAAATCCACAGGGTAATGGTGAGGCCTTGTGCACTGGAGCATTTTTTGCAATACTGTGCTCACACTGCAACCCCCATTAATTTCTATGCTACCACCGCTACACTGCGATTCTTGGGCACAATCAAGATTGCAGTGCAGCCACAAACAGAGTGTGAACAGGGGGCTGTGTGCGGATATTGATCTACAGAGGTCAGGGATTTGGATCCACACAAGGTCTTCTTTGGATTTGTTTTCTAATGTGTTGTAGTAACTGATATTCACCAGCATGTGGCGCCAGAGCTCCACAGGACCTCAATGGGAGATAAAACACTGCATGCCATCATTGTAAACCCAATATTGTGCAGCAAACAGAGGGTTAATTTCTGAGGGATCTGTTCATACTTCTGTGCTGTCTCTCATGGCGGCTTCTTTTTCATATATTTTGGGTCGTCTGATATTTTACATATCTGATATTCTCAGACCGGGGAAGCTGTTGCCCTTAAGAAAGTGGCCCTGCGGAAACTAGAGGAGGGCATCCCGAACCAGGCCCTGCGGGAGATCAAGGCCCTGCGTGAGATTGAAGACAATCCATACGTGAGTATGAAGATATCAGCAGCATGGTGGCTCAGTGGTTGGCACTGGTGGCTCAGTGGGTTGCACTGGTGCCTTGCAGCTCTGGGGTCCTGGGTTGGAATCCGATCAAGGACAACATCTGCATGGAGTTAGTATGTTCTCCCTGTGTTTGCGTGGGTTTTCTCCGGTTTCCTCCCACACTCCAAAGACAGACTGATAGGGACCTTAGATGGTGAGCCCGTGTGATCACTATGAACCTACTTCTCTGCTCGTCTTATCCACTTCATATCACGCTATTGCTTTCTTCTCTTGTCCTTCTAGTGTTCCTCTTCTGATCTCTAACATTGTCCTTATTTCCTCTCCCATTCGCTTAGTGTTACCTCTGTCACCTCCTTCTTCTGCCCTCTAGTGTTACTTCTGTTGCTTCCTTCTTCTGCCCTCTTGTCTTAGCTCTGTTGCCTTCTTCTGGCCTGTAGTGTTTCCTCAGTTGCCTCCTTCTGCCCTCTAGTTTTATCTATGTTGACTTCTTCTGCCCTCTTGTCTTAGCTCTGTTGCCTTCTTCTGCTCTGTAGTGTTACCTCTGTTGTCCTCCTTCTTCTGACCTCTAGTGTTACTTCTGTTGCCTTTTTCTTCTGCCTTCTAGTGTTAGCTCCGTTGCCTTCTTCTTCTGCCCTGTAGTGTTGGCTCTGTCACCTTCTTTTCTTCTGCCCTTTAGTATTACCTCTGTTGCCTCCATCCCTCTTATCTTAGCTCTGTTGCCTTCTTCTGCCCTCTAGTCTTAGCTCTGTTGCCCCCTTCTTCTCACCTCTGATGTTGATTGTTTCTTTTCCCTCTTCTTTCCCCCTTGTGTCACCTGTCTAGCTTCCTTCTGCTGCCCTCTAGTCTTAGCTCTGTTGCCTTCTTCTTCTTCCCTCTAGTCTTACCTCTGTCACTTCCTCCTTCTTCTGCCCTCTAGTGTTACCTCTGTTGCTTCCTTCTTCTGCCCTCTTGTCTTAGCTCTGTTGCCTTCTTCTGGCCTGTAGTGTTTCCTCAGTTGCCTCCTTCTGCCCTCTAGTTTTATCTATGTTGACTTCTTCTGCCCTCTTGTCTTAGCTCTGTTGCCTTCTTCTGCTCTGTAGTGTTACCTCTGTTGTCCTCCTTCTTCTGACCTCTAGTGTTACTTCTGTTGCCTTTTTCTTCTGCCTTCTAGTGTTAGCTCCGTTGCCTTCTTCTTCTGCCCTGTAGTGTTGGCTCTGTCACCTTCTTTTCTTCTGCCCTTTAGTATTACCTCTGTTGCCTCCATCCCTCTTATCTTAGCTCTGTTGCCTTCTTCTGCCCTCTAGTCTTAGCTCTGTTGCCCCCTTCTTCTCACCTCTGATGTTGATTGTTTCTTTTCCCTCTTCTTTCCCCCTTGTGTCACCTGTCTAGCTTCCTTCTGCTGCCCTCTAGTCTTAGCTCTGTTGCCTTCTTCTTCTTCCCTCTAGTCTTACCTCTGTCACTTCCTCCTTCTTCTGCCCTCTAGTGTTACCTCTGTTGCTTCCTTCTTCTGCCCTCTTGTCTTAGCTCTGTTGCCTTCTTCTGGCCTGTAGTGTTTCCTCAGTTGCTTCCTTCTGCCCTCTAGTTTTATCTATGTTGACTTCTTCTGCCCTCTTGTCTTAGCTCTGTTGCCTTCTTCTGCTCTGTAGTGTTACCTCTGTTGTCCTCCTTCTTCTGACCTCTAGTGTTACTTCTGTTGCCTTCTTCTTCTGCCCTCTAGTCTTAGCTCTGTTGCCCCCTTCTTCTCACCTCTGATGTTGATTGTTTCTTTTCCCTCTTCTTTCCCCCTTGTGTCACCTGTCTAGCTTCCTTCTGCTGCCCTCTAGTCTTAGCTCTGTTGCCTTCCTCTTCTGCCCTCTAGTCTTTCCTCTGTCACCTCCTTCCTCTTCTGCCCTCTAGTCTTTCCTCTGTCACCTCCTTCCTCTTCTGCCCTCTAGTCTTTCCTCTGTCACCTCCTTCCTCTTCTGCCCTCTAGTCTTACCTCTGTCACCTCCTCCTTCTTCTGCCCTCTAGTCTTTCCTCTGTCACCTACTTCCTCTTCTGCCCTCTAGTCTTCCTCTTCTGCCCTCTAGTCTTTCCTCTGTCACCTCCTTCCTCTTCTGCCCTCTAGTCTTTCCTCTGTCACCTCCTTCCTCTTCTGCCCTCTAGTCTTTCCTCTGTCACCTCCTTCCTCTTCTGCCCTCTAGTCTTTCCTCTGTCACCTCCTTCCTCTTCTGCCCTCTAGTCTTTCCTCTGTCACCTCCTTCCTCTTCTGCCCTCTAGTCTTTCCTCTGTCACCTCCTTCCTCTTCTGCCCTCTAGTCTTTCCTCTGTCACCTCCTTCCTCTTCTGCCCTCTAGTCTTAGCTCTGTTGCCTTCTTCTTCTCACCTCTGGTGTTGACTGTTTCTTTTTCAATCTTCTTCCTCCCTTGTGTCACCTGTCTAGCCTCCTTCTTCTGCGCCCTAGTGGTTGTGTCTCTTTACATTCCCTATTCCGATAATATCTGAGTTATTCCTCTACTGCCCCCTACTGTTGGCTTTACTGCCTTCTTCTGCCGCCCCCTAGTCATTGAGTCACACCTTTTGTATGCTTGGTGGTGGCATTATTCCTTTTGTGTCCTGCCCCCTCAGTGTTGGCATCTGAATAATGGCACCATGCTCAGTAGTTTGGGCATATTTCTGTATCTTCACCACTTTCCTTATGATTCATTGGTACCATTGTCATACTGGTAACACCTGAATCGGTCATAGACAGTCCGTGTGTCGTAGGTCCTTACTTCCTTGGTCTTTGCAGTGATCTGCCACCTTTCATGGCTGTGCAGTCCTCATGTAGCTGTGCTTTTATATACTGGAGTCCTTGCCTGGCCGCTGGCGGGATCATTACTTTCCTTCTTTGTATCTGCAGGTAGTTAAACTGAGGGAGGTGTTCCCACATGGCACAGGGTTTGTCCTCGTCTTTGAGTACATGCTCTCGGATCTCTCAGAAGTGATCAGGAACTCTGACCAACCCCTGACCGAGGCGCAGGTCAAGGGCTACATGATGATGTTGTTGAAAGGAGTCAAGTTCTGCCATGAAAATTCCATCATGCATCGGGTAAGTGAACATGACCACCGCTGTACACGCCAATACCTGAGGACTACTCATTCAGCATCCTCTGCTCCATTTTAACAGGATCTCAAACCGGCAAATCTTCTTATCAGCTCCACCGGGCTTCTCAAGATTGCAGACTTTGGCCTGGCACGAGTCTTTTCTAATGACAGGGGGCGTCTGTACAGCCATCAAGTAGCCACCAGGTTGGTTAATCGGCAGTACTCAACCTCTCCAACTGTTGCAAGGCCGCCAGAGCATGCTGGGAGTTGTCATTTTCTTAATAGCTGGAAAAACACAGATGACTCTCCTTTCAGTATTATGGAGCTGTCCCTTTGAAGGAATCTTTTAGGGGTATACAGACCTCTTTTTTTTTTTAGTTCTGGTTTACATTTTATTTGTATCTCCGGGTGACTTGCAGATGGTACCGAGCCCCAGAGCTGCTGTATGGAGCCCGCAAATATGATGAGGGAGTGGATCTATGGTGAGTTCCTTGTGCCTGACTCTGCAAGCAGTAGTAGAAGAAGTACGGGTTTGGTAACACTGTTCTTATCTCTAGGGCCGTGGGCTGCATTTTTGGGGAACTTCTCAACAGCTCGCCCCTCTTCCCTGGAGAAAATGACATTGAACAGCTGTGCTGTGTGCTTCGAACACTGGGGACACCTAATGTAAAGACATGGCCGGTGAGTGGTTTACTGTGGACGCAGCAATGAAAATGAAAGATCCAACCATCAAAGATAAGGGCTTTTCGAGCCCGCTGATTTCCGTCTGTACTGTGTTATGCTTCATTTGCCCTGTGGTGGCGCTGCAGGTTGATCAAATACTTCCTGGCAGGTTCCCTCAGAGATTACAGCTGGTTACCGGGGGTCCCAGTAGCAGGACACCCTGTAATACTCTTCTAACTATGTACCTTTGCCGCCAGTGTAAATCTGATCGTATCTGGTTTAGGTCTCATTTTATAAAGCGGCGTCTATTGCTGATTAGATGATACCGTGAAATCATGTCAGTTCTCTTTTTACACTTCAGGAAATCACAGAACTCCCAGATTATAATAAAATTTCTTTCAAAGAGCACCATCCTCTCCCTCCTGAGTGCATCGTGCCTGACACCTCTCCGGAGGCTCTGCAGCTCCTTATGTGCTTCCTGGTGTATCCGTCCAGCCAGAGGATTCGAGCAGCGGAGGTGAGTCCATGAAAGGCCCCTTTCAGACGAGCGAGTATGCAGCAGCACCCCTCCTGACCTCCTAGCACTGAAGGGGTTGATGCTATGTAACCTTTGGAGGTCTGGAATGTATTGGATAACACTGACATGATGCTGTCAATGTTATCCAATACATTCCAGAACTGTAAGGGTTACATAGCATCATAAATCAATATGCTATGTGACCCCCGTCAGTGCTGGGAGGTCAGGACGGGAGCTGCTGCATACTCACGATGCGAGTCCGATGCATGGAACTAGCTCATCTCAAAGAGGCCTAATACTGACCTTCCCATCAGTCCATAAATCTTACACCGGGCATCCAGCAAATAAAGGGGTATTCCCATCTGGAACATTTATGGCATATCGCTAGGTTATGCCATAAATGTCCGAGAGGTGCCATAAAGAGCCTTTATTCTACAGCACCAATATTTTGCAGCACTGTAAAATAAAAGTTACATGGGTGTCCCATGCGGCTCTGGAGTCG